>NC_090440.1:1386065583-1386699814 GCF_031143425.1 Pleurodeles waltl | reverse complement strand
GCAGGCATTTTACCTTTCTTAGTACTCCACTGCATACGTTTTGTATGTTGGTGAGAACTGCCAAATCGTGCTGTGTTCCTCGAATGATTAAATTATAGTTTTTCTTTCCTATTCGTTGAATGTCCCTGGTTTCAAAATCTGTTCACCCTAGCAATGGGTCACCAAAGCTGAGTCATCAGTGCTGGTGTGATGGTATTCTGACATTCAAAGCTAGTTCTTCAGTATTGGTGTGGTATTGTCCAGAACATCTGAAGGCAAGTCTTCAGTACTGAGGCAATACTAATCTGACATCTGAAACTGTGTCTTTAGACCTAGTGTGAGGGTATACTTGCAGCTGAAGAAAAGTCTTCTGTACTAGTGTGATATCGTCTAGGCATCTGAAGCCAAGTCTTCAGTAAAGATGTGTAAAGATGTGATATTGACCAAGCACGAGAAGCCTAGTGTTCAGTACTGGTGTCAGGGTATACTTGCAACTGAAGAAGAGTCCTCAGTACTGGTGTGATATTATCCAGTCGTATGAAGCCGATTTGTCCGTAGTTATGTGTATAAACTAGGCATCAGAAGTTAAGTCTTTAATACTTCTGTGATGGTATCTGATGGTATACTGGCATCTAAGGCTGAGTCTTCAGTAAAGTTGTGATATTGTCCAGGCACCAGAAGGAGACTCTTAAAGTGAAGGTATACTTACAACTGAAGATTAATCTTCTGGACTGGTGTGGGTTTGTCAAGGCAAGTGAAGTCAAGTCTTCAGTACTGGTGTGGTATCATCCCAAAGCTATGTCTTCAGTATGTGGTGGTGCCTGAGAGCCCTGGTGCAAGATGGCAGCCTGTTGAGGATGCTCTGCCTGCTGGGAGGACAATCCATCAATTATCCTCTTTTATTTTGCCCTAGTGGATGCTTGCTGAGGATGGCACAAGCCACTGTACTCACTGCCTGTCTAGAACATGTGCTTTTTGTCTCCCTTCACAACCCAAGAGCCCGTAGTGAGGGCCTCACTGCTGCTCAGGACGCAGTGGCCTGTGGTGTGGCCTACCGTGATCACACTCCCCATCTGGCTTTGGTCCCACCCACCTTGGTTGGATTGGCCGGCAGGCCCACACTGTTGGAGTGAGCAGTGGTGGTGCTTTCCCTGGTTATGGCCTGGGCAGGTGGCTTGCGCTGGGAGACCGCATGAGGTAACAGCTTTTTAGGCAGCCATGCTGCCCGCTGAGGTGGGTTCTAGCTCTTCAAGGAGTTTCTGATGCACCAGACCTTCATGGGGGCAGGCTGCGACCACAGTGCTGCTGCTGCCTAGACCTCTGTGGCTGACCTTGGAGTTTGTCTTAGTGTGGCACTCCTGACTGTGCTGAGGGGGGGCGCCTAGAGGGTCCATGAATCTGCACCACCATCCACCCCTCTCCATCTGCAAGGGGTGCCGTGATGATTCTTCAGGCTCCCTGCAGCTTGAGTCTACTTGTGTATCCCACTTGGCTGGGGAGTGACGCAACCATCAGCAGTGAGTTGCAGTGGTGGCAGGGGCAGGATGGACTGACTCCAGAGGAAGATCTTGAAGAACCCTAGGACACCAGCTTGTGGAGCCCCACCACATTGCTGTTGTGGCCCCCAAGGGCCTGCTGATAAATCCCCTCCCCTGAATAGCTGCGGTGCTGTACTGCTTTTGGGGGGACCCTGAGCAGGAGCTTGAGCAAAGCAGAGCGACTTCTTGGGCACCTGCTGATTCCCTGCAATGTACTACCGGTGCAGCCAGTCTCCTGCATGGGGAAGCACAACCGGAGGTAGCCAAAACTTCGGGAGGAAGACACCCTCCCAGCGGGTGGTGAGAGTGTGTGCACAGATCTGCCAGATAAGGTCTCACCGGGAGGTGGACTCAGCCCCTGACATGCGAACCCTCCTCACTGGAGTGAGACTATGCCTCAGCACTCTTGACTCAAAAATAGACACTCTCATATCCTGATTAGACCGTATGGGTGATAAGCTGGACAACCATAATGGAAGACTGGACCAACTAGACAGCCGGGTATCAGAGGCAGAAGGCAACTGTGCAATCTGGAATGACTAGCTGTTGAATATTGAGAGAGTTCTGGAAGTAAACAAAGTGAAGAATGAAGACTTAAAAGCCCGCTGTTGGAGGAACATCATAAGGCCCGTGGGTCTGCCCAAATCTACAGCCATGGGCAAAATTAATCTGTAAATCAAAGGCGTGCTCAGGTTCATCTGTCATGATCAGCTTGGTCTCTGTTGAACGAGCACATCCCTCTCTGGGCCTCCGCTCCCCTCTGGGGGCACCAACACACCTGATAATCGCGCATCTCCTTCACTACTGTGGTTGTAACACAGTATTCTGGCTCGTGAGGGAGACACAAGATCTGTAATATCAAGGTAACAATTTTTCCATTTACCCTGACTTCACACTGTCCATGCAAAAATGCCTGTTGTGGGGTAGTGCTCATTTGTACCCTGCCAAACGAAGAGGGACAGCACAGAGAAAAACTTACAAATATACTGACCCCAAACTGCCACTGAAATTCAGTCATAAACAGAATAAAAAATGCTAGAGCAGAGACAACATGGATGTGAGCGGCTTGGGGAGTCAACTCAGCCACCGTGAGTAATTATACCCGCTTGCCTCAGCTGGAACATGTCAGTTCTTTCCACCCCAGGGTCATGTCTGTATCCCCCGAGGTTCAGGCCCACAGCACTGTTTCTCCCTAAAGATATTTTCAGTACACTGGCTGGTGGGACTCACATCCGCCGTTCCTGCTTGTAACAAGCGAAGCAGAACTGTCCACCCAGTTCGTCTGAAAACTCTCATAGTATCAAGAGGATGTGGAGCAAGATTATTAAGGGGCATATTTATAGTGCTTGCGCCACATTAACGCCATCATTTTTGACGTTAATGTGGTCCAACGAGGCCGAAACCCCGTGCCGTATTTATAGAGTGGTGCAATGCATGCATTGCACCACTCTGTAACCCTTTGTGCTACATTATGCCTGCGCCAGGCATAATGTATGCAAAGGGGGCAGTACTCCATTAGGGGGGCTAAAAGAATGGCGTAAGGAAATCTATGAGATTTCCTTGCACCATTTTTTAAGGCACTTTTAACGCCTGCTCATAGGCGTTTTTTTAATGGGACCCTATGTACTCTGCAGGAGGAGCGCCAATATTTTGGTGCTCCTCCTGCAGAGTACAACAATAGTGTCACGTAAAATGATGCTATTGCCCCCTACCCTCCGACATAGTGTGCCGTATTTTAAATACGGCGCACACATGGGGGCGGTAGGGGGGCGCTAAGGGGCGCAGGGAAAGTGGTGCTGAACTCGGTGCAGCACCACTTTCCATCAATCTGCCCCCAAAGTGTTTAGAGAGCGTGCTACAAGGTGATACTGGGAGGGTGATAGAGCTGGGAAAACCCCGGTAACCCCATACAGGGCCTCTCGAGGCAATCCCTACCTTGCTAACCTCTTGGCTGCTGATGGTCATTGCAGCCATTCTATGGAGAAAGTCATGTGGATGATGATGCAATATTGCATGACGTACAGGAGTTCTTTGAAAAAATACAGATGTTGTGGTTAGATGACACACACTCCCTATCTCTGACCTTTACGCTTCTGTGATCTTCTTAGATGCCTGCAAAGCCTTTGATTCTCTGGAATTGCCTTATATGTTCTCTCTTTTACACAGCATTGGACTTAGTGCTGGCTTCTTGCAGTTGATAACTGCAGTATGCACAACCTTCTACCCACATCCAGGTAAATGGAATAGTCTTCACTGCTTTTCCAGTTAGCAGTGAAAAGCAACAGGGTTGCTGTAGTGAGTAATTTTTTATCTGTCACGAGTTTAAACTATATTATGATGTCAGCTCACAGTTATTATGTCATTCCCGTTTTGTTGTTGTTTAAAACTCTACCCTTTGATTTTCCTCGTGCTGGGCATTCCAATCCAGACGACCGTGGCGGTTTGGATCGGTGAGCACAGGACGACGAATTTCTCTGAGGGCTCCTTTTATTTGAAGGAATAAACTAATCCTTTGACTTACTCACCTGCGCCCCTTCATCGTTTATGCTACCATTACATTTTACGACGAGGATGGTGTTTCAGCAGGAGCCCATCGGATCCTGAAGTGCTTTCAAGCCTCTTTTTCTTGTTGCTTGGTGATAGCTGTGTTTAAAAAAAAAAAAAGCGCACCAGGGAAGTCAACTCCTCGAGGTATGCCTGTCATGTTTGTTTAGCCCCCTACTGGAGGAAGTCCCTTCATGCTGATTCTTCTCATGTGATCTGTGATGTCACGAAGTCAAGCTTGGCGGCCATCTTGAATTGGGATATATATATATATATATTACTCTTCGTTTTAAATACTTTCAATTTTGGATTTCACCTCTGCCTTGTATGTTTTGGCAATCTACTCACAACATTTATTTTTAACATTTTTCTTCTTGTGACATGGCTACTGCACATCAGTTTGTACAATTACCTACTTTTCTGCCATTACCTGGTAAACCTAAAATACCTTGGAAGATTTGGTATCGTTCTTTTGAGAATTTTGTGACAGCAATTGATGAAGAGAAGAAAAAGAAAATTGGCATTACTATTCAGCTATCTTGGCACAACAAATATTTGACAATCTTCCTGTACTCAATCCTCCTTCTGGTGATGGTGATAATTGGAATGTTTACCCTGAGGCAATTCAGAGACTCAATAAGAAATTTTTAGAAGAACCCAATGTGATGCTAGAACATTTTAATTTCATGAAAAGAAAACAGGAAGTAGATGAAACTGTGGAAGAGTACATATCTGCTCTCAGAAATTTGGCATCAAACTGTAATTTTATACCAGCGTTGGACACCTATATTAGAGATCAGTTTGTTTATAGCTGTTACTCTAAATAAAATACAAGAAAGAATTTTGAGTTGTAGGGATCCCTCTCTTGCTGAGGTTATTGATATAGCAAAAGGGATTGAACAGGCCATGATTTCTTCCAAATACATTTCCAATGACCCTTCTTGTAGTTCTTTTGTGAATTCAATGCATGAAACAGAGACAGTCAATGCTCTTTTAATTAAAAATAAGGCCAGCAAACCTTTATTTAGGAAGTCAAACACGTATGTTATAGATGTGGCTCAAATTCTCATATTGCTAATAGTCCCAAATGTCTGGCTGCAAGTAAGAAATGCCTAAAATGTCACAAGATAGATCATTTTTAGGCAGTCTGCAAAGCTAAAAATGTTCTTCAAGTAAGCAATGTACTAGTTCAGGACAATGTTGATTGCGTGCAAAATGATTTTCAGAAGATGGTTTTGACAGTTGATACTGTAGTTTCTCCTCAACATCAGGTCATTGTTAAAGGTCCTTTTTGTCAGGCTATGATTGGTGATTGTTCTTTAAATATGATGGCAGACTCTGGTGCAGCTGTCACCATAATTTCAGATCAATTATACTACAAACTCTGGTTTCCCAAAGTTCATTTACTGGAAACAGATATATCACCAAAAGCTTATGGAGACAATGACATCGACATGTTAGGCTATTTTATTGAATCTGTTTCATGTTTGGGTAGACAAGTGGTTACCAAAATATATGTGGCACTGAAAGGTAAAAACATTGTCGGCTGGCAAGATTTAGCGAAAATGGGGCTAAAGTTGGTTCCTGGTTCTGAAAATCCAGTACATTTGAATGAAGATTACAAAGTTTGAACATGTTATAAAACTCAAACAAAATGCAATTCCTATTGCACACACAGTTAGATCGATTCCTTTGAGTGTTAGGGATGATCTAAAAAAATTGTTGGATAAATTGGTTTTGGAAGGTGTCATTTCGGCCACAGATTCCTCTGAGTGGGTTAGTCCCATTGTGGTTGTCCGCAAGAAGAATAATGAGATCAGGTTATGTGCAGACTTACGCTCACTGAATAAGAGCATTGTAGTTGATTGTCACCCGCTTCCTAAAATTCAAGATCTTCTTGCTAACATTGGGGGTGCCAAGATTTTTAGCCTTTTGGATTTAAACTGCATATCATCAGATTCCTTTAGCACCAGAGTCATGTGATCTTACTACTTTTGTCACTCCTTTTGGAGCATTTACATTTTTACTTTTACCTTTTGGTTTGGCTTCAGCAGCCAGCGTTTTAAAAAAATGTATGGATCACATTCTGAAAGGGATTGATGGTGTGCAAGCTTATCAAGATGACGTACTTATCTTTTCTAAAAACTATTCAGGATCACTTAGTAACTTTGCGTAAGGTTTTAAATCTCTTTAAAGAAGTAGGGATCACTTTGAGTCATCACAAATACAAATTTCTATCTGATAATTTGGACTACTTAGGTCATTCTATCACCTCTGCAGGTATCAGACCCAAGTTTTCTCTTACACAAGCCATAGCTGAGGCTCCGCCTCCTAAAGATAAGGATGCTCTTAGATCCTTCCTTGGTTTATCTGAATATTATTCCAGGTTTGTAGCTGGGTATGCACTAGTAGTTCAACCTTTACGTTCCTTGCTTAGGAAAGGTGTTTCCTTCAACTGGGAGGCCACTTGTGATTTAGCATTTCAGAATGTCAAGAAATTGATTATTAATGCTCCTGGTTTATCTTCTTACGCTTCAGGTCAGAAATGTTACCTCACTGTTGATGCCAGTCAACATGGTTTAGGTGCTGTACTATGTCATTGGATTTCAGGCAAAGAACATACAATTGGTTTTGCTCCCAGAAGTCTCAAACAAGCAGAGCCTCATTACAGTACAATTGAAAGAGAAGCCCTTGCCTGTTCTTGGGCCGTGGAAAAGTTTAAAACATTTTTGTGGGGTACACATTTTGAAATTTTTACTGATCATAAACCGTTATTACACCTATTGAATGGCAATGGAACAGGCAAGGCTTCTACAAGATTGGTTAGGCTCTTGTCTCGTTTACAAGAATTCAATTTTGTGATGAGATACATTTCTGGAGGTCGTAATATCAGGGCTGATTGTCTATCCACAATGCCTTTGCAAAACAACACATTAGAGGACTGTCAAGATGAAGTTGAATGTGTTGTGGTTAATATTGAAGATATGGTGGAATCCTTAGGTGTTATACGTTATAGAGAATGGTTTGAGGCTACGCAGAAGGATGAAATTCTGCAAGCAGCCATTTGTTTTGTAAAAAAAGGTTGGCCCAAGGAGCGTTCACTTCCCTCCCCGTTAAAACCCTTTGCACAGGTAGCTACTGAGCTATCCTTAGTTAAAGGTATTTTGATGCGTGCTGATGTTTGTATTCCACCTACCTTGCTGCGCAATAAATTTATAGAAGCGGCTCATGAAGGACATTTAGGAGTAGGAGAAACTTGCAGAATTTTAAAACAGTATTTCTGGTGGCCATCTTTGGACTCAAATGTTTCTCATTGGGTTGATAAATGTCAAGTATGTCTCATGTCTGACAAGCATTGGAAAACCACTCATACATCTTTGCATGTTGTCCCGATCGCTAATGAAGCTTGGAGTAAAGTTGCTTTGGACATAGCAGGTCCCTTTGATCTTTTACCTTCTGACAAAAAGTATATTTTTGTCTCGATAGATTATCAATCCAAATGGGTATATTTTGACTTCACGTCCGTTACTAACACCACATCAGTTATAAAGTTTTTAAGCAAAATTTTTAATATTGAAGGGACACCCAAGGAAATTGTAATGGATAATGGATCACAATTCACATCAATTCAAATGAGTAACTTCTTGTTAACAAACCATATCACTCATCTTAAGGTTGCTCTGTATTCTCCTTCTTCCAATGGACTTGTGGAGAGAATGAATAGATTCATGAAGGAGGGGATACAAACAGCCATTGCTAATAATACACCAGTGGAAGAATTCTTAAAGAAAAAGTTATGGTCTTATTTAATTTCTCCAAACTCCACTACTGGCATTTCACCCTTTCGCCTATTAAGAAAAAGAGATCCTAGATCCAATGTTTGCCCTGACTGAATAAAAGATTTGAACAGTAAACCTAGTTGCTATGCTTGTAAAGATAGGAATACGTTGATTTCTAATACTACACATAAACAAAGTTTGCAAAAAACCTATTTTGATTCTATACACCGGATTAAAGATCAACATTTCTGTATCGGAGACTGGGTTATGATCAAAAGCCCTGTGAAAGTAAAAAAAGGTGCTTCTATTTATTCCCATCCTGTACGTGTTTTAAAAGTCTCTAAAGGCTCTCTTTTGTTGGATAAAAAAGGATGGTGGAGTAAGAGATATTTGGTCAAACTTACTCAGGAACAGGCTTGTAGCATTTTGGCTCACAAGAACTTGCAAGGAAATGATTCAGGTGATTCATTTAATTGGCCTTTTGATGTCACTTGTTCCCATAACAGAACTGTTGATACTTCTCCTTGTCACTCTAAAGCTCCCTAGGTTTTGCATGATACTAGTGAACCACTGGTTACTCAACCAAACATGTTCTCTGATGTGCAAATCAACAGTGATCATGATTCACAAGCATGTGTTGCTAGTCAACTTCAAAGCAGTCAAGATACATTATCTGACACAGGAAATGTTAATTTGTCATGTGGAAAGGCAAACAGATCTTCACGTAATGTTTCTGTACCTACTAGGTACAAAGATTTCCTTCTTTATTGATTGTACTTTCTTAATCAATTCTTCTTTTCAAAAGGGGAAAGAAGTTGTAGTGAGTAATTTGTTATCTGTCACGAGTTTAAACTATATTATGATGTCAGCTCACAGTTATTATGTCATTCACGTTTTGTTATTGTTTAAAACTCTACCCTTTGATTTTCCTCATGCTGGGCATTCCAATCCAGACGACCGTGGCGGTTTGGATCGGTGAGCACAGGACGACGAATTTCTCCAAGGGCTCCTTTTATTTGAAGGAATAAACTAATCCTTTGACTTACTCACCTGCGTCCTTTCATCGTTTATGCTACCAATACAGTTGCCCACTGCACGGGGCATGATCTTAACAACCTGGCACCTTATTCCCTTCTTGTATGTCGATGACATCACTGTTTATGGCCGAGAACCGAAGTAAAACCTGGCACCATTTCATAAATTTCTACTCTTCGGCTGGGATTATGATTAACAGGGCAACATTTGCAATCTTCCCCTTGACACCAGTCACTTCTTGCTTTGCCCTGGAATACCTTATGGTGTGGACTGACTCCTTGATCAAGTATCTGGTTATATGGATCAGCAGAGATGCCGATGAAGCATGGCAAGAGAATTATACGAGAGCCACTACGTGGCTGGAGGAACGGGTCCACACTACCTCTATCCCTCACTAGAAAGTAGCCATAGCTAAGATGGTAATACTACCTAAATTTATTTATTTGTTCCTTAATGTTCCCTTGACCTTAAAGAAAGCTTCTTTACCTGACTCTGATCCGACCTGATCGTCTTCACCTGTGAAGGGAAACAGCCAAAGCTGACACGTGAGGTGCTGACACTGCCATTCAGCTAAGGTGCTATAGAATCCTCAGACTTTTCATTCTGTTACCACTTTGCACAGGTGCAATTTGTGCACCAGAGAGTCTCCTTAGGCACTGTGCATTGTATTGTGATGCGTGGGATGGTATGCACCTCAGAGCTCACCTCCCTTACTTTACTTGAAGAAACCCATCAATCACTTCCTCACAGAATAACCAGGCCTGCCAGCAATTGCAATGCCTGTTAACTGGCAGAAGTGGGCAATCTTTACTCAGGGGTCTCTTTTGTTCAACTGCTGGACATATGAGCAACCTTGTACTGCATGCTCCTTGATGTCTTCCTGTATTATAGGCTAACAGGTGCCTGTAAACAGGTGTACTTCTCCTTTTCCCAGGAGCCTGCGGGCTTCGAGCCTTAGGCCTCCTTCTGACGTCACCCTCTCCTAAGCATCTCATTATGAGACTATACAACAACATGCAAACTGGGCACTGATCATTGCTCCTCGGGCGTTGCTGGACTGACTGCACAACCTTGGCATAGACGTCTCAGAGCAGCAATAATGCTATTGCTGTGCTCAAATTTGCATTCTTTCCCTTAACTACAACTCATGCACATAAAATGTCTTCATAGGGACTAACGCGCCTACATCCAACTTTTAGAATGGGCCTCATAGAGAGTGATCAATAAGTGTGATGCGGGGTGGGGGAAAACAATTTCTTGCAGTTAGCCTCTCACTGCTCATCTATAGTGAGCTACTGGTATAAGATATTGAGAGCAACTGAAAATATAATGGCCACTGGGATTCTACAACAGCCTGTGGTGATCCTCTTGTTGTATGTAAAGGATGTTCCCACTGCCATCTACATGCTTACCTCAATGCTCCCATTTTTAGCTAAGATGTGGGTGGCCATATACTTGGTCCCGTACATATGGGTTTTGTGGCTCAGGGCAGCACAGCAAGTCACCTTGCAGGAGGTCATTCCAGGTCTTGCCTTCGCTTCTAGACTTCAGGGTGAGAGAAAAGTGTGCTCTTGCCTGGAATGCATATCCGAGGTATCTGGTGGGTTGGTAGAAGTAAAGGCGGTGGTTAAGGTACGCTGGGCTGGTGTTGTGGGAGCTGTATAGTTGTGGGTGAGTATCCTGAACTTACATGTTTCCTGGACTAGGATCCAGTGTATATTGTTAAAGTGTGGAGAGATGTTGTTATTTTGCAGGATGAGTCTGATGGTGGCATTCATTGTGGTTTGGAGTCAGTGTAGAACATGGGCTGAGATTCTGAAGTAGAGGGCATTTCCGTAGTCAAGTCAACTTGTGATAAGAACTTGGGTGACTGCTTGTCTGGTTTTGAATGGGATCCACTTGCATATCTTGCATAACATTTGCAGGATGTGGAAGCATGATTAGGCGACAAAGTTGATCTGACTGCTCTTGGAAAGGTTGGTGTCCAGGATGATCCCAAGGTTCTTCGAATGGTCCGTAGTGGGGGTCTAATTTGAGGGACCCCCAAGAAGTGTCCCGGGGGAATATTTGTTGCAGAAGGAAAGGACTTTTGTTTTGACTGTGTTGAGCTGCTGGCAATTGTTGCCCATGCAAGCAGCAATGTTGCTCATGGAAATGGAGAAGTTTGCTTTGGCAGTTCTGGTTTAGTCGGTACAGGAGAAGGTGAGCTGTATGTCATCAGCATACAATACTATGTTGATGCAGCGGGATCTGATGCTATTTCGCGAGGGGCTTCATGTAGATGTTAAATAGTGCTGGGGTGAGCGAGGACCACTGAGGGACTCTACACATGGGTTTCTTGGTTTCCAAGGAGTAGAGAGGAAGTCTAACTCATTGAGTTCTGTCTGTGAGGAAAGAGGATGTCCACCTGAGGGCCGGTCTGCAGTTACTCAAGTGCTGAAGCTTTCTGATGAGTGGGTTGTGAGAGACTGTATTGAAAGCTGCAGAGGGGTTGAGGAGAATTAGTGCAGACGTTTCTCCTCTGTCATAGATGCTTCTGATGTCATTAGGTGGCCACAATGAGGATTTGTTTCTGTATGGTGGTTGGTGAGAAAGGCAGATTGAGAGCTGACTAGGAGTTGAAGGAGTTCTATGTGGTCTCCAAGTTGGATATTGATGGCTATAGCTCAAAAAAGGCAGGATGGGTCTGTAGCTACTGAGGGTGTTGTGGTCCACTGTTGATTTCTTCAATAGGGAGTTGACTTCTGCAATTTTCAAGCAAGATGAGAGGTGGTGGTGGTTATGGAGGTGTTGATGATAGCGGTGAGTGAGGGGGGATGATTGGTCATTCAGGGTTTTTTGTGAAGTTGGGGCATTGGTCTGAGAGGGCACCTGAGTGGATGGTATTCATCAGGGTGGGGTTGTCCTCATTTGTGAGGGGGTTCCAATAGCTTATCTGCTGTTTGGCGATGAGGAAAGTGTCCTGCTGGGGACTCGTATTAGTTGAAAGTGTTGTAGATCTTGGCAATCTTCTGTTCCAAGAAGCTTGAGGATGGGATGATGTCATTTTGGCAGCTGTGGGTTGGAGGACTCCTTGGTGATGTTGAAGAGTTATTTGGCATTGTTAGGGCTGGCTTTGAGTGTTAGGGCAGTGTTGCATCCCACAGTTGTTGATAGTAGAGGTTGTAGATGTCCTTGTATGTGGATCTTGTGGTGGTGTTTTTCTTTAGTCTCCATTTTCTCTCAAGTTGTTGGCAGTGGTGCTTAGATTCCCTCAGGTCATTTGTGTACCAGCTGGGTTGTTTGTTGTATTTGGTAGTGTTTCTACTGGTGGGAGTAGTGCCGTTAGCACAGTCAGAGAGCCATTTATTGAAGATCTCGGTGTCAACGTTAAGGTTCCTGGTGTGGTTGGGTGGACGTTCCTGTACGATATTGATCCAGCTTTCTTTGGACATTTTGCCACAGTGTTTGCTGGTGCTTTTGACTTTTCTGGTGGGGTGGCTAGTTGGGTTGGTATCTTGAAATGTATGAAGCATGTGAGTGGGATCATTTGTGTGGTGGTGATCCTGTTGTTGGAGGAGAAAATAGGGTTGGGGTATGGCCTTCTGTTTGGGTTGGTCCTTGGGAGATTGAGAGAAGAAAACCCAGGCAGCTGCTGTGTCCCATGGTCAAACAGCAGCAACTGGATCAGGCTGGAACAAACAGGAACTGGAGGCCACAGGCAAGTGGCATGCTAGGTACCCAAGTGCCTACTAGTGCAGTCATGCTGCAGCCTGCATAAAGTAGGTCCTAGGGTGGGGGACTTCTATTGGTGGGAAGAATGGTGAGGGGGAAATGCTAGGGAGCAGCAGTGTCACTTGGTCAAATGGCTGCAACTGGATCATGCTGGAACAAGCAGAAACTGGAGCCCTTAGGCAAGTGGCAGGCTGGGTGTCCGGGTGCCATTACTTATATTTATTTGAAGAAAAACGTAAAAAAATCACATTATGCTATTCCAAGTTTATTAGTTCTTCCACGGCGAAGGAAACCTCTTATTCCCCACTTTAGTTTTTGTCCCCATTGATGAATGTATACTTTTCAAGCATATTCATGCAATCACTTGCAAAACAAAGCGAGGACATAAAAATTAAGATGAGAAGCTCTGAGCAATTTCATCCGTCCACAAGTGTCACCTGCAACACCTGCATGTTGCTCACAAGGCCGAAAATATTTGTCTGTACTCAGGTATCCAGTGTGTCGTGGGCCCAAGTGCAAGGAAGGAAATGGACCCTATTGCCCGGTTTGCACTGTGAATTACAGCAATATACAGGCTACAGTGAGCCTTTAAGGCCTCTTGGCTCTGGTGCCACTGCACCTGCTGCACCGATAGAAGCTACGCCTCGTCTCTAATATATAATGTCAGAGGTTCACCGCACCTGCGTTTCTGCAAACATTTACAGTTTCGTATTTTTATTGAATTGTAAGTGAAACTTTCCCAATGTCTTTGAATTCTCTCTTGAAATAACTTTACAATTCAAACATTGAAATACAAATAACTGTATAAAAATGGGAAATCCCACAATAACTGAATTAGGTTGTCTAAATGATCTTGCCGCTCTGAGTCATGGCGAGCCTGTCTTACTACACCTTTGTGACGAGGGAGGGAGAACTGACAGCTAGAGACAATGTAAGGGTTTGCTGGAAAGACCCTGTGGGCGAACTATTTGCATTAAGATTAGCTGCAGTGTGGGAGGGAGGGATGGGTTCTCCCAGAAATACTTCGTTTGGCCCGTGTGGCTCCCTTCTTCCTCAGGAAGCAGGCGGGCGAGGAAAATGTATAAATACATTTATTTATATATATAGCAACAACGGTAAATAGGATTTCACCACCAGGAGTAGCGTCATGGGGGTTCGAATGTGTTCAAATGAGCTATAACCCGATTGTCAATGAATGAAGACTTTCAAATGCATCAGAAAACCTAATATTCCTTCTTTTGTAAACTGAATGGAAATGTTGACTGCGACAATTTAAGGCTTATTTTGTACATAGTAACATTTTTAGATGAGGCTTTATCTTAGCATTAGAACTTCACCTTGGATCATGGACGTAATTTAGGGGTATCCAGGGGTCGCAGCTGCGACCCCCCTTCCCCCAATTTACCCCTTCCGATCCCTGGCACTGCCTCAGTTTCTTTTTAATTTACACTAATAGTGAATAGCATATCATTCACTATTAGTGCAATAACAATAGAGTACAGCTAGCTGGAATATGACCTTCCTTGGTACATGAGATAAGTAAAAAACACTTTAAAATGTATGTTGTGTGAATGCTTGCAGGTGAGAGTGTGCTTATGTAAAAGAGATTGTGTGTTTGAGTGAATGTGTGTTTGTGTATGCATGTGTGTGTGAGTGAAAGTGAAGATGAAATGGCGTGTGATATTATTTCCGTTCCCCCTAGCATTTTGGGTGAACTGATGTCCATGCCTTGGACCAGAGAAAACTGATCTGGTTAAGTCCGCACCTGCTTTCAGGGGTTGTCTGTTGCACAAATTTGTGTACACATAAAGACATTATACATTGTAGACATGGGGGCACCTCATAGATGGCTACATGCTTATGCAAAAATCAGCTACACCTAAAGAACTAGACGTAGGCAGTCAAAGGTAGGTGAAAACAGTAATATCATTTTCATTGCGTACCCAAAGAAAACGTAGGGTAGGCATAAAGATCTACAAACCTCCCACTTCATGATGAGTGTGAGAGAGCGTAGCTTATATAATCTATATTAACATGAAATGTTTATGAACTAATGTATAGTAATGCCGCATAGAAACTGTATTAACCTGTTTTTCCAAAACGTGCACTTGAAATGTGACCACAGGGAGTGGCCGCCAATGTATAAGGGGATTAATGAAAATGACTAATGTTTATGAAATATTGCATTTAAATAGTTTTACACTAATTATTAATGAGTACGTTATTAAAAGTTTTGCTAATAAACCTTGTAGGCCTTAGTTAGCATGAGTCGAGGCCTAACTGCCTGACTCTCATGTTAAATATATTTTTCTAACGTGCAGTGTGCTGACTTGCAAAGGACATGAACTCTTGTTTTTTTTAAAACCTAGAAGCTGAATGTAACCATAGTAGATCCGTTCTCATGAAATTTCATATTGCTTGTAGAAATATATTAGCTAAAATACAACAGTGTAGATTAATATAATGTACAAGGTCGCCCAAACTGGTACAGACAATGGAGCTACTGACCGAAGATGTGCAAAGAAATACAAAAGGATGAAATCATACCGGATATTCTACCTCTGAAGACGTCAATCACATGGACCAATGAACTGCTTGAGAACTAATGCGGGGTGAAAAATTGAATGACATAATCTGTATTTAATTGGCTAACGATAGTGGGGTGTAACATTTGTCCAATTACGTTTTAGGGGAATGTTCAACGGAAAAGGGATAAAAACCTAAGACACAGGGAGCCATTTAGATTGGTTAGGGAAATGCTATCGATATGATCCAGAAACTTTGTCACTCTGTTTGGTGATTTATTGGTTTTACTTAAACCATCCTCTTCCTTAGATTGTCCATTTACACTTTACCTCCTTATGAGGAAAGTGCCCCATTTTTTCCCTGTGTGCTGAGTCTCTGACTGTTGGCGAATCAACTGATGACCTGAAGACGAAGACTGAACCTGGGTGCTGACCCAAACCTTGGAGGGTAACTATGACAATGAAATTGTGATTTGTCTGTTTGCTTTTCCTTTCTAGGTACCAACTGCTTACTTTTGACAGAGACCATAGCTAGATGTTTTCCAAATTGGTGTTCAAAATTGTTTTGCATGAAGCCCAACATGCTAATGCTAATCAGTGGTTAGGACAGGGGTTCACTATACCGACGCAAATAGATAAATGACTGAATCTACGCTTTGTTGAACTGACGTATTAATGACACTCTGCTGAAGTAGATTTATGTTGATGCTGTGTTATGTCCTAATAATTGCGTTCCTTGCTTTGATGAAGTCTTATTCTAGTTGCCAAATTATGACAATGATATTGAGTGTTTTGTTTCTGAAATTAACACACTTGCTCTTAGAATTGTAATCAATAGGGAATAAATATCATAAAATTCTACTAAACTGGTGTGGTTATTCCTGACTGCATGGTCATGGTGGTGGCTAGAGTTGATTAATGTATTTGACTAAAGTGAAATGCGTTATTGTGATAAATATTGATGACATTATTGATGTATTGATTGACATGTTGATTAGCTATCTCGTCCTAAGGTGTCTCTCAACAGGGTCAAAAGATTCATTGGCCTAAAACAAGTCCTAATGTGAAATTATTTTGTCATAAAGGGACGCGCTAACAAGTGCATAGATACAAATGATACAATGCAGAAGGGATTTTTAGAGAATCATGATGGAACAGTTGAGTAACACAACATAAGTCCATGCTGCCCCTAATGGTCGAGGTCGGACTGTGACAGAAAGTAGGGCCAAGTACCAAATTAAAAGAGGCCCCAGTTGTCGAATTATGTTGCTAAAAAAGTGACCCACATCCTGGAAATCAAAGGAGTTTTGTACTTATAAAGGCACGTTATGAAGGTTTTTTGCAAGACATAGAAAATGGCATGCATTTGTGCTTGGTGCAGGCAATGTTTGTTTTATTATCAGGGAAATCAATGGAAAACAAATATCCCAAAAAAACATAAAACACAGTCAAATAAACCCCCCACACACTCACCTGGCAGACCAGCCCTCTAGACATTGCCTGATAGCTCTGTGTGACAGTCCGACACTGTTTACGGTCTCGGGAGATCTTCTTCCTACAGGAGCCTCTTCTCAAACTAAGGGCTTTGGATAGCTGCGCTATGTCACAATATTAGAGGTTCCACACTATGGGGCAGATTTAAGAGCCCCTTGCGCCTCCTTGTGCCACAATAGTGTCATTTCTTTTTATCTAATGTGTCCCAAGAAGGCCAAAATCATTGTGCCAAATTTACAAAGTGTTGCAATGCATGAATTGCGCCACTTTGTAACCCTTTGTGCTCCATTATTCCTGCACCAGGCATAATGTATGTAAAGAGGGCATTGGCCCATTAGAGGAGCTGAAAAATTTGCGCAAAGTAATCAAGAGAGATTTCTTTGCAGCATTATTTTCGACACTTTTAATGCCTGCTTAGAGCAGGCGTTAAAAGGAGGCACAGCATTGTTTACAAGGGGCCTCAAAGGGCTTTTAGGATTAGCGTCAAACGTTTTGAAGCTAATCCTTCAAAGCTCCAAACTAGCGTAAACAATTCTGACTCTAATTCCCTAACTACTGCCATGGTGCACCGTGTCTTAGATATGGCGCACACATGGTGGTGTTAGGGGGTGCTAAGGGGTATAAGAAAAATGGCACTGCACTGGGTGAAGCACCACTTTTCTTAAATCTGGCCCTATAATTTTACAAGGGGCTCTATAATTTTGCATTATTCCATTCTGCTGGAGATTAGAGCACTGACAGACAAAGAAGGGCAAATCACCTTCATGGGTTAATGTAAAGAAAAAAGTTGATAGATAAGATTTACCTCTGCCAGCTGCTGGCTGAGAGTTCCACACAGAAACGAAATGAGGGTTAAAACTCTTGTGGGTAGTTGAAACACCAGAGCCTCATTGCAAGCCACAGCCTACAGTCTGCAAAATATGAAGCTCAGGTGAAAGGTCATCTTTGCGCAAGGCAGCTGAGACATTGTCTCACAAGGTACTGAATTGTGCACCTGTCCTACTTGCACCACTTACAGATTTTAACCCCTTCAGAGGTGATTCCCAGCCAAGCGGCGGGAGGTGAATGGTCACCATGTGTTAGCACTATGAGATAGCTTTACATTATGTACAGCTGTCAGTGTGGCTGTGACACCATAGTTCAGTTTTTCAAATATTCCATCTGTAGGGCAAGGTCAAGAATTGTCATTTAGTGCTTCCTAAACACCGTAGAGGGATGCATCATAAGTTGAATGACCAATATTGCGCTCTCATTTCATGAGAAGACAGAACTGAGGTTTGTGTCTGAAAAAGAGAGTGAAGGGTGTGCATACAAATCCTACTGGTGTGCAATACAGCCACAAAGAGATCAATCTACAAGGTCCAATAATCATGCACAGAATACACCATAATAATTGACAACTAGGAGAACCAATGGGAGTGGAATGCACAGATGTCTTCAGAAAACACATTTGTTAGACCTTCATTTCTTATTCTTAAGGGCCGTCCTTACTTCAGGAGGGGCGAAGGTTTAAAGCATTAGGATTTTGTTAGACCTGGAGACAAAGGCCAGGGCCCACACATGCATTTGGAATTAAAACAAACAACATTTGAGGAAGAAGACAATACATTTCATAGTAAAAAAAAGAGAAAGGATATTGTCGAAGCTGCATCTAGCCTCCAGGGCTGTGATCTATGTGTGTAACTAGCCATATCTGCTATCGTGCCATTTGTTGGAATCTTTAGAAACAGGTAAGCATTTGTTACATTACTTATTAAGAAAAAGATTTGCTAAGGCAATAAATAACTCCTGATATCTCATTTTAGCACCCCAGGGTAATTAATTGTGGTGAACTTAGTCGCACAAGATTTTCCTCACAAAGAAAAAAACAAAGAAAATATTGCTATCATATAAACTACGAAAAGTGCATTAGGTACTCGTCGTTCAGGCCAAGGGGTGCTACCATGAGAAAACCAGTAATTTCACAAGTATTTTTTTATACACGTGGTATGTCTGCTCTGTCATTCTTAAAGAACAGCGAAGCAAACTATGCACCATCATACAAAATGCCCACTAGTAACTAGCTTGACATGGTACTCGCACGAAAAAGCTAAGAAAGGAATGCACTGGCATACAAACAATGCTGGTAAGTTATCAGTACCAACTAACACTTGCAAGAGTAGTCTTCCCGAGGACATAGGTGCAGGAAAAGCAGACATCTTATTGAGCTGTGGCTTGGCTACTCTGCAAGAATATGCTTGCAAAATAAATCCTTCCAATGTGTCTTTTGGTACGCCGATCCTGTAGGTAAGATGTTATTATTATTTCCTCATGTTGTGCAGCCTTCCATCCTGAAACAATGTATCCACACATTAGAAATAGGAAGCCGAGAACGGTCTAAACCTAGGCTCAGCTAAAGCAAGTTTTGATTTGTGGGTTCCGAGGATGGGCTGTGACAGTGCCGATTCCGATGTCTCCATTGGTCTATTTTAGAAGTACCAGTAGTACTCATTACATTGCTTTGTTCAGCATTTTTGTACAGCTCCCCATTCACCTGTGCATACTTAAACTATCCCTTTTTAGATTAATTAACCCATTATTTTTCCCATGCTATTACACGTCATAGAAATGCACCCCTCTTTTCCAATGTTTCCCGCCACGGATTTAGAAAACAAAATCCTTAACCGTTTCTATGATGCTATTAGGGTCCAGTGGCATGTGATGCCATTTCAAATAAGCCAAATATTTTGGTGAAACAAATCCCACTGTTTATTAATCGCCCTTTTAAGTGGTTCTACCTTTGTTTTTGAACAAACACACTAAATCCTATGTTACAACCTGGAGAGCTGTCGTGTCACTTACCGAAGTGCTGGACAGTGCACCCCTGAAACGGGTTATCCCAGCTTCTCCACGAGATTAAGTCAAGGCGCCTGGCAGCGTGTAGTTAGTTCCATACCCATCAAGTGACATTATATAGTAGATCTGGTTGTTTTTTGGTTTCTGTCTTACATCACCCCAGTAAAACATCTCCCGGGCATTCTACGAAGTGTGCTGGCATTCAAGAAATTCTGTTTGCGTGCCTATTATACTCAGAACTTTGAGTGCCAGCAATATTAGGTAGCCAAAGAAAATACAAAGCTATGACAGCAGTACTTGAACAAGCAGCTCCAGATTAGAAACAGAAGCTTCCACGGACAAAAAATAACACTTCTAAGAAACGCAACGAGTATCAGCATGCCTACGACCACAAGAGAACTGGGGCAAAGTTTCTGTATACCTCCAGAAACCAGCAATCCGTTAACCTCCTAACAGGACCCCACATTCAGTACATTGATCACATAAAGATTCTTCATAATGATGAATAGAACAAACTAAAATTTAATTCATCTTATCAATAATGCATAAAAAAATTAAATGCACGGAGTGGCATACCCTGTTTGGAAGTACAACTTGCCCATTAACAAAAAAAATTATATTGGACCATATATGTAGAGTGCAACACAAAGATGGAAGCTATGCTCTTGCCAAACATCTAACTGCAACACAATGTGGAGATGAGCAATCACTTCCATACTATGGCTTGGCACATGTACCTCTAAATGAAAGAGGCGGTGATCAAACTCTACTACTGCACAGATTGGAAAATAGGTACATTATCAGATTACAAACTAAAATCGCGGAAGGGCTCAACACTGATGAAGAGCTCCATGTTCATCTATAATTGCTCTGTACGATATTAACTATTGGAGATGGATGTGCCTGTGACCATTGACAATTGATAGGTGATTATGTAAGCATGTACACTCATTTAAAGACGCTAATCTGGCAATGGGATTAAAGAGATGAAGGAGGTAAAATGGCATTTAGCCACAATTTGTTTTTCATTTTCATAGAGGAACGGACGTTCATACGCTGTCAAGTAGAGACATAAACAGGCTATGTAAGCGTTTTAATTAGTTGTGGATAATGTAAACCTCTCTCTCATTTGATTTAGTATTGCATCACGTCATTGTTTAATTATGCTTCATTGTGCGGATAACATGCCATTAGAACTATACATGTTTTCACCTATCAGATGTGGATCATTAATTGAAGTATACATCTCCAATTTTCTTGATTTTTCATTTTTTTGCATTTTTAAGTTGAACTACGTGTCCCAAAATGCCTCCTTATGGGAAGATTGAGTAGTAGTAGTTAATGAACATTAACAAAGGACTCACTAACTGTGAACAAGACTCTTTGGAATTGAACTGTGTTGGTGTTTGTTGGTTTGGATTAAAGACTGTTAATTTTCAGGAGAATGGAGTGCAGCTGTGTCTTTTTGCTTTGGAATTACAAATTGAGGAGGATAGGTCTACCCCCTACCGCTAGCACCGGTGGTTTGAGCACACCATCTCTGATTTATGACCAATTGTTTTATATATATATATATATATATATATATATATATACAGAGAGAGAGCACGCTAGGACCACATTTTCATAGGAAGTGAATCTTTAGGTTTCCTAATAACCTTGACACAGTTTGACTACTCTTCACAAAACTGTTAAAGAAAAGGTTTTATGCACCTCAGCTTCTTCCTTGAAAGTTTTGAGATGATCCTTCAAGCAGGTCTCCAGAAAAAGAGGGCATTCCAAAAATATGTTTTCCCTATGCAGTTTTGGAAAATTGAACAATAAGACCATAAAGCAACTGAACAGAATCTTACACAAAATATGTTAGAGATCTATAGGGTCATTATGACCCCCGCGGTAGGTGATAACAGGCTGGCGTTCCATACCGCCAATTTACCATTCCTACCACTATCTCCAGCCCGGCGGCCGCTATTGTACCGCAGTGGCATTTTGAGCCTGCCTACTGCCACGTTTTTTGTGGTGTTGAAAACCATGGCGGTAGGCCCTACCAGTGACAGGGAATTCTTTCCCTGTCACTGGTAGGAAGCTCACCCACCCCCCCCAAACACTCCGCAGACACCCCTAACCCCCCTCCATCCACACTTCTCCCTTCTGATCCTCCACCCCCATACATGCACACACTCGAAGACACGCACCACGCATACCACCACTCACTCACAATGGCATACACGCATTAATTTATACATACATCAATTTATTCTCGCATCACATACACACTGACATGCAGTCACACATTCACACTTCCATTTTTATGCGCATTCAGCCACATGCATACACCCACGCAAACAACACTACACACACAGACACATTCACTCACACACTCACACATTAATGCACACAACCCCCCCCCACACACACACAACACCCCCCACTCCCCTCCCCTGTCAGAAGCTCATCTTACCTGCATCCAGGTGGTCTTCCAGCAGGGAACGAGATGGAGCGCTGCTACCACCAGCAACACCCGCCAGCAGAACATCACCAGGAAGTATCATGTGTCATGATACAGCTAGTGGCGGTCTACTGGCGTGGCGGTGCTGGTGGTAGCAGCGCCACCTTATCACCATCCACCAGTATGGCCAAGGCCGGATTTCCACCCTTCTTTTGGTGGAAGTCGGCTGTGGTCATAATCTGGTGAACGGATGGTAGCCGCGGTGACGGTCTTTTGGCAGCTGTCTCCGCAGACACCCCTACCCCCCTCCATCCACACTTCTCCCTTCTGATCCTCCACCCCCATACATGCACACACTCGAAGACACGCACCACGCATACCACCACTCACTCACAATGGCATACACGCATTCATTTATACATACATCAATTTATTCTCGCATCACATACACACTGACATGCAGTCACACATTCACACTTCCATTTTTATGTGCATTCAGCCACATGCATACACCCACGCAAACAACACTACACACACAGACACATTCACTCACACACTCACACAGTAATGCACACAACCCCCCCCACACACACACACAACACCCGCCACTCCCCTGTCAGAAGCTCATCTTACCTGAATCCAGGTGGTCTTCCAGCAGGGAACGAGATGGAGCGCTGCTACCACCAGCAACACCCGCCAGCAGAACATCACCAGGACGTATCATGTGTCATGATACAGCTAGTGGCGGTTTACTGGCGTGGCGGTGCTGGTGGTAGCAGCGCCACCTTACCACCATCCACCAGTATGGCCAAGGCCGGATTTCCACCCTTCTTTTGGTGGAAGTCGGCTGTGGTCATAATCTGGTGAACGGATGGTAGCCGCGGTGACGGTCTTTTGGCAGCTGTCACCGCGGCGTTAGGCGGCTTATACCGCCAATGTCTTAATGTGGGCCCTACATCTTAATCCTGAAAGTATGCTTTTTGTGATTTGGTGTGAATTCATTGAATTACTTTGAAGAATGTAAGGGTCAGAATTTATGCATATTTCATATGTAGCTAACAGATCAAAAGCTAAGATCTGATTGGCTGCCACACCATCAACAGCAACGCTGTGTCAGCCATTTTAGGACTTAGGAATTGAGTCCCGTGCCCTTAAAAAAAGTTTTTAAAAAACTATGTTGGACAGGGTAGGGTTTTCCTGACCACCTTAACCTGGTGATAGTGGGAGTCTTGGAGGGACCCTTTCTGGGCCAAACACTGATTTTTTTTTAATGAGATCATAGGGGAGATTTAACTGCCCCTATAGTAACTGGACCATCAGTTTTCGGGACACTCCAGTGACACTAACCACTGCTCCATATTTACAAGGAAGTGTAATGCCACTTTCTTTGGCCGTTACACCTCCTTGTAATAATGGGACCCTCTGACGCAGTTTTCTGCATCAGAGGGACATGTAATGGGTGTTGCTGTTGGCGTTTCACCGCAACACCCATTGCTTTTAATGGTGCCTCACATTTACGAGTTGTCGCAAATCTGAGGCAGCTGGAAAACTTAACACCACCCCAGGGGTGGCGTTAGCATGGCAAAACGAGGAGGATTGCTTTTATTCCTCCTTGTTTTTTGCTTTTTCTATGTGTGCTGCATTCTGCAGCACACATAGAAAATATAAAATGCCATGGATGATTGTTTATGTGCAAGAAGGTGTCCCTTCCTGCACATAAACAATCTATTATTGCGATTTGGCACTTCTGTGTGTGCTACAAAATGCAGAACACATAGAAGTGCCAAATTACCATAATAGATTGTTTATGAGGAGGAAGGGACACCTTCCTGCACACAAACAATCTATCCCCTCAATGCTGACACCCTTTCCCTATGGTGCAAGGATGCCTACATTGTTGCAGGCAGACTAATTTAGCGGCAGCTCAGGGGGAAACGCAGGACTGCGCATATTCCTCTAAATATGGTGCATCCCTGCATTTTAAAAGTGGCCCTGCTTATTTTTAGCACAGCAGCGCTGCCCCACTTTGACTTAAGTGAGGGCCCATGGATCTACAGAAGATCTGAGGATACATGTTCCAGTAAAAAAAAAAAAGAAACAAAATATATATATATATATATATAAAAGAATGGGTTCCTGCGCTTTTCAATTTTAATCCCCCTGAGTGGGCCAGGGCCTGAGGGGGGTCACAGAATTTGCATTTTAGGTGAAGGGGTGTGCATCTCCTTTATGCTAGCCATTTCAAGGTGCCGGGAACCACATGATTATTTTAAGGGTGTTGTGTGCCCTTGTGGGCGTGTGACCTCCTAAATTAGGCTTAGGTAACAAGTAATAGGGCAGTGACAGATACTATCTCCAGAGGCCGATTCAAATCTTTTGACTCAGACAGGAGTAGTCAGATCATCGAATCAAATAATGAGAATCAATAGCCATAAACAACAAAAATATACACTAAGGAGTCAGTAATTTATATGCATCATGACCTATGTGCTCACGATTCACCACACCAATTTAGTAAAGTTTAAATATTTATTGCCCTTATATTAACAATGCTAAAGTTACATAAATGATGCGCAAAACCATCTGATAACAATATAGAAACAGCAGAGGCTATCCAAATCGTCTGAAGAATCTCAATCTTATAAGAGTAATCACCATTAAACACTCCAAAAGAATTGCACAGAATAACAACAGAATTATTTGAGAAATAGCAATAGCCTTCATTAATTGTCATAATCAATTAATAAATATTCAATTCAGTTACTGGGTTGGACATGCTAACTACCAAATTCTAATTTGAAAAGCATGTATGGTGTTGGACTTTGCACATGAGAATTAAAAATAAGACACAAATTAATTTGGAAAAACATCTAAACTATGGCGCTAACAAAAAATATGTGGTTTGATTTCTAAGAGAAAACGCGCAAAGGAAAAGCAAATGCATATTGGTTATACCTCTCCTAAATGAAACAGCAGTTAGCAGTGTCTTCGTCAGCAGAGCCGCGAGACAGCAGGTCTTCATCGATCAGCATCAGAAGCATGGGAAGGGCAACAGTTCAGTAAAGTTGGGCCGAATGTATCTAAACTGTTGGAATCATAAGTCATCTATAGCACTACAAATGCATCTGAAAAGCTGAAAAATTCAGAGCGGAACTGAACTTACATCACCTAAACTTTGTCTGATTAAAGTCCAAAAAACACTAGCTAAACCTCTACAGGACAAGACTATGAGAAGTGACAGCGAGCACCCAGTTGAAATACGTTTCATCTTCAGTTGTATCCTTCTCCAAGATAGGGCCATGTTGACACTCCTCTCCGGTTGACAGTTTCTGCGGAGTATTAACATTGTAGAAAACAGTGCAGAACATGACATTTAGCTAACATTACTTCCTATCCGAAACTAAGGTCCGTTGTTTAAACTTTCTATATTCATCACAAGGAGGAACAGAATGAGCAGAGTGAAAAAACACTAGATTTCCACTGCGAGCGTTCAATGAGATACCTAATAAACAATGTTTGCTAAAAGATTTCAGAAAAGTCAGCATAACATCTCAATACTGTGCTTGTGGACAAATACAAAAACTTAGGCCTTTTGAGTATTGATAATACATGAAGAATAAAATAATTTTAATATTAATTTAACATCATTGGTTTAGCTCATTAACATTAATCATCTTTTGTCAGTACAAATCATTATGGTTCATCAAAATACATTTTCACAGTCATTTATTATTTCACAAAGATTTTAAAGTGGCAGACACCATGTCAACCACGTTTTCAACATGCACGTTTAACCCCTACCCCGCCATGGATGTAATGGTACATCGGTGGCTGCGTAACCATTACGTCCTAGGACTGGCCGTCGGGGGAAGAGCTGGCGCTCCCCCAGAGGGCCTCCCCTCCACCCCCCCAGGGCAGGGCTGGAAGGGGAATCGCTTCCCCTTCCTTCCCCACCCCGTGACATCTGATAACAGCATGCCAACGTGCGCTGACCTCATCAGAGGTCCACTCTTCCAGCATGACAGAGGAGAAACTGATTAGTTTCTCCTTGGTACGGTAGTCAGGGGAGGCAGAGAGGCATGAAAATGGAAGAAAAGGCTTTTCCTTCCCTTTTCATGTCTCCCTGTGGATTCCTGCAGCACGATCGCATAGCGATCATGCTGCAGGAAGCCACTAGACAACAGGGATTTTTTTTGGTGTGGAAATTGTCATAGGGAGAGCGGCCACATGGGCAAGGGCCGCACCCCAAGGGGGGCATTTTATTTAGGGCCATTTCTGCCCTCCTGGGGGCAGATCGGCCTATAGTAATTAGACCGATATGCCCCTAGGAGAGGCAGAAGCCATTAGAAACCAGGGATTTTTTTTTTATATTGAGAAGGGGAGCGACCCCTTAGGCAAGGGTCGCTTCCAGATGGGCAATTTCTTTATTAGACCTTTTCTGCCCCCGGGGGGGCAGAAGCTACTAGTCACCAGGGATTTTTTAAAAGTTATATTGATAAGGGGAGTGTCCCCTTAGGCAAGGGTCGGTCCCCGGGGGTTGGGGGGCAAATTGTTTTTAGGCCATTTCTGCCCCCCTTGGGTGCAGATTGGCCTACTTCTATTAGACCGATCTGCCCCCCGGGGTGGGAGAAACCACTTAGGCACCAGGGACTGGTGTGTGTGTATGTGTGTGTTTTGTATGGGGGGCAGCCCTTTGGGCAAGGGTCACTCCCCATGGGGGCAAATTACTGTTGGCCATATCTGCCCCCCTTGGGGGCTGATCAGCCTACTTTCGGAAGGCTCATCTGCCCCCAAGGGCGGCAGAAACCCCACCAGAGACCAGGGAAGATTTTTTATTCAAAATAAGAGAGTAGGGGTATGGCCATACCCCACCCCAAATAAATGGGGCCTAAGTTGTTCTGCCCAACAGTTGGGTCAGAAAGTCTACTAGATGCCAGGGAATAAAAAAAAAATAGTGGGTGGTGGCTACCAACCAATATGGGGATGGTTGTGCCCCCACCCCAACTGAAGGGGGTAACAGTCTTTCAGCTCCCCCCCAATCACTAAAACATCTTATCCCATGGCAAGCAAGAGGACATTTGATTATTTGGGGTTTTGGTTTTACATTTGGGCCATGAGAGCTTGGCTAACTCTCAAAATCGTTCCACTTGGAATGGTGAGGGTTGCACTTTTTGGACTTTGGGATGCTGCCATGTAGAAAAATCCGCAAGACCTAGACACACCTGAAAATGAAACATCTGGGTGAGTCCACGGTGGTGAGCTTCACATGCACCCAGCACCATTTTCTTACGCACAATGCCCTGCAAACCTCCAGCTTTGCTGGAAATCACAAATTTGTTTCACATTTGTGTGATGGAACCTTCCTGAATCTGCAGGAATCCACAAAATTCCTACCACCCAGCATTGTCTCAGCTATACCGATAAAAATTCTGCCCCACTTGTCAGTCTAAAAATGTTTTTTTTCAAACTGCCCTTTTGGACCCGCTTTGGTTCCCCCTCATTCTCGACATGTTTTTGGCTCTTCCCTTTCACAGGCACTTGGCCCACCTACACAAGTGAGGTATCATTTTAATCGGGGGACCGAGGGGAACATTGGGTGATAGGAAATTTGTCCTGGTGCATTGATCCCACACAGAAATGTGGGGAGAATGAGATTGTTTAGCTAACTTTGAGGTTTACTGATGATTCTGGGTAAGAAGACACTAGGGGATCCACTCAAGTCACACCTCCCTGGACTCCCCTGGGTGTCTAGTTTTCAGAAATGTCTGGGTTTGGTAGGTTTCCCTGTATGGCTGCTGAGCCCAGGACCAAAACACAGGTGCCCCCCTCAAAAACAGGTGGTTTTGTATTGATAATTTTGATGTGTCCAGATAGTGTTTTGGGGCATTTTCTTTCACGGGCACTAGGCCTACCCACACAAGTGAGGTACCATTTTTATCAGGAGACTTGGGGCAATGCTGGATAGAAGGAGATTCGTGGCTCCTCTCACATTCCAGAACTTTCTGTCACCAAAATGTGAGGAAAAACTGTTTGGCCACATTGTAAGGTTTGCAAATGATTCTGCTTAGCAGAACCTGGTGAGAGCCCCACAAGTCACCCCATCCTGGATTCCCCTAGGTGTCTGGTTTTAGAAAATGCACAGGTTTGGTAGGTTTCCCTACATGCCGGCTGAGCTAGAGGCCAAAATCCACAGCTTGGCACTTTGCAAAGAACAGCTCTATTTTCTTTGGGAAAATGTGATGTGTCCATGTTGTGTTTTAGGGCATTTCCTGTCACGAGCACTAGGCCTACCCACACAAGTGAGGTACCATTTTTATGGGGAGACTTGGGGAAACGCTGGGTGGAAGGACATTTGTGGCTCCTCTCAGATTCCAGAACTTTCTGTCACCAAAATTTGAGGAAAAAGTGCTTTTTGGGCCAAATTCTGAGGTTTGCAAAGGATTCTGGGTAACAGAACTGGTGAGAGCCCCACAAGTCACCCCATCTTGGATTTCCCTAGGTGTCTAGTTTTCAAAAATGCATAGGTTTGGTAGGTTTCCTTAGGTGACGGCTGAGCTAGAGGCCAAAATCCACAGCCAGACAGTTTCCAAAAAACAGCTCTGTTTTCTTTGGGAAAATGTGATGTGTCCACCTTGTGTATTGGGGTATTTCCTGTTGTGGGCGCTAGGCCTACCCACACAAGTGAGGTACCATTTTTATCTGGAGATTTGGGGAAATGCTGAGTGGAAGGACATTTGTGGCTCATCTCAGATTCCAGAACTTTCTGTCACCAAAATGTGAGGAAAAAGTGCTTTTGGGCCAAATTCTGAGGTTTGCAAAGGATTCTGGGTAACAGAACCTGGTGAGAGCCCCACAAGTCACCCCATCTTGGATTTCCCTAGGTGTCTAGTTTAAAAAAATGCAAAGGTTTGGTAGGTTTCCTTAGGTGGCGGCTGAGCTAGGGGCCAAAATCCACAGCTAGGCACTTTCCAAAAAACAGCTCTGTTTTCTTTGAGAAATTGTGATGTGTCCACGTTGTGTTTTGGTGCATGTCCTGTCACGGGTGCTAGGTCTACCCACACAAGTGAGGTACCATTTCTATCAGGAGACTTTGGGGAACGCTGGGTGGAAGGAAATTTGTGGCTCATCTAATATTCCAGATCTTTCTGTCACCGAAATGTGAGGGAAAAGTGTTATTTTTTGCCAAATTTTGAGGTTTGCACAGGATTCTGTGTAACAGAACCTGGTGAGAGCCCTCAAGTCACCCCATCTTGGATTCCCCTAGGTGTCTAGTTTTCAAAAATGCACAGGTTTGGTAGGTTCCCTTAGGTGCCGGCTGAGCTAGAGATCAAAATCCACAGCTAGGGACTTTCCAAAAAATTTCAGATTTCAATGTAAAAATGTGACGTGTCCATGCGTTTCCTGTCGCGGAAATTAGGCCTACGCACACAAGTGAGGTATTATGTTTAGCAGGAGACTTGGCAGAACACAGAATAGCAGAACAAGTGTTACTGCCCCTTGTTTTTCTCTACATTGTTTCCTTCAAAAATGTAAGACAGTGTGTAAAAAAGACTTCTATTAGAGAAATGCCCTGTAATTCACATGCTAGTAAGGGGATCCTAGAATTCAGAGATGTGAAAATAACCACTGCTTTTCAACACCTTGTCTTGTGCCCATTTTGGAAATACAAAGGTTTCCTTGATACCTATTTTTCACTCTTCATATTTCAGCAAATGAATTGCTGCATACTCAGTATAGAATGAAAACCCATTGAAAGGTGCAGCTCATTTATTGGCTCTGGTACCTAGGGTTCTTGATGAACCCACAAGCCCTATATATCCACGCAAACAGAAGAGTCCAGCAGACGTAACTTTACATTGCTTTCAAAAATTTTATATGGCAGGGAAAAGTTACAGAGAAAAACGTGGAGAGAAATGGCTGTTTTATAATCTCAATTTCAATATTTATTTATTATAGCTGTTATTTTGTGTAGGAAAACATTGTAGGATCTACAAAATAAATTCCCTTGGTGAATTCAGAATTTTATCTACTTTTCAGAAATGTTTAGCTTTCCGGGATCCAGCATTGATTTCATACCCATTTCTGTCACTAACTGGAAGAAGGCCAAAAGCACAAAAAATAGTAAAAAAGGCGGTATTCCAGTAAAATGCCAAAATTGTGTAGAAAAATGTGGTTTTCAGATTCAAGTCTGCCTGTTCCAGAAAGCTGGGAAGATGGTGATTTTAGTACCGCAAATCATTTGCTGATGCCATTTTCAGGGGAAAAACCACAAGCCTTCTTCTACAGCTCTTTTTTCCCATTTTTTGGAAAAAAATTACATTTTTGCTGTATTTTGGCTAATTTGTTGGTCTCCTCCAGGGGAAACTACAAACTCTGGGTACCTCTAGAATCCCTAGGATGTTAGAAAAGAAGGACGCAAATTTGGCATGGGTAGCTTATGTGGACAAAAAGTTATTGGGGCCTAAGCGTGAACTGTCCCAAATAGCCAAAGACAGCCAAAAAAAGGCTTGGCATCTGAGGGGGGAAAAGGCCTGACAGTGAAGGGGTTAAGACTTGAGCACGAGTTTTCTAAGTTAGCCTTTAAATACACATTATTTTTCATGTTTTGGTTACTCACATTTCATTAATAATGTTTGCCCCCTCACAATTCCTCCTCTTACGGCAATATGTGCCATCACAAAAGAACACTTCATTAATGACACAATTCAAAGTTTATTATATCTACAGTTAGGTTTTCTCTGTTCTTCAAAATTTCTCAAATTATGAAAGTATCTGCTTCTTATCTTTTCCATTTCTATTTCTTCCCTTCTCTGTTTATTTGGTTAGTTACTTAGTTGGTTCAGCTCCTTCAAGTCAGAATTCAAATTTGTCAACTATCTAATATAGCTCCTAATTTCTTTACTGTTGTCTAGGATAAAGGTGCTACAATGTTGCACCTTAAGTATCTAACAGACTCCGCCCTCTTTCACTAAAAGGATGTCTAACGCAAGATGGTTCTGAAGAACCATCAAAAAGATCGCTACCATTTCTGCATCTCTAAGAAATATTGCTCTGGACAAATGTATTAACATTCTGTCCACATTGGTTGACAATTTCCGAATCTTCATGTCATTCAGAACAACTCCTACAGAAGGAATAATTGCTCTAAACACATCTCCAATTATTTTATAATAACTTGCTCTTTTTGATCTTGGTCTTAAGTTGTCATGAGTATCATCTATGTTGTCAATCTGATACATGTTGGGGAAAACCCATACCATCCCCTAGGAAGACGACAATAGGCATTTCTTCCAAGAATGTAACATACACCAGGAATCACAGGATCTTGGCCATTTAGCATAAAGTCCCATATATTCCTAAATATTCACTCATTCCCACAAACTTAGTATCAATTCTGGATTGAGTCCTATATATTTAAAGCTTCCCTATACGTTGATAAGCTAAAGCAAGCTTTCCTTGTATGATAGTTACACTATATTCATGGTCATTCTTATGACTGCGTTTTACTAAACTCTTCCCTATTTTCTCCTTCATTTCTTTTCTTCTATCATCAGCCGGATTCAGGAAACTTTTCTCAGTTGGTGAAAGTATATTGTCAAATTATTTCTGTGAGCGTAGGCCGCATCAAATGTCAGTGTAGGTGCAAAGAACACTCCTACAATGTCCATGTTTCTAGCTTTAGCAATACAACTAAAGTTTTGGTTAACTGTAACAAAAGAAAAGACTAGGTCAGAATTAGAGTAAGACTACTGTATGTATTCCTGATTATAAGGCCTTGTTAATAAAAGACTACAACTAATCCCATTAATTAGTGGTAAGCTATGGTGTGTAATCCCTTCTTGTACCGAGGAAGGAATTTGTGCACACACATTACATCCTCTTGCAGCCATTGTCTCAACATATTCATACAACAAACAATAATAAACATTAAAAGAAAGATCTTGTGAGCTGTCTAAATGTATGTAACTCTCAACTTTATAGAACTTGTCTAACTCAGAAAGTGTAGCAGTCTCTTGTATTGGAGAAGGTGTATAAGTAGTTTCAGCCGTGTCAGAAACACGCATGATTATGATCAATACCAAACTTAACAACACCAACACAACTGCCAATCCAACACACACATACTTGCACCCATTATTTCTATTTTGATTGGTATTCTTGGCCTGTAAAGCATCAAAAAGTGGAAGGAAAGAAAAATATAAACTTAGCTATGCAGCCACAATAAAAAATAAAAAATAATCTTGGGTTTTCTTTGCGATTATTTACAGCAACTTTCAGGCTTTCCAGAATTTGTCAAAATCTGTTTAGCAAATTTGTCAAAATCAGTTTGGAATTTCTCTTTTAGCATATCACAGTTTGCTAGTGACTGACTATTATTTCCAGTGTATAATGTCTTTCTCGCTCATTTAGCAATGTAATTTCAAAACTCAGCTCAATTATGATTTTAAGTTCCAAAACGTTGATCTGGATTGTCACGGTAAAAACAATAATGAACTCATGTTCCCACTCATCAGCTGCAAGTTATGCTCATTCAGGACCTGAGTATCTTCAGTTTCCAACTTTCTTTCTTTTTGATTTTCGACTTTTACTTATTTCTTCTTCACTCAGATCTCAGATCTGTTAGTTCTGTTGTTTCTGCTTCCTCATTTATGCCTGACAACATATCAGAAACTTTTTAAATTGCCTGAAAAAAAGGCCACTTATATTCTTTCCCAGTTTTTCTAGACAGCAATGGTACAACTGGATTTACAATTCTTCTTGGGTTAGCAGGAATTTGACAAATACTTCTTTGACTCAGACCCTTCAGAAGGAGCCAAATCTGAATGACTTTGATTCAACTCAACTCCACTTTAAGCCACTTCAGGAAACAAGATTTGTCTTTATCTCTTTTTACCAATTGTCTGCTTCTGGGAGAGTCCTCTGTCTCAAACTTGACTCTCCTGCTGCATCTACTTCTGTTACTGTTGATAGAGGATTATCAGGATTGTCCTTAGTTTCAACGTTCCGAGAAGTACCTGGATCTTCACCAGTATGCACTGTCTTTACTTTTGCAGTCTTGTGTTCTGTCTTTGTCACTTGCGCCTCTTGAGACTGTACATTTTCTGCTAGTGCTCTCAGGAACACTGGATCTTCATCATTCAAAGGATATGGCACTTTACGAGTATAACTCTCATGAATCCAGTTTGTAATTCTAGCACACTTCGCAGTAGTTGTGGTCATCAGTATAACCGGAAATGGTCCTTTCCACCTAGGTTCCAAGCAAGTCTTCTGCACATGCTTCTTGATCACCATCCGATCACCAGCCTGTAGACTGTGACACTAGTCTTGGGATGATGGCATGGCTGTAGCTTTCACCTGGTGAGACAAAAAGTGAACCACATTAGCTAGACACTTGTAGTATTCCAGTACCAAGTCCTCTCTTATGCTTATAAGCGCATTTGAAGAAACAGCTAGCAATCTTATGGCTCTGCCCATAAATATCTCATTTGGCAAGAGCCCAGTCTTTCTGTCAGTTGTACTTCACATGTTCATCAGACCCAAAGGTAAAGTATCAGGCCATTTCAGAGAAGTAGATGCAAACATTTTTGACAACCAAGCTTTTAAAGTACCATTCATTTGCTCAACTATTCCAGAAGCTACAGGACGGTAACTACAGTGCAGTTTCTGCTCAATGTTTAAGACTGAACATAGTCTTGTTATCCCCTCGTTATTAAAGTGACTTCCTCTATCTGATTCTGAAGAGGCTGGGAACCAGAATCTTGGAATTAGCTCCCTAGGTAACAGCTTTGCAACTGTGAGGCTTTCATCGCTACGTGTAGATTAGACTTCAATCCAATGACTAAATATAGAGACAATCACCAACACGTACCTCAAACCACCACACATAAGCATCTCAATAAAATCCAACTGCATTCTGTTAAATGCACCACCTGATCTTCGAATGTGACTCAAACTGACAACAGTTCTCTTTCCCACATTCATTTGTTAGCATGCAATGCATCTGTGACAAATAGCTTCTGCAACCTGTCTAAATTTTGAAATGAAGCAAGATTGCTTAAATGTTTGAATCATTGCATCTCTGCCAATGTGAGTATGACCATGATAGTACCTAGCCATTTGCATCAATAGAAAGTTTATCAAGAATACCTGCCCTACATTTGAAACCCACATTTCATCAATTTATCTTTGATTACAATCCAATTTTATCCAGTTTCATCTCTCATCTTCTGAAACTTCATCTTGCAATCTTTTAATTTCTTCCCAAGTGTCAACCTCTGTCAATAGAAAACTTTGACTTGTCTCATCAGTACTTGTTAAAATTTTAAATTTTTCATTAAATGTGGCACAAGTAAGTGCACAAGTAAGTGCATAGTATCTGGCAATTTGATCCTCATATGCCCTACACATAGAGATAAAATAATTTGCTTTTCTATGCACAGTGCATTTCACAACTGTAACTTTCTCAGGAAATTGTAAAGCTACTAGCAAATCATGAATCCTTTCACTGTTCCTAATACGAGTGCCCGAAGAGGTCATAAAACCCGTTTCGGACCACAACTGCCCGCAGTCATGTGCTACACCAAATCTATACTGGCTGTTTGTAAAAATTGTAATTTTTAGCTGTGATGAAATACAGCATGCTCTAGTAACAGCAAACAATTCAGCCACTTGTGCAGAAAATACTCCTTGAAGCCATGAAGCTTCAAGAACACAGCATAACCAAATCTTAATGTCCCGCGTTGTCTCTTAAACAGGAACCATCAACAAAAATGATCTGGTCATTTTTCTCTAATGGAGTATCCTGATTATCAGGTTTGGCTTTGGTGCACAGTTCAGTAAGGTCCAGGCAGTCAGGTTCCACTACATTTACATGTTCAGATTCTGCACTGTCTCCTTCTCAGGGTTACATTCGGTGATCCCAAAATCCATGACTGATAGTGAATTAGTCCAGCATTTGTCAGATATTTCATCTTGGTCATGGTAAGCAAGACCTCAACTGAGTGAGAGACCAGAATAGTTAAAGGATGTCCCATCACAATACTCTCACTCTGGACAAGACTAGTATCAACCGCAGCAACCTGTTTTAGGCAGCCTGGTAAAGTGGCAGCAACCGGATCCAATGTAGCTGAAAAATACGCAGCTGGATGATTTATGCCACCATGTACCTGGGTTAGGACAGAAAGAGCACAACAATCACATTCATGACAAAACAATGAAAATGGTTTAATGTAGTTAGGCATTCCCAGAGCTGGAGCTCTGCACAGAATCTCTCAGTAAAAGCTTTCATACAAGGGGCCCTGGATCAGTAATCTATTTGTGAGTCAATCTCTGCAAAAGGCTTGGAAATAACAGGAAAATTGGGAATCCATTGGTGACAGTAAATCACCATTCCCAAAAACATTCTGACATTCCTCTGAGTAACAGGACGGTTTGTTTGCTATATAGCTGTAACATTCTCTCTGGACATGTTCCTTGCACCTTTCTCTAATTTATGTCCCAAGTTGTTCAACACTTTTGATAATTCTGTAATTTAGCTGGAGACACTTTATGTCCCTTTTTATCCAGATGATTTAAGAAGCCAATAGTATCAAGCCTACATGCTTCTCATGTTTTTGAAGCGATCATTAGGTCATCAATGTGCTGAACTCATTTTGAATGGAAAGGCATTTCCAATGATTCTAAATTATTTTTCAACACTTGATTAAATATTGTTGGGGATTCTGAAAAGCCTTATGGAATTCTACACCAGGAATACACACAATTGCAGAATTTAAAACAAAAGAGAAACTGGCTATCCTCATATAGAGGTACTGAGAAAAATGATTGTGATAAGTCCACTACGGTGAACCATTGTGCATTACATGGGATTTAGAACAAAATCACTGCTGGATTAGGTATCACTCGACAACATTTGACAATTATGTTATTAATTTTTCTCAAATCCTAAACTATGCAAAATATCCGACTAGCCCACAATAGGCGAGTTATATGAGCTACTCAGCACTTCTTTCAAAATTTCTTGCTCAACAAATACAGGAGTAACTCCCTCAATTACATCTCGTGTCATGTGCTATTGGGGAGTTTTCAGAAAAAAAACCTTAATTAGGTTTAAATGTGACTTTGACTGGCTACACTCCTTTAATTAGACCAATATATTTTCCAGAAACATCCTACACTTGTTAAATAACTGTATCTTGTAGGTCACCTGGAGGGCCTTGTATTGTAAATACAGGAAAATGAATAATCAATGGGAATTCTTCATGAGTTAGATTACAGCCTGCTGATATCCATGATTCCTCATCATCACTCTTTGTTTGGATGACAACATTTGTGCAAGTAATCAAATATTTTACTTTGCACAACAAATTTCTTCTGTGTAGACATGCTGGACTTGAGACACAGACTACAAATTTGTGCATGTCTTCAAAAGTACCAATTTTAACAGGAATTGATTCTATAATCAGATTTGCCAGTTGTTGTTTTACTACTCCTGCAGCCTGTACTGTTCTCCCAGAAAGTGGCACATTGGTAACTTATGCAGTTGTGAAAGTAGAGCGTGTAGCTCTTGTGTCATTCAAGAATGAAACTTCATGACCCATAACTGTACCATTTACACAGGGATCACTCTGATCCACCTTGAATGAAGCTGCTAACACACATTCTTCTTCATCCAAACTCTCACTCACAATTTCATCAATCCGTTCATCCTCCCTGTGGAAGGGATACTGTGTAATCAATTGCTAACCATTTTGAATTAACTTTTGACCCATGTTCTGCTGAGGAACTACTACCCACTGCTGTGTCATTGGAGCTTCAGGTTTTTGCTGCTGTGGCATCATTTGCAACTGCTGTTGCATTTGCTGTGATGGTACCTGAATACATGTCACTTGCTGTTGGGGAATTTGCATTTGTGGAATCTGCATTTGATTATTCATATTCCAAACATTTACATTGGGATTCTAATTTATCGGTCCTCTCAAGCTTGGAAACAAGATTATGTACATTCATCTGCACAACACCTTCCTGCAAAATCAAAGGACATTCCTGTTTCCAGTGTCCAAAACTCCTGCATGCAAGAGAAGGTAACATTTTCTTCATTGCCTGCAAATCACTTGGATTAATATTAGTGTTCAAATCAACAGTCTCCATTTCCACCATATCCTCTTCCTCTCGCCTGCCCCTGACTCTGAAACACTTACATATTTCCCTGCTGTTGTTGTATTCTCTGCATCCCTTTTCATGCTGAGTCACAATTACCTTTTCTTTCAATCTTTTCTGCTTGATGACAATCTTGTCACTGTAATATTTAGCAAACTGTGAAACTTCATCAATCAGTTTTGCTTGGCAGCAAATCAAATGACTCTTAAGCATGTTACCAATGTCAGGCCTCAAACCTTGCACAAACCTGAAAACAAAATGAATAATGCCTTTGGGTTAAATTGTCTCTGTACCACTGTAATGCTTAAATGCCCGCAACAACCTTTCCTAATACACATGTACTGATTCTTTTGCTTCCTGGGCTGTCCTATCAATTCTCTGCCAATCAATATCTTTTTGGGAAATTCTCATTTTCAAAAATTCTATCACGTTGTAATAGCTTTTCATTACTTCGGGAGACGGTGCACCTGCAACCAGATCTTCTGAAGGCTCTCTTGTCAGCCAGTCAACACTTCTTTTGAATTCAGTCTATAAATCAGCAACGACCACTACTTCTAAAAGAGTATTTAAATCCTCCCACAAACATTTTGCAAGTTTCACAAGCCTGTCTGTCTGCTGATACACATCCACTGGCTTCTCTCTCAAAATTAGGTAATCATTTGTGAATTATAACATATCACTCCTACGCCCAGGGACATGAACATAATTCCCTCCTGGAATTTCTCTCATTGGTAATATTTTTACTGGACTATCTGTCTGCTGAATGTCAGTAGAGTATGAAGTCACAGACTCTCTTTTATTCTGTTCACCTTTCTTTACCCATCTGCCTTCCCATTTATCTAATGCTCCCCCTGTATGAATACTTTGAATTAATTCTCTAATATCCTGGCCTTTGAGTCCAATTCTAATCTGTAACTCCTCTTTAATGTCTTCAATTTCTCAATATCCACTTCATAATTATCTGCAAGTTCTGATAATTTCTGATGTGCCAATCCTGCTCTGTTTGTGACATATTTACACATGAAATGCAACTCATCTTCATTATATGAGTCAATTCTATTAAAATTCAAATGTTCCCTCAATCATTTCATTTAATTCTAATATTAATCTTGCCAGATTGTGTGTTCTTTCCTCTTCAGCAACTGTTTTCATTGTTGAGTCTCCACTCACTGTCTCCAACCATTCTGTTAATTGATGAGTTGTCAAGAATTACAAAGAAACATTATTATTCACTCTATGCACACATTGTGGAGTATTATATGGTGGACCCATTACTCTTACAGGTGACACTAGAACTGAATTTGGAGACACTAAGGTTTGTGAGATCCCAGGACAAGTTACGCCTATAAGTTGACCTGTTTTGTCAAAAGTCTGATTTATGGGAGACATAACTCCTGCATTAGCATTACGTTTTTCCACTTTGGAAACATTGTAGTATTAACTGAGTTAGACATCTGCATATTGCTCTTATTATTTCCCTGAACATACAATGGAACAACTGGACAAATTGTGACAGGAACTGTTAATGCTTCTGGACTTGATTAAGTATTCTGATTACTTGAGTAAATTATTCCAGAACTTTGTCCTGTAAATACTGAGGAACTTGGTTGCGATATTGTTACTGGAACATACATTGCCATTGTCTGAGCTTGATGAATAACTTTCACAGGAGTTACTGTATTAGGCGTAGACTCCACCTGAACCAGTATTGGTTTCTGAATAATCTGTGATGCAATCAGGACTGTAATACTCAGAGCAGAACTAACAACAGGAACTGTAGAATATATCACAGGCTGAGCTACAGTTTGATCACAGGAGTCTTAGTTACTGCAATAGTAGGAACATTAGTTGTGACCTGAACTTGACTCCAGATCACCACAACTGGAGGTGCACTTGGACTAGCACTAACACTTTGGTTTGACTCTTCTGCTGCATGTAGAGGAGGACGATTTCTCAATAATTGTGCTATAAACTCATCATCGTTTGAGTCACTGTTATAAGGCAGTGATATTTTAGCTTCATCTGACCTTGACTCAGTTACTTCAGAATTATTTTTCTTCGTCTTTGATCTAACACTGTCCCCTTTCTTGTGAAATTGCAGGAAACATTCCAATACCTTGTAAGGTTTCTGTTCTCCCAAATTTTTGCTCACTATCCCATTTGGCTGCTAGCAATGTTTTCACAGCTTTTCACGTTCGTCTCTCAAATTTTAATTTCTCTTGTCGTCTGGCTACTAAGGGCTACATGTACAAAAGAAATGTTTTGCGACTTGCAATTTGCGACTCGCAAAACCTTATGTTGAACAGTGTCAATGACACTGTTTGCGATTCGCAAGGGGGTCGCAAATGCCCTACCTCATGAATATATATGAGGTAGGTCGCAATTTGCAACCCCCTTGGGAATGGCCACCCTCACAGGTATGGTGGCCTGCTGGAGACAGCAGACCACCATGTCTGTGACTGCTTTTAAAAAAGCAGTTTTTTTAAAAAATGCAGCCCGTTTTCCGTGAAGGAAAACGAGATGCACTTCAAAAACAGAAAATAAAACGTTTTCGTTTCATTTTTTCAGAGTAGGCAGTGGTCTGTAGGACACTGCCAGCTCTTAAAAAATTTTGGGGGACAAAAAGAAAAAAGGGAGCACACTGCCTCACACTCCAGCAAAAAGTTAGCCCCAATGCATCATGGTAAATGCAGTCACTTCGTTTTGTGCTGAAAAAGTAATCAAAAGTCTTTCACCTAAGTAGGTGCAGCAAGTGCTGTGTATCTCTGGACACGTGTTTCTAGGTTTAGCCCGTCATCAGCAGAGAGCAGCCAAGTCTGTGGGGTTGCTTGAAATGCCGCCAAAAGTCTTCTCAGGTTTATGTACCACTCACTGGCGCACAGGTGCCTCACCAGAGCTCGTTAGCTCAAGGGAGCAGTCATTGGACAAAAAGAAAAAAGGGAGCACACTGCCTCACACTCCAGCAAAAAGTTAGCCCCAATGCATCATGGTAAATGCAGTCACTTCGTTTTGTGCTGAAAAAGTAATCAAAAGTCTTTCACCTCAGTAGGTGCAGCAAGTGCTGTGTATCTCTGGACACGTGTTTCTAGGTTTAGCCCGTCATCAGCAGAGAGTAGCCAAGTCTGTGGTGTTGCTTGAAATGCCGCCAAAAGTCTTCTCAGGTTTATGTACCACTCACTGGCGCACAGGTGCCTCACCAGAGCTCGTCAGCTTGTTAGCTCAAGGGAGCAGTCATTGGACAAAAAGAAAAAAGGGAGCACACTGCCTCACACTCCAGCAAAAAGTTAGCCCCAATGCATCATGGTAAATGCAGTCACTTCGTTTTGTGCTGAAAAAGTAATCAAAAGTCTTTCACCTAAGTAGGTGAAGCAAGTGCTGTGTATCTCTGGACACGTGTTTCTAGGTTTAGCCCGTCATCAGCAGAGAGCAGCCAAGTCTGTGGGGTTGCTTGAAATGCTGCCAAAAGACTTCTCAGGTTTATGTACCACTCACTGGCGCACAGGTGCCTCACCAGAGCTCGTCAGCTCGTTAGCTCAAGGGAACAGTCATTGGACAAAAAGAAATAAGGGAGCACACTGCCTCACACTCCAGCAAAAAGTTAGCCCCAATGCATCATGGTAAATGCAGTCACTTCGTTTTGTGCTGAAAAAGTAATCAAAAGTCTTTCACCCAAGTAGGTGCAGCAAGTGCTGTGTATCTCTGGACACGTGTTTCTAGGTTTAGCCAGTCATCAGCAGAGAGCAGCCAAATCTGTGGGGTTGCTTGAAATGCCGCCAAAAGTCTTCTCAGGTTTATGTACCACTCACTGGTGCACAGGTGCCTCACCAGTGCTCGTCAGCTCGTTAGCTCAAGGGAGCAGTCATTGGACAAAAAGAAAAAAGGGAGCACACTGCCTCACACTCCAGCAAAAAGTTAGCCCCAATGCATCATGGTAAATGCAGTCACTTCGTTTTGTGCTGAAAAAGTAATCAAAAGTCTTTCACCTAAGTAGGTGCAGCAAGTGCTGTGTATCTCTGGATACGTGTTTCTAGGTTTAGCCCGTCATCAGCAGAGAGCAGCCAAGTCTGTGGGGTTGCTTGAAATGCCGCCAAAATCTTCTCAGGTTTATGTACCACTCACTGGTGCACAGGTGCCTCACCAGAGCTCGTCAGCTCGTTAGCTCAAGGGAGCAGTCATTGGACTAAAAGAAAAAAGGGAGCACACTGCCTCACACTCCATCAAAAAGTTAGCCCCAATGCATCATGGTAAATGCAGTCACTTCGTTTTGTGCTGAAAAAGTAATCAAAAGTCTTTCACCTAAGTAGGTGCAGCAAGTGCTGTGTATCTCTGGACGCGTGTTTCTAGGTTTAGCCCGTCATCGGCAGAGAGCAGCCAAGTCTGTGGGGTTGCTTGAAATGCCGCCAAAAGTCTTCTCAGGTTTATGTACCACTCACTGGCGCACAGGTGCCTCACCAGAGCTCGTCAGCTCGTTAGCTCAAGGGAGCAGTCATTGGACAAAAAGAAAAAAGGGAGCACACTGCCTCACACTCCAGCAAAATGTTAGCCCCAATGCATCATGGTAAATGCAGTCACTTCGTTTTGTGCTGAAAAAGTAATCAAAAGTCTTTCACCTAAGTAGGTGCAGCATGTGCTGTGTATCTCTGGACACGTGTTTCTAGGTTTAGCTCGTCATCAGCAGAGAGCAGCCAAGTCTGTGGGGTTGCTTGAAATGCCACCAAAAGTCTTCTCAGGTTTATGTACCACTCACTGGCGCACAGGTGCCTCACCAGAGCTCGTCAGCTCGTTAGCTCAAGGGCGCAGTCATTGGACAAAAAGAAAAAAGGGAGCACACTGCCTCACACTCCAGCAAAAAGTTAGCCCCAATGCATCATGGTAAATGCAGTCACTTCGTTTTGTGCTGAAAAAGTAATCAAAAGTCTTTCACCTAAGTAGGTGCAGCAAGTGCTGTGTATCTCTGGACACGTGTTTCTAGGTTTAGCCCGTCATCAGCAGAGAGCAGCCAAGTCTGTGGGGTTGCTTGAAATGCCGCCAAAAGTCTTCTCAGGTTTATGTACCACTCACTGGCGCACAGGTGCCTCACCAGAGCTCGTCAGCTCGTTAGCTCAAGGGAGCAGTCATTGGACAAAAAGAAAAAAGGGAGCACACTGCCTCACACTCCAGCAAAAAGTTAGCCCCAATGCATCATGGTAAATGCAGTCACTTCGTTTTGTGCTGAAAAAGTAATCAAAAGTCTTTCACCTAAGTAGGTGCAGCAAGTGCTGTGTATCTCTGGACACGTGTTTCTAGGTTTAGCCCGTCACCAGCAGAGAGCAGCCAAGTCTGTGGGGTTGCTTTAAATGCCGCCAAAAGTCTTCTCAGGTTTATGTACCACTCACTGGCGCACAGGTGCCTCACCAGAGCTCGTCAGCTCGTTAGCTCAAGGGAGCAGTCATTGGACAAAAAGAAAAAAGGGAGCACACTGCCTCACACTCCAACAAAAAGTTAGCCTCAATGCATCATGGTAAATGCAGTCACTTTGTTCTATGCTGAAAAAGTAATCAAAAGTCTTTCTCCTAAGTAGGTGCAGCAAGTGCTGTGTATCTCTGGACACGTGTTTCTAGGTTTAGCCCGTCATCAGCAGAGAGCAGCCAAGTCTGTGGGGTTGCTTGAAATGCCGCCAAAAGTCTTCTCAGGTTTATGTACCACTCACTGGCGCACAGGTGCCTCACCAGAGCTCGTCAGCTCGTTAGCTCAAGGGAGCAGTCATTGGACAAAAAGAAAAAAGGGAGCACACTGCCTCACACTCCAGCAAAAAGTTAGCCCCAATGCATCATGGTAAATGCAGTCACTTCGTTTTGTGCTGAAAAAGTAATCAAAAGTCTTTCACCTAAGGAGCTGCAGCAAGGTCTGTGTATCTCTGGACACGTGTTTCTAGGTTTAGCCCGTCATCAGCAGAGAGCAGCCAAGTCTGTGGGGTTGCTTGAAATGCCGCCAAAAGTCTTCTCAGGTTTATGTACCACTCACTGGCGCACAGGTGCCTCACCAGAGTTCGTCAGCTCGTTAGCTCAAGGGAGCAGTCATTGGACAAAAAGAAAAAAGGGAGCACACTGCCTCACACTCCAGCAAAAAGTTAGCCCCAATACATCATGGTAAATGCAGTCACTTCGTTTTGTGCTGAAAAAGTAATCAAAAGTCTTTCACCTAAGGAGGTGCAGCAAGTGCTGTGTATCTCTGGACACGTGTTTCTAGGTTTAGCCCGTCATCAGCAGAGAGCAGCCAAGTCTGTGGGGTTGCTTGAAATGCCGCCAAAAGTCTTCTCAGGTTTATGTACCACTCACTGGCGCACAGGCGCCTCACCAGAGCTCGTCAGCTCGTTAGCTCAAGGGAGCAGTCATTGGACAAAAAGAAAAAAGGGAGCACACTGCCTCACACTCCAGCAAAAAGTTAGCCCCAATGCATCATGGTAAATGCAGTCACTTCGTTTTGTGCTGAAAAAGTAATCAAAAGTCTTTCACCTAAGTAGGTGCAGCAAGTGCTGTGTATCTCTGGACACGTGTTTCTAGGTTTAGCCCGTCATCAGCAGAGAGCAGCCAAGTCTGTGGGGTTGCATGAAATGCCGCCAAAAGTCTTCTCAGGTTTATGTACCACTCACTGGCGCACAGGTGCCTCACCAGAGCTCGTCAGATCGTTAGCTCAAGGGAGCAGTCATTGGACAAAAAGAAAAAAAGGAGCACACTGCCTCACACTCCAGCAAAAAGTTAGCCCCAATGCATCATGGTAAATGCAGTCACTTTGTTTTGTGCTGAAAAAGTAATCAAAAGTCTTTCACCTAAGTAGGTGCAGCAAGTGCTGTGTATCTCTGGACGGGTGTTTCTAGGTTTAGCCTGTCATCAGCAGAGAGCAGCCAAGTCTGTGGGGTTGCTTGAAATGCCGCCAAAAGTCTTCTCAGGTTTATGTAGCACTCACAGGCGCACAGGTGCCTCACCAGAGCTCGTCAGCTTGTTAGCTCAAGGGAGCAGTCATTGGACAAAAAGAAAAAAGGGAGCACACTGCCTCACACTCCAGCAAAATGTTAGCCCCAATGCATCATGGTAAATGCAGTCACTTCGTTTTGTGCTGAAAAAGTAATCAAAAGTCTTTCACCTAAGTAGGTGCGGCAAGTGCTGTTTATCTCTGGACACGTGTTTCTAGGTTTAGCCCGTCATCAGCAGAGAGCAGCCAAGTCTGTGGGGTTGCTTGAAATGCCGCCAAAAGTCTTCTCAGGTTTATGTACCACTCACTGACGCACAGGTGCCTCACCAGAGCTCGTCAGCTCGTTAGCTCAAGGGAGCAGTCATTGGACAAAAAGAAAAAAGGGAGCACACTGCCTCACACTCCAGCAAAATGTTAGCCCCAATGCATCATGGTAAATGCAGTCACTTCGTTTTGTGCTGAAAAAGTAATCAAAAGTCTTTCACCTAAGTAGGTGCGGCAAGTGCTGTTTATCTCTGGACACGTGTTTCTAGGTTTAGCCCGTCATCAGCAGAGAGCAGCCAAGTCTGTGGGGTTGCTTGAAATGCCGCCAAAAGTCTTCTCAGGTTTATGTACCACTCACTGACGCACAGGTGCCTCACCAGAGCTCGTAAGCTCGTTAGCTCAAGTGAGCAGTCATTGGACAAAAAGAAAAAAGGGAGCACACTGCCTCACACTCCAGCAAAAAGTTAGGCCCAATGCATCATGGTAAATGCAGTCACTTCGTTTTGTGCTGAAAAAGTAATCAAAAGTCTTTCACCTAAGAAGGTGCAGCAAGTGCTGTGTATCTCTGGACACGTGTTTCTAGGTTTAGCCTGTCATCAGCAGAGAGCAGCCAAGTCTGTGGGGTTGCTTGAAATGCCGCCAAAAGTCTTCTCAGGTTTATGTACCACTCACTGGCGCACAGGTGCCTCACCAGAGCTCGTCAGCTCGTTAGCTCAAGGGAGCAGTCATTGGACAAAAAGAAAAAAGGGAGCACACTGCCTCACACTCCAGCAAAAAGTTAGCCCCAATGCATCATGGTAAATGCAGTCACTTCGTTTTGTGCTGAAAAAGTAATCAAAAGTCTTTCACCTAAGTAGGTGCAGCAAGTGCTGTGTATCTCTGGACACGTGTTTCTAGGTTTAGCCCGTCATCAGCAGAGAGCAGCCAAGTCTGTGGGGTTGCTTGAAATGCCGCCAAAAGTCTTCTCAGGTTTATGTACCACTCACTGACGCACAGGTGCCTCACCAGAGCTCGTCAGCTCGTTAGCTCAAGTGAGCAGTCATTGGACAAAAAGAAAAAAGGGAGCACACTGCCTCACACTCCAGCAAAAAGTTAGGCCCAATGCATCATGGTAAATGCAGTCACTTCGTTTTGTGCTGAAAAAGTAATCAAAAGTCTTTCACCTAAGTAGGTGCAGCAAGGGCTGTGTATCTCTGGACACGTGTTTCTAGGTTTAGCCCGTCATCAGCAGAGAGCAGCCAAGTCTGTGGGGTTGCTTGAAATGCCGCCAAAAGTCTTCTCAGGTTTATGTACCACTCACTGGCGCACAGGTGCCTCACCAGAGCTCGTCAGCTCGTTAGCTCAAGGGAGCAGTCATTGGACAAAAAGAAAAAAGGGAGCACACTGCCTCACACTCCAGCAAAAAGTTAGCCCCAATGCATCATGGTAAATGCAGTCACTTCGTTTTGTGCTGAAAAAGTAATCAAAAGTCTTTCCCCTAAGTAGGTGCAGCAAGTGCTGTGTATCTCTCGACACGTGTTTCTAGGTTTAGCCCGTCATCAGCAGAGAGCAGCCAAGTCTGTGGGGTTGCTTGAAATGGCGCCAAAAGCCTTCTCAGGTTTATGTACCACTCAGTGGCGCACAGGTGCCTCACCAGAGCTCGTCAGCTCGTTAGCTCAAGGGAGCAGTCATTGGACAAAAAGAAAAAAGGGAGCACACTGCCTCACACTCCAGCAAAAAGTTAGCCCCAATGCATCATGGTAAATGCAGTCACTTCGTTTTGTGCTGAAAAAGTAATCAAAAGTCTTTCACCTAAGTAGGTGCAGCAAGTGCTGTGTATCTCTGGACACGTGTTTCTAGGTTTAGCCCGTCATCAGCAGAGAGCAGCCAAGTCTGTGGGGTTGCTTGAAATGCCGCCAAAAGTCTTCTCAGGTTTATGTACCACTCACTGGCGCACAGGTGCCTCACCAGAGCTCGTCAGCTCAAGGGAGCAGTCATTGGACAAAAAGAAAAAAGGGAGCACACTGCCTCACACTCCAGCAAAAAGTTAGCCCCAATGCATCATGGTAAATGCAGTCACTTCGTTTTGTGCTGAAAAAGTAATCAAAAGTCTTTCACCTAAGTAGGTGCAGCAAGTGCTGTGTATCTCTGGACACGTGTTTCTAGGTTTAGCCCGTCATCAGCAGAGAGCAGCCAAGTCTGTGGGGTTGCTTGAAATGCCGCCAAAAGTCTTCTCAGGTTTATGTACCACTCACTGGCGCACAGGTGCCTCACCAGAGCTCGTCAGCTCGTTAGCTCAAGGGAGCAGTCATTGGACAAAAAGAAAAAAGGGAGCACACTGCCTCACACTCCAGCAAAAAGTTAGCCCCAATGCATCATGGTAAATGCAGTCACTTCGTTTTGTGCTGAAAAAGTAATCAAAAGTCTTTCACCTAAGTAGGTGCAGCAAGTGCTGTGTATCTCTGGACACGTGTTTCTAGGTTTAGCCCGTCATCAGCAGAGAGCAGCCAAGTCTGTGGGGTTGCTTGAAATGCCGCCAAAAGTCTTCTCAGGTTTATGTACCACTCACTGGCGCACAGGTGCCTCACCAGAGCTCGTCAGCTCGTTAGCTCAAGGGAGCAGTCATTGGACAAAAAGAAAAAAGGGAGCACACTGCCTCACACTCCAGCAAAAAGTTAGCCCCAATGCATCATGGTAAATGCAGTCACTTCGTTTTGTGCTGAAAAAGTAATCAAAAGTCTTTCACCTAAGTAGGTGCAGCAAGTGCTGTGTATCTCTGGACACGTGTTTCTAGGTTTAGCCCGTCATCAGCAGAGAGCAGCCAAGTCTGTGGGGTTGCTTGAAATGCCGCCAAAAGTCTTCTCAGGTTTATGTACCACTCACGGGCGCACAGGTGCCTCACCAGAGCTCGTCAGCTCGTTAGCTCAAGGGAGCAGTCATTGGACAAAAAGAAAAAAGGGAGCACACTGCCTCACACTCCAGCAAAAAGTTAGCCCCAATGCATTATGGTAAATGCAGTCACTTCGTTTTGTGCTTAAAAAGTAATCAAAAGTCTTTCACCTAAGTAGGTGCAGCAAGTGCTGTGTATCTCTGGACACGTGTTTCTAGGTTTAGCCCGTCATCAGCAGAGAGCAGCCAAGTCTGTGGGGTTGCTTGAAATGCCGCCAAAAGTCTTCTCAGGTTTATGTACCACTCACTGGCGCACATGTGCCTCACCAGAGCTCGTCAGCTCGTTAGCTCAAGGGAGCAGTCATTGGACAAAAAGAAAAAAGGGAGCACACTGCCTCACACTCCAGCAAAAAGTTAGCCCCAATGCATCATGGTAAATGCAGTCACTTTGGTTTGTGCTGAAAAAGTAATCAAAAGTCTTTCACCTAAGTAGGTGCAGCAAGTGCTGTGTATCTCTGGACACGTGTTTCTAGGTTTCTTGGGCAAGGGCCGCTCCCCAGGGGGGCAAATTATTTTTAGGCCATTTCTGCCCCCTCTGGGGGTAGATCAGCCTAAAAGTATTATGCTGATCTGCCCGGGGGCGTGGAGGGTGGGCTGAAAACCATTAGACACCAGGGATAAAAAAAATATATATATTTGTATTTCTTTATGTTGGGGGAGCGACCCCTTAGGCAAGGGTCGCTCTCGGGGGGCTAAATTATTATTAGGCCATTTCTGCCCCACCGGGGCAGATCGGCCTTGCGATCTGTCCCAGGGAGGGGGGGCAGAAACCACTAAACACCAGGAATTATTTATTTTTTTCATACTTGCGCATAAGGGGAGTGGCCCCTTGGGCAAGAGCCACTCCCCAGTGGGGCAAATTATTTTTACGCCATTTCTTCCCCTTGGGGGCAGATCGACCTAATATTATTAGGCCGATCAACCCCCAGGGGGGATAGAAAACCACTGGACACCAGGGATATATATATATATATATATATATATATATATATATATATATATATATATATATATATATATATATATATATTTTAATATTTGGGGAGCGACTCCTTAAGCAAGGGTTGCTCCTGGTGGGGCAAAATATTTTTAGGCCAATTCTGCATCCCCTGGGGGCAGAAACCACTAGATACCAGGGATTATGTATTTTATTCATACTTGCGCATAAGGGGAGCGGCCCTATGGGCAAGGACCGCTCCCCAGGGGGGCAAATAATTTTTAGGCCATTTCTGCCCCCCTCGGATACCACTAGATACCAGGGATACATTTTTTTTTTTTTTAATGTTGGGGAGCAACCCTTTAGGCAAGGGTCGCTCCCGGGGGGCCCAATAATTTTTAGGCCATTTCTGCCCCCGGGGGGGGGGGGGGAATGTCAGAAACCACAAGACACAAAGGATTTTTTATTTATTATACTAACGCATAAGTGGAGCGGCCCCTTTGGCAAGGGCCATTCCCCGGGGGGGGGGCAAAATATTTTTAGGCCTTTTCTGCCCCCCAGAGGCAGATCGGCCTAATGTAATTAAGCGAATCTGGCCCCGGGGGGGCAGAAACCTCTGATCTGGATTTGGCCCTGGGGGGCAAATTGTATTTAGACCATTTCTGCTCCCCTTGGGGGCTGATCGGCCTATTTTTGTTAGGCCAATCTGCCCCCAAAGGGGGCAGAAACCTCTAGACACCATGTATTGGTGTGTGTGTTTTCTTTTGGGGGGCAGCCCCTTGTGCAAGGGTCGCTCCCCATGGGGGCACATTACTGTTGGCCATAACTGCTCCCCTTTGGGGCAGATTGGCCTATTTTTGGAAGGCCCATCTGCCCCCAAGGGGGGGCAGAAAGCCCACCAGAAACCAGGGAAGATTTTTTTTTTTTCAAAATAAGAGGTTGGGGGTATGGCCATACCCCCACCCCAAATAAATGGGGCTAAAGTCGTTCTGCCCAGTGGGCAGATTGGGCAATTACCCCCGATCCACACCCCAGGGGGACAGAAAGTCTACTAGATGCCAGGGAATAAAATAAATAAAAGAAAATAGTGGGGTGGTGGTTACCACCCAGTATGGGACTGGTTATGCCCCCACCCGAACTGAAGGGGCTAACAGTTTTTCAGTTCTACTCCGCACACTAAAACATCTTATCCCATGGCAAGCAAGAGGACATTTGATTATTTTTGTTTTTTGTTTTACATTTGGGCCATAAGAGCTTGGTAACTCTCAAAATCGTCCCATTTGGAATGGTAAGGGCTGCACGTTTTTTTACTTTGGGACGCTGCTATGTAGAAAAATCCACAAGACCTAGACACATCTGAAAACTAAACATCTAGGGGGTCATTCTGACTCCCGCGGGCGGTGGAAGCCGCCCGCCTGGCGGGAACCGCCAGAAGACCGTACCGCGGTCAAAAGACAGCAGCGGTCATTTTGACTTTCCCGCTGGGCTGGCGGGCGACCACCAAAAGGCCGCCCGCCCAGCGGGAAAGCCCCAGCAACGATTAAGCCGGCTCCGAATGGAGCCGGTGGAGTTGCTGGTGTGCGACGGGTACAGTTGCACCCGTCGCGATTTTCAGTGTCTGCTTTGCAGACACTGAAAATCTTAATGGGGCCCTGTTAGGGGGCCCCTGCAGTGCCCATGCCAGTGGCATGGGCACTGCAGGGGCCCCCAGGGGCCCCACGACACCCGTTCCTGCCATCCTGTTTCTGGCGGTGAAAACCGCCAGAAACAGGATGGCGGGAAGGGGGTCGGAATCCCCATGGCGGCGCTGCTTGCAGCGCCGCCGTGGAGGATTCCCTGGGGCAGGGGAAAACCGGCGGGAAACCGCCGGTTTCCCTTTTCTGACCGCGGCTTTACCACCGCGGTCAGAATGGCCCCTGAAGCACCGCCAGCCTGTTGGCGGTGCTTCCTCCGTCCCCTGCCCTGGCGGTCCATGACCGCCAGGGTAGGAATGACCCCCCTAGTTTATTCCAGGATGGTGTGCTTCACATGCACCCCGCACCATTTTCTTACCGACAATGCCCTGCAAACCTGCAACTTTGCTGGAAAGCGCACATTTTTCCCACATTTTTGTGATGGAACCTTCCGTAATCTGCTCGAATCCACAAAATTCCTAACACCCAGCATTGTCTCATCTTTACTGATAACACTTCTGCTGCACTTGTCAGACGAAAAATGTTTTATTTCAAACTGCCTTTTTGGACCCACTTTGGTTCCCCCTCAATTTTGACGTGTTTTTGGCTCTTCCCTGTCACAATCACTTGGCCCACCTACACAAGTGAGGTATCATTTTTACTGGGAGACTGAGGGGAACGTTGGGTGGTAGGTAATTTGTCCCGGTGCGGTGATCCCACACAGAAATGTGGGAAAAATGTGAATTTTTAGCTAAATTTTAGGTTTGCTGAGGATTCTGGGTAAGAAAACATTGGGGGATCCACGCAAGTCACACCTCCCTTGACTCCCTCGGGTGTCTAGTTTTCAGAAGTGTCTGGGTTTGGTAGGTTTCTCTAGATTGCTGCTGAGCCCAGGACCAAAAATGCAGGTGCCCCTGCAAAAACAGGTTGTTTTCTATTTGATAATTTTGATGTGTCCATATAGTGTTTTGGGGCATTTCCTGTGGCGAGAAAAGGCCTATCCACACAAGTGAGGTACCATTTTTATCGGGATACTTGGGGGAATGCTGGGTGGAAGTTTTAAAAAATGCACAGGTTTGGTATGTTTCCTTAGGTGCCGGCTGAGCAAGAGGCCAAAATCCATAGGTAGGCACTTTGCAAAAAACACCTCTATTTTCTTTGAGAAAATGTGATGTGTCCACTTTGTGTTTTGGGGTATTTCCTGTTGCTGGCACTAGGCCTACCCACACAAGTGAGGTACCATTTTTATCGGGAGACTTGGAGGAGTGCTAGGTGGAAGGAAATGTGTGGCTCCTCTCAGATTCCAGTACTTTTTGTCACCGAAATATGAGGAAAAATTGTTTTTAGCCACATTTTGAGGTTTGCAAAGAATTCTGGGGAACAGAACCTGGTGAGAGCCCCACAAGTCACCCCATCTTGGATTAGCCTAGGTCTCTAGTTTTTAAAAATGCACAGGTTTGGTAGGTTTCCCTAGGTGCCAGCTGAGCTAGAGGCCAAAATCCACAGGTAGGCACTTTGCAAAAAACACCTCTGTTTTCTTTGAGAAAATGTGATGGGTCCACTTTGTGTTTTGGGGCATTTCCTGTTGCGGGCACTAGGCCTACCCACAAAAGTGAGGTACAATTTTTATCGGGAGACTTGGGGGAACACTGAGTGGAAGGAAATTTGTGGCTCCTCTCAGATTCAAGAACTTTTTGTCACCAAAATGTGAGGAAAAAGTGTTTTTTAGCAATATTTTGAGGGTTGCAGAGGATTCTGGGTAACAGAACCTGGTGAGTGCCCCACAAGTCACCCCATCTTGGATTAGCCTAGGTCTCTAGTTTTAAAAAATGCACAGGTTTGATATGTTTCCCTAGGTACCGGCTGAGCTGGAGGCCAAAATCCACAGGTAGGCACTTTGCAAAAAACACCTCTGTTTTCTTTGGGAAAATGTGATGTGTCCACGTTGTGTTTTGGGGCATTTCCTGTCGTAGACCTACCCACACAAGTGAGGTACCATTTTTATCGGGAGACTTGGGGGAACATAGAATAGCAAAACAAGTGTTATTGCCCCTTGTCTTTCTCTACATTTTTTCCTTCCAAATATAAGACAGTGTGTAAAAAAGACATCTATTTGAGAAATGCCCTGTAATTCACATGCTAGTATGGGCACCCCAGAATTGTGAGATGTACAAATAACCACTGCTCCTCAACACCTTATCTTGTGCCCATTTTGGAAATATAAATGTTTTCTTGATACCTATTTTTCACTCTTTATATTTCAGCAAATTAATTGCTGTATACCCGGTATAGAATGAAAACCCACTGCAAGGTGCAGCTCATTTATTGGCTCTGGGTACCTAGGGTTCTTGGTGAACCTATAAGCCCTATATATCCCCGCAACCAGAAGAGACCAGCAGACATAACAGTATATTGCTTTTAAAAATCTGGCATTGCAGAAAAAAGTTACAGACTAAAACGTAGAGAAAAATGGCTGTTTTTTTACCTCAATTTCAATGTTTGTTTTATTTCAGTTGTTATTTTCTGTAGGAAAACCCTTGTAGGATTTACACAAATTACCCATTTCTGAAATCAGAATTGTGTCTACTTTTTAGAAATGTTTAGGTTTCTGGGATCCAGCATTGGTTTCACACCCATTTCTGTCACTGACTGGATGGAGGCTGAAAGCACAAATTATCGTAAAAATGGGGTATGTCCCAGGAAAATGCCAAAATGTTGTTGAAAATTGGGTATTCTGATTCAGGTCTGCATGTTCCTGAAAGCTAGGAAGCTGGTGATTTTATCACTGCAACCCCTTTGTTGATGCCAATTTCAGGGAAAAAAACCACAAGCCTTCTTCTGCAGCCCTTTTTTCACATTTTTTTTTTTTAAACTACATTTTCACTGTATTTTGGCTAATTTCTTGGTCTCCTTCAGGGGAACCCACAAAGTCTGCGTACCTCTAGAATCCCTAGGATTTTGGGGAAAAAGGAGAACAAATTTGGTGTGGGTAGCTTATGTGGACAAAAAGTTATGAGTGCCTAACCACGAACTGCCCCAAATACCTAAAAAAAGGCCTGGCACCTGAGAGGGAAAAGGCCTGGCAGTGGAGGGGTTAAATAGGGCTTACACTACAAATTAAACCCAAAACAGAAAGTATTTAAATTCCACAATCCTTTTCTCTTGCTACTCTCAGCTAATAGCTGTTCACGGCTGTCCACTAATCCGTCTGTGGCTCCTTTCAGCAACCGACCAGTCCCAGCTTGGTCCCGGTGATGCCACACTTTCTCACACAGCTGCTGAAAAAGCCTATTGGCTAGTCCTTCAAAAAAAATTCACACAGAAAAGTAACTGCAAAATACTGTGAGAACTAAAAACATCAACAAAAGCCGACTTGTCTGCTTATTACAGGTAGGGATCAATCACTTTGGATTCTATATGGAAATTTCGACTGTGGCCTTTCTCACAAACAGCCACTGTTCCAGCTCTGGTTTCTCTCATGCGCAAGCAAAATTCGACCAGCAAATTTCACTCTTGAATAATACCAGATCAACCTTTTGCACACAGGACTCACCTAGTATCTGTCAAACTAGCACTCACTTAACATGCAAACTAGGAATACAACCTCACCAACACTGCAGAAACGTAAACAACAACAACCAAGTGTCTCATACACTTGTACAATACTCCAGAGCCTTAGACCTCCCAGGGTCCATTACAACAACAACCACATGTGCAATGTTTTAGCACAAAGCTCCACATTAACTTGAAGTACAACAATTTCCCTACTCTCACCCTTTGGAATACGCAAACTCCCTCCTCAACTACTTTGGAGTACGCAAACTCCCTACTTCACTCATACATCACAATTCACCTGCAATTAGCCAAAGCATTGCAAGAACAAACCCTACTTATAACTCAAACAACACAGAAACACTGGGAACATACCAACCTCCTCTAAACAAGCATTGGCCAAACCACATTTCTCTAAACCAGGTTGAGATCTCTCCTATTGAGACTTAACAATAAAAAAAAATAAAGAAAACAAGATGATCTCTCTCCTACTGAGCCGAAACCATCCTTTGCCACCAAATTCTATGGGTGTGTGAGCTCCTAAATTAGGCTTACGTGACATGTAATAGAGCAGTGACATCTACTACCCCCATAGGTCGACTCAAATCTTTTGACTCAGACAGGATGAAGACCATCAAATTAAATACTGAGTATAAGCAGCCATAAACAACAAGAATATACAATAAGGAGTCAGTATTTTTTATGCATTATGACCTAAGTGGTGATGAATCACCACACCAATTTAGTAAAGTTTAATCATTTATTGCCCTTATATTAACAAGGCTAAAGTTATGTAAATGATGTGTGAAACCAAATGATAACAATACAGAAACAACACAGGCTGTCCAAATAGTCTTCATTAATTGTGCTGTTGAATCAGTCATAATCAATTAATAAATATTCAATTATTGGTTTGGACGTCCTAACTACCAAATTCTAATTTGAAAAGGGTGTGTGAGGTTGGCCTTTGAACATGCAAAATTAAAAATAAGACAAAAACTAATTTGGAAAAACATGTAAACTATGGCGCTAACCAAAATTATGCAGTTAGATTTCTAAGGGAAAACCTGCACAGGAAAAACATGTGCATATTGGTTATACCTCTCCTAAAGGAAACAGCAGTTAGCAGAGTCTTTGTCAGCACAGTACCAGAACAGCAGGTGTTCATCGATCAGGATCAGGAACATAGAAAGGGCAAGAGTTCAGTAAAGTTGGACCTAATATATCTGAACCATTAGAATCATGAATCATCTATATCACTACAACTGCACCTGAGCATAGCTGAAAAATTCTGAGCGGAACTGAACTTACAGCAGCTATACTTTGCCTAATTAAAGTCCCAAAAATCACTAGCTAAACTTCTATTGGACAAGACTATGAGGAGTGACAGTGAGCAACCAATTGAAATACATTTCTTCTTCAGTTGTTTCTTTTTTCATCCCTTCTCCAAGATAGGGGCATGTTGACCCTCCTCTCCAGTTGGCAGTTTCCGCAGATTTTTAATCTTGTAGAAAACAGCATCTAATATGAAATTTAGCTAACATTACTTCCTAACAGAAACTAAGGCCCATTTTTTAAACTTTCAATATTTATCAGTGAAAAGACAGTAGATTTCCACTGTGAGTTTTCAGTGGGATACCTAATAAACAATGTTGGCAAAAGAACTTCAGTAAAGTCAGCATAACATCTCAACACTGTGCTTGTGGAAAAATACGAAAATATAGGCCTTTTGACTGATAATAATACGTGAAGAATAAAACAATTTGAATATTAATTTCACATCATTCGTTTTGCTCATTAATATTAAACATATTTTGTCAATACAAATGGCTATGATTCATCAAAATATGTTTTCACAGTCACTCATTATTTCACAAAGAATTTGAAGTGGAGGACACCATGTCAGCCACATTTTTAACATGCTCGTTTACAACTTTAGCCCAGGTTTTCTAAGTTAGGTTTTTAATACACATTATTTATTACATTTTGGGTGCTCATATTTGATTAATAATATTGTTTGCTCTCTAACACCATCTTTCCCAAGGCACTACAATTCACTGGGGACCTCATCCCTAAGGTCTGCGTCATTCTCTGTGGCCCTGCTGACTCCCGTATCCGTGGTCAATCCAAGTGCACTGGGAGCGGGCTGCGTTTGTTTGCTACTGTCCAGCAGGATAACATTATCTTTCTGCTCTCAAACCTGTGTTCGTTGTCCATAAGAGCCGGGCTGGAAAATGAAGTTCTCCCTGCCTGCACTCTTGCTGGCAGGGAGCAGCAGAGAGTCTTGGAGCATGGGGTGCCCTGGATACGGCAAACATCGGGCTCCTAGGTCTTGAAAAAGCTCTGGGAGAAGGACTGCACTCGCCTCCCACCAAATGGATGTGGAGAAGGCCTTTGACCATGTGAACTGGTCGATTTTAACCAAAACATTAAACAAGACATTTCTAGGTTTGCGAATTAAAGCATTCATATTAGCCAATTACAGAAGGCCTTCAACACAAATACAGAAACACTTCTGTCTCTTCAAACCTATTGCCCTACCCCGAGGCATGAAACAAGGATGTCCTCTTTCTCCCCTTATTTTTTTCGCTCACTATGGAACTCTTATATCTATAGGTTAAGTCCATCCCTTCAATCACAGACGGTTTTACAGATGATGTTCTTTGCTTCCTGTCTAGCTCTGCCTGTTTGCTCCTGGCACTCCTGACGGAGTTAGAACATTTCCGCCAGGCAGCTGGGTTCCAAGGTAACTGGAAGAAATCTACGGGAATGGGAAGGGATAACGAGGTATGCAGGGTAGAGGTGACAAAGCATGGTTTATGGCTGTTGTCAGGCGGGATTCGTACTTGGGGATCCCTCCCATAAGGGGTGAGAGAGCGTAGCTTATAGAATCTATATTAACATGAAATGTTTATGAAGTAATGTGTGGTAATGCCATATAGAAATTGTATTGACTTGTTTTGCTAAAACGTGCACTTTAAATGTGACCACGGGGAGTGGCCGTCAATGAATATGTGGATTAATAAACATGACTAATACCTATGAACATTCGAATTAATGAATGATTTGCCCTAATTATTAATGATTATGCCATTAAAGTTATGTTGAAGAAATCTTGTAGGCCTTAAGTTAGCATGAGCCGAAGCTTAGCTGCCTGGCTCTCATATTAAATATATTTTTCCTAACGTGCAGCGTGCTGACTCGCAAAAGGACATGACCTCTTCAGACTAGAAGCTGAATGTAACCATAGTAGATCCGTTCTCATGAAAATACACATTGCTTGTAGAAAATGTTAAACAAAATGAAACAATGTAGATTAATGTAATGTACAAGGTCGTTCAAACCGGTAAAGACAATGGAGCTACTGACCAAAAGATGTGCAAAGAATTACAGAAGGATGAAATCATACCGGACGTGCTACCTCTGAAGACGTCAATTATATGGACCAATGAAATGTCTGAAAACCAATATGGGGTGAAAGATTAATGACATAATCCATCTTCTAATTGGGTAAAGATAGTGGGGTATAACCAATGACCAATAGAATTTTAGGGGAATGTATGACGGAAAAGGGATAAAAACCCATGACACGGGGAGCCATTTAGGTGGGTTAGGGAATGCTATTGATTTTATCCAGAAACTTTGTGACTCTGTTTGGTGACTTGCTTTGGGTTTATTAAAACCATCCTCTTCCTTAGATTGCCCATTTACACTTTGCCTCCTTATGAGGGAAGTGCCCCTTTTGCCCCGGAGCTGAGTTCTGACTGATGGCGTTTTGTCTGATGTCCTGAAGACGAAGACTGAACCTGAGCGATGACTTTAACCTTGGAGGGTAACTATGACAATGAAATTGTAATTTGTCTGTTTGCTTTTCCTTTCTAGGTACCAACTGCTTACTTTTGACAGGGACCATAGTTTAGATGTTTTCCAAATTGGTGTTCTAAATCGTTTTGCGTGAAGCCCAACATGCCAATGCCAATTAGTGGTTAGGACAGGTGTCCACTAAACTGACGCAATAGACAAATGACTGAATCTATGCTTTGTTGAACTGACGTGCTAATGACATTCTGCTAAAATTTATCTATGTTCACGCCGGGTTATGTTCTGATGTTTGTGATTTTTGCTTTGATGAAATCCTATCAGAGTTGCCATATTGTGACTATGCTACTTTGCTTCTTGGTTTTAAGATTAACACATTTGCTCTTAGAATTGTAACTAATAGGGAATAAAACTCATAAAATTCTACTAACCTGGTGTGGTTATTCATGACTGCCAGGTCATGGTGGTGTCTTGAATTGATTAATGACTTTGACCAAAGTGAATTGTATTGTGATAAATATTGATGACATTATTGACGTATTGATTGACATACTGATCAGCTATCTCGTCCTAAGGTGTCTCTCAACTAGGTCAAAAGATTAATTGCCCTAAAACGAGTCCTGATGTGTAATAAATTATCATAAAGGGACACTTAACAGTTCTAAACCAAATCATCTGGAAGATGTGGTCTTTTCTATGGGTTGGCAAGTCACCACGAGTGGCTCAGTCCCTTTTGATGCAAAGCTCAGAAGATGGTGGTATGGGGGTCCCCAACATAGCTTGCTACATTTTAGCTTCTTAGATTTCCCTCCTTTTATGTGGGGTTCCGCGGATGCAGGCAAAGCTTGGTGTCAGATGGAGCAGGAATGCAGTTTTCGCCCTCTCCACCATCTGCTGTGATTATGTAGCTCCGCACTTACTCCGAGATGGTCGACAACAGTGACCCTACAATTTTGGAGCAAATCCCAGAAAATAAAAGCAATAATAACCCATCCCTCACCACTGACTCCTTTGACTGTGAATTTGAACTTCCATCCGAGTGTGACAGATAAGCACTTTCAATCCTGGAGAGACGGAGACATACTATGCCTGGGACAGCTGTATGCAGTGGTGTCACTAAGAGGAAAAACCAATGTGCAGACAACTTTCTGTGTGTCCCAAAGTCTTAAATCGCATCACACAATGCCTGCATTGGGCCAGACTACCCGCCGTGTGCATTACGGTGCAGCCGACACCACAAAAGTCGAAGACATGTTGTCATAGGGCACTCTGACGAAGATGTTGTCTCACCTTTACACAGCTTTAGAAAGAAACACCTGGTGACACAACTCCTGCACACAACAAAGTGGGCTAAGGACTTATGCCTTGAGTTGACTGAATCTGACGGGGTGTTAATTTGGAGGAGTTCACACACTCTTCTATCTGCTCGAACCACAGGGCAAACTCCTTCAAAATCATGCTGCGCTAGTACCTGACACCTGTTCAACTCAAAGTGATGACAAATGCCCCGGATACATGCTGGAGAGAATATAGGTCGAGAGGGACATAGTTACACATGTGGTGGGAGTGTCTGCATACACAACAGTTTTGGGCCCGAGTGTTTGGGGTCGTACAGAATATTACTAACATAATCCTCCCCATGCAGCAACGAACGGCCCTGCTAGGCATTATGGACAATGAATGTTTATACTCCTTATCTCCTTCTATGACTAGATTGCTTACCTCAATGCTCCTAGCAGCCAGTCTTGTGATGGCACAATACTGGTGAAATGCAACCGCCAACGACACTTAGCATATGGTGGGATAAAATATGGAATATCCATGCAATGGAATGGTTTCTTGCACTTTTGCTGGACACGATGCACAGATACAATAAAATATGGACTCCCTATCATACCTATGCTAAATGAGACATAGGGATACCAACCCTCCAGAACTGGTGCATCTAACGAAGGAACAGACTATGGAACGGTTTGCAAGGGATGTCAGAGGGAGTGAAGGATGCTGCAATTGCTTCCTGCTGCTGGAGATATGTTGATTTAAATGTGGTGCACACTTATGCTATGACACTGGTTGTAACCTGCTGTTGACTCGCTTTTGGGGGACTATGTGTAAAATGAAGCTTGTTCCTTATGGCATTTTCCTCCCATGTGGGTGTAAAACTTTAAAGTTAAAAAAGTCAAGGAGGGGGCCACGTACCCCCTTCAAAATTAATAAAAGAAATCGGCTCCTGGGGAGGGTGTTCCCTGAACCATTAAAACGGCATGGGGAGTGAGGCTGCACGCACTTTCCCCCTTGGGAAATTCTGCAAGAGCTCATGCCTACCTGCAGGGGTCTGAGTGGACAGGGCAGCAACACAAACACTGGTGGGCCCAGCCTGTTCTATAACAACATGAAGAGGTGGTGTTAACGCGTCCAGCCCTTATAAATTACCTGTATCTGGACACGTTGGAGGTCGGTGAATCTTTTAACCGAGTCGGGCTCTCCTCATCCTAAAATAATCGAGTCGCTCAGATCAATAATCAATAACTATTGTAATCGGTAATCAATACTCAATTAATAGATCAATATAGCACATCAGAAAGCAATAACAGTTGGTATTTCGCGCACCATGACCTTTCAGTCATGAATAACCACACCAGTTTATTAAAAGTTAGTGAATTTATTTCCCTATATTAACAAAGCTAACACAATGTATATAAGTCTCAAAACCAAATGATATATGTATATGAACATTACTGGCTGTCCATAACGGCGGAAGAAACGCAATCTACGCAAAATCTGGATAATGATACCCTCAGTTATGGCAATGCAAATCACTAATATGACTAACTGTATTTGACTAATTTCATACATTGGTCAGCATAACAAGATTTCAATTTAGCATGGTACATTGAATGAATACCTCGACTAACCTCTAATTAGCATTGGCATGTGGGGCTTCATGCAAAACGAATTTAGTCAACACAAATTTGGAAAACTTCTAGCTAGGACCCTATCAAAATAGCAGTTGGTACCTAAAAGGAAAAACACAATGCATAATACATTTATCCTTTCATATTTACCAAATACAATCAGCATTCAAGAAAAGTCTTCGTCCTTCAGGTACCGGTTGATCAGCATGGGGCAAGTTTCAAAGGGGCAAAGTTAAGGGCAAGCTTCCTTGCAGCGGCAAGGAGAATGGGGCAAAGTTACTGCATGGGCAAGATGGGGCAAATCAAAGTTAAAGTCTCTAGGGTGAGAATTCTTAAAGTCTCTTTCTCTCAGATAGAGAAAAGGGCATCAGGGTGTCGTCCAAAATGGAGATTGCCATCTGGCTTCAAACTGGCATCGAGGAAAATGGCTGACTTCTCTTTGTCCAGTGGGTTTAAGTAAGAAACATTCCAAATTCTGCAGGGTCTTCCATTGGAGGGTTCATAGGTTGGCTTCAAATTGTCCAATGAAAATTGTCTTTTACTAGCGCTCATTTATGCATACACTGTCCTTGGAGCCTTGGAACAAAAGTTGTAACATGGTTTGCCAATTATTTTACTATCTGTACCTTCATTGTCCGCACCTGCAGACTGACCTTGTATCAAAGGGGATGAAACCGGCCTAGTACGAAACCTTGGAGATAAGTGTATCAGTCAGCTCTACTGGAAAAATACAACTTCCAGCAAGAATATATGTTTCATTAGTTCAAGGAAAAGCCACGCAGTTAGAATTTGAGACCAGGCAACTAGGCCAAAGCCTGTACTAAATTTAAGCTAAGAAAAACTGTTTTCAAACAAGAAATCATGTCATACATTTGCAATTATGACGGATTACTACATTTTCAATACTTCATGATTAATAAAGCTCGTTTACAATGATGGCGAACTACCCCGAGGGCACAATTTCCCTCGTACATTATTTTCTTTACTAAAATCACACTACATTATACGTTTTGATTACACGATATGTATGAATATATGTTGGACCCTCTTTTTCTGCGTCATCAATCCCTCCTCTGATGACTAATTATGTCATCACATCAAATCTACCCACAAATTTTATTCCATTAAAATTCGGTATAGTAATTTGGCACTTCAGTCAATTCCCTTTTTCTTTTAGTCCCTTTTGACTTTTCTCTATATATTTCCACCATTTTGTTCTCTATTTTCTCTTCTCTTTTCCTTTTGTTCCTTGCTTTTAACATTTTGATAGCTTTCCATATTCCCCAAGAGCCTAATAGACAAATTAATATTATTAATATTCCCTTTACTATTTTTAGTAACAATCTGTTCCAAACGTTGCTGAGCCAATTTCCCACAGAAGCAAATCCTTTTCCAACTTTCTCCCAAACTCCTGGTTCTTTCAATTCCTTTAAATCTACACTTTCTTTAGTTAAATTTGTAAGCATCGTTCTAATTTTCCCACTGCTGTCTGGTATATATGTACAACAGTGACGTGTACCAAGCATTTTGCAAACGCCGCCATCCTTTGCTAAAAGAATGTCTAAGGCAAGCCAATTTTGAAGAGTCATAGCTCTTTCTGCAGCGAGTTCAGCATCCATCAGGATTATAGCTCCTGAAAACTTAGTCAGCATGTTATCCACAATAGTAGACAACTTTCGTATTTTGATTGAATTCAATATGACTCCCACTGAAGGAATCAATGCTCCAAATATATCTCCTACCACACCAGAAGCTGTATCTCTCTTCTGAACATGATGTGATTCAGACAGCTTTGGAAATTTCGTTAAGTCATCCAGTTGGTAAATCTTTGGGAACACTATTCCCAAGTAACATCTCCCATACCATCCTTTAGGAAGACGATAATAGGCGTTGAGTCCACAAATATAATATATCCTAGGAATAACTGGGTCTTGTCCATTCAGCATGAACGTCCACTTAGTTTGAAACAAAAACGTATGTTTGCATTCACTCGTTCCCACAAAAACTGTGTCATAGTATGATTTATGTCTATGTATACAAAATCTCCCAACATGCAATGTATCTAAAGCTATTTTCCCTTGTGTCTTTATTGCGGCAAAAGCATAGTTATCTACGGATGTCCTTTTGTGTAATTCCTTTTCTAATTCCTCCTTCATTTCTTTCCTCCTATCATCAGTGCGGTCTAAGAAGTTTATCTCTACCTGTGAAAGCAAACATGTAAGGTTCTCTCTATGTGTGTGTGCTGTGTGAAAAGGTGACAACGGCTCAAAGAATTCTCTCATTAATTTGAAATAATAATCTCTAGCTATTTTACTCAGGTACTCAATTATGGGGACATATGCAAATGTAACATCATAATTAGAGTAAAAATAATGAATGTGCGTCTGACCATAAAATCTGGACGTTATTATACTACATGTAATTCCGTAAGTAAGAGGCATGCTGTGATACGTTACCCCTTCCACTACTGAGGTAGGTATTTGTGTACACACATAACAATCTTTCGCATCCATGGTCTCAACATACTCACTCAGCAAGCGATAGAAAACGTTAGATGAAAGTTCCTTCTTATCATGCAAATGTCTCTCGTCTCGTTCGAGTCTCTTCAGAGCTGTTAGTTCAGTAACAATAGTAGGTTTAGAAGTAGAAGCATCATTCGCCTTACTCTCATTTTTACCATGCATTCCAAGAACTAATGCTACAATGATTAGTACGCATGCGGTTATTAAACCTATACACATGTATTTACAACACTTCATTTTACGCCCCTGTGTAGTGAAGCTAGTCATGATCTGTATAGAATCAGAAAGTTGAAGACACTTTATCAAAGCGTAGTTGCAAATATTTACAAAGCTGAACGAGTTCAATGTTCACACAGTTTTCTTCAGCAGCTTAGTCTCTTATTGGTTAGCAGCGTTGTCTCACGATCGGTTTCAAAGTCAATCAAGTTAGCAATGTCTTAGCCGGTTGAAAAGTCAATCAGGTGATCAATGCCTTTAATCGGTAATGTTCATGAAGTTTTATTTCTCATGTGCCAAAATGAAGTTCTGCCTCTTCGTTCTCGAGACTGAGGGATACAAATTCGTCTGACCAATCGTTATTGGCTAAGTATGCCCACTCCGGACCAGAATATCTTGTGCTCGGTATCCTTTTTCTTTTCAATTTTGCATCTCTCTTTGATTCTTTCTCGCTGTTACTTTCTTCCTTGGCCAAGTCTTTCTCTTCGCTTGGTGCTGCTATTGCGTCAGACACTTCCATTCTTTTCTCTTTCACTCTTGGCCCTTCACTGTCGTTCAACGTTTCTCTAATTCTTAATTTTACTGGCGATATGCTTGGTCTTCTTTTTGCACTGTGTCCACTTGATGGACCTGCAATCTCTTCTGAAGGAGTTTGAGCAGTTTCGTTCTGTTCTGCCTTGTCCCCTCCTTCTGGGGAGTCAATCAGGTTTTCCTTTTCTTTTCCTGTATCGTCTGCTTCTGGGAAAGCCCTCCTCTGATCAGGCTCTCCTGCTTCTTCACCTGTTTCAAGCCCTTTGTCACTGTTACTTTCTTCAGGCTCTTTGTCACTTTCAGCTGTTTCAGGCTCTTTGTCACCTTCCGGGCCTTCGTCACTCTCTGAGGCTCCTCCTTGGTCTTCCCCAAATGAATCAGTTGCTTCGTCCTCAGAGATTATTTCTCCCTCCTCTATTTCTGCCTGTTCGCTTCTAGTTCCCTTTCGCTCTTTCCCGGCGCTTGGCACTTTGTTATCAGACACTGGTGATTTCAGCGCTTCAACTTCTTCATCTGTGGGACACAATACCCTCTTTGTGTGACTGGCGTGAATCTAGTTGGGAACTCCCGCACACTTCACAGCGGTGGTAGTCGTCAGAATCACTTGAAAAGGTCCTTTCCAACGGGGTTCCAAACACGACTTCCTCACGTGCTTCTTTATCACGACCCAGTCACCTGCTTTCAGGGCGTGTCCTGGACCTTGGATCGGTGGCAAGGTGGTTGCCTCCACCTGGTGAGAGAAAGAGCGGACCACATCAGCTAGACCTTTGCAGTAGTCTAACACCATATCATCTGTAATATTCAAAAGAGCATTTGCAGGAACTGCTGGAAGTCTCATAGCTCTGCCCATGAGCATCTCGTGCGGGGACAATCCAGTCTTTCTGTCAGGGGTGTTTCTCATTGACATTAGCACCAAGGGCAATGCGTCAGGCCATTTTAAGTTTGTTGATGCACATATTTTCGCCATCCTTGATTTCAATGTGCCATTCATTTGCTCCACTAGACCTGAGGCTTCAGGGAGGTAGCTACAATGCAACTTTTGCTCAATGTTCAGCGCTGCACAAAGCAATTTTATTACTTCGTTATTGAAGTGACTTCTCCTATCTGATTCTAAGGAGATCGGAAATCCGAAACGTGGTATTAACTCTCTCAAGAGTAGTTTTGCAACTGTGAGACTGTCATTTCTGCGTGTAGGGTATGCTTCAATCCAGTGACTAAAAATGCACACAACCACCAACACATACTTCAAGCCTCCATGCACAGGCATCTCAATAAAGTCCATTTGCATCCGGCTGAAGGGACCCCCTGCTTTTCCAATGTGGCTCAAATTTACTACGGTTCCCTTCCCTGCGTTCATCTGTTGGCAAATGACGCAACGATGGCAAACTGCTTCAGCAACTTGACGGAATTTGGGGTTAAACCAATCAGTTTTAAACAATCTAATCATGGCATCCCTCCCAAGATGAGCTTGTCCACAGTAAAATCTGGCTATCTGTGTCAAAAGGCTGTTTGGTAGAACAAATTTCCCTTCACTTGAAACCCATAATTCATCTAGTCTCTTTACACATTGTAATTTGGTCCATGAGAGTTTCTCATCCTCTCTGACATCATTCTGTAAGGATTTCAATTCGTCCATTGTATCTACAACCTTTAGAGCAAAGATTTCACTTGGTTCGAGTTCTGGCTCATTTATCAAATTCCATTCATCCCTGAGCAATATACAGTTCAATGCGCAAAACCTTGCGACTTGATCCGCATATCCATTTCCCAGAGAAACATAGGGGGTCATTCTGACTCCCGCGGGCGGCGGAAGCCGCCCGCCTGGCGGGAACCGCCAGAAGACCGTACCGTGGTCAAAAGACCGCAGCGGTCATTTTGACTTTCCCGCTGGGCTGGCGGGCGACTGCCAAAAGGCTGCCAGCCCGCCCAGCGGGAAAGCCCCGGCAACGATGAAGCCGGCTCCGAATGGAGCCGGCGGAGTTGCTGGTGTGCGACGGGTGCAGTTGCACCCGTCGCGATTTTCAGTGTCTGCTTTGCAGACACTGAAAATCTTAATGGGGCCCTGTTAGGGGGTCCCTGCAGTGCCCATGCCAGTGGCATGGGCACTGCAGGGGCCCCCAGGGGCCCCACGACACCCGTTCCCGCCATCCTGTTTCTGGCGGTGAAAACCGCCAGAAACAGGATGGCGGGAAGGGGGTCGGAATCCCCATGGCGGCGCTGCTTGCAGCGCCGCCGCGAAGGATTCCCTGGGGCAGGGGAATCCGCGGTCAGAATGGCCCCTGAAGCACCGCCAGCCTGTTGGCGGTGCTTTCTCCATCCCCTGCCCTGGCGGTCCATGACCGGCAGGGTAGGAATGACCCCCATCGTCTTGTCCCTTCGACTGTGCACTGCATTTTACCACTGCTACTTCCCCTGGCAATTGAATGGCATGTAACAATTCTCTTATTCTTTCACCATTTTTCACTGGTGATCCTGAAGAGGTCATGAAGCCTCTCTGTGACCACAATTGTCCAAAGTCATGCACTATTCCAAATCCGTACTGGCTGTCAGTGTAGATGGTGACTTTCATCAATGCAGAGAGTTGGCAAGCTCTAGTAAGGGCTACCAATTCCGCTACTTGTGCAGAGTAAACTCCTTGAAGCCAAGATGCTTCCAGAACGCCTGTTACCGTGCATACAGCATATCCTGCTTTTAATATTCCCAGGGCATCTCTCAAACATGAACCATCAACAAAAATGACTTGATCATTTTCTTCCAATCGGGTATCTTTGATATCAGGTCTTGGTTTGGTGCAAAATTCAGTCACCTGAAGACAGTCGTGCTTGATGTCTTCAGCGTTCTCAATTTCGGCATTTTCACTGGGAAACAAGGTTGCTGGGTTCAACGTAGTGCACATTTTCAGCTGCACATTAGGTGATCCCAGAATTATTGTTTCATACCTTGTTAGTCTAGCACCAGTCATGTGTTGGGTTCGGGAACGTGTCAAAAGTATCTCGACTGAGTGAGGGACCATGACTTTTAAAGGGTGTCCCATCACTATTCCTTCACTCTGAGTGAGGCTGATACCAACTGCGGCTACGTCACGCAAGCACCCTGGCAGTGCTGCTGCGACCGGATCCAAAGTAGCTGAAAAATATGCTACTGGTCTGTTTACGCCGCCATGGGCTTGGGTCAAGACAGACAAGGAACACGCATCACGTTCATGACAAAACAATGTGAAAGGCTTTGTGTAATCAGGCATACCTAAAGCTGGAGCCCTGCACATGCACTCTTTCAATTCAATAAAAGCATCCATCTCATCTCCTTTCAGCTCTATTTCATCTAGCGCATCTTTCTGGGTCAGTTTCAGTAAAGGTTTTGCTAGGGTTGAGAAATTGGGGATCCATTGGCGACAGTAGCTCACCATTCCCAAAAACTTTCTCACCTCCCTCCTCGTCTTTGGGGGACTCATTTGAAGTACACTTGTTATCCTTTCCTTCATAATTCTTTGTGACCCTTTCTCTATTTGGTGACCCAAATATTTCACTTTCTTCTGGCAGAACTGTAATTTTGAAGGAGACACCTTGTGTCCATTCCTTCCCAAATGGTTCAATAGGGCAATGGTGTCGGCTGTGCAGTCACTTTCTGTCTTGGATGCAATCAGTAAATCATCAATGTACTGTACTAGGGTTGACTCGAATGGCAACTCCAACGCTTCCAAATCTTTCTTTAGAATCTGATTGAAAATTGACGGTGACTCCGAAAACCCTTGAGGAATTCGACACCAACTATAGACTCTGTCTAGGAATTTGAAACAAAAGAGAAATTGGCTGTCCTCATGAAGAGGCACAGAAAAGAACGCTTGTGACAAGTCGATGACTGAGAACCATTCAGCATCACAGGGAACTTGAAACATTATCACAGCTGGATTCGGTACTACAGGACAACATTTGATTACTATGTCATTTATTTTCCTCAAATCCTGAACAATTCGGACCTTTCCACTCGGTTTTATTAGTCCCATAATTGGTGAATTACATGGACTGCTTAACACCTCTTTCAGTACTCCCTGTTTTACAAACTCATCAATGAGTTGGGCGACTTTCATGAGGGTGTCTTGTGCCATATGGTACTGTGGGGTCTGGGGAAAGGTTACATTGGGTTTTACAGTCACTTTCACTGGTTCCACTCCTTTCACCAATCCCACCTCTTTTCCTGTCATATCCCACACTTCTTTTCCGACTGTTTCCTGTAACTCAGCAGGAATATCTGCTTCAGTGATCACCGGATAAAGGGTAATCAGGGGATACTCTTCATCGACAGTCTCCATCTCATCCCCTCCTACACTGTCCTCTTCTTCCCCATCACTGCTTGTCTGAATTTTAATTCCATCGTTTGAACACATAATCGAACATCCCAATTTGCACAATAGGTCTCTCCCTAACAGTGATATCGGACTTGAGTCACATACCACAAATTTATGTGACCCTTGGTAGTTACCAATTCTGACTTAAACTGGATCTGTGATTGGGTTCGTCAGGTACCTGTTTGCTACTCCCACTATTTGAACTGTTCTCCCTGAAAGTGGCAAATTTGGTACTTCAATGCTCCTGACAGTGGAACGTGTAGCTCCTGTGTCAACCAAGAATGAAACGCGATGACCCATAACTCTTCCCTCCACATACGGACCCTTTTGATCAACTTCCAAGGATGCTGCAAGCACACAATTTCCCTCCTCATCTGAACTTTCACTCTCCCATACATCGTTTATTCCATTCTCGCTGTGTAGTGGGAATTGGTGTACTGTGTCATTTTGACTCATTCCCTGACCCGTGACCTGTTGAGGAAGCATTGCTTGCTGCTGATTCATTGATGCTAAGGGTATTTGCATTTGCTGATTAGGTACCATAGGAAACTGCTGTTGCATTGGCTGCCATTGTGTCATTTGCACACGGGGCATTTGCACCTGTTGCGGTTGCATGGGTTGTAAACCCTGCATCTGGTTTATATTGTTTTGGAAATTTGGATTTGGACCTCTCAGTTTCGGTCCTCTCATAGTCTGGAATGCATTGACATCATTGTTTTGCTGACCTACACCTTCCTGCACCATCATTGGGCACTCCCATTTCCAATGCCCGACAATTCCGCACGTGTGACATGGCATCACCTTCTTCATTGCCTGTATACCATTTGGAATCATAACGGTATTCAAATCAGGACCATTATTCACAAAACCTCCTCGGCCTCTGCCTCTCATCTGCGGCTGAAACATAGCGTTTCCCTGTTGCTGCGGCATCTGTTGTTGGAAACCTTGTAAACCTTGCAAACCTGTCTGAGCTGCTCTAAGCTGCATCACCATCACCTTTTCCTTCAGTCTTTTCTGCTTGGTCTCAATCTCATCACTGCAGTATTTCGCATAATTCAACACTTCATCGATCGACTTCGACTGCCAACAAATCAAATGCGTTTTAATCATCTGGCTGATTTCGGGTCTCAACCCTTCCACAAACCTGAACACAAAATGGAGCATGTCCTTTGCCTCAATCGTTTCCGTGCCACTGTAATTCTTAAACGCTTTCAAGAACCTCTCATAATACGCATGTATAGATTCTTTAACCTCTTGGGCGGTCCTGTCAATCCTTTGCCAATCCACATTTTTCGACGCAACCTTGGTTTTCAAGTGCTCGATCACCTTGTGGGACAAACTCATTACCGTAGGTGATGGCGCACCTGTGTCCCTATCTCTCTCTGGTTCACTCGTCGGCCAACCTACAGCCCTTTTACAATCTTCCCACAAATCTGCCGGAACCACAATTTCAAATAAAGTATTCAGGTCTTCCCAGAGACATTTCGCGAGTTTCACAAATCTATCTGTTTGTTGATACCACTCAATCGGCTTCTCTCTCAATTTGGGAAAGTCATCCGTAAAGGATTGAATATCGCACCTGTGCCATGGTACATGTACAAGTTTTCCCCCTGCTGTCTCTCTCATTGGTAACATAGTTATCAGATTGACATTCTGTTGTTTTTTCTCATTCCGCTCTGGAGTATTTTCTTTCTTTTTGTCCTTTTTCTTAACCCACCTGCTTTCCCACTTGTCTAAACATCTCCAGACCTGTGCACTCTGCAGTATCTCTTTAAGGTGTGTTTTCATCCCTGCGGATCTCATGTGTTCAAAATCTTTTGTCTCAAAGTCTAACCTGTAACTTCTGCTCAGGTGTTTAGTCTTACTTATATCGATCTCGTTTCTGTCTGCAATTTCTTGTAACTTCTTATGTATGCTGCTTACTTCTCTTGTAATCCTAGGGCACATGTATCTTAGTTCTTCCTCTGTGTATGATTCTAATCTGTTCAAACCCATTGTTACCTCTACCAGTTCATCTGCCTCCATACCCAACCTTATTTTATTCAGGTATTCTTCTCCCTTCCCGCTGGATGTACTCTGTGGGGAGTTCAGGCTGTTGAACCATTGTGTTAACTGTTGCGCGTTCAGTCCCATCAGTGTAGCAGTTACATCAACTGCTACTGATGGTTTCTGTAATGTTTCAGTCTCTGAGGTCAACAGTACTAATAGTGGTGGATGTGACCTTACCACGGTTGACGGAGCACAAATTGGAATTGAACTGAATTCCGACAAGTACCCAGATCCATTTGGCAGTGCCGCTATCGGAGTTGTCTCTGGAGTGGTTTCTATGCATCTTCTCCCTGTCCCATTCTGTATCATTAACCCTTGGTCGCTTGTGCTTGAATTTGCCTGTATGTACAGTGGTACTGGTGGACCTACAGTGATAGGCAGAGATATCGCGTCTGGATTCTGTCTGTTCCCCGAATTCTGTGGCATGTTAATCCCCACATTGTGGTTCATCATTGCTGGTATACCTAACTGGCTTTCTATTACTCGCACTTCTTGTGTCTGCTTTTGGGGCATCGAGAACTGTGTTGATTCAGCTTGAATCAATGTCGGTCTCTGATAGTTTTGTCCTCCCTGCGCCATTGAATCAGAAGTCATTCCCATGTTATGCTCATCACAGCAGTGCCTTTTAACCTGTGGCTGATAGTTATCAGCAGGTTTCAATGTAGGCACGTCTGGGTATATTCTCTGAATCTGCGGTATTTGTGGTGAGAAAGGCATGTCGGAGCTGCTCGGCCTCTGAGACATTCTCAAATTTGGTGTTACATTACCCTGTATTGGTTCTGGAGGGGCAGTACTAATGCTTGAGCCTTTTTCGCTTTCTACATATGGTGGCGGGCGATCATTCAGCATTTGTTTAATGAACTCCTCATCATCTGACTTGTCTCCCCTTTTCGAGTTTCTATTGTTCTCTCTATCTCTGGACTGACTCCTGTTTGTCTTATGGGTGGCTTTCCTTCCTTCCGTCTCCGCTTCATCAGTAATCGCTGGAAACAATTTAATCCCCTGCAATACATCTGATCTCCAAATCTTTTGTGTGCTGTCCCATCTAGCATCCGCTAGTGTCTTTTCTACTTTTCTTATTCTTGTCTCAAATTTCTTTTGTTGTTGGTTTCTAGCTATTAGCTCCCAAATTGCTAGTGCCTCAAACTGTGCTGGTCTTGGAGGTACTTTCATGTCGTATAGCGCAAATCTCAGATTTTCTAAAACTCTTAGATTAAACGACCCGTGGATAGGGAACGCTACACTTCCATGTTTCTCTGTTAATTTGCACCATTGTTTTAACCAAAGACATGGTGCTACACCCTTTTCTTCAATGACAATGTAAGCTGGTGTACCCTCAGGCGGTGTTTCTTCTCCTACATTTGCTTTAATATAAACATCTCCCCTCATGGCACTCTTAAATGCTTTGAAAAATTTCATCTTTCCGTCTTTTGTTTTTCTAAAATATGTAATCAATAAGTGACTTTAATTCCCGGAATACTCTTCGCTTGCCTTTCCCCTTCCAATTGTGCTTCACGGACTGCATCCAATCCGTGCGCGACCCTTCTCACCAATCGACCTATCCCAGCGCGGCTCCTAGTGACGTCACACTCACACACTGCGGCTGATAAAGTCCTGCGGCTTGTGCTCTTTTCATTCGGCTTCACTCATAAACTAATTTCTGCAATATAACGCGAGCACTTAACCAAAAGAATAAAACAGATCTGTCGGTTTACTACAGGAAAAGTAATACAATCGCTTCAGAAACCTTAGGGATGTTTCACTAGCCTCGGCAGTTATTCCATCTTTCTCGGTTTCCCACTTTCGCAAGCAAAATTTGACCCGCAAACTTTACTCTCAACTGATCAATGAACTATTCTAGTTCACTTTAGAATTCGTCAAATCTCAAAGTCGAAGTTTTCTTTCACTCCGCAACATTCATACTGACTTGTTGACCACGCCCGATCAACCTATTAAACCTGACCAGATCACAACATCAAACAAGTGTCACATACACTTTTCAACATACTCCGGAGTCTCTTGACCTCGCTGGGCCCGTCTCAACAGCAACAACCACGTGGACAATTCTTTCCCTGCACGAAGCGCTACACACATGTGAAGTTCGGCGACTTCCCTACTCTCACACTTTTAGAGTAACACTCATCTAATATCTTTTAACCCCCTAAATCCTCACAAACTTCTCAATTAATCTGCGGCAATAAGCTGTGCAAGCGCAAAACCCTAACTTCACTCATACCGTCACTAGAAACGCCGAAACCATTCTCATACCTCCATGTTCTTCATTCGCAAGCTCCGAGATTCCGGGAAAGTCATTGGGGACTTAGGGCATCATCATCCCTCCAACTTGTTTTATCAAAGAAAATTCTAACTTGACTCTGTCTATTGTTCGGATGGGGTCCCAAAGGGCTAAACCATCAATCTCTGCTACCATCTACTGTTAACGTGTCCAGCCCTTATAAATTACCTGTACCTGGACATGTTGGAGGTCGGTGTATCTTTTAACCAAGTCGGGCTCTCCTCATCGTAAAATAGTCGAGTCGCTCAGATCAATAATCAATAACTATTGTAATCGGTAATCAATACTCAATTAATAGATCAATATAGCACATCAGAAAGCAATAACAGTTGGTATTTCGGCGCACCATGACCTTTCAGTCATGAATAACCACACCAGTTTATTAAAAGTTAGTGAATTTATTTCCCTATATTAACAAAGCTAACACGATGTATATAAGTCTCAAAACCAAATGATATATGTATATGAACATTACTGGCTGTCCATAACGGCGGAAGAAACGCAATCTACGCAAAATCTGGATAATGATACACTCAGTTATGGCAATGCAAATCACTAATATGACTAACTGTATTTGACTAATTTCATACATTGGTCAGCATAACAAGATTTCAATTTAGCATGGTACATTGAATGAATACCTCGACTAACCTCTAATTAGCATTGGCATGTGGGGCTTCATGCAAAACGAATTTAGTCAACACAAATTTGGAAAACTTCTAGCTAGGACCCTATCAAAATAGCAGTTGGTACCTAAAAGGAAAAACACAATGCATAATACATTTATCCTTTCATATTTACCAAATACAATCAGCATTCAAGAAAAGTCTTCGTCCTTCAGGTACCGGTTGATCAGCATGGGGCAAGTTTCAAAGGGGCAAAGTTAAGGGCAAGCTTCCTTGCAGCGGCAAGAAGAATGGGGCAAAGTTACTGCATGGGCAAGACGTGGCAAATCAAAGTTAAAGTCTCTAGGGTGAGAATTCTTAAAGTCTCTTTCTCTCAGATAGAGAAAAGGGCATCAGGGTGTCGTCCAAAATGGAGTCTGGCATCTGGCTTCAAACTGGCATCGAGGAAAATGGCTGACTTCTCTTTGTCCAGTGGGTTTAAGTAAGAAACATTCCAAATTCTGCAGGGTCTTCCATTGGAGGGTTCATAGGTTGGCTTCAAATTGTCCAATGAAAATTGTCTTTTACTAGCGCTCATTTATGCATACACTGTCCTTGGAGCCTTGGAACAAAAGTTGTAACATGGTTTGCCAATTATTTTACTATCTGTACCTTCATTGTCCGCACCTGCAGACTGACCTTGTATCAAAGGGGATGAAACCGGCCTAGTACGAAACCTTGGAGATAAGTGTATCAGTCAGCTCTACTGGAAAAATACAACTTCAAGCAAGAATATATGTTTCATTAGTTCAAGGAAAAGCCACGCAGTTAGAATTTGAGACCAGGCAACTAGGCCAAAGCCTGTACTAAATTAAAGCTAAGCAAAACAGTTTTCAAACAAGAAATCATGGCATACATTTGCAATTATGACGGATTACTACATTTTCAATACTTCATGATTAATAAAGCTCGTTTACAATGATGGCGAACTACCCTGAGGGCACAATTTCCCTCGTACATTATTTGCTTTACTAAAATCACACTACATTATACGTTTTGATTACACGATATGTATGAATATATGTTGGACCCTCTTTTTCTGTGTCATCAGTGGTCTAAGAGCAGCCCGAGCAAGAAACTGAAATGCCAGCAGTGGTGTCTGGGACTACTCACGGATTGGTCTCTTTGAGCTGCTACAGAAAGGCAATAGGTAGAGAAGGGTAACGATGTGGCATGATGGGCCCCAGACCACTAGGTGGCATCTGAGATCAGTGTTACCAGACTGCAACTACTATAGACGGGCCACTGAGGGGGTGAAGCAGCCAGGCTGCTTGTGCTGCACTCTGCTGGGAGGCCTCAATCAAAGGGAGGCCCTTGAGTTTAACAGTCCAGACAGAGTGGATATTCTTTGCTTGAAGTGAAAGGCAAAGCTGGGCAAGCAATCTATCCCTAAACCAACCAAATATACACAATTGATTGGAGTATAGTGCTGGATGGACAGTCTCACAGCAGGACAACCTACACAGGTGTTAAACTACAACAATAACAAGGGGATGTATGGAATGCTTGAATCAATCTTAACCACTGGCATTCTCTCAGACCATGTTCCTGTCCATCATTTTTAGGCCCACCATACCACTCTAGGCAAATGCCCACCCTATACAAATAAGTACCAACCCATCTTCTCAAGGAAAAAGTCTGTCCCGAACTGTAAAGCGAGGTCCACTCTAGAAGGACTACAAACAACCAACCCAAGACCAGTTTCAATCTACTTAGATCTCATCAGTGAGGTTTAGCTTTAGCCATATAACACAGTGAGCAAGGAATCCACGTCTAGTCATACCTGTCACACTTAAGGCATAAATTGCAACAACAGCAAGGTGATGTATGGAATACTTGAGTGAATCTCAGCCACAGGCAGTCACTCATGCCACATTCCTGTCTATTTATTTTTGCCTACCATACTACTCTAGGCAAATGGCTGTGTAATGCACATCAGTACCGACCTACTCCTCTTTTGAACAGTCTATCGCAAACTGCCAGATGAGGCCACCCCCAGAAGGGACCACAAGTACCCCCACAACAGTTTTGACCGACGTAGGACTCATCAATGAGGTATAATTCGCATATTTTGGCACAGTGAACACAGGACTGTCATCTGGGTCTACCCGTCACTCTTGGGACTGAGAGAGCGTAATCTAAACATTACCTATTTTAGATGTGAAATGCTTATACTTAACAATGCTGCATTAATAACATTATTCATTGAAACGTATTTTAAACGTGGAGAATTATCGTATGCATATACTAATATCAACTATAAGAAATGATTACTTGTATTGTGATTAATTGAATATGTTAACACGTACGAAGATTGCATTTATTAGAATCCATAAGCCTTAAGTTACCGTGAGCCGAAGAATTAGCCGTGTAGCTCTCATATTAAAGCATAATTTTTCTGTTTCTCCAGTGTGCTGACTTGCAAAAGGGCCATGACCCAGCATTTGTTCTCTTCTTCGTTTTATGTAACAATGCTAGTTTTTCTCATCCGCATGCTAGCTGCTTTAGTATAAGTTTATACGCTTTGCAACAAATATGGAAACCTTCAAGGACATTCTACCATGGAAAAGAGAACTTTTGACCCGAAGAGTGTGCCAGAGAATGAAGTAACCCCGGATGTGCCACCTACGAAAACGTCAATTATGAAGACCAATCAAAATGTTATGAATTATCATGAAATGACAAGTGCATTACTTAATGTATAATTTGATAGGTTACAGATAGTGGGGTGTAATGACTATCCAATAGAATTTTGGGGGAAGGTATCACGAAAAAGGGATAAAAACTCATGACACAGGAGACTCGAGAGATCTAGGCGGGGAATGATATTGATTGCATCCAGAAACTTTGTCACTCTGTTTGGTGACTTGAGACTTAATAAACCATCCTCACCCTTAGTCGCCCCATTACACTTTCTTCCTTATGAGGGAAGTGTCCCCTGTCCTTAGACTAGATAGATTGACGACGATCCAACTGATGTCCTGAAGACGAAGTCTGAACCTGTATGCTGACTCATACCGAGGAGGGTAATTATGACAGTTGCTCTTGTAATTTGTCCAATTGCTTTTCCTTTCTAGGTACCAAATGCTGTATTTTTGATTAGAAGACCTTAGTTAGATGTTTTCCAAATCAGTGTTCTAAATTGTTTTTGCATTACATCCATTATGGTGATGCTAATTAGTGGTTAGATTAGATATTCACCTTGACTGACAAACGGACATGACTGACATTGTACTATGCTGAACTGGGCTTATATGATGTTCTATGCATTCTGACTTGTGTATCTCTTATGTTAGTGTCTTAATGGTTCTGATCTTTACATTGTCAAAATCTTATCACAGTTGTCATATTGTGACTATGCTCCTTTGCTTCTTGGTTTCGAGATTTATACATCTGTTGTTAGATTGTAATCAATAGGGAATAAAATTCACAAAACTTCAACAAAGGTGTGGTTATTCATGACTGAAAGGTCATGGTTGCGCCGACAGTTTTAACCAATGTCTAAACTGAAATATATCGTGGTGATATATGTTGATAATATTATTGATGTGTTGCTTGACATATTGATCAGTTACCTCGTCTTACGGTGTCTCACCACTGGGTCAAAAGATTCATCGGCCTAAAACGAGTCCTAATGTGTATAAATTGACATAGAAGGACGCGTTACCAGTTCTGGTAGCAGAGCGACGGTTTGGCCCTTGGGGGCCCTAAGACGGAGATTCATTATTTAATTTGTTTTTCTGTGATAATGCAATTCGGAGGTATGATGGGTTTCTAAGCTTGCCATGGCTTTCCTGGGATCTCGGAGCCTGCCTAAATGAGTTGGGAATGTTCTTGGCGCAATAATATGTGTGGTTAGGGCGTTTTGCGCTTGCCTAAAGCTACTGCTATTTGCAGGTGTTTGTGAAAATCTGTGTGAATTAGGCCAAATTAAGTGTTGTTTAGAAGGAGTAGGCGTACTTCACCGTATGAGAGTAGGGAAGTCGGCGTACTTCATGTGAATGTAGCGCTTGTTGCTCAAAATTATCCACGTGGTTGGTTGTTGTGTACGGACCTGTCAAGGTCTAAGACTCCGGAGTATGAAGATAAATGTGGTCCATGTTGTAATCTGTCGGTTTAATAGGTCAATCGGGCGTGGTTGACAAATCGAGTTTGAGTTATAATGCATGTATGAAACCTTTGATGGAGATTTGACAAATTCTAAAGTGCACTAGAAGGAGTCATTGACAAGTCGAGAGTAGAATTTGCAGGTCGAATTCTGCTTGCGTATGCGGGAACTGATAAGGAGAGAGTAGCGGCCGAGGCTTCAAGTGAAATCTCTGTAAAGTTCTGAAGCGAATGTGTTACCCTTCCTGTAGTAAACTGACAGATTTGTATTGTCATTTTAAGGTGCTCGCAATAATTTGCATTAGTTTGTGTGAGTTGTAAGTGTCAGTGAGGAGCGGACAAGCCGCAAGACTTTGTCAGCTGCTGTGTGTGTGAGTGTGACGTCAGTGGTGCCGTGCTGAGATAGGTCGGATGTCGAGAAGGGTTGCGCACCGATTGGCTGCCGTCCATGAGAGGCAATAGGTTGAGAAAGGGCGGGTGAAGAGTGTCCTGGGAACTAAGCCATTTTTGATCAAATATAAAATAAGAGAATCGCAAAAATGAATTTTGTCAAAGCATTCAACAGCGCTCTAAAGGGAGATGTATATATTGTAGCAACTGATGGGGAACCTACACCCCCTGAGGGAACACCAGCTTATACGGTTATGGAAGAGAAAGGTGTTGCGCCTTGTTTATGGATGAAGCAGTGGCGCAAATTAACAGAGAAAGAAGGGTGTTTAGCGTTCCCAGAACATGGGACGTTCAATCCAAAGGTACTAGAAAATCTGAGGTGGATGTTAAGTACACAAAAGCCACCTCCAAGACCGGCACAATATGAGGCTTTAGCGATTTGGGACTTAATGGCTTAATAGACAAGAAAGGTTTCAGAGAAGACTGAGAAGGGCAGAAAAATCCTATGCAGAGGCCAGGTGGGACAACGAGAGCAAAATGTGGAGAAGGGGACTTGTAGATGGGTTGAAGTTATTCCCAGCAATAACTCAGGGAGAAGAAACACAGGGAAAGAAAGCCTCCTGTAAAACTGATAAAGACTCAGGCAAATCTAAAGAAAATAAAAGATCCTGGGAAGAGGACGATGATTCAGACGATGAGGAATTTATGGATAGATTGTTACATGATCGTCCGCCACCGTATGCGGTGAGCGACAGCGCTCCCAGCACTAACTTAGATCCTAGGAACCAGACGCAGGAAAAGGGAGTTACTGATACGGTACAGACTAGCGATACAGCTTTGATACAGAATGGTGTCAGTGTACCCACTGCACCCGACATGCCGATACAGTTACAACCTCCACCACAGATAAAGAGAATCTATCCTGTTGTCCCGGTGCTTGAAACTACCACTAATTTGATTGTGCCGCCAGACCCGATATACACAAAGCCAAAGTTGATACAGATTGAATCGACTCCGAAATTAATGTCCCAACCCCCACAGTTGATACCAGGGTATAATACTGTAGCGGGACTGCCATTAGTACCGATTCCAGGAACATTGGAACAGACCTATGGAGTGGAGGCTCCAAGAAGTCTGGGTCCAGGTCAGACACCTGCCGCTATATCATTACCTATTACTGTTGGTCCCCCCGTACCATTGTATGCACAAGGTAAAGCAGGGGTGTGTGATCAGGGAGTGATGACTCAAGAAGCGATAAGAGGAGGGCCTATGAGAACTCCACAGATAATGGCCCCTAGAGAACAAGTAAATGAGCCACGAGACCCTTAATGGACCTTAGTCCAGTGGGGGCACCTCTCGAAGCAATGCATCAAGCAGGTTTGGGAGTTCTAACTCCCCAAACCATGAGTACAAATACTTTGCATTCTCCAATGATACATGCAGGGAACATTTCACTGCAGGGATTTATGGTACAACAGTTAAACAAATGGTTAGAGAAAACCTATACTTTGCAAAAGACTACAGTGACCACAGTTGAACCCGAGAAAGAGAAACAAGACGAATACCTGAACCTTGTACGGCTAGGGGCAGAAGCTGTCGAGTTAGTAGAAGGGACAATGGGAGTAAATAGATTGGAATCCTACACAGAAGCAGAATTAAGATACCTCTGTCATAAAATTACCAAGGAGGTACGCAAAGTACATCAGAGATTGGCAAACTTAGCAGACAAATATAATATCGATATCGGAAGCACTAAACATTTGAAAAGAAGTTACAGATTAGATTTCGATTCAAAAGATTTTGAACACATGAAATCTGCAGGCATGAAAGCACATTTGAGAGAACTGCTGCAAAGTGCACAGATTTGGGGTGCATTGGAAAAGTGCGAAGGCAGGTGGGCAAAGAAAAGAGATAAGGGAAAGAGTGATAGTCCAGGGTCTAATCAAGCTAGGACCTCACCTGATTTGGATTTGGTAAAAATATTACCTATGAGAGAGACAGCTGGTGGTGTTTTAGTACATGTGCCATGGACTAGAGGAGACATTCTATCTTTTACAAATGATTATCCTAGGCTAAGGGAGAAGCCGATCGAGTGGTATGATCAAACCGACAGGTTTGTAAAACTTGAAAAGTGTCTCTGGGAAGACTTGAATACTTTGTTTGAGATCATTGTTCCGCCTGACTTGTGGCTCGAATGCAAGAGAGGGGTAGATTGGCCGACGAAGGAGCCAGCAAGAGATAAGGTGACCGGAGCACCCTCAGAAGAGGTGATGAAATATTATCATAAAGTGATTGAGTTTTTGAAACAGAAGGTGTCGCCGAAAGTGACTGATTGGCAGAAAATCGACCGGACCTCTCAAGAGGTTAAAGAGTCAATACATGCTTATTACGGGAGATTGTTGAAAGCGTTCAAACATTACAGTGGTACTGAGACAATTGAACTAAAGGACATGAACCACCTTGTGTTTAGATTTGTTGAAGGATTGAGACCGGAGGTCAGTCAATTGATTAAGAATCATTTGATTTGTTGGCAAGCTAAACCGATTGATGAGGTATTGCAGTATGCAAAGTACTGTAGTGATGAGATCGAGTTGAAGCAGAAAAAGTTAAAGGAAAAGGTGATGGTGATGCAGATAAGGGCTGCACAGGCTGGAATACAGGGAAATGGAGTTCAGCAGATGATACAACAACAACAACCGCAAATGAATGGTGTGTTTAAGGCATAGCCGAGAGGCCGAGGGTTTGTGAACCGCAGTTCGGACATGAATAATGTTATTATTCAAAATGACGTTCAAGGAGTGAAAAAGATGTCGCCAATTGTCACGCGTGCGGGGGCGTGGGGCATTGGAAACGGGAATGTCCGAATATGGTGCAGGATGGTGCAGTTCAGCAGAGCACTAATGTTGGTACCTTACAGAATTCACGAGGTCCAAAGATGAGACATCATAACCCGAATTTTCTGAATAATTTGGTACAAATGCAAGGGGTACAGCCCATGCAGCAGATGCAAATGCCGCGTTTTCAGTCAATACAAATGCAACCAGTGCAACAGCAGATTCCTACGGTGCCTAGACAGCAAATGCAATTACCAATGGCTCCAATGGGACAGCAACAGGTGATGCTTCCTCAGCAGGTCACAGGTCAGGTAACAAATCAAAATAACACTGTACAACAGTTCCCATTACGAGGTGAAAATGGCATGAATGAGGATTGGTCAGATGACAGCTTAGACAGTGAAGAGTGCAGGCTTGCAGCATTCCTAGAGGTGGATCAGAGAGGCCCATACGTAGAGGGAAAAGTAATGGGCTATAAGGTTTCATTTTTGGTCGACACAGGAGCTACACGCTCTACAGTTCGAAGTGCAGAAGTCCCAAGATTACCTCTCTCAGGGCGTACTATACGAGTGGTTGGAGTAGCAAATCAATACCTGACTAACCCGATTACTGATCCGGTGCAAGTTGAAATTGGCAACTTCCGAGGGCTGCATAGATTTGTTGTATGCGATTCAAGTCCAGTTTCCTTACTAGAAAGGGACTTACTGTGTAAGACAAAATGTTCAATTACCTGTTCCAGTGATGGAATTGAGGTACAGACAAACAGTGACGATGAGGGAGATGAGAGTAAATTTGTAGAGGAAGAAGCGGGAACAAATGAAGACTATCCTTTGATTACTTTATTCCCAATGCATACATTGATTGACTTACCTGTTGAATTGCAGGGAACAGTGACAGAGAAAGTGTGGGATTTGACCGGAAAGGAAGTGTAATTAATAAAAGGAGTCGAACCAGTCAAAGTTAAGATCAAACCAAATGCAGTGTTCCGACAAGTATCACAATATCACATGACCCAAGATGTCCTCATTGAGGTGTCACAAATAATTGCAGATTTTCTCAGACAAGGAGTTCTGAAAGAAGTCTTGAGCAGTCCATGTAACTCACCCATCATGGGTTTGAAGAAGCCCTGTGGAAAAGTTCGAATTGTGCAAGACTTGCGAAAAATAAATGAAATTGTGATAAACTGTTGTCCTGTGGTACCCAACCCAGCGGTAATAATGTTTCAGGTTCCCTGTGATGCTAAATGGTTTACCGTAGTAGACCTATCGCAAGCTTTCTTTTCAATACCTCTTCATGAGGATAGCCAATTTTTGTTCAGTTTCAAATTCCTGGATAAAGTGTAGAGTTGGTGCAGAATTCCTCAGGGGTTCTCAGAGTCACCATCCATCTTCAATCAGATACTGAAAAAGGATTTGGAACCTCTTGTGCTGCCTTTTAATTCAACTCTTGTGCAGTACATCGACGATTTGCTAATTGCATCCAAAACCAGAGACAGTTGTAAATACGACACCATTGCATTACTGAATCATCTGGGAAAGAATGGACACAAGGTGTCGCCCAGAAAGTTACAATATTGTCAGAAAGAAGTAAAATACTTGGGACATTTGATTGAGAAAGGGTCCAGAAGAATATCCAAGGAGAGAATAACAGCTGTTTTGCAGATGAATCCTCCAACAACAAAAAGAGATGTCAGGATGTTTTTGGGAATGGTGGGCTACTGTCGTCAGTGGATACCCAACTTCTCAATCATCTCAAAACCGTTAATAAAACTGACAGGAAAGGAAGTCAAGGATGAGCCATGCACTATGGGGGTCATTCTGACGCCGGGGTAGGAGGGAGCACCGCCAACAGGCTGGCGGTGCTCCCCAGGGTATTCTGACCGCGGCGGTTCAGCCGCGGCCAGAAAGGGAAAACCGGCGGTCTCCCGCCGGTTTTCCGCTGCCCTGTAGAATCCTCCATGGCGGCGCAGCTTGCTGCGCCGCCATGGGGATTCTGACCCCCATACTGCCATCCTGTTCCTGGCGGCTTCGGCCGCCAGGAACAGGATGGCGGTATGGGGTGTCGTGGGGCCCCTGGGGGCCCCTGCAGTGCCCATGCCAATGGCATGGGCACTGCAGGGGCCCCGTAAGAGGGCCCCACACTGAATTTCAGTGTCTGCTTAGCAGACACTGAAATTCGCGACGGGTGCTACTGCACCCGTCGCACATCCTCCACTCCGCCGGCTCCATTCGCAGCCGGCATCCTCATGGAGGGGTGTTTCCCACTGGGCTGGCGGGCGGCCTTTTGGCGGTCGCCCGCCAGCCCAGTGCGAAACCCAGAATACCCGCGGCGGTCTTTTGACCGCGCAGCGGTATTCTGGCGGTTCCCTCCAGGCGGGCGGCTCCCGCCGCCCGCCGGGGTCAGAATGACCCCCTATAACTTTGTCAAAAGAGGAGCTTGAGTCATTCGTAGAATTAAAAGAATGCATGTGCAGGGCACCAGCATTGGGAATGCCAGACTACGAAAAACCTTTTCTGTTGTTTTGTCATGAACGTGATGCTTGTTTTTTGTCTGTCTTAACACAGGTCCACGGAGATGCAAATCGCACTGTAGCATATTTTTCAGCTACTTTGGACCCTGTGGCAGCAGCCTTACCGGGTTGTTAGCGGGCAGTTGCAGCAGTTGGTCAGAGCCTTTTACAATGTGAAGGCATAGTCATGGGATACCCTCTGACAGTAATGGTTCCACATTCAGTTGAAATTCTCTTGACACGAACTAAGACACAACACATGACAAATGCACGTCTCACTAGATATGAGACGATCATACGGGGTCGCCGAATGTCACTCTTAAAAGATGCACTGTACTGAACCCAGCAACTTTACTTCCTAATGAAAATGTTGAAATCAAAGATGGGGAAAAATTTGAACACGATTGTCTTGAGGTGACTGAGTTGTGCACCAAGCCTCATCCCGATATTCAGGACACTCAACTAAAGGAAAATGATTGCATTATGTTTGTTGATGGGTCCTGTCTAAGAGATTCAGCAGGAACATTGAGAGCCGGTTACGCGGTATGTACCATAACTGGCATTGCCCAAGCCTCCTGGCTCGAGAGAGTGTTCTCTGCACAAGTGGCAGAATTAATTGCCCTTACTAAAGCATGCCACGCAGCTGTAAATTTGAAAGTCACTATCTATACCGATAGCAGATACGGATTCGGAATTGTGCATGACTTTGGCCAACTTTGGTCACAGAGGGGTTTTATGGCTTCCTCTGGTTCTCCTGTGAAAAACGGTGAACAAATAAGAGATTTGTTGCATGCGATTCAGTTACCTCAAGAAATTGCCGTGGTGAAGTGCAGTACTCACATCAGGTCACAAGATTTTGGGGGTTATTCTAACTTTGGAGGAGTGTTAATCCGTCCCAAAAGTGACGGTAAAGTGACGGATATACCACCAGCCGTATTACGAGTTCCATAGGATATAATGGACTCGTAATACGGCTGGTGGTAAATCCGTCACTTTTCCGTCACTTTTGGGACGGATTAACACCTCCTCCAAAGTTAGAATAACCCCCTTTGTGTCTATGGGAAACGGCTATGCAGATCAAGTCGCAAGATTTTGTGCATTGAACTGTATATCGTTTAAGGAACAATGGGAATTGTTACCACAATCTGAAAACGACACACATTTAAATATGGCATTACGAGTGGTTGACACCTTAGATGAACTGAAAACATTCCAAGGTCGTGCGAGCAAAGAGGAGAAACGCTCTTGGCAAAGAATGCAATGTGTACAAAGAGCTGATGACTTATGGGTTTCAGAAGAGGGAAAATTGGTTTTGCCAAATAGCCTTTTGTCTCAGTTTGCCCGGCTATACCATGGGCAGGCACATCTAGGAAGGGATGCCATGATCAGGTCCTTTAAAATTGATTGGTTCAATCCAAAATTCAGACATGCCGCAGAAATCACTTGCCACAGGTGCATCATCTGTCAACAGATGAATGCTGGAAAAGGAACTGTGGTAACTTTGAGCCACATTGGGAGAGCTGGAGGTCCATTCAACAAAATGCCAATGGATTTTATCGAGATGCCTGTTTGTGGAGGATTGAAGTACGTGTTGGTGATTGTGTGTGTTTTCAGTCATTGGATTGAGGCATATCCCACACGTAGGAATGACAGTCTTACAGTTGCAAAACTACTACTTAGGGAACTGATAACAAGATTTGGGTTTCCGGTTTCTATAGAATCAGATAGCGGAAGACACTTTGACAATGAGGTAATTAAACTCCTGTGTGCTGCACTCAACATTGAACAAAAGCTGCATTGTAGCTACCGCCCTGAAGCATTAGGACTAGTTGAGCAGATGAATGGTACTCTGAAATCAAGAATGGCAAAAATGTGTGCAGCAACAAACATGAAATGGCCAGATGCCTTACCTCTAGTACTGATGTCTATGAGAAATACCCCAGACAAGAAAACAGGACTGTCCCCCCATGAAATCCTCATGGGCAGAGCAATGAGATTACCAGCAGTACCTGCAAATGCACTAGTGAATATTACAGATGATATGGTATTGGATTACTGCAAAGGTTTGGCTGACGTGATTCACTCTTTTTCTCACCAGGTGGAAGCTAACACGTTGCCACCAATTGGCGATCCAGGTCACTCTCTGCAAGCTGGAGATTGGGTGGTTGTCAAGAAGCACGTAAGAAAGTTGTGTTTAGAGCCACGTTGGAAAGGACCGTATCAAGTAATATTGACGACCACCACTGCTGTGAAGTGTGCCGGGGTTCCCAACTGGATACATGCCAGTCACACGAAAAAGGTAACGTGTCCTGTTGAAGAGGAACTTGAAGTTTCCGGTACAGCAACTTCAGGAAGAGAAGTCTCAGAGTCAGAAAATAATCGAGAAGGAACTGAGACTACCGGAGAGCCCACTGAGAACAGCCTTGTCCCTCAAGCTATCAATGAGTTCGAGAGAGGTGACAGAGTGCCTATCTCAGTAGAAGCAGCAGGAGAACTAAGCCAAGGAGAGGTTCTCCCAGAAGTAGACGAATACGGGTTAGAATCTGAACCCAACATAGAACCAGAAGAAGAAAGAGAAGGAGAAACTGTAGATACAAATCAAAACGAATCTCCCGAACCAGTTGCAGGTTCGTCAAGAGAAAACACCATATCACAAGAGGAGGGTGCTGTCCAACGTCCTGAAGGGAAACGTCGAGAAAAGACACATAGAGGTGATAATTGGCCAGACAAATCACATCCTAAAATAAGAGAGGTATCGAATGACACCATAATAGAAGAGAGTGATACCTCACAAGCAGATGATCTGAGTGAAGGGGAACAACAAGGTGAACGAAGATTAAAGAGAAAAAGAATTGCGAATAGAAGATATACAGGTCCTGAATGGGCGTATGCTACAACATCTGAATGGCAACAAGAATTCCTAGCATTCTGTTTTGATCGAGAAGTACCAGGGCAATACTACGGTACCTGAAAAGGAATTCAAAGGAGAAAACCCGGCTAAAAATAAAATTCCGAAAAAAATTGAAAAGAAAGAGACTTTAAAAACTACTGGAAGTGACACTAAACCGGACTTGACTTTTAAAGAAACCTGATTACGACAAGCTGCTAACCTGAATTGACGAAAAGGGTCCTGGAGTGAGTGAAGACGCTGTAATATAAGCAGAAAAAGAAAAAAAAAAGAGTTTATCCTCAAGTTGATTGTTGATCTGCTATACTGATTCTATACAAACATGGCTTACAATAGAAATAGTAGCAAGGGAAATAAGGTGTGTGGTTGGTTAGGTCTTATAATAGGTGTTGTGTGTGCAGTAATGGTTGTGGGAGTGATTGTGGGAATGCCATGGAGAGAGAAAGAAACTATTAACGCAACTTTAAAACCTGAAACTACTTCTAAATTAACACCATGGGAGAGATTTGAGCAGGATGCAAGGCATATGCATGAAGGGACTAATGCAAAGGGAGAACTATCTACACTTACTAAATGAGTATGTGGAAACAATGGATGCAAAGGATTGTTATGTATGTACTAAAATTCCTTCGTCTGTGCAGGAGGGAGTTACCTATCATAGCCTCCCTCTTACTTATGGAATTAGTTGCAGCTTGCTACTAACAAGATTCTATAATGAAGAGCATGTGCAATACTTTTATTCAAATTTGGATGTTGTGTTTTCCTTTGTGCCTGTGATTGAATTCTTGAATAAACTAGCTAAAGAGCATGATATAAAAATAGTTAGAGGATTCTTTGAGCCAACACTTACATTTGGAACTGCTTATGCACATCGCAACAATTTGACTTGCTTACTGTCGCCCGTAGAAAAGAGCTTCCTAGATCACACAGATGATAGACGCAAAATATTAAAAGAAAGGTTAGAGAAAGGATTAGAAAAACGTACCTATGCAAATGATTATGCTTATACTGCAATCAAAACGCAAGGCAAATTAGCTATAGATGCATTACATGTAGGTAGGCTTTGTGTATATAGGCCAAAATCTGATCAAGACAATTTGTTTGTGGGTACGAGTGAGTGTAGGCATGTGTTTCTGTTTCAGAGCAAATGGACCTTTATGTTGAATGGACAAGATCCAGCAATTCCTGGAATCTATTACATCTGTGGGCTAAATGCTTATTACCGTCTCCCTAAGGGATGGTATGGAACATGTTATTTGGGGATAGTATTCCCAAAGATATACCAGACTGATGGCTTGAAACAAATACCTAAGACGTCTGAATTGCAACATTCTAGACAAAAACGAGAATCAGTGGCGGCTGTCATTGGTGATATTTTTGGAGCCATAATCCCATCAGTAGGGGTTATCTTGAATTCTATGAAAATTCAAAAGTTGTCTACTATAGTGGATAACATGTTGACAAATTTTACAGGAGCCATACTCCTGATGGATACTGAACTTGCTGCAGAAAGAGCTATGACTCTTCAAAATCGGCTTGCTTTAGACATTCTTTTAGCAAAGAGTGGAGGTGTCTGCAAAATGCTTAATGAGCGTCACTGTTGCTCATTTATTCCAGATAACAGTAAGAAAATTAGAAGCATGCTTACTAACCTTACTAGAGATAGTACAGATTTGAAGGATCTGAAAGAACTTGGTGTTTGGGAGAAATTTGGAAAGGGAATTGCCCGAGTTGGAAGCTGGTTTACCAATATTTGGAATGGGGTACTTGCAAACATTTTGATGGGTCTATTAATTTTTTTGGTTTGTCTATTAGGATTATGGGGGGCATGTAAAATCAATGACAAAGTAAAAAGAAATTGGACTAAAAGAGCCAGACGAAATGAAGAAAGTGAAAGAGAGAAAATGTTCAATGACATATGGGAAAGTTCTCATAAAGGGCAAGATGTTGAAATGCGCATCATGCACAAGGTGAAAAACTAGACCGAAGAAAGATTTGTGTGATGACGAGCTTCATCAGAGGAGGGACTGAGAGAGCGTAATCTAAACATTACCTATTTTAGATGTGAAATGCTTATACTTAACAATGCTGCATTAATAATATTATTCATTGAAACGTATTTTAAACGTGGAGAATTATCGTATGCATATACTAATATAAACTATAAGAAATGATTACTTGTATTGTGATTAATTGAATATGTTAACACGTACGAAGATTGCATTTATTAGAATCCATAAGCCTTAAATTAGCGTGAGCCGAAGAATTAGCCGTGTAGCTCTCATATTAAAGCATATTTTTTCTGTATCTCCAGTGTGCTGACTTTCAAAAGGGCCATGACCCAGCGTTTGTTCTCTTCTTCATTTTATGTAACAATGCTAGTTTTTCTCATCCGCATGCTAGCTGCTTTAGTATAAGTTTATACGCTTTGCAACAAATATGGAAACCTTCAAGGACATTCTACCATGGAAAAGAGAACTTTTGACCCGAAAAGTGTGCCAGAGAATGAAGTAACCCCGGATGTGCCACCTACGAAAACGGCAATTATGAAGACCAATCAAAATGTTATGAATTATCATGAAATGACAATTGCATTACTTAATATATAATTTGATAGGTTACAGATAGTGGGGTGTAATGACTATCCAATAGAATTTTGGGGGAAGGTATCACGAAAAAGGAATAAAAACTCATGACACAGGAGACTCAAGAGATCTAGGCGGGGAATGATATTGATTGCATCCAGAAACTTTGTCACTCTGTTTGGTGACTTGAGACTTAATAAACCATCCTCACCCTTAGTCGCCCCATTACACTTTCTTCCTTATGAGGGAAGTGTCCCCTGTCCTTAGACTAGATAGACTGACGACGATCCAACTGATGTCCTGAAGACGAAGTCTGAACCTGTATGCTGACTCATACCGAGGAGGGTAATTATGACAGTTGCTCTTGTAATTTGTCCAATTGCTTTTCCTTTCTAGGTACCAACTGCTGTATTTTTGATTAGAAGACCTTAGTTAGATGTTTTCCAAATCAGTGTTCTAAATTGTTTTTGCATGAAGTCCAACATGCTGATGCTAATTAGTGGTTAGATTAGATACTCACCTTGACTGACAAACGGACATGACTGACATTGTACTATGCTGAACTGGGATTATATGATGTTCTATGCATTCTGACTTGTGTATATCTTATGCTAGTGTCTTAATGGTTCTGATCTTTACATTGTCAAAATCTTATCACAGTTGTCGTATTGTGACTATGCTCCTTTGCTTCTTGGTTTTGAGATTAATACACCTGTTGTTAGATTGTAATCAATAGGGAATAAAATTCACAAAACTTCAACAAAGGTGTGGTTATTCATGACTGAAAGGTCATGGTTGCGCCAACTGTTTTAACCAATGTCTAAACTGAAATATATTGTGGTGATATATGTTGATAATATTATTGATGTGTTGCTTGACATATTGAACAGTTACCTCGTCTTACGGTGTCTTACCACTGAGTCAAAAGATTCATCGGCCTAAAACGAGTCCTAATGTGTATAAATTGACATAGAAGGACGCGTTACCAGGACCTATACTGCAACAACCACGTAATGGATGGTATGCTTCTTTAAAAAAAACGATGTTTATTGGTTTTCTGAGGTTAGAACCAGACTAATAATGAAGTAACCACTGTATCTTATACAATTTACATACAGTGCACAGGATTACAGAGGTATTTCCCAGTGAGGTATTACAAATCCCCAGATAACAATGTTGACAAAAGTCGACCTAGTCACTGACGAGACTCCACACGTTCTCCATTTCCATTACCCAGTGAATCGAGTTTCTGGTGTTACAAAGGGCTTCTCTTCCTCCCAGGCATCACCCCTCTCATCAGGGTATTTGGATGACTGTCAGATTCCCAGTTCAAGCCACAGTAGTTACACCAGGGTCCCCATACACTGTGGATTTTGTTTGTGCAGCCCCTATTGGTATACACCATTCTCCCTGCCTTCATACAGTAAGTCACAGCAGTGACCCATTTACTTAAAGCGAGAGGAGTTGGAATGCCCCATTTTTTAGCAATGTCCCATTTCACCAGGATGACACCAAGGGTGCAGAAAAGAAGCTGCTTCCTAGGTAGATCTCCATCCTCTGGAATGCCCAATGTGGGAAATAGAAGGAATGCTTGAATTTACCTCAGCCACTGACAATTGCCCGGGGCTGCATTCCAGTTTATGTTTTCTGGTCTACCATACCAGACAACAGTCTACCTTATGCAAATCAGTACTGACCATACTCATTATGGAAGATGTCTGTCCTGAAATGCAACATGGGATCCACACCAGAAGGGACCACAAGCAGCCCCAGATTGTTTTTTTTACTTACTCAGGTCTCATCGGTTAGGTATAGCTTGAGTAGTTTGGCACAATGAGCATGGAACCCACATTTGGGCATGTTTGTTTCACTTAGTGCATAAATTGTAACAATAACAGGATGATGGATGGAATGCTTGATTTAACCTCAGCCCCTGGCAATTGCTCTAGGTCATATTCCACTTCATCGTGTTTCGCCAATCATGCCAGTCTAGACAAAGGCCACCTTAACAAGAGGCCCTGGCTTATCACAGGTTGGAATGTTCCTATTGAAGTCAGATCAAGACTAATTTGCATATGGCTGGGTGCAATCTGAGGTGGCATTGTGAGAAAAAGCGATGGACTGGGATACACCCCTTAGGCATTCCCAGTTCCTGAGATTAATTCAAGAATCCCACCCATCACTGTTGTTTATTTCAGTGCAATGCCCTTTGTGTGACAGGCATAGCCAGACGTGGGTCCCATGCGCACTCTGCCACCAAACCAAACTAGGGCAAAACTGATCTTGGGTTACTTGTGGTCCAGTTCAGAGAAAATCTGGCTTGGCAGTTCTCATTGTACTGTATACATTAGAGCAGGAGTGAAGCTGATTTGCATATGGTTGGGTATAATTTGCGGTGGCACTGGGGTGTGGCTCAGAGTAACTACAAATGGCTGAGATTAATTCAAATATGCTACCATCACTTTTTTGTTCCCTTTACTGCAATACTGTTAGACCTGTCAGCACTTGGCATGGTTTTCCCGTATGTTTTGCTTCTGACCTGATTTTGATCCTGTGCTGAATTATGTTTTTGCTAGCTTTAGGACTCTGGGCACTTTACCTCTGCTGAGCAGTGCTAAAGTGCAAGTGCTCTCTGTCTAAATTGGATTGTTGATTGGTTTTCCCAGGTTTGGCCTGTTTGATTTACCAGTAAGTCCTTAGGAAAGAGCACTATGTGTGCACAGGGCCTGTAACTCAAATGCTACCAATGGGCCTGTCGCACTGATTGTGTCACCCACCTGGGTAGCCCTGTTAACATGTCTCAGACCTGCCATTGCAATGTCTGTGTGTGCAGTTTCGTACTGCCAATTTGTCCTGACAAGGGTACCAGACCCAAACCTTCCCTTTTACTACATTTAAATCACCCGAATGGTAGGCCCAAGGCAGCCCATTGGACAGGGTGCAGTATATTTAAAAGGTAAGACATGTACTGGTGTGTTTTACATGTCCTGATAGTGAAATGCTGCTAAATTCAGTTTTTTACTATTAAAAGGCCTATCTCTTCTATAGGATAACATGGGGATTACCTTGAGATGTATTTTAAGTGCAGTTACCCATTGGGAGCAGATAGAGATGAAGAGTTTGGGGGTCTCTAAACTCACAATTTAAAAATATATCTTTTGGAAAAGTTGGTTTTTAGATTGTACATTTGAAAATGGCACTTTTAGAAAGTGGGCATTTTGTTGCTTAACCGTTCTGTGCCTCTGCCTGGCTGCTGAATACCTGTCTGAATCAGACTGACAGTTGACCTGTGTGTGAATTCACTCTAGACAGTAATACAAAGGGAGCAGAAGTGTGTCCTACATACCGTGATGAGTCTTCCTGGGCTATATTGGGAGGGAGAGGCTGACACCTGCACATGAATGAGCTGTTCCTAACCTCACTCAATACATTCTCCAACCCCCTAGAGTATGGCTGGGGCAGGGCAAGAAACAGTGCAGTACAAAGACATTCCTTTGAAGTGTACCTACTTCAAAGGCAGAAATGAGTATAAGTATTGGACTGCTGACCCCACAATTTTGGAACACTTCTAAATCAAGAGACTCTGCTAGTGAGAACATCTGGATGTTTGAGGAGGGCCTGCCACTCTGCCTGTTGCTTTGCTGTGCTGGCCTGCTGCAGCTTCTGCCCTGGGAATGAAATGACTGGACTTTGCTTTTTACATCCTGCTTATGAAGTTTCCTCAAGGGCTTGGGCTAATCTTGCATCCTGTTGTGATGTCTCAGGGATATTAAAGACTTCATCTGCGAGTGCCTGGGCTCTTCTGTTGAGACCGCTGACTTTCCAAGTGGTGCTAAATCCAATCCCTGGGTTCTTGGAAGCCTGCTGGTAACCTGTGGAGAGAAAATCAACACACCACTGTGTGCACATCAGAACAATCGATGCACTGCCTGTCCCACTGCTGAAAATTCGATGCAGTGCCTGCCTCGTGGCTGGAGAATCGATGCAGTGCCTGTTCTCAATGCAGACTCTTCGCACAGCACGTCAGAATTTTCAGCGCATCGACACTGGGTGTCAAATCTCCAACATTGAGCAAGCAAGGCCAGGAGGCTGCGTATCTGGGAATCAATGCATCTCTCTCCTGCAGAAAAAGAATCAACGCTTCGACTACCCAGTGGGGGAAGAATCAACACACAGCCTTACTCGCGAGTAAGGAATCAACACATCCCTTGCTTTTCTGACGCATCACCTCTCCTGTGCCTTTTTTATATGCATACCAGGTACTTTGTGCTAAAACAATGCAACCATTGACTTTTATGGGTTAAGACTCTTTTAACATTAAAAAGTAATATATTTTCTTGTGGATGTTGGATGTTTGTCGTTTTGGTCTTGTTTGATTTAGATGAATATTATCTTTTGTTTCTAAACTGTTGTTAAGTCCTTTTGTGGTGTTTTCACTGTGTTACTGTGTGTATATGTACAAATACGTTACACATTGCCTCTGAGGTAAGCCTAACCGCTTGTGCTAGGCTACCAAGTGGGTGTGCAGGGGTGTGTAACTCCCTTATCCTGACTACAGTGACGGTCCCTACTTGGACAGGGTGTAAACTGACTGCAACTATAGAACCTATTTCTAACAGATACCTTATATGTAACACGTATGCCTGGCCATGGTTCCCATGCTCACTTTGCTCACTGGAACCAAACTGCACCTGACTATAGAGCCTCAATTATGGTGAAAATAGTCTTAGATTGTTTGTGTTCCGATTCAGACAGGACCTGAATTGGTAGTTGAGTTAGACTGGACTATTTCTATTGGCGAAGGATCATGTCTGATTTGCAAATTGCTGTGTCTAATCTGAGGTGGTACTGTAGGCACAAAAATGATGGGCTGGCAGCTCGGAGTAATTACAAATGGCTGAGCTTAATTACTCGGGGACTGAATCACAACAAAACTCTACATGTAATTAAAAGAGGAATTAATCCTGAAGAATATTTAAGGTCTGTGAAGTCTAACTTCTTTCATGTGAATCTACTGGATCTTCACTATTGAACTGTTCTATTTTTATGGTTTGAAGAAATTAATACCAATCAGTGTGGACTTTACAGACATTTATCATTGATCTCACCATTCAGATATAGAATTTGATCTGATCTGCAAGATTAATGTTTATGTGGAATTCTTTGACTTGTACACCTAAATCATGTATATTGAATATAAGGAATTATCTACAATGTAAATTCTGTGCGTGCCTATTATTCAGGATTCTCCTCTATTAATTGCATGGAAAGTTTATCTATGACTCAGTCCCCACTGTAACTGTTGGGACAGATAATTCAAACGAGTCATTTCCAAATACTTTTTCCACAAATTATTCCCTTGTTGCCCCTTAACCTTTTTCCCTAATTTATGCTAGCTCATACGGGACTGTTGGGTTACATTTTTTCTTGATATGATATTAATTTAAGCACCCACCCATTTTTTTATTTATTTACTTTAATGAGACAGGTGTGCCCAGATGTGGTCCCATGCTCACTTTCCCACTGGAACCAAGCTTCACCTAACTGAAGAGCCCCAATGAGGGATAGGAGCTGACGTGGGAGTTGAGGCTGGATTTTTCTTTTAGGAGCAGGATCAGGCTGATTTGCTTATGGACGAGTCTAATCTGAGGTGGCATTTTGGGAAATAAAAATTATGGACTGGAATGCAGCATGGATTAAATACCAGTTGCTGAGATTAATTCAAGCATCATCTCTATTTTATTTTCTTCTGGACAAGCATGTTATCTCAATTTCCTTTACTGATGTTGAGGAAGGCAGGAGAAGAGGAAAGGCCTATGTCATGTGGCTGAAATGCAACCACAAACCTGGGTCCCCATAGCAGACCGGCACTGGCCCTCCCAGCACCCGGGAAGTACAATGAGATAAAATATAGGTCCCTAGTACTTTGTCTCTATTAAACCAAAGGAATACCACCTGCCTTTCTTGTAATCCATGCACATCCAGTCACAGAGTGGGACATTTGAGCAAATGTATTCCACCTCTTGGTACCTTGGCTGTGCTCAAAGAGTCAAATGACTCCTTATCAGGACTTCAAGGGCAGTCCTGCTGGGCCCCAGGGGCTAGGGCAGGCCTGTGAGGGCCTTTGCAGCATCCAGAGAGTACAACCGTATGCAACCAGGTACCTAGTACTTTGTCCCAAGTGATCCACAGGAAGGACACCTACATTTCTTGTAGTTATTGACACAGAGGAATGTTCATGCAAATGCATCTGACCTCCTATAGCCCTGGCTGCGCTCGAAGAGTGACATGGCTCTCATCAAGACTTCCATGGCAAGCTAGTCATCTGGGAGAGTTGTGTATTCCTTAGGCCTGGGCAGAGCATATATAGTTCCACTCCACTAAATTCCACAGAGTTGCCAAAAAACTCTGCCAAATTCCACAGAGTACTGCAAGTGGGTGGAATTTTGCTAGGCTACTCCTACCATGCTTAGCTAACATGTCCATGTCAGTGAGAGGATGTACCTGGGGAAGCTTGATGATGAAGGTGTAATAAGCAATGGCAAGAAGGCTCCAGGTGGTCTGTATCTATGACAAAGATGTACCTGGGCGATGTTTGAGACAAAGGCATACCTGGCCATATCAAGAATGAGATAAATTGTTTATATCCCCTCATGTCTGTATTCACTAACAGGACATGCCTCAGTGGTGAAGACATACCTGGCAAGATTAAGGAAGAACTAACAGCACGTACCTTAATGATGCTGACAAACTTGACAAGAAAAAAGGAAGAGCTAACTTGCTTATCTTCACAAGAAAAATGTACGTTCATGATGGTAGCAACAAAGTTATACCTGACTGTATCAAGGATGTGATAAAGGCCATCATTATAACCCTGGCAGTCAGTGATAAAATGGTAGTAATACCGCCAACAGGCCGGCAGTAATTACCGCCAAATTATGCCCATAGCGGAAAGATCTCCGAAAGACAGCCAATGTACCACACTGACTTCCAGGACGGAAACAACAGCCACCACAGCGTTAGCCGCCAGGCGGAAGTCAAAGTTCTGCCCACCATATTATGACCAGACATTCCGCTACCTTTTCCAGGGCGGTACCAACGACATCAAAAGCCTGGCAGAAACAGGGCTCAGAAGTGAAAGGACTCACCATTGGGGACACAGGGAAGAACCACGCGACCATGGAACCAGAACTGTATGTATTTCTGATGATATTCTACGTTCTGCTCCACCACGAACACCAATGCCGGTCGAAGATGATGACAGTGAGTACAGCCGCCCATACACACACCCCATACACACAACCAGATGCACAAGAAAACAAGTTAATCCCCCTAAATCGGCTGAATAATGCAAGGACAAAACAAATTTACTAAAGTGAGTGTAATAATATCAACACAGTATAAATACTTTTTTACCAAAAAAACAAATGTACACAGTTCCAGCCAATAGACTAGTACAAATGTAAACAGTAAGTAATAGAGTCTATGAGTCTGCTCTTATTAGAACAAGCCCATACTCACCAAATGGTGACATGCTTCATCATCGGGCTTTTGCTCCTCGTCAGGCCGGCACTGCAATGCCTGACGGGCCCCTGGTGGGGTCTCTTTGCCGGAGATCTTTTGAGTGTAAAGAATGCCAGTAGCTGAGTGCTAGTATGTGGGATTGGTATATGGGTATGTGAAAATAAAAATGGCTAGAGGTCTGGAGATATCGTATTTAATCAACCAGACACCTGTCATGATTAAAAACAGAGTGTGGGTAAGGATTAGAAGTAATGTCTAGTCTAGTCTATACTTTTGTTTTTTTGGTATTATGATGGGAGTACCGTACACAAGGCCAACCTTTCTCTAAACACACCCGACATATTAGCCCTTCTTTGTTTGTATTCGATAAATAATATTTTAGCCAATGGTACAGGTATCTACAAATGTACAGGAAAAGGGACACTGCCCAGTCCTCAGTTCGCTTGGGCAACATGGCCACAGGGCAAAGTCCAAGGTCCCACTTGTCACCTGCATCAACACGGAGAGAACACTGCAAGGGCATTGGTTGGCAAATAGGCAGGCACCTCGGGGGGCACCTTAGCCGGGAGCGGAAACAAGACCACTGGTTCTGCAGGGGGCAACATGTCCTGTGCTTTGTCCTGGGGAGTGATGGGCCACAGTCTCTCGAGTGGGTGTCTTCCCCACTGGTTCCGGATGGGGCAACATGCCCTGTGCTTGGTCCTGGGGAGTGCACGGTCACAGTCTCTTGAGTGGGTGTCTTCCCCACTGGTTCAGGAGTGGGCAGGACGCACAGCAGCCAATGGAGGCAGGATCATATTTCAGTGGTGGTGGTGGGAGGCTCCTGCACAGGCCCAGCACCCTCAGATGGGTGTACTGCAGTGGTGCTGGTGGTGGAAGGCTCCTGCACAGGCCCAGCACCCTCAGATGGATGCACTGTGGTGGTGCTGGTGATGGGGGGCTCCTGCACATCCCCTGCACCCTCGGATGGCTGCACTGTGGTGGTGCTGGTGGTGGTGGGAGGCTCCTGCACATCCCCTGCACTCTTGGATGGATGCACTGTGGTGGTGCTGGTGGTGGGAAGCTCCTGCACAGGCCGAGCACACTTGGATGGATTCACAACCATGGTTGGTGGTGGGAGCTCCGTGACAGCTGCTGGTGCAGGCTCCTGGTCCTTCCTTCTTGCCTGCTAGTGCAGGCTCCTTGCCCTTTCAGGTGGCAGGTGCAGGCTCCTTGCCCTTCTTGCCTGCTGGTGCAGGATCCTTCCCCTTTCGGCTGGCTGGAGCAGGCTCCTTCACCTTCAGTATATGTGGCCTGGAATCCTTTCCACCATGAGTAGGTGTGGATAGAACTGGGCCCATGGACTGTGTGGCTGAGGTGCTTTGCTGGGTTTGTGATTCCCTGGCCATACGCGCAGGACCGGGGGAGGGGTAGGGAAGAGGTCAATGGTGGAAAGGAAAAGTTTCTGAGGGACATTGGGGCAGGAAGAGGGAGAAGGAATGGGAGTGGAGGATAAAGGAGTGGTTGTTGGAGGTGTCTGTCTGCTGGATTTGGGTGCAGGTGCATGGAGTGTATGCTGTTGTGAGGTGGATGGCTGTTGGGTGTCTGAGTGCTTGCGTTTGTGTACTTTAGGAGGGGGGACAGACACAGTGGGAGAGGACACAGCATGGCTGTTGTGGAGGTGTCTGCCAGTGGGGTGTGTGTTCTGCTTGGTGTTGGAATGATGCAGGTAGTAGATGATGATGTTGTGCATGCAGGTGTGAGTGTGGATGTAACTGGGTCAGAGGTGAAGGAGGGGGAGACAGTGGAAATAGTGGATGTTGTTGTGTCTGCAAATGGATGGTGTTTGTGTGAGTGCCTGTGGGATGAAGTGTGGTGCTTTTGTTTGCCTGTGACACTCTTGGGTGTTGTCCTGTGTGCATGCTCCTCTGGCTGTGTGCTTGGGATGGGTTGGGGTAGAGGAGAATGGGACTGGGAAGTAGTAGTTGGAGGGGAGACGGTAGAAACAGGGACAATGGCTGCCATCAGAGAGGAGGCCAGAGCCTGGATCGATCTCTGTTGGGCCACCAATCCAGTGTGAATGCCCTCTAGGAATGCATTAGATTGTTGCATCTAGGCTGCCAGCCGTTGGTTGGCATTCACAATGGTTGACTGCCCTACAGAGATGGATCTCAGGAGGTCAATAGTCTCCTCACTCCAGGCAACAGGGCTAACTGGGGCAGAGCCTGAGGTGCCTGGGGCGAAGAAGATGCTCACCCTCCTGGTTGAGCTGGCATGGGCAACTCGATGAGAGGCTGCTGGGAGGGCAGTGCTGGTAGAGGGGGTGATGGCTGTAGCTAGGGTGGTCACAGAAGTGTCCGCCACCACCAGGGAGCTTCCATCGGTGGAGGTATCTGTGTCTGAATTGTCCCCTCCAGTCTCCGCCATGGTGCTCCCATTGCCCTCCGTCCCACTGGTGCCCTCAGCCTCTGTGGACTCTGCCTCCTGGGTCCTGTGGGATGCAGCTCCCTCCATCACCGGTACCTCTGCTCTTCTGCCAGATGATGCTAATGCACATAAGGACAGGATGACAAAACAAGAAAGGGGGGGAGAGAGTCAAAGGATATACAGGGTCAATGGCTGTACCAATACCACAGTTGGTATACACAGCCCCCTTTCACACAGGGATCAGGCCTATGCATTATGCATTGAACCACCACTGATATCACTAGCCAATAAGGCATGAGGAGGGGCACACACCGCCAACTGCAGCACACCTGGGACCCACACAGCCCTGACCAGTAGTGGATGCTTACAAGCTACGTAGGCAGAATTATCCCTTCAGAAAGGTGGCCACCAGAGGACCTACGCTGCTATGTCAGGCCTGGCCAAGGGGCACCCACTAACACACATCCACCACCCGGATACCACCCCACCAGCCGTAAGTTGTAATGATAGCTACCGTACTCACCCTCTTGTGGCTGCTGTGATGCCCTCAAGCCCGATCCAGCTCTGGATAGGCCACCACCAGTATGCGGGCCATCAGAGGGGTCAGGGTTCGACGGGCACCCCTTCCTCATTGGGAGGCCATCCCCAGCTGGGCCACCGCCGTCTTCCGTGCCCAGCTTCTCAGGTCCTCCCACCGTTTTTGACAGTGGGTGCTCCCCCAGCCATAGACCCCCAGGGTCCGCACCAAATACCCTTCTTTTGATGGGCGCTGACCTGCAGAGGCAATACACTCAGGAAAACACCATTAGACAAACAGTCAAGCCTGTTACACATATGGCCCACCATACCCGTTTCCATCACCAATGGCACACACATAGCCCAACACACAACGTGTACACAGCAAAGAGGACATCAACCGCCCCCCTTAAACGAGGCCTTCACACACACACAACTCCATGCATTCATACCACATGCATTGTGCCCACAGTGTACTCACCTGTTGGTTTAGAGGCCCATACAGCAGTCCGTACTGGGGTAGGACGTCATCCATCAGTCTCTCCAACTCCTCCGAAGTGAAGGATGGGGCCCTTTCCGCAGTCACACGGGCCATGGTAGGTTCAAAACACAGGTCACAGCAGCACATGAAGTGTAGGTCCTCTCCTATGGAAGGTCAGGTTGAAAGTGAGGAATCTGATAGAAAATGGCAGTCACGTCTGCATTGGCCACTGTAACCCATAGGGCCCAATATTAACCAATGAGGAGTTGCACGGCAGTTCCCAGCCGCCTCCTGGCGCACAACATCAGCGGAAATACCTCACTTCCACCTGTCCCTCCACACAGGACAGGCAGACATCATTTCATTGGGGGGCAGCCCTATGGATTCATGCAGCATCACAGGAGAAATAGGGACATACTGGACAAATCACACTGACCCATTACAAGTTTACAGATTGCAAACTCCTGTTGTGGCTCCAATGTTCAGTTTGTGACAGCCTCCTCACTCTTGTGTCCCTTAGATACGTACTGCTGTGGTGAGTAGGAAATGGAGACATACCCCCGTGTACAGACTCCTGGTGGACTTGGCAACACTGGAGGACAGGCACATTATCCTCACCTATAGACTTGACAGGGCCACAATCACAGAGCTGTGTGCTGAATTGGAGCCTGACCTGATATCTGCTTGTAGCACAGGTGCATTGTCCAAGGCGACATAGGAAGGGGAGTAATGGCAGTTCAAGGTGGACAGGGTGACTGAGTGGGACACAACGGGGACAATCAGGAGAGTCTCATTTCCTAGCGGGAGTCTTGGCAACTGTCTCTGGCTTCGGTCTGGATCGCAGGGAATGTTTGTGGGTGGGTCACCTTCTGCAGGGGGAGAGGTGGTGGTGGCCTTTTAGTTCTGTGGCAGGGCCTCCTGGCCACTGTCGGCAGCGGAAGTGGAAGGCTGTTCAGATGTCTGGCTAGTGGCAGGGGCCAGCTGGTCTGAGACTGCCTCCCTCACAATGTTGGCCATGTCTGCCAGAACCCCTGCTATGGAGATCAGGGTGCTGTTGAGGATCTGCAAGTCCTGCCTGATCTCCTGCACGTAGTCAAGGATCTGGCCCATCGTGTCCTGGGAATGTTGATAGGCTCCCAGGATCTCGGTGAGTGCCTCCAGGAGAGTCCATTCCCTGGGCCTGTCCTCCCCCTGGTGCACAGCAGTCCTCCCATTTTCCCTGGTGGGCTGTGCCTCTGCCCCCTGAACCGTGTGCCCACTGCCACTGACCCCAGGTCCCTGATTGTCTTGGGGTGAGGTGTGGCCTGGGGTCCCTGTAGAGGTGGACACACTGCAGATTTATGTGTCCTGGGGACAGAGGTGTGGGTACGCTGGGTGGGTGCTGTGGTGGTGTTTCCAGATGCGGAGGCTCTGTGGTGGTGTGTGACTGGGCTTGGGTAACCGGCTGTCCAGTGGTCCCTGATGGGCCAGGTAGGTCGTCCAAATCCTGAAGATCAAGTTGCTGTCTTCACTGTGGGCCACTTCTGTTGAGGGACTGGATAGTGCTGGCACCCCCTGTCCACTGACATTGGCTGGGGTACCTGTGGGGATGTAAATGATGTGTTATGGTTTTAGTTGGATTTGCCCTTCCAGCTTCACGTTTGTATTTTAGTGTATGGTGGGATTGTTAGTTCTCTATGGTGTGCATGCTTCACTGATGAGTGTCCATGCAGGACTGTGAGGGATGTCCATGCTTTGGTACAGCATGCAGGGCTTGAATGGGATGAGTAAGATGTGATGGTGGAGTGTGTGGGATGTAGTGGAGTGATGGGAGTGAGGGTATGTGATGGCATGCAGGTAGGGAGGTGATAATAGTAGAGAAGTGACTTACCAGAGTCCAGTCCTTCTCTGACTCCGGCCAGGCCCTCAGCGTGCAGTATTGCCAAGACTTGCTCCTCCCATGCTGTGAGTTGTGGGGGAGGAGGTGGAGGTCCACTGACAGTCCTCTGGATAGCGAGCTGGTGTCTTGCTGCTCTGGAGCGTACCTTCCCCCCTATGTCGTTTCACCTCATCCCTAGTTCTGGGGTGCTGTCCCACGGCGTTTACCCTGTCCACCATTCTCCGCCATAGCTCCATCTTCCTGGCTACTGATATCTGCTGCACCTGTGCTCCAAATAGCTGTGGCTCTACCCTGACAATTTCCTCCACCATGACCTTCAACTCCTCTTCTGTGATACAGGGGTGTCTTTGTGGTGCCATGGGTGTTATGTGATGTGAGTTGGTGAAGGTGTGTTGGGTAATGTGATGGGGTGAGTGATGTGGAGTGCGGAGTGGTGTATAGGTGTGAGTAGTGTGTGGCTCTAGTTATGTCAGTGGTCTTGGTGTCTCTCTGGTGGCAATGCTTTGTATTCATAAGGGGTTGTGGGTAATGTGGGTGTGTGTTTTATAGTGGTGTGGGTGTGTGGGTGTTTGGTGTGTGCTGTTTGAAATGTCTAATGTGGTGTTGTTTTGTCTATGGGTGTCCATTGTGAGAGCAGTGGTATGTACTGCCAATGGTTTACCGCCATTGAATGTCCGCTGTGGTGATTCGTGGGTCATGATGTGATGGGAGTTGTTCTGTTGGTGTAACAGTGTGGGTTTTGGGACCACCACTTTATCACTGACCTTTGGGCTGGTGGATTTGTGTCTGTGGCTGAATTCTGTCAGATTGGTGGTGTGTCATAATGTGGTGGACGGATATCCGCTGTGGTAAGTTGACGGCCGTCATCGTGGTGGTAAGTAGGATTTACCACCAACGTCATATTGAGGCTCAAAGTGTTTATGTCCCCTCATGTTCGTGTCGTGACATGCTTCAGTGATGAAGACATACCTCGGGGTATCAAGCAGGCGGTAACACGTCCATAACCATGAGGAAGACGTACATGGGCGACACTGAGGCCACATGCACTTTGGATTGCACAGGCTCACTATGGTACCCAAGAGGGCATGTTCGCTGGTGCGAATCCTCAGAGGGTGTGCTCCTGCACACCCTCTGAAGATTGTTGCTGCATGTAGCCCCTGCAGAAGCACGAGGAACTCTACAAACTGCTCTATGAAGTCTGCAGGGTAGTGGTCAGGCTGCATGCTTTTCTGGAGTTCTTATTATCAGATTTAGTGCTAGGCATTTTATCAGGCTCTGAGTCTCTCAAAGTGTAGCTCAAGCATCTATCTGATCGGATGTCTACAGTAGCTGCACCAACCCCCTAAACTATATTTATAGGATTAGAACATGCTTCTGACAGATTACATGCAGACTCATGCAGCAGGTGGCTTTACACCATGAGCTACCAAAGCCTACATGCTGTTGCCCCTGGGAGTTGTGGTAGCTGGTAAATAAATTACCCAGTAACCCATTTAATTAGTAACACCTAGAAATGGCAAAAATGCAGCACTAGGAGCTGTTTAAGAACAAGTTATTGTTTCCTTATTATATTATTGAGAGACCGTCTGTGTTTTCTCCCTTCCCCCACCAAGTCTTTCCCTGTCTGGGTCTTGTAGCTCACCCTACTAATGCACCTATTGTTGGGTTCTATTATGATGATCTCCTGGTCACAGCCAGGTTAAAATCCCGCTGGGTCTACTTAGCCGTTCAACCTTCAGGAGTCACAAAACTGGATACCATTGAGTTGGGCAATAATAAAATGTGTTGCTCACCAAGATACTCTTCAATGAGTGAGCCTTATAAATAAAAGTTACTTTGTTTGTATTTATATTAAATTGTAGATAATAACATACAATAAACAATCGTAAATTTGTATAGCTCACATCCCCGCTGTGCGATAGGTTCCCAGAATCACCACGTCTTATCATCACAATGTCAAAATAAAAAACAAAAGGAAACAATATGCGTACATGTCTATCTTAGGAACAGAAGTACAATTTATGGTGGATAAGGTTATGGAAGGGAGAATGTATGACCCACTCTAATCTGAAGAGTCATGGTCATGAGTGGAAAGATAATCCTCGAAGGGTTACCATATATCAATGAGCAGGGACATGAAGGGTCGAAGGAGTGTGTAGTCTTCACTTACTTTGTTAGAAATAGTCATGCTTATAAGCCAGTCTGCAGATGTTGGAGCCCTACGGCCCCCCCAGTGTATTGCAACTTTCTACTTAGTCAACAGGAATTCCATAGATGCAAGTCGGCGCATTGGCCGAGGGAAGTTTCTGGTGTACCCCAAGAGTGTATGGAGGGGGTTAGGCTGCAGGCTTATATGTTGTGTAGAAGAGATATGCGTTCAGACAGCTACCCAATAGGGAGAAATCCCCAGATAGGTACAGGAAGAATGCGTAAAGTCAGCACCTGGTAGGTTGCTCTTGGGACAATTATTCGTTCTGTCAGGGTTGAACCTCGCCAATAGCCACAGGGGATAAATAGCAATGGTGAAGAAATTTAGAATGGAATAATTTATCTCAGTAATTGACTGAAATGCCTTGTATTTGCGAACAGCAATCACATTTTATCACTAATGGGGGAACCCAGCCCCTCCACCCGTGCCTCCCGCACTCGGTCGTGGTGTCAGGCCTCATAGTGAGACATAGTTGGTACATTCTAGAAATTAATCAGTCCCCCTCCACATCCGAGATTACATGTGTCAGTGGGGGGAAGTCCTCTGGGGCCAATGGGTGTGTGGTTAGTAGGAAACGAAGGGTACTATGTAATCTCTTAAATATGAAAATGTCCATATGGGTGATGCTATCTATGTTCCTGCTGGTCTCCAGGAGGATGGAAAACGTGGCCTTCCGGGACAAGATTTCCTACTGTGGAGAGGTTATAGCGATGGAGCATATGCTGCACCAGTACTTCACATGATGGAGGGAGCCAGGGATTGTAATGAAGGGAAATAGGGAAAGAGTATAGGGGTTTACCATCCAGCCTTCTTCTCCGCTGGCACCATGCTAAACAAGTTGTGGAAACTTCGTATGTCACAAGGGTTTAGTGGGATACCCTTTGGAAGAATTTGAGAATGGGAGAGCCCATCCTTCTTAGGTTAAAGATATGGGACACGAGCATCCTGGTGGTGCCAGCGGAAGGAGTATTGACATTGAGCTACCAAATAATAAAGGTGGAAATCTGGGACTCCAAACCCCCACGGTCCAGTGGAAGCATCAGTGTTTCCCAATGAACCAGCGGGCGACTTCCAGCCCAGATTAAGCACAGAAGCTGACCATGCAATGTATGGAAGAAGCTAAGCATCAATGAAATAGGGAGATTAAAAAAAAGAGAAAGGAAATGTGGAAGGGTTACCATTTTTATAATGGCCACCCATTCCGCCATAGACAGAGGAAATTTTATCCATCATGACACCTGCTTCCCTAGGTGAGCCATAGCCTGACCATAATTAAGTTGCAGTATGTGGTCCCTGTCCCTAAGCAAGCGGATGCCTAAGTATTTAGTATCTTCCTTGACCCACCGGAATGGGAATTTAACGTGTACCGGTTGTGTGGCATCTGTCAAGGGGAAGGGTTCAGACTTGGACCAGTTAATCTGTTGTCTCAAAAGGTTTCCATAGCAAGCAATTTCTTGCATAAGCGAGGTGACATTGGCTGTCTGATGGCAGATAAAGCGTATGATTTTGTATGCGTATAAAGAAGCAGGGGACCATGTGCAAGCTGGAGTCCCCTATGAGAATGGAAGTCTTGTAAGTGGCAGACCAAATGCTCCATTGCGATAACGAAAAGAAGAGGGTAGAAGGTGCACCCCTGTCTGATACCGCATATTATGGGAAAACTATCCATGAGTGATCCATTGACTCGTATATGAGCCACAGGTTTGTCATACAACAACATAAATAATGATATGAATTGTGAAGGGATGCTAAGTCAACCCAGGATTACCCTAAGGAAGGGCCGCTCCAGGGAGTCGAAGGCCTTCTTGACGTCCAAGAATGGCAACCGCAGTTGAGGCTTGAAGGCTTTATAAAAGGCTTCAGTTAGTCCGTCAAGACCAGGGGCCTTGGAACCATCAATGGCATCTATAGCCGCTATTACCTCATCAGGCATAATTGATTCCATGAGGGAACTCACACTGATCTTCTGAGAGCCAGACCGGGCCACTTCAAATTGTTCCAGGTGGGTAGCCAGTCCTTAGAAAAATACTGGATGGTCTGCGTTAGGGGTGTAAACATTAAATATTAGCATGTGTTTATCTGCCAAAACTCACAGAACGAGGAAATACCGGCCATCAGGGTCAGAATGACATGATTGGAATCTGAAGGGGACACACCTGTTTATTAGAATGCAGGTGCCTCTAAATAGGAACTGTAACTGGAAAAATAATAGTTTGTGCCCCAAATCCAGCGAAAGAAGGGTCGCTGCTGGGGGGCATGTGTGTCTCCTGCAGGAAGGCTACCCCCAACATTCTGTCTAGTCAAGTAGGATAACACCTGTTTCCCTTTGTTGATTTCGCTTATATTCCAGGGAAATGCAAAGGGCAATGGAGTGGTAAGTGCCGTGGCAAAGATGGGCAGTGAGGAGCAGCAGGAAGACATTGTGGATTGTTGTAGTAAGTAAACAACATAATATACAAGAACAACAGCAAAAAAAGCTGAATTTGCCACCACCCCTACCGGACTCCTCAAAATCCAGCGCATCTCAAAGAAGAAAAATAAAACAAACAACAACACCATAATTAATACCATGGCGACTGACAGTGGGGCGTGGCTACAACCCAGCACGCAGCAGCCCTAAGAATAAGAACAAGCATATGGAGTATTTGTAAATCAGCTGCAAACACATCATTTTGGGTGGCACAGCAGATTATTCAAAGTTGAGGGGGCCACCAGAGAGGAGGACGTACAGACATGACACTAGCAGAGCACCTCATATAGAGACAGATGCAGGGCCTCATTCACAATGAATTTGGTGAGGGTGATAGGCACATGGTGTCAGAGGCAGCATGCTCCGGCATGGCTGAGCAGGCAGAGATAGAGTTAGTGGACAGTTTTTTGCAAAATGGCGCTGCATCCTAATGAGTATCAAATATGTGAACCTTCCCTTTATTATCCACCCGAAGACAGGAATGGAAAAGCATGGCACGTTGCAGCCCCATCTTTTTGGGAATGTTTTTGACATCAGAGTACTTCCATCAGGTCTCCCAAACTATTGGTGTAAAATTAGAATAGATTGAGATGGAGACACCCTGGTATTGGAGTGGGCCTCTCTCCCAAGCCAGATGAAGTACTGTGTCCCTGTCTTTATAATTCACAAAACGCGCTATGAGCAGGCGAGGGGGAGCGCCCTCAGGGGGTTCTCAGGCCCAATGAGTGGTGAGCGTGCTCAATGGTGAAGGTGGTGGAAAAGTCAGCGCAGTCGAAAAGGTCAGTTAGAAGGTGCTCGACAAAGGCGTTCGGTTTTCCAATATTGGTGGTCTTGGCCAAACCTGCAATAAGAATGTTATTCCTATAGGAACAGGCCTCCAGGTCTTCACATTTCATCGCATCTTGTTTAAGAGTGAGTTCCATCTTCTCCATTTGTTTTTTGCCTGGTTGCATTGCAGTCTTTCAGACTCGAGATCCTCTCCTCTGCAGCATCAAGTTTAACCCTCTTATGGTACAGGCACTTGCCTAGTTTGTCGATGCGATCGGCTATGGTGTCAAATCTCTCCTCCATTGTGCGGAATCCCGCCACGAGCTACACCACAATGGCGGACACATCTTGGGATGAGGTCCTAGGCATGTCTTTGCCAGTGCAGTCCTCCGCGTCTGGTGGGGGGGCATCCACCACAGCATGTCAGGTTTTATCAAAGCTGAGCCTGCACTGTCTAGGGTCTGTTTTTCCCATTTTGGGGATGTCAGACGTCAGTGAGATGAACCAGAAGTGAAGCGAACCCCATGATCGCAAAGAACAGTGTCAAGTAGTGCATCCCTGTAGAGGGGGTGAAAGCTAAAGTCCCAAGCCACACATACTGCAGGGTCTCCAAGTGATGCCAGAAGCTGGAGCATCAACCAGTGGGGAGCAATGCAGAAATGCTATCCAAATTTGAATAGACAGAGGCCGATGGGGTTGAGGCTGAGAAATTGAGAGCCAGCAGCAGGATTTGGCATGGTTTGGCCAGCAGCATAGAAGGAGCCAAACGACCCCCTGCATATCTGCAGCACAGATGTTCAGAGGACCAGGGTCGGGGATTGGGGAACCACAGTCATTTCAAGCAGAGCATGACGAGGAGGGCTCTGATGAAGCCACCCGATGTAAGGAAGGCGGGTGCTTCCTGGCAGGGCAGAGGACACAAGGCAGCCCATCTGGGTGAGGTTATTGGGAAGAGCTGCCACTTTGTCACCCGAGGAACACACATGGGGGCCAGCAGGGAGGAGAGGATGCAGAGTACTGTGGACACCTACTGTGCTTCCCTGTATGAGGCAGGAAATGGCCTTCAGGCCCCACAGCAGGGGGTTCAAGTGCCCATTGGCAGGTGATGTGCTCCATCGCAAAGGCCTCCATGGCCGCCACCACCACATTAGCCACTGCAGTCCTCTCCAGGCCCAAATTACCAGGGGGTCTGGCCAGCGAGGCTGCAGGCAGTGCAGACCAGCATGATGATCGCAGAGCCGGGGGGATGCCCCCATGCTCGCATCGCCAGCAGCAAGATGTCCTCGATAGGGCGGGATTCAACAACCTGGGCAGATAAAGGACGGGAGGTTTTGATAGCGCGTCTAGTCTTTATAAATAACTTATACTTGGACACGCCAGAGGTCAGTGAAACTTTTGACCGAGTTGGGTTCTCCTCATCCAAGAATAGTCGGATCACTCAAATCAATAATCAATAACCATTATAATCAATACCCAATACTCAATTAATAGATCAAACAACAAATTTGTTAAACAGAACATCAGTAATTTAGACACACCATAACCTTTCAGTCATGAATAACCACACCTGTTTATTAAAGGTTAATGAGTTTATTTCCCTATATTAACAAAGCTATCACAATATAAGTAAGTCTCAAAATCAAATGGTATACATATACGAACATTACTAGCTGTCCATAGCGACGGAAGAAACGCAATCTACGCAATATGTGGATTATGATGCACTCAGTTATAGCAATGCAAATCACTAATATAAGCAACTGAATTTGACTAATTGTATACATCGGTCAGCATAACAAGATTTCAATTTAGCATGGTGCATTGAATGAATACCTCAACTAACTTCTAATTAGCATTGGCATGTGGGACTTCATACAAAATAAATTTAGTCAACATGAATTTTGAAAACTTCTAGCTTGGGCTCTGTCAAAATAAGCAGTTGGTACCTAAGAAGGAAAACACAATGCATAATACAATTATCCTTTTATAATTACCAAATTCAATCAGCATTCAAGGAAAAGTCTTCGCCCTTCAGGTACCGGTTCAATCAGCATGGGGCAGATTTCAAAGGGGCAAAGTTAAAGCAAGTTTCCTTGCGGCAGCAAGAAGAATGGGGTAAATTTTACTGCATGGACAAGACGGGGCAAAATTAAAGTTAAAGTCTCTAGGGTGAGAATTCTTAAAGTCTCTTCCTCTGCGACAGAGAAAAGGCATCAAAGTGTCATTTGAAATGGCGTCTTGAATCTGGCTTCAAAATGGCATCAAAGAAAATGGCTGACTTCTTTGTATCCGGTGGGTTTAAGTAAGAAACGTTCCAAATTCTTCAGGGTCTTCCATTGGAGGGTTCATAGGGTGGCTTCCTTTTGACCAATGAATAGTGTCTTTCTCTTAGTACTCATTTATGCATAAGGTGTCCTTGGAGCCTTGGAACACAAGTAGCAACAAAGTTTGCCAATTATTTCTGTATCAGAGTCTTTATTGTCTGCACCTGCAGAAACTGACCATGCTTCAAAGGGGATGAAACTAGCCTAGCATGAAACCTTGCCATAAGTGTATTAGTCATTTCTACTGGAAAAATACAACCTTAAAGTAAAAAAATATGTTTTTGTTAATACAAGTGAAAACCACGCAGTTAAATTTGAGACCAGGCAACTAGGCCAAAGCCTCTGCTAAATTTAAGCTAAGCATATAACAGTTTCAACAAGAAAATCATGGAATACATCTGCAATTATGACGGATTACTATATTGTCGATTCTTCATGATTAATTAAGCTTGTTCATAATAATGGCGAACTACCTCGTGGGCACTTTTTCCCACGTACGTTATTTTTCTTTGCTAAAATCACACTACCTTATACGATTTTGTTACATTATATATGAATATTTGTTAGTCTTTCTTTTTCTGCTTCACCAATCCCTCCTCTGATGACTAATTATGTCATCACATCAAATCTTCCATCACAAATTTTATTTCATTAAAATTCTGTTTTAGTAATTTGGCACTTCAGTCACTTCCCTCTTCCTTTTTGTTCCCTTTGATTTTTCCCTGTACATTTCTACTATTTTATTCTGTTCTTTCTCTTCTCTTCTCCTTTTGCTTCTTGATTTCAATATTTTAATAGCTTTCCATATTCCCCAAATACCTAATAAGCAAATTAATATTATTAATATTCCTTTTACTATTTTCTCTAATATTCCGTTCCAAATGTTGCTGAGCCAATTTCCCACGGAAGCAAATCCTTTTCCAACCTTTTCCCATACTCCTGGTTCTTTCAATTCTTTCCAATCTGCACTCTCGTTAGTTAAATTTGTAAGCATTTTCCTAATGTGCCCACAGTTGTCCGGTATATAAGAACAACAGTGATGTGCACTAAGCATTTTGCAAATGCCGCCATTCTTTGCTAAAAGAATGTCTAAAGCAAGCCGATTTTGAAGATTCATAGCTCTTTCTGCAGCAAGCTCAGTATCCATCAGGATCATTTCTCCTGAGAATTTTGTCAGCATGTTATCCACAATAGTAGACAACGTTAGTATTTTGATTGAACTCAATATGACTCCTACTGAAGGAATCATCGCTCCAAATATATCTCCTACCACACAAGAAGCTCTCTCCCTTTTCTGAATACGATGTAATTCAGACAGCTTTGAAAACGTCTTTAAGTTCTCTAGTTGATAAATCTTTGGAAATACTATTCCCAAATGACATCTCCCATACCATCCCTTTGGAAGACGATAATAGGCGTTGAGTCCACAAATATAATATACTCCTGGAGTAGCTGGATCTAGGCCATTTAACATGAACGTCCATTTAGCCTGAAACAAAAACACGTGTTTACATTCACTCGTTCCTACAAAGACTGTGTCATAATATGACTTAGGTCTATATATACAAAGCTTCCCTATATGTATTGCGTCTAAAGCTAGTCTCCCTTGTGTCTTTATTGCAGAAAAGCATAGTTATCTACAGATGTTCTTTTGAGTAATTCCCTTTCTAATTTCTCCTTTGCCACTTTCCTCCTATCTTCAGTGTGATCTAGAAAGCTTTTCTCTACAGGCGAAAGCAAGCATGTAAGGTTTTCTCTATGAGCTTGAGCTGCGGAAAAAGGTGATTGTGGTTCAAAGAAACCTATAACTATTTTTATATAATAATCCCTTGCTACTTTACTCAAGTACTCTATTATAGGGACATATGGAAACATGAGATCATGATTGGAATAGAAGTTTTGAATAGACTCCTGGCCATAAAATCTGGTTAGGAACAAGCTACATGAAATTCCATATGTAAGAGGCATGCTATGATATGTCACTCCTTCTATTACTGAGGTAGGTATTTGTGTACACACATAACAATCTTTCGAATCCATTGTGTCAACATATTCATTCAGCAAGCGATAGAAGACGTTAGATGAAAGCTCTTTCTTGTTGTCTAAATATTTCTCGTCTTGTTCGAGTTTCTGCAAAGGAGTTAATTCAGTAGTAATTTTAGAAGTAGAAGCATCATTCGCATCTCTCTCATTCTCTCCATGCATTCCAAGAACTATTACTATAATTATTCGTACACATGCAGTTATTAGACCTATACACATATATTTACAACATTTCATTTTATGTCCCTTTGAAGTACTGCCTGGCATGATCTATATAGAATCAGAAAGTTGAAGACACTTTATCAAATCAGATTTGCAGATATATATATAAAGCTGAACGAGTTCAATGTTCACACGGTTTTCTTTAGCAGCTTAGTCTCTTATCGGATTAGCAGCTTTGTCTCAAAATCGCTTTCAAAGTCAATCAAGTTATCAATGTCTTATCCGGTTCAAAAGTCAATCAGATTGTCAATGTCTTATTCGGTAATGTTCATGAAATTTCACTTTTCAAGTACCAAAGTGTCGTTCTGCTTCTTTGTTTTCAAGACTGAGAGATAGAAATTCATCTGACCAATCGCTAGTGGCTGTGTATGCCCACTCTGGACCAGAATCTTCTGCTCAGTATTCTTTTCCTTTTCAATTTTGCATCTCTTTTTGATTCTCTCTCGCTTATGTCTTGTTCTTTGGCTGTGTCCTTTTCTTCACTCGGTGTTGTTATTACGATAGACACTTCTTTTCTTTTCTCCTTCAACTTTGGCCTTCACTTTCTTTTAATATTTCTTTAGTCTTTGATTTCACTGGCGATATGCTTTGTCTCCGTTTCGCGGTATTTTCACCTGATAGACCTGCAACCGGTTCTGGAAGAATTGAATGATTTCACTCTGTTCTGTCTTGTCTCCTTCCCCTAGGAGGTCAATCAGGTTTTCTCTTTCTTTTCCTGTATCATCTGCTTCTGGGAAAGCCCTCCTCTTATTAGGCTCTCCTGCTTCTTCACCTGTGACAGGCTCTTCGTCACCTCCAGGATCTTTGTCACTTCCTGAGGCTTCTTCTCTGTTATCCTCAAAAGGATCAACTGCGTCTTCCTCAGAAAATATTTCTTCTGTCTCGATTTCTGCTTGTTCGCTTTCAGGCTCTCTTTGTTCTGTCTCAGTGCCTGGTACTTTCCTGTCAGTTGCTGGTAATTTCAGCGCTTCAATTTCCTCTTCTGTGGGACACGTCACCCTTTTCGTGTGACTGGCGTGAATCCAGTTGGGAACTCCCGCACACTTCACAGCGGTGGTAGTTGTTAGAATCACTTGAAAAGGTCCTTTCCAACGGGGTTCCAGACACGACTTCCTCACATGCTTCTTTATCACGACCCAGTCACCTGCTTTCAGGGCGTGTCCTGGACCTTGGATCGGTGGCAAGGTGGTTGCCTCCACCTGGTGAGAAAAAGAGCATACCACATCAGCCAGACCTTTGCAGTAGTCCAATACCATATCTTCTGTAATATTTACAAGTGCATTTGCAGGAACTGCTGGAAGTCTCATGGCTCTGCCCATAGGATTTCATGTGGTGATAGTCCAGTTTTTCTATCAGGTGTGTTTCTCATTGACATTAACACCAAAGGCAACGCGTCAGGCCATTTCAAGTTTGTGGATGCGCATATTTTCGCCATCCTCGATTTCAATGTGCCATTCATTTGCTCTACTAGTCCTAATGCTTCAGGGCGGTAGCTACAATGCAATTTTTGTTCAATGTTCAGTGCTGCACACAGTAATTTGATTACTTCGTTATTGAAGTGACTTGCCCTATCTGATTCTAAAGAGATCGGGAATCCGAAACGTGGTATTAGTTCTCTCCAAAGTAGTTTTGCAACTGTGAGACTGTCATTTCTGCATGTAGGGTATGCTTCAATTCAGTGACTAAAATTTCACACAATCACCAACACATATTTCAAGCCTGCATGCATAGGCATCTCAATGAAATCCATTTGCATCCTGCTGAATGGCCCACCTGCTCTTCCAATGTGGCTTAAATTTACTACTGTTCCCATCCCTGCGTTCATTTGTTGGCAAATGACGCAACAATGGCAAACTGCTTCAGCAACTTGACGGAATTTTTGATTAAACCAATCAATTTTGAATAGTCTAATCATGGCATCCCTTCCAAGGTGGGCTTGTCCATGATACAACCTGGCTAATTGCGTCAAAAGACTGTCTGGCAGAACCAATCTCCCTTCACTTGAAACCCACAAATCATCTGGTTTCTTTACGCATTGTAATTTGCTCCATGAGAGTTTCTCATCCTTACTGACATTATTTTGTAGGAATTTCAATTCTTCAATTGTATCTACAACTTTTAGAGCAAAGGCTTCACTTGGTTCAAGTTCTGGCTCATTTATCAAGTTCCATTCGTCTCTGAGCAATATACAGTTCAATGCGCAAAACGTTGCGACTTGATCTGCATATCCATTTCCCAAAGAAACGAAGTCTTGTGATTTCGAATGTGCACTGCATTTTACCACTGTCACTTCTCCTGGCAACTGGATAACGTGTAACAATTCTCTTATTCATTCACCATTTTTCACTGGTGATCCTGAAGAGGTCATGAAGCCTCTTTGTGACCACAGTTTTCCAAAATCATGCACTATTCCAAATCCGTACTGACTGGCAGTGTAAATGGTGACTTTCATTAATGCGGATAGTTGGCAAGCTCTAGTAAGGGCTACTAGTTCCGCTACCTACGCGGAGTATACTCCCTGAAGCCAAGATGCTTCCAGAACACCTGTTATTGTACATACAGCATGTAAGGAAATGCCTCCTTGGCATGGTTACCCCCTGACTTTTTGCCTTTGCTGAAGCTATGTTTTGAATTGAAAGTGTGCTGAGGCCTGCTAACCAGGCCCCAGCACCAGTGTTCTTTCCCTAACCTGTACTTTTGATTCCACAATTGGCACACCCTGGCATCCAGATAAGTCCCTTGTAAGTGGTACCCCTGGTACCAAGGGCCCTGATGCCAAGGAAGGTCTCTAAGGGCTGTAGCATGTCTTATGCCACCCTGGAGACCCCTCATTCAGCACAGACACACTGCTTGCCAGCTTGTGTGTGCTGGTGAGAACAAAACGAGTAAGTCGACATTGCACTCCCCTCAGGGTGCCATGCCAGCCTCTCACTGCCTATGCAGGTATAGATAAGTCACCCCTCTAGTAGGCCTTACAGCCCTAAGGCAGGGTGCTCTATACCATAGGTGAGGGCACCAGTGCATGAGCACTGTGCCCCTACAGTGTCTAAGCAATACCTTAGACATTGTAAGTGCAGGGTAGCCATAAGAGTATATGGTCTGGGAGTCTGTTTTACACGAACTCCACAGCACCATAATGGCTACACTGAAAACTGGGAAGTTTGGTATCAAACTTCTCAGCACAATAAATGCACACTGATGCCAGTGTACATTTTATTGTAAAATACACCCCAGAGGGCACCTTAGAGGTGCCCCCTGAAACCTTAACCGACTATCTGTGTAGGCTGACTGGTTCCAGCAGCCTGCCACAACCGAGACATGTTGCTGGCCCCATGGGGAGAGTGCCTTTGTCACTCTGAGGCCAGTAACAAAGCCTGCACTGGGTGGAGATGCTAACACCTCCCCCAGGTAGGAGCTGTCACACCTGGCGGTGAGCCTCAAAGGCTCACCCCTTTGTGCCAGCACCGCAGGACACTCCAGCTAGTGGAGTTGCCCGCCCCCTCCGGCCACGGCCCCCACTTTTGGCAGCAAGGCCGGAGAAAATAATGAGAATAACAAGGAGGAGTCACTGGCCAGTCAGGACAGCCCCTAAGGTGTCCTGAACTGAAGTGACTCTAACTTTTAGAAATCCTCCATCTTGCAGATGGAGGATTCCCCAATAGGATTAGGGATGTGACCCCCTCCCCTTGGGAGGAGGCACAAAGAGGGTGTACCCACCCTCAGGGCTAGTAGCCATTGGCTACTAACCCCCCAGACCTAAACACGCCCTTAAATTTAGTATTTAAGGGCTCCCCTGAACCTAAGAATTTAGATTCCTGAAACTACAAGAAGAAGAAGACTGCTGAGCTGAAAAACCCCTACAGAGGAAGAACAGAAGACACCAACTGCTTTGGCCCCAGACTTACCGGCCTGTCTCCTGCCTTCCAAAGAAACCTGCTCCAGCGACGCTTTCCTAGGGACCAGCGACCTCTGAATCCTCTGAGGACTGCCCTGCTTCAAGAAAGACAAGAAACTCCTGAGGACAGCGGCACTGCTCCAAAAGAACTGCAACTTTGTTTCAAGGAGCAGATTTAAAGACCCCTGCAACTCCCCGCAAGAAGCGTGAGACTTGCAACACTGCACCCGGCGACCCCGACTCGACTGGTGGAGAACCAACACCTCAGGAAGGACCCTCCGGCGACTCCGAGTCCGTGAGTAACCAAAGTTGTCCCCCCTGAGCCCCCACAGCGACGCCTGCAGAGGGAATCCCGAGGCTCCCCCTGACCGCGACTGCCTGAACTCCATTTCCCAACGGCTGGAAAAGACCCTGCACCCGCAGCCCCCAGCACCTAAAGGAACGGAACTCCTGTGCAGGAGTGACCCCCCAGGAGGCCCTCTCCCTTGTCCAGGTGGTGGCTACCCCGAGGAGCCCCCCCCTTGCCTGCCTGCAACGCTGAAGAGATCCCTTGATCTCTCATTGAAAACCATTGGAAACCAGATGCGTGTTTGCACACTGCACCCGGCCGCCCCCGCACTGCTGAGGGTGTACTTTTTGTGCTGACTTGTGTCCCCCCCGGTGCCCTACAAAACCCCCCTGGTCTGCCCTCCGAAGACGAGGGTACTTACCTGCTGGCAGACCGGAACCGGGGCACCCCCCTTCTCTCCATTGAAGCCTATGTGTTTTGGGCACCTCTTTGACCTTTGCACCTGACCGGCCCTGAGCTGCTGGTGTGATAACTTTGGGGTTGCTCTGAACCCCCAACGGTGGGCTACCTTGGACCCAAAACTGAAACCTGTAAGTGACTTACTTACCTGTTAAAACTAACATTACTTTACCTCCCCCAGGAACTGTGAAAATTGCACTGTCTCCACTTTTAAAACAGCTTATTGTGTTTTATGTAAAAAGTATACATGCTAATGTAATGATTCAAATTTCCTAAAGTACTTACCTGCAATACCTTTCAAATGAGATATTACATGTAGAATTTGAACCTGTGGTTCTTAAAATAAACTAAGAAAATATATTTTTCTATAACAAAACCTATTGGCTGGATTTGTCTCTGAGTGTGTGTTCCTCATTTATTGCCTGTGTGTATGTACAACAAATGCTTAACACTACTCCTTTGATAAGCCTACTGCTCGACCACACTACCACAAAATAGAGCATTAGTATTATCTCTTTTTGCCACTATCTTACCTCTAAGGGGAACCCTTGGACTCTGTGCATGCTATTTCTTACTTTGAAATAGCACATACAGAGCCAACTTCCTACACAGCATCTCCTGCTTTTAATATTCGTAGTGCATCTCTTAAACATGAACCATCAACAAAAATAATTAGATAATTTTCTTCCAATCGGGTGTCTTTGATATCAGGTCTTGGTTTTGTACAAAATTCAGTCACCTGAAGACAGTCGTGCTCGATGTCTTCGGCGTTCTCAATTTCAACATTTTCACTGGGAAACAAAGTTGCTGGATTCAACGTAGTGCACCTTTTCAGCTGCACATTGGGTGATCCCATAATTATTGTCTTGTACCTTGTAAGCCTAGCACCGGTCATGTGCTGTGTTCGGGAACGTGTCAAAAGTATTTCGACTGAGTGAGGGACCATAACTGTTAAAGGATGTCCCATCACTATTCCTTCACTCTTATTTAGGCTTATACCAACTGCTGCTACAGCACGCAAGCATCCTGGTAAGGCTGCTGCGACTGGATCCAAAGTAGCTGAAAAATATGCTACTGGCCTGTTTACACCACCATGGGGTTGAGTCAAGACAGACAAGGAACGTGCATCACGTTCATGACAAAAAAATGTGAAAGGCTTTGTGTAATCAGGCATACCTAAAGCTGGAGCTCTGCACATGCATTCCTTTAATTCAATAAAAGCATCCATTTCATCTCTTTTCAACACTATTTCATCCAGCGCATCTTTCTGGGTCAGTTTCAGTAAAGGTTTGGCTAGAGTTGAGAAATTGAGAATCCATTGGTGACAATAGCTCACCATTCCCAAAACCTTTCTCACCTCTTTTCTCGTCTTGGGTGGACTATTTTGAAGTACACTTGTTATTCTTTCTTTCATGATTCTTCTCGACCCTTTCTCTATTTGGTGACCCAAATATTTCACTTTCTTCTGGCAGAATTGTACTTTTGAAGGAGACACTTTGGGGGTTATTACAACTTTGGAGGAGGTGTTAATCCGTCAGAAATGTGACGGATATACCACCAGCCGTATTACGAGTTCCATAGGATATAATGGACTCGTAATACGGCTGGTGGTATATCCGTCACTTTACCGTCACTTTTGGGATGGATGAACATCTCCTCCAAAGTTGTAATAACCCCCTTTGTGTCCATTCCTTCCCAAATGGTTCAATAAGGCAATAGTGTCAACCGTACAGTCATTTTCTGTCTTGGATGCGATCAGTAAATCGTCAATATACTGTACTAAGGTTGATTCAACAGGTAATTCCAATGATTCGAAATCTTTCTTTAGAATCTGATTGAAAATTGATGGTGACTCTGAAAACCCTTGAGGAATTCGACACCAACTGTAGACTCTGTCCAAGAATTTGAAGCAAAAGAGAAATTTGCTGTCCTCGTGAAGAGGCACAGAAAAGAATGCTTGTGACAAGTCGATGACTGAGAACCACTCTGCATCACAGGGAATTTGAACCATTATCACAGCTGGATTTGGTACCACAGGACAAAATTTGACTGTTATGTCATTTATTTTTCTCAAATCTTGAACAATTCGAACCTTTCCACTCGGTTTCATTAGTCCCATGATTGGTGAATTACATGGACTACTTAGTACTTCTTTCAGTACTCCCTGTTTCACAAACTCATCAATGAGTTGGGCGACTTTCAAGAGAGTGTCTTGTGACATATGGTATTGTGGAGTCTGAGGAAAATTTACATTAGGTTTTACAGTCACTTTCACTGGTTCTGCTCCTTTAACCAATCCTACTTCTTTCCCTGTCATATCCCACACTTCTTTTTCAACTGTTTCCTGTAACTCAGCAGGAATATCTGCTTCATTGAGCATTGGATAAAGAGTAATCAGGGGATACTCTTCATCAACAGTTTCCACTTAGTCCCCTCCTAAGCTGTCCTCTTCTTCCTCATCACTGTTTGTCTGAATTTTAATTCCATCATTTGAACACATAATCGAGCATCCCAATTTACACAATAAATCTCTCCCCAATAGAGAGGGATACCGGGCTTGAGTCACACACCACAAATTTATGTGACCTTGAAAGTTACCAATTCTGACTTGCACTGAATCTGTGATTGGGTTTGTCCGATACCTATTTGCCACTCCCACTACTTGAACTGTTCTCCCTGAAAGTGTCAAATTTGGTACTTCGATACTTCTGACTGCAGAGCGTGTAGCTCCTGTGTCAACCAAGAATGAAACGCTGTGACCCATAACTCTTCCTTCCACATACGGTCCCTTTTGATCAACTTCCAAAGATGCTGCAAGCATACAATTTCCCTCCTCATCTGAACTTTCACTCTCCCATACATTGTTTATTCCATTTTCACTGTGTAACAGGAATTGGTGTACTATGTCATTTTGGTTTATTCCTTGACCCGTGACCTGTTGAGGAAGCATTACTAGTTGCTGATTCGTTGGTGCAAAGGGTATTTGCATTTGCTAATTAGGTACCATAGGAAACTGCTGTTGCATTGGCTGCAACTGTGCCATTTGTACACGGGTCATTTGCACCTGCTGTTGTTGTATAGGTTGTATACCCTGCATCTGATTTACATTATTTTGGAAATTTGGATTTGGACCTCTCAATTTCGGCCCTCTCATATTCTGAAATATATTGACATAATTGTTTTGCTGACCTACACCTTCCTGCACCAACATTGGGCACTCCCGTTTCCAATGCCCGACGATTCCCCACGTGTGACATGGCATCACCTTCTTCATTGCCTGTATACCATTTGGAATCACAACAGTATTTAAATCAGGACCATTATTCACAAAACCTCCTCCGCCTCTGCCTCTCATCTGTGGCTGAAACATAGCATTTTCCTGCTGTTGCTGCTGCGGCAACTGTTGTTGGAAACCTTGCAAACCTTGCAAACCTGTCTGAGCTGCTCTACTCTGCATCACCATCACTTTTTCTTTCAACCTTTTCTGTTTTGTCTCAATCTCATCACTGCAGTATTTTGCATAGTTCAACACTTCATCGATCGATTTTGACTGCCAACAAATCAAATGCATTTTAACCATCTGGCTGATTTCGGGTCTCAACCCTTCCACAAATCTGAACACAAAATGGAGCATGTCCTTTGCCTCAATCATTTCCGTACGACTGTAAGTTTTAAACACTTTCAACAATCTCTCATAGTATGCATGTATTGACTCTTTAACTTCTTGTGCTGTTCTGTCAATTCGCTGCCAATCCACATTTTTCGACACAACCTTCGTTTTCAAATGCTCAATCACCTTATGGTATAAACTCATTACCGTAGGCGATGGTGCACCTGTGTCCCTATCTTTTTCTGGTTCACTTGTTGGCCAACCTACAGCCCTTTTACAATCTTCCCACAAATCTGCCGGAACCACAATTTCGAATAAAGTATTCAGGTCTTCCCAAAGACATTTTGCGAGTTTCACAAATATATCTGTTTGTTGATACCATTCGATCGGTTTCTCTCTTAATTTAGGGAAATCATCCATAAAGGATTGAATATCGCACCTGTGCCACGGTACATGGACAAGTTTTCCCCCTGCCGTTTCTCACATTGGTAACATGGTTATCAGATCATCATTCTGTTGTACTTTCTTATTCCGGTCTGGGGTACTTTCTTTCTTCTTGTCCTTTTTCTTAACCCACCTGCTCTCCCATTTGTCTAAACATCTCCAAACCTGCGCGCTTTGCAGTATCTCTTTAAGGTTTGTTTTCATTCCTGCAGATCTCATGTGTTCAAAATCTTTTGTCTCAAAGGCTAACCTGTAACTTCTGCTCAAGTGTTTGGTTTTACCTATGTCGACTTTGTTTCTGTCTGCAATTTCTTGTAACTTCTTATGTATGCTGCTTACTTCTCTTGTAATTCTAGGGCACAAGTATCTCAGCTATTCTTCTGTGTATGATTCTAACCTGTTCAAACCCATCGTTCCCTCTACTAGTTCGTCTGCTTCCATGCCCAATCTTATTTTATTCAAATATTCTTCTCCTTTCCCGCTGGGTGTACTCTGTGGAGAGTTCAGGCTGTTCAACCATTGTGTTAACTGTTGTGCATTCAGTCCCATTAATGTGTCTCTTGCTACTGATGGTTTCTGTAACATTTCTGTTTTTGAAGTTAGCGGTACTATTAGTGGTGGACCTGACCTTACCACAGTTGACGGAGCACAAGCTGGAATTGTACTGAATTCCAACAAAGACCCAGATCTATTTAGCAATGTACCTACCGGAGTCGTTTCTTGAGTATTTTCTATGCATCTCCTTCCTGTCTCGTTTTGTGTCATTACCCCTTGGTCACATACATTCGGCTTTGCCTGTATATACAATGGCACTGGCGGACCTACAGTGATAGGCAAAGATATTGCATCTGGATTCTGTCTGTTCCCCGAGTTCTGTGGCATGTTAATTCCCACATTATGGTTCATCATTGCTGGCATGTCTAACTGGTTTTCTGCTATTTGAATGTACTTCGGCACTTCTTGCATCTGCTTTTGAGGCATCAAAATTTGAGGTGATTCAGCTTGAATCAATGTCGGTCTTTGGTAATTCTGTCCTCCCTGCGCCATTAAATTAGAAGTCATTTCCAGATTATGCTCATCACAATAGCGCCTCTGAACCTGTGGCTGATAATCATTGACAGGTTTCAATTTCGCCATGTCGGGATATATTCTCTGAACTTGTGGCATTTCTGGTGTAAAAGGCATATCGGGACTACCTTGCCTCTGCGATATTCTCAAATTCGGTGTTACAGTACCCTGTGTTGGTTTTGGAGGGGCAGTACTAGTGCTTGGGCCATTTTCGCTTTCCACATATGGTGGCGGGCGGTCATTTAGCAATTGCAGAATGAACTCCTCATCGTCTGATTCGTCTGACCTTTCCGAATTTCTATTGTTGACTCTATCTCTGGACTGATTCCTGTTTGTTTTATAGGTAGCTTTCCTTCCTTCTGTCTCTTCTTCGTCAGTAATTGCTGGAAACAATTTAATTTCCTGCAATATGTCTGATCTCCAAACCTTTTGAGTACTATCCCATCTAGCATCCGCTAGTGTCTTTTCTACTTTTCTCACTCTTGTTTCAAATTTCTTTTGTAGCTGTCGCCTAGCCATTTGCTCCCAAATTGCTAATGCTTCAAACTGTGCTGGTCTTGGAGGTACTTTCAGGTCGTATAACGCGAATCTTAGATTCTCCAAAATTCTTAGATTAAACGACCCATGGATAGGGAACGCTACACTTCCATGCTTTTCTGTTAATTTATACCATTGCTTTAACCAAAGACATGGTGCAACACCCTTTTCTTCAATCACGATGTAAGCTGGTTTACCCTCAGGCGGTATTTCTTCTCCTACATTTTCTTTAATATATACATCTCCCCTCAAGGCACTCTTAAGTGCTTTGAAAACTTTCATCTTTCCATCTTTTATTTTCTTTAAAAAAATGTAATCAATAAGTGACTTTAATTCCCGGAATACTCTTCGCTTGCCTTTCCCCTCCAATTGCCCTTAATGGACTGTGTCCAATCAGTGTGCAACCCTTCTCACCAACCAACTTATCCCAGTGCGGCTCCTAGTGACGTCACACCCACACACTGCAGCTGACAAAGTCTCGTTGCTTGTCCTCCTTCATTCAGCTTCACTCAAAATGAATTTCTGCAATATATTGTGAGCACTAACCAAAAAAAAGAAAACAAATCTGTCGGTTTACTACAGGAAGGGTAATACAATCGCTTCAGAAACCTTAGGGATTTTTCACTAGCCTCGGCAGTTATTCCATCTTTCTCGGTTTCCCACTTTCGCAAGCAAAATTTGACCCGCAAACTTTACTCTCAACTGATCAATGAACTATTCTAGCGCGCCTTAGAATTCGTCAAATCCCAAAGTCGAAAATTTTCTTTCATTCCTCAATATTCATACTGACTCGTTGACCACACCCAATCAACCTATTAAACCGAACAGATTACAACATCAATCAAGTGTCTCATACACTTTTCAACATACTCCGGAGTCTCTTGACCTCGCAGGGCCCGTCTCAACATCAACAACCACGTGGACAATTTTTCCTGCACAAAGCGCTACACATATATGAAGTTCGACGACTTCCCTACTCTCACACTTTGGAGTATCACTCCTCTAAAATTTTGATTGGAGTTCCTAACCCCCTAAAATCCTCACAAACTTCACAATTCATCTGCAGCATAAGCTGTGCAAGCGCGAAACCCTAACTTCACTCATAATGTCACTAGAAACGCCGAAAACATTCTCACACCTCCATTTCCTCCATTCGCAAGCTCCGAGATTCCGGGAAAGTCATTGGGAATTTAGGGCATCATCATCTCTCCAACTTGTTTTATCAAAGAAAATTCTAACTTGAATCCGTCTATTGTTCGGATGGGGTCCCAAAAGGCGAAACCATCAATCTCTGCTACCATCTACTGATAGCGCGTCCAGTCTTTATAAATTACTTATACTTGGACACGCCGGAGGTCGGTGAACCTTTTGACCGAGTTGTGTTCTCCTCATCCAAGAATAGTCGGATCACTCAAATCAATAATCAATAACCATTATAATCAATACCCAATACTTTGTTAAACAGAACATCAGTAATTTAGACACACCATGACCTTTCAGTCATGAATAACCACACTTGTTTATTAAAGGTTAATGAGTTTATTTCCATATTTCAACAAAGCTAGCACAATATAAGTAAGTCTCAAAATCAAATGGTATACATATACAAACATTACTAGCTGTCCATAGCGACGGAAGAAATGCAATCTACGCAATATCTGGATTATAATGCACTCGGTTATAGCAATGCAAATCACTAATATAAGCAACTGAATTTGACTAATTGCATACATCGGTCAGCATAACAAGATTTCAATTTAGCATGGTGCATCAAATAAATACCTCAACTAACCTCTAATTAGCATTGACATGTGGGACTTCATGCAAAACAAATTTAGTCAACATGAATTTAGAAAACTTCTAGCTTGGGCTCTGTCAAAATAAGCAGTTGGTACCTAAGAAGGAAAACACAATGCATAATACAATTATCCTTTTATAATTACCAAATTCAATCAGCATTCAAGGAAAAGTCTTCGTCCTTCAGGTACCGGTTCGATCAGCATGGGGCAGATCTCAAAGGGGCAAAGTTAAAGCAGGTTTCCTTGCAAGGAGAATGGGGTAAATTTTACTGCATGGACAAGACGGGGCAAAATTAAAGTTAAAGTCTCTAGGGTAAGAATTCTTAAAGTCTCTTTCTCTGCGACAGAGAAAAGGCATCAAAGTGTCATTTAAAATGGCGTCTTGAATCTGGCTTCAAAATGGCATCAAAGAAAATGGCTGACTTCTCTTTGTCCGGTGGGTTTAAGTAAGAAACGTTCCAAATTCTTCAGGGTCTTCCATTGGAGGGTTCATAGGGTGGCTTCCTTTTGACCAATGAATAGTGTCTGTCTCTTAGTACTAATTTATGCATAAGGTGTCCTTGGAGCCTTGGAACACAAGTAGCAACAAAGTTTGCCAATTATTTCTGTGTCAGAGTCTTTATTATCTGCACCTGCAGAAACTGACCTTGCTTCAAAGGGGATGAAACTAGCCTAGCACGAAACCTTGAGATAAGTGTATTAGTCATTTCTACTAGAAAAATATAACCTTAAAGTAAAAAAATATGTTTTTGTTAATACAAGTGAAAACCACGCAGTTACATTTGAGACCAGGCAACTAGGCCAAAGCCTCTGCTAAATTTAAGCTAAGCATATAACAGTTTCAACAAGAAAATCATGGAATACATCTGCAATTATGACAGATTACTACATTGTCGATTCTTGATGATTAATTAAGCTTGTTCATAATAATGCCGAACTACCTCGTGGGCACATTTTCCCACGTATGTTATTTTTCTTTGCTAAAATCACACTACCTTATACGATTTTGTTACATGATATATGAATATTTGTTAGTCTTTCTTTTTCTGCTTCATCAGTTTCCCGTAGGTGTCAGGGAGGCAATTCCCACGACACCCAGGTGCTGCCACAGTGGCAGCAATCAAGGACCCAGGCCTGTCCGTGGCCCCGACTGCAGAAGGCCCACAAGGCAGTCCAGGTTTGCACACCACCAGGCATCTAAGGTGCGTTGTGTACCGAGATCCGGAATGCATAAGCAGCACCCTGGAACGGCCCCACCTCGAGCAGCCTCAGCCCGCTGCCCACGATGTATATGAGGCAAGGGTGGCAGCAATTTACGTGTTGTTTGAGCCGTCACTGCCGGAGTCTCACAGGATGTCGACCATCTTGGTGGCGGTCGTGGCTACGCCCCAACACAATTATTTTATGTTTCTCAAGAAGGGGTAGCCAGCTCTGTAATCAGTTTATAGCCCATTTAAGAGCAAAGAAACAAGATCTGGCAACTGGATGACCGCATGGCAAGTGTTTATATTTATTGATTTCATAAATGTTAACAGATAACATCACTAGTGTTAACATAGCGCTTTTGGAAAAGTAATCTGTCTTGTGGTGCTTACGTGAAGATCTTATCATCACAAAGGTGATGGGATCCAAGACTCTAGGCTAGGGCAGAGGGGTGCACCCGCAACTAAGCAGCAGGTGCAAAATCCCCGGAGATTAACATATGCTATAAAATAGCTGCCCAGCAGGCTGGATTACTACAGTGAACCCAAAGCTGTGAGAAAGGGAGACATGCGTTAGCTTAAATCTCCCATTGTGTCAGGATATTATGTGGTGATACAAGCAAGCCTGCTGGCATCATTGGAGTTACTAGGGACACTTTTGCAGGCCCTGATTGGAATGCGGCTGCAAGCAGGCATAGAAGGAGTCTCATATGAATGGGCATGCTGCATGCTATCTGGATATGATGAAGGAAAGCAAAATACAAGGTTGTACCAACAGAGAGCACATATCTCAATATACTGAATGAGGTCAAAGAACTGGATATCATGGCAGAGAGCACATATCCATATAAAACAAAGAGGGGTGTAACCAATGACCTGTCTGGATGATACGTACAGAGAAGAAATAAATAGTTATATCGACAGACAAGTGGTGACTTCTTCATGGATGCAGACGGCAGCTCTGCTCTGTCGAGATCACCTGCTATGTCTTCATGACTAGTATCGCACCTGCTTGTCTTCTGCATTGATGGAGACAAGTTAGCTATTTGTAGCTACTGTCTGTAATGACCTAATTGGCCACGTTGTGGTCCTCTTTGTCGATATAACGAGCTATCTCTTCTCTCAGCACTAGCCCTAGTCTGTGATATTGGAAATGCCAGTATAACAAAGTCACTTCTTCTCTGCCTATATCGCCTCTGCCTTCTCTTTCATCTTGTTCATCAAGGTCTTCCTTTTCGATATCAATATCGAATATCAATATCGTCTGCTATGCCATCTTTGCTCATACCATTAAATGTTACCTGCTGGGTACATTACATGTATGTCACCCATTTCTTTCCTGTTGATGGCACCAGTTATTCTTCTGTTTATATTATCCTTCTATGTGTGTTCTTTCGGTCGTCTGTGCTCTCAGTCAATATAATCTAGGAGTTAGCCTGCCAGTAAACTCTGCTCCTCCAGCAGTTGACAGTGTTTTTTCTAAACTCTGTGCTCCAAGCGGGGCACGAAGTGGTGAAAATCCACAAACGTTGCCACTCTGGCCTAATGTTCCGATGGCATGTGTGCCCAGATGGTTGGGCTAAGAGCGACCAAATGGCTGCACTTGAATAACATCCATCTGGTTGCGTTGTGTCTTATAAACCAGATTGCGCTCACCCTTGCAAGGCCCAGGGGGTCCGTGGGCCAGGTTGTCAGAGCCTGAGCTTTGCCTCAGGCATGGGGCTATCACAGGGCGCCTCACAGAACACTGACCTTGGGCCCAGATGTACTTTTCCACCACGGCTAAGCAGTGGAGCCCTTCCTAGGCCTGCAGAACTATGTCCCAAGCACTTTACCACACAGCTGGGCAGAAATAGAAGCCCTACACGTGTGGCCCCACTTCACAGCCAGCCAGAAGTTTGATCCAGGGCACAGTCAGAGCTTTTTCACTCACCTATGGAAGGAACCCCTTCCCGGGTCTGCGGTTCCCATCCTTTGCTCTAAGCAACACAGTGAGCTGCTGGAGAAGGGAGCCCAAATGTCTGGGGTTTCACCTCAGAGCCAGCTGGAGCTCTTACTGACTAGGGGCCTTGTCAGAACATTTTCACCTGGCCAAACAGGAAAGCCTTCCTGGGCCTGTGGGACCCTATTGTAGACACTAACTGACACAGCAGGTCGGTGAAAAGAGCAGAGGGCAGGATTTTGTACTCTGTGGGCAACCAGAGATCTAACATAAAGCCTTGCCAACGTTTCCATACTCAGCCAAGCAGGACAGACATCCCTGGGCCTTCGAGCCCATGACCTGGGCTCTAAATAACAGTGGGACAGAGAATGGACACCAGGAACCAAGGCTTACACCCCTGCAGCATCTGGAGCTCCGACCTGCGGCTGGTCAGAGCTTCTTAATCTAACCAAGCAAGGGAGCCCTTCCAGAACTGTTGGGACTTCATCGCATGCACCTTGAGACACAGCAGGCTGAAGTATGATGCCCAATGATGTAGGGTTCTACCCCAGTGCCAGCTGGAGCTCTGTGAGCCATGGGACCAGTTAGACTTTTTTAACCCAACCAAACAGCAGAGCCTTCCAAAGGCCAGTGGGACACTGTTCTGTGCACTTTGAGACACAATGGACTGAAGAATGAAGCCAAGGGATGGAAGCTTTTACCCCTGGACAAATTAATACCTTTGAATGTAAGTGTTTCAGTAATAATACTACTCATCCATTCTTTCACTGTGTTACCAATTATGTCTTGGTTGCATGCACCTCTTAAAGACAAATGCTTCTTCTACACAATTGCTTGTGTTTGAGATGCTGTAGCATGGATTACTGGGTCCTTTGGTTTACACACGTAGTCCCTTTAGAAGATGTTAAGATTTGTTACTTGCTCAGCACAACCCTCCCCTTAGAATCACAAGCTGTACAACCACCACTTTCTCCAAAATCGCTGCCAGTCTGTGAGTAAGAAGAATCAACCAAGCCTGCTTCCACAACTGCTCCAATGCATCTTAGCCTGTTGCGTCCCCAGCAGCCCTTGGTTTCCCAAATGACCTCATGGGAGGTCTGTGGATGGGGTTCGTGAGGGCAATCCAAGGTCCTTGAGAATGCTAAGCGGTGGGAGCAGATGGACCTTAGGAGACTTAGTAGAGTTGGGGGGATTCATAGAAAATAACCCAAATTGTGTGCTCAGCCCGACCTCTCAGTGCACAATCTCTCCATCACATTTGCTGATTATAAAATCTAAAGTATTCAAATTGCTGCGTTGGTGCTGGAGAGTGAGGACGAGAGAACCATATCTCTGTACACATGGTGCTTTCTTGCTCTCCTTCTCACACAACACCACTTGGTGGCTGCTGCACTGTGTGAAAAATTTGTAAATCCGGGCCAAAGTATCCAGTCCTAAGGTGTTGTTTTCCACACTAATATTTTCAGGTGTTTGAGTGTAATTTGTTTAAGTGAAAATAAAAAGATAAAAATCTTTAAAAAACATTGATTTCTGGAAAGAAAACCCAGGAAAGGCCAAGCGGTACCTCACTACCACTGAGTCATATGGAAACCCGAACAGGGTCAAGACTGATTTGCATATGGCCAGGTCCAAACTGGAATTGCATGGGCACCAAAAAAACGATGGATTTAGGCCCAGATCTCTGTACTGGGGGTGAATGTTTGACATTATTCAGCATTCCGTCCATCACTTGTTCTTTTTGCATTTGTCGCCCTAAGGGGGAAGGGTATGCCCAGACGTGGGTCCTGCGTTTCCCATGCCACTGGATTCAACCTAGCCTGGCTGATGAGGGGTGAAACCTCGAAACCGGTCCCAGGATGCTTGTTTCCAGTCCAGGGAAGACCTGGCCTGGCAGTTCGGGCTGGACTGTTCCCATGGGGAACAGGGTCAAGACTGATTTGCATATGGCCGGGTCCAAACTGGAATGGCATTTGGGCAGCAAAAAAACGATGGATTTAGGCCCAGTTCTCTGTACTGGGGGTGAATGTTTGACATTGTTCAGCATTCCGTCCATCACTTGTTCTTTTTGCAACCCTAATATAGGTACTATCCATAATATATAAGAACTAGGCCAGAAAATACCCCCTTGTGAAGGACCCTGTTAGTCAGAATGCACCTGTGCTGACTAATTGAAGGAAAGATCAACAAATAAGACTAAAATTAGTGGAAATGTCAAGAACCCTGGGAAGAACTTGTGCAGGGTAGAAGAAGTGAGCAGAATATTGGGTTCAGAGCCACCCAAGATCACAAAAAGAGCCAGAGGTGAAAAGGGATCCAATGGGGAAGCACTGCACAAAGGAACATGACATTAAAAAATCAGAAAACACAGGCACTCAAAAGGCAATTTGGCATTCAGACTAACTAACACCCAGGACAGACGTGCAAGACATATGTATTAACATATGTGCATTAACAATAAAGGGAATGTGTGGAAAATAACTTGAAAGCTACACATAGTAAGACTGAAGCTGCTCAGTAAGCTTCTCAACCACAATTGCTCTTACAGATACTGACTGCAAATACTCACATTAAGAACATACATGCAAAGGCAGGGTCTGTGAGGCTGATAGCTAATACATAGGGTAATGTTATAAAAGTAACTAAAAGACAATACTCACAGTGGACAAAAAACACCACATAGGTTGTCAGTTGTGCCCGCTGATTCTGGCTATTAAGCAGGAACACACAAGGTGGTAACAGCAAAGATGCAGAACTAAATACACAGCCACAAAAAAAATCGATCCAGCAAGGAGTACTTAAGAGGAAAGAAGGGGGAGAAGGACGCATTTGGCAGAAAGCAAGTGACAACCACACAAGGAAACTAGAGGCCAAGACAAGAGGACTAGGAAGGTAACACAGTGGAAACTGGAAAAAAGGAAAGTGAAACAAAGCAGTCACAGGGAAAGGGCAACTACTGTAGGAGAGAGCGTTTGAGAGTTCAAGGTGTGCTAAAATACTGTAGTCCTGGCTCCAAATTCAAGAAAGCACTATTAGCAGTACTAGCTCAGGAACAAGGTTTAGCTATAGCTCAGGAATCAAGCTAGCACTGCAGGCAGTGCTAGTTCAGGAACAAAGGAAGTAGCTATGGCTCATGAACAGGAAACAAGGAATTACTTTAGTTCAGGAACTGTGGAAACAAAGATGCCAAAAGCTCAGGAATTAAGGAAACAAGGGGTTAGTCAAACAGGTACACTGCTACAATGACTGAAGGGAGCCAGGGAGCTGTATATGGAAACAGTGGGAGTTTCGGAAACTGATTAGAACACTGGAGAGTCCCACAATTTGGCTACCTGACGGTGGGCATGAAAGTGCAGGGAGTGAATCATGACAGGCAACGGATGCCTGCAAACAGATGGGTGATGTTCAATGATACTTTGTTTGAAAATTGAACACTATTTTATTAGTTTTAACAAATAAACAGACTATCAGAAACCAACAGCAAACATGCAGAGATATAATCTTGACTGCTCTATCAACATCAATTAATATTAGTGAAAATACTTACTGAATAATTTGTACATTAATTAAAAATCCCTGATACTATGTGTTAGACATGGGGTCTTTGGTTGACAGTCAGGTTACCCCTTGGCCAAGCAAGGACTCTCACACTAATCAGTGCAAAGGAGAAACACACCAGGTTAAACCCCACTCACCCTCTTGGTAGCTTGGCACGAGGAGGCATGCTTAACTCAGAAGCAATGTGTAAAGTATTTGTACCAACACACGCAGTAATACAGTGAAACACTACAAAATGGACATCACACCTGTTAGAAAAATAGGCAATATTTATCTGAATCAAAGAAGACCAAAATGCCAAAAATCCAACATACACAAGTCAAGATATGAATTTTCAAAAGAATAAGAGTCTTACTCCATAGAAAACAATGGAAACGATGATTTTGCACGAAGTACCTGGTTCGCATCGAAAATAGAGCCAAACGTGTGAGCATGCGTCGGAAAATGCAGCAATGGGTCGATTCCTTCCCCATAAGGGAGGCCGGGCATCGTTTCTTGTCCGGTATGATTGGCGATACGTCATTTTTCTCCCTTGCAAGAGAGCAATGTGTCGATTTCCAGGTGGGGCAACTCAGATCCACGCAGAGTCGGGTTGACTTTGAAGCTCAGGGAAGATATGTGGAAAATCCGGTCGCACAGTGTTAGAAAATGGCATTGCATGGGGTTTGCATTGTTATCAGCCGCTGCAAGCGGGTTTTGCACGCCGTTTCTCCAGCCGAGATGTGGCGATCTCCCAGCCGCGATGCAAGTGAAGCATCGATTTTATCTGCGAGGCTGGTGTCACATCGTTTATCAGCCGTGTTGCGGGTGGTTCATAGAAAGTTTCCCCGCACGGCATTCTGTGCGTAGAGTTTCAGCTCTTGTATGCCAACTTCACCTTTCAAGGGCCCAGGGACTGGATAGGACACCACTTTGCAGTACAGGAGTCTCAGCAGAGAGTCCAGATGTTAGCAGAGGAAGTCTTTGATGGCTCCGAAACTGCAAAATAGGAGGCAAGCTAAGTTCAAGCCCTTAGAGATTCTTCACAAGCAGGAATATACCACAAAGTCTAGTCTTTGTCCCCTTTCACAGGCAGAAGCAGCAACTGCAGGATAGCCCAACAAAGCACAGTGACTGACAGCTCTCCTCCTCAGCTCTTCAGCCCTTCTCCTTGACAGAGGTTCCTCTCAGTTCCAGGAGTGATTTAATTTCCAGGGGCTTTGGGTTCAATACTTATACTCCTTTCTGCCTTTGAAGAAGGCCTTCTTCAAAGGAGAGCCTCTGTTGTTCACAAGATCCTTCCTTGCCCAGGCCAGGCCACAGACACACACCAGGGGGTTCGAGACTGCATTGTGAGAGGGCAGGCACAGCCCATTCAGGTGTAAGTGACCACTCCTCCCTCCACTCTAGCACAGATACCTTATCAGGCTATGCAGGTTAACCCCACCTCCCTTTATCTCACTGTCTAGAGGGGATTCACAAACAGCCCAACTGTCAAACTGACACAGAAAGGGAATCCACAAACAGGAAGAGTCACAGAATGGTTTAAGCAAGAAAATGCCTACTTTCGAAAAGTGAAATTTTCAAACTAACAATCTAAAAGCCAACTTTACCAAAATATGTATTTTAAAATTGTAAGTTCAGAGACCCCAAACTCCACATTTCTATTTGCTCTCAAAGGGAATATGCACTTTAATATTATTTAAAGGCCGCCCCCATGTTAACCTATGACAGAGATAAGCCTTGCAACAGTGAAGACTGAAACATGTTCCACCTTTAACATACACTGCACCCTGTCAATGGGGCTACATAGGGCCTACCTTAGGGTGCCTTACATGAATGAAAAGGGAAGGTTTATGCCTGACAAGTGGGTACACTTGCCAAGTCAAAATGGCAGTTTAAAACTGCACACACATACACTGCAGTGGCAAGTCTGAGCCATGTTTACAGGGCTACTAAGGTGGGTGGCACAATCAGTGCTCCAGGCCCACTAGTAGCATTTGATTTACAGGCCCTGGGCACCTCTAGTGCACTTTACTAGGGACTTACTAGGAAATCAAATATGCCAATCATGGATAAGCCAATTACACATACATTTTACATTGGAGCACTTGCACTTTAGCACTGGTTAGCAGTGGTAAAGTGCCCAGAGTATCAAAAACAGGAAACCAGGGAACTGGAGTCCAGCATACATCATCAACCTGGGAAGCAGAGGCCAAAAATCAGGGGAGACTACACCAAGGATGCCAAGTCTCACTCTATGGGAAACAGAACAGGACCAAGTAATGAGGAAGAAATGAAAGGTATTTAAAAAAGTGTCAGAAAGAAGTAAAAAATAAGTGTAGGGAATGGCGGTTAAAAAGAGGTTTTGTTTCAATTAACAAGCATTCAATCCTTTTAATGATGCTCCACATTGGTTATGTGTGTCTTCCTTGTGTCTTTTAAATAAATTACATGCTAATATCTCCACAGCTTCTATAGTTCATCAACCCATTCCTCAATAGGCTGTGTTTGTCTGTTCTTCCAATGCTGTATTATAAGTTTGTTTAGTCACCATCAAAACCCTTTAAATACAATGTTGGTGACCAAAATTTAGGGCCATTTTTGTAGGTATAATATGAAGTGATGTAAGCATTTTTGATCTTCTAATTGTGGCATGCACAACCAAGGCCATGTTATCTATAACATCTAACTAGAAATTTGTAATTTTATTTCATGGCCATGACTTATATCTCAATATCCTTTTTTTCCTACGTGCCCAGTGGATGTCTAATGATAATAATGTAAGCTTCATCATTCTAATAGTCATCAAATAAATACAGAATGTTTATTTTTGCAGTACGTATTTAAGTTAGAGGTCACGTTTTGCTTCAACAATAAGAGGTATTATTATGCCAGCTGGCAACCAGTTACTTTGAGTAAGTCTGAAATGCAATAGCTCTGATGGCATTTGATGAGTCTGAAATGGGCTAGTTCATATGGCAGTGATTTTATTGACATATGCATGATCCAAATGAGTAGATCTCATAGATATGAATACCTCGTTTGCGTCGGTTGATGAGCTTATGTTTAAATTTGAAAAACACCGTGGAGAGTGTCGAATTATTGTGCCAAACGTGTTTTATCATCAAGGATTTCCGAAAAAGACATTTATTATTTAATTATAAAGTTAGATTATACCAAAGAGATGACTTACAATGCATACAGCGCAATACTTCTGATTTGTGAAAAAAACACATTTCTAAATGTGCATTTAACCATTGGTAAAAATATTTGCTTACAAGTTAAGCAAGCTTTAATGAAAATAGACAAGATATTAATAAGGCCGTATAGAATGTTCTCCAATTTAATACCAGGTTGGCATATTACTTTTCTTTCTCTATGTCAACACAGAGAGTTTTATTTATTAAAATTGTTTTATAATAATTACAGAATGAATGCAATCCAAACCACCTTCTCTTTATTGTCTTTGGTTCTTTGATGTTTTTCTACGCCCCCTAAAACCTCCTTATTTGTCAAATTTTTCAACACTAAAGTATGTAATGGAAAATGAAAAAGTGAGGTTCCGCAACAAATATAGTACATTTGTGAAAAAACAATTTCAACATATATACCTTTCCACAGTGGGTTACATGTTTCTCCTTCCATCTAATGCCGTCAACCTCGATGAATGTATAGACTCTAGATGTTTTTAATCATTTCCATTAAAGGTGAAGGTAGAAGGATTGCTAAATATTTAATTGCTATATTTTTCAAATACTATAATGTACTGACTAACAGACCTTCGGGCTTGCCCCAATGTATTTTGTGACTAGATATTGAATCAAACTCTTCCATCAATTTTATTAGATGAGTATACTTTTTGTCTAAGTTAATGATTAAGACCATAAAATCATATTATTGTTACAGTAATGTTTTAAATGATCTCTGTCCAGATTTGAATCTTGCATATAAGGGTCCTATCAAATATTTATAGTTAATGGTTCGAAAACTATATTACATATAAAGAGATGAAGGGTATCCCAGTCTAATAACTTTCTAAAGATCAAAGTGGATAGAACACCATTATTGGTTAAAGTGATTACTCTGGCATTGGAATATAAAATTCGAAATAATTTGACAAAAATTGTCTCCAAATTTAAATGTGAGACGTACATGCTCCAAAATAACACCAGTTAAATGTCTTTTGAGGGTCTAAGAGTATTAATGTAGTTGGTGTAGAACTTTCTTCCTATGAAGACAAAAACAGTCTACACAGTGTGTACTGGCAACAGTGTGCACTGCCAGTGCAGGCGTAGGGAGGCACAACATGTGCCCTCAGCCACACTGCCCAATGAGAAAAATCGCCCTGGGGCCCTGTTTGGGGCACCTTCCCTGCCTTTCTGTCAAGTTTTTCATGACGGGGTCCCTGCTATGAAAAATTCAGAGGAAAGGTAGGTTGTGATCAGCATTTTGGTGCCGGCATTGGCACTGCTTCGATTCACCATGGCTTTTCCCACCACTGCTGCAGCAGGATCCAAGATCATGGTGATTGCGTGGTCTTGTGGGGTTCCAACTGCCATCCTAGTAATCTGGTGGTCGGACCACTGAGAACTCGGCAGTCAGACCGCTGCCGCACGTACAGCAGACCCAGAACTGCCGTACTTATAATCAGGCCCTTAGTATTGTTTACAAAAATATTGCGTTCCTATGCTTAACTGACAAAAACGCAAATATTGATAATCAAAATATTGTTAAAAATCTGTTTCTGGTTTTATAGATAACATAAATATTGGAAACAAAAATATTGTTACCTTTAAATAAATGTAGAAGGTATCAAAATTATCAAAGCACACAATATTGACCACATTGTGGTCACAAAAAGTTAAGCCAAAAATTATGAAACAGTGTACAGATCATTTTAATTGAAATAAAAATAAAATAAATTCTAAAAACATTAATAAATCACCTAAGAACATGAGATTATTTTATAACACTAATATAAACATTAAACACATATTAAAAATAAATATACACTTGAACACATCAGAAATTAAAAATACCTACCACAGCTCATGCAATATGAAAATTAAACAGCAATAAATCCAATTATAAACATGAATCATACATTCCAAAAATAACACTAAAATATAAATATGTACATAAATTTAATATGAAAACAGTCTATTTAGTATCCACCATAAAAGTCAATACCTTTAAATAAATACCAACCAATAAAAACCGCAGTAAAGCAAACTAACTAATAAAAACATATAATTAATTAAAAATACAATATCAAAGGAGCACATAATTTGAACACTTACCATACCAAATAGACAAAACCTGCAAAACATCAGCACTTTGACAGATTGCCAACAGAAAACCAGAAAAGAAAATTGGAAGAAAACATACAAGTTCCCTCAGAAGTAAGTAAAACATTTATTTAAACATACCTAAAAATAAAATACTTAATAAACATTAATATACAAATAACTAACAAAACACCTTTTCTTATTATATACCTGTAACAGTGCCCCAGTTACAGGGATGCCACCAGCAGAGCGGGTTGTCTAGGCAACCCTGGATGGCGTCACCAGTAAGTGCCCCCGGGGCACTTCAAATAGAGGAGACTCGGCAAATGGCAAGGATTTCTGGGTTCAGGAGGAGGGGCTGAGGCGTGACAACGCAGAGGAGGCCGAGGAGGACACGAACAACGAGAGAGGAGCAGAGGAGAAAGAAGACACAGCGACGGAATAGCAGGGGTCGGACGGAGACCCCAACTAGGAAAAAGACGTAGAGGAGAGCGACGGCGAGGAGGAGGAAGGTAAAGGAACCAGAGGAGAGGATTGAACACATGGTGTAGAAGCGGACCGGGAGCCAGACAGAGAGGACTACACAACGAGAAGACCACTCCTCGTTCCTGGAGGATTTTTCAACAATAGTGTACCAATTGGGGTTAAGGGACATGAGGGGAAGTAAGGGAACCCTAGGAGGAATAGCCTCCTTGATAAAGCAGGTCAGGTGGGGGAGGAGAATGCCACAAACCACTTTTGCATGTAAAGCACACGTTACACACTTTGGAGTTATCCCTGCCTCACTTCCCTCACTCACTCCCCTCCCTGGTGACCCCGACTATACTGTACACTATTATACTTACCTTATACCTGGCTTTCCTTTCCTTTCCTTTCTTCCAAGGTATATAGGTCAAGCATGTGACCCGGGAATCGCACATCTCCCCATCAAACCACTCAGAGGACGGAGGAACCAACCTAAGAGAAGAGAAGAAAGAAAGAACTGAAGTTAGATTATGAGATTATGGCCCTCATTATCACATTGGCGTTAAATCCCACTTACCACCATGCCGACTGCAGCCAAGATAACCGCCAATCATATTATGACACACACATACCAATTTGTCACTATACAGCCACACACACAAGTCCGCTAGCCCAAAGGTCAGTGATAAACTGGAGGTAGCAAAACCCACACCGTTACGCCAACAGAACTATGCTCACAACATTATGACCCAAGAATCACCACAGCGGACATTCAATGGCGCTAAACCATTGGCGGTACATACCGCCACGCTCAAAATACACACAACCAAACAAAACAACACCACATTGGACAATTCAAACTACACACACCTGACACCCATACACACACCTCACCCACACACCCTCACCACTATAAAACACACACCCACATTACCCACAACCCTTTACGAATACAAAATAATGCCACCAGAGAGAGACAGCAAGAGCACCCACATAACCAGAGCCACATACCGCCATCACCCATACACCACCCACGCACCTTACATCACACACCCCAACACATCACCCTACACACCCTCACCCACACCACTCACACCACACCCATGGCACCACAACAACATTCCAGGTTCTCAGAGGAGGAACTAAGGGTCATGGTGGAGGAATTCCCCCAGGTAGAGCCACAGCTATTGGGATCACAGGTGCAGCAGATATCCATTGCTAGGAAAATGGAGCTATGGCAGAGAATCGTGGACAGGGTCAACGTCATGGGACAGCACCCCAGAACAAGGGATAACATCAGAAAGAGGTGGAACGACCTACGGGGGCAGGTGCGTTCCATTGCAGCAAGACACCAACTGGCTGTACAGAGGACTGGCGGTGGACCCCGACTCTTCCCCCACAACTAACAACATGGGAGGAGCAAGTCTTAGCAATCATGCATCCTGAGGGTCTGGCAGGAGTAGGAGGAGGACTGGACTCTGGTAAGTCAACTCTCTATTACTATCACCCCTGACCTGCATGCCATCACATAACCCTACCCTCACTCCCATCGTTCCACCACCTCCCACATACCCCACCATCACGACCCACTCATCCCAATACCATGCCCTGCATGCAACACCAATGTATGGACACCCATCACAGACCTGCATGGACACCTATCACCACAGCATGCACACTAGGGAGAATCACCTAGCCCACCAAATAACAACTCACACAAGGCAAATCTGGCAGGGCAATAACAACCATAGAGGGCAACACACCCATGCACAAGATGTCACACGCAGAAACAATAACATTGCATTTACATCCCCACAGATAACCCAGCCAATGTCACCGGCGAAGAGGTGCCAGCAACATCAAGTCCCCCCTCAGAAGAGGCCCACAGTGATGACAGCAGCTCTGGTCGCCTGGATTAGGATGACCAACCTGGCCCATCAGGGACCTCCGGACAGTCGATTACCCAGGTACAGTCACACACCACCATAGAGCCTCCCCCATCAGGAAATACCAGCAAAGCACCTACCCAGCGGGCCCATACCTCTGTTCCCAGGACATGTCAATCAGCAGTGTGTCCACCACTACAGGGACCCCAGGCCACACCACAAACACAGGACAATCAGGGATCTGGGGTCAGTGGCAGTGGGCACACAGTTCAGGCGACAGAGGCACAGGACAACAGGGAACCTGGGAGGACTGCTGTGCGAGTGGGGGAGGACGAGCCCAGGGAACCAACCCTCCGGGAGGCACTCACTGAGATCCTGGTAGCATACCAACATTCCCAGGATACGCTGGGCCAGATCCTGGACAAGTTGCAGGAGAACAAGCGGCTTCAGGAGGGACAGTAGCTGGGGATTAGGGAGGACTTGAATGACCCTGGTCTCCAATGCAGGGGTGCTGGCAGACATGGCCAACACTATGAGGGAGGCAGTGGTACACCACCGGGTCCCTGACACTAGCCAAACCACCGAACAGCCCTCCACCTCCGCTGCCGCTAGTGAACAGGAGGCCGCACCACAGGACGAACGGGCCACCAGCACCCCTCCCCCTGCAGAAGGAGAACCACCCTGCAAACATTCCCTGCAATCCAGGCAGAAGCCAGGGACTATTGGCAAGACCCCCGCAAGGAAATAAGACTCTCCTGAATGGCACCCTTGTGTCCCGCCCGGTCCACCTTGAACTGCCATTGCTCCACTTCCTATGCCCCCTTGGACAATGCACCTGTGATACAAATAGACTGGATTCTATCCTGAACTTTCCTCCACTATCACCCCAGTCCATTGCACTACCCCCTCTTCTTCAGAGCACTGCAATAAACACACTTTGATATAACACAAGTGTGGCGTATGTCAGATTTTCCAAAATGTATTCGTTTAATAAAGGTTCAAAGAATGCAATTCAACTGTACAGTAATGTTTACATTGGAAAGACCTGTAGTTGGCTGCACTGAACACACCAGGAGCATTACTGAGGCACCAATATCTTCAAAAAGAGATGCCAAAGGGTACTGTGAGTGGCCATAGAAGTAGGAATACACAGCCTGTCAGTGACAATGTCACACATCAAACTTTCAATTATATGTGTATCAACAGTCTTACCTGTGTTTTATTGGAAGTATTGACAAATAATTGCACTTCTGTTGTCCTCATCCTCATCTTCTGCCTCCTCATCTTCACTGTCCACAGGGTCCATTGCTGCCACCCGGCCATATCCAGCCTCCTCCTCCTACAGAAAAGGCACCTGGCGACGCAAGGCAAGGTAGTGCAACATGCAGCATGCCACATTGATCTGGCAGACCTTCTTGGGTGAGTAGCACAGGGATCCACCAGTTAGATGGAAGCAATGAAACCTGGCCTTCAGGTGGCCAAAGGTCCTGTCTATAATTCTTCTTGTTCACCCATGTGCCTCATTGTAATGTTCCTCTGCCCTTGTCCTGGGATTCCTCACAGGGGTCAGTAGCCATGAGAGGTTGGGGTAACCATAGTCACCTGCAAATATCGAGGGACAACTGTTAGCCACACACTAACCCTTATGGCCCACACCATACCCATACACCAACATATAATGGGTGGGAACCAGGGCTCACCTATAAGCCACACCCTGTGCCTCTGGAGTTGAGCCATCACATTTGGGATGCTGCTATTCCTCAGGATAAAAGCATCATGAACAGACCCAGGATACTTTGCACTGATGTGAGAGATGTACTGGTCCGCCAGACACACCATCTGCACATTCATGGAGTGAAAGCTCTTTTGATTTCTGAACACCTATTCATTTCGGAGGGGGGGACAAATGCAATATGTGTTCCCTCAATAGCCCCAATTATGTTGGGGATATGTCCCACAGCAAATAAATCAGCTTTCATTGTGGCCAATCCTCCACCTGGGGGAAAACGATGTAGCTGCACATGTGTTTTATCAGGCAGACAACACTCTGGTCAGCACTATTGAAAACATAGGCTGTGACATTCCTGCTGCCAAGCCAACTGTCACTTGGAAGGAGCCAGTTGCCAGGAAATGGAGCACTGATAGCACTTGCACAAGAGGGGGGATCCCGGTGGGGTGACGGATAGCAGATATTATGTCATGCTCCAAATGGGCACACCGCTCAGTGATTGTGGCACTGTCAGGTCTGTAGGTGAGGATAATGTGCCTGTCCTCCAATTTTGCCAAGTCCACCAGGGGTCTGTACACAGGGGGATGTCTCCATCTCCTATTCATCCGCAGCGGTTGCAATCTATGGGGCAAAGGAGTGAGTAGTTGGTCATTATCTGCACATTAAAATCACTACAGAGCAATGCATTTTGTGATTGTTACATTAATTTGGTGGGATATGTCCATAATGTGTATTTGTGTACTGTGGTGCAGTTAGGATCCATGGCCTGCCCCTCCCCCTGCAATGGCGTCCGCCTGTCCTGTATGTAGGGACAGGTGAAAATAAGGTAATTCCGCTGATGTTGTGCGCCGTTGCGGAAGGCGGACGGAAACCGCCGTGCAACTCCTCCTTGGTTTATATTGAGCCCTATGGGTTACAGTGGCCAAAGGGTGATGTACGCCGGCGGCAACGGTATGCACCGCCACTGACGTCACTGCCATTTTCTATCTGTTCACTTACTTGCTACCTGACCTTCAACAGGAGAGAACCTACACTGCATGTGCTGCTGTGACCTGTGTCTGGAACTGACCATGGCTCGTGTCACTGGGGAAAGGGCCCCTGCCTTCACCTCGGTGGAGTTGGAGAGACTAGTGGATGGGGTCCTACCCTAGTACCGACTGCTGTATGGGCCTCCAGACCAACAGGTGAGTACACTGTGTGTGCGATGTATGGGGTGTGAATGCATGGAGTGCTGTATGTGCAGGCCTCATGTAGGGCAGTGGGTGGATGGGCCCTGGGAAGCATGCTGCATCTATGCTGGGCCATGTCTGTGATAATAGGGATGGGAAGGGGTATGGTGGTCCAGGAGTGTAACAGGCGGGACAGTGTGACTTATACCTTTACCTGTGTGTATTTCCTCTGCAGGTCAGCGCCCATCAAAAGATTGGAATATGGCGTGCCATCGCCAAGGACGTGGGACCCTGGGGGTTAATGGCAGGCGGAGCATCCACTGTCGGAAAAGGTGGGAGGACCTGAGACTCTGGGCATGTAAGACGGCAGAGGCCCAGCTGGGGATGGCTTCCCAATGAGGAAGGGGTGCCCATCGAACCCTGACCCCACTGATGGCCAGCATACTGGCGGTGGCCTATCTGGAGCTGGATGGGCGCTTGGGGGCATTACAGCAGCAACAAGGGGGTGCGTACAGTGCCCTAATATACAACTTGCGCCTGGTGGGGTGGTATTCAGGTGGGGGGTGGGGGCCTTGTGGGTGCCCCTAGGCCAGGCCTGGCATTGCAGGGTAGTTCCCATGTTGGGCAGGGTTCTGACGTGAAAGTACTCCAACCAAGCTAGTAGGCATCCACTACTGGGCAGGGGTCTGTGCATCTCAGGTATGCTGCAATTGGCGTTAGGTGTCCCTATCTATGGGCTGGTGACTAGCATTGTGACTGGTAGTGCATTGCTTAATGCGTAGGGCTGTTCCCTGTGTGTAAGTGTGTTGTGTACGCCAACGGTGGTGTTGTTGGCACCATTGACCAAGTGTATTCTTTGTCTCTCCCCGCAGTTTTTTTTTTGTCACCCTGTCCTTATGTGCATTAGCATCATCTGGCAGAGGAGCAGAGGCACCGGCGATGGAGGGAGCTGCATTTCACAGGACCCAGGAGGAGAGCGGGGAGAGCACCAGTGGGACGGAGGGCAAGAGAATCACCACGGCGGAGACAGAAGGGGACAGTTCAGACACGGATACCTCCTCCGATGAAAGCTCTCTGGTGGTGGCAGAAACCTCTGTGCCCACCCGAGCTACAGGTACAGCCGCCACCTCCGTACCAGCACTGCTCTCCCAGCAGCCCCTCAGTGAGTTTCCTGTGCCCGCTCACCCAGAAGTGTGGGCATCTCCTTCGCCCCAGGCACCTCAGGCCTTGCCCTAGTTAGCCCTGCTGCCCTGAGTGAGGAGGCTATTGACCTCCTGCGATCCATCTCTGTTGGGCAGTCAACCATTGTGAATGTTATCCAGGGGCTGGCAGCCCACATGCAACAGACCAATGCATTCCTGGAGGGCATTCACACTGGCTTGGCAGCCCAACAGAGATCAATCCAGGCTCTGGCCTCCTCTCTGATGGCAGCCATTCTCTCTGTTTCTACCCTCCCCCTCCAACTTCCTCTTCCCAATCCCATTCTCCTCAACCCCAACCCATCCCAAGCACACAGGCAGATGAGAATGCACCCAGGACAACTCACAAGAGTGGACATGGCAAACACAAGCACCACACTTCATCCCACAGGCACTCACAAAACACCATCCAGAATCAGACATACCAACATCCATTGCCTCCACTGTGGCCCCCTCCTCCTTGTCCTCCAACTCCCTCCCAGTTGCATCTACACTCACACCTGCATGCACTACATCCTTATCCACTTCCTCCAGCACACCTATCAGTACACACCCCTCAGTGGCAGTCACCACCCCCACATCCATGCACACATCCCCGTGTCCTCTCCCACTGTATCTGTGCCCCCTCCTTCCAAAGTACACAAACACAAGCACTCAGACATCCAATAGCCATCCACCTCACAACAGCATCCAGTCCATACACCTGCACTCAAACACAGCAGACAGACACCTCCTACAACCACTCCCTCTTCCTCCACTCCCAATCCATCTCCCTCTTCCCGCCCTAACGTCCCTAAGAAGCTTTTCCTCGCCACCATTGACCTCTTCCCTAGCCCTCTCCCAGTCCCTCACGTCAGGCCAGGGCAGTCAAAACCCAGGCAAGCATCTCAGCCACCCAGTCCACGGGCACAGTAGTGTCCCCAACTACTCCAGGTGGGAAAGGATCCGGGCCACCAGTCAGTCAGACGGGTAGGGTGCCAGCCCCAAGTGCGTGAAGGAAGGGCAAGGAATCAGCCCCAAGGGCGTGAAGGAAGGGCAAGTTGCCAGCCCCAGTGTAGCCGGGTGCCGGAAATCCCAGCTACATACAATGCCGATCCACAGACCGACAAGTGCCCCGGGGGTCCCACAGAGAGTGAAAACGCAGAAGTCGGAAACCCGGATATCCGGGTTTCCATGAACCTGAAAAGGGAAGAAGGACAACGCATGCGCGGCGCGCAAATAGAGGAAGACGAGGAGGAGAAAGACGCCGGGACAGACGAGGAGAGCATGAAAGAAGAGGACGCGAAAACAAACAATTTGGACATCGAGGAAGGAAAACCAGGCGACCGAGGGTTATCAACCTCCAGAGACGGCCCCACGGAGGGACAAGGAGGTCCCAGAAGGCAGCAGCTACGCCACATCCCTGGAGGGGCGTGGCTCCACCAGGCACGGTCCTGCCTGAAGGGCAGAATAAGGGTTATAGTGGGAAGGGAGGAGGGTTGAGAGAGTGAGTAGAGGGAAGTTGGGAAGGGATTTTATTTTGTTACTTTGGGGAAAGAAAATCACCAACACGAGGGGGAGCACTAACCACGCAATACAGAGCAAAGGTGGTTCAATATTTGAGGAAGAAGTTTTGCGCACCACAGAGGTGACGGGACGGGGCCCTATAAACTATAGCCATCTTTTATTTTTCCTTTTCCTCCCCCTTTTGGCTGGAGCATTACCCAGACCACCACCACTCACTCCATCTATATCTCTCTCTCTCTCTCTTTCTCTCTCTCTCTCCCCACACTAAATCATACAAACAAATCACCCAGACATACGACTTACCGACCTTTTGTTCCTTTTTCCGGTCTACCTGATGACACCACCGCTGGGGAAACATCATCAAATACCGGGAACCCTGCGAAAGAAGAGAACAAAGGAGATCACCAACACATAAGGAGAAAAGACAGTGAGGGTCATTCTGACCCTGGCGGCCGGTGGCCGCCAGGGCCACCGACCACGGGAGCACCGCCGACAGGCTGGCGGTGCTCCAATGAGCATTCTGACCGCGGCGGTTCAGCCGCGGTCAGAAGCGGAAAGTCAGCGGTCTCCCGCTGACTTTCCGCTGCTCATTGGAATCCTCCATGGCTGCGGAGCGCGCTCCGCAGCCATGAGGATTCTGACCCCCCCTACCGCCATCCAGTTCATGGCGGGAAAGCCGCCATGAACAGGATGGCGGTAGGGGGGGTCGCGGGGCCCCTGGGGGCCCCTGCCGTGCCCATGCCAATGGCATGGGCACGGCAGGGGCCCCCGTAAGAGGGCCCCAAAATTTATTTCACTGTCTGCCTTGCAGACAGTGAAATACGCGACGGGTGCAGTAGCACCCGTCGCACCTTCCCACTCCGCCGGCTCGATTACGAGCCGGCATCCTCGTGGGAAGGTCGTTTTCCCCTGGGCTGGCGGGCGGTTTAACTGGAACCGCCCGCCAGCCCAGGGGAAAACTCGTAATACCCGCCGCGGTCTTTTGACCGCGGCGCGGTAATTTGGAGGGCGCGATCCTGGCGGGCGGCCTCCGCCGCCCGCCAGGGTCATAATGAGGCCCAGTGACTGTTACAAGAGCACCTATACTCTACAATAAATCCACTTCTATTCAATCACCTACCTGAGTGTCTCATTAATCCCTATCACTATACCCACTGCCGCAGTGGTGTCAGAAGTGGTATTGGAAGTAGCGAGAGAGGACAGCCCACCCAGAACATCATGGAAGTGAAACCTACTATAGAGGATATGATCCAACAACTCGCCAAAGGCCAATGTCATCTCCAAATGGTATGGGAGGCCCAACAAAGGGAAGCCAAGGAGGATCGAGAGGCCCTCCAGAGTGCACTTAAAAGCCAGGCCACCATTATGGCAAATAATCAGTTGGTGCATGAGACAGCCCTACAAAAGTTAACGGACACCATTGCCGCCAGTAAAGTCCACTCCAATGTACTGAGTTCGGTCCTCCAAAAGTTTCAAGAGGGGGAGGACCCTGATGCGTTCTTTACAAACTTCGAAAAAGTAGCCTCCTCCGCCCAATGGCCGGAAGAGCGATGGGGTCAGTATGTGGCCCCCTTATTAACAAGCATATTACAAACTGCCTATCAGGCAGCTAATCCGGCCGGGACCACACCCTACACCGAAATCAAGAAGAGTATCTTGGAACGTGTGGGACACAACCCGGAGTACTACCGCCTAAGATTCCGTAAGATAAAGTGGGCTCTTACCGAAGACACCAGGACATTATATGATGGGGTAAAGGACCTCAGACTTAAATGGCTAGGACCCACAGGAATGGATAGAGAAGACGTCATAAAAGCGGTCCTTCTGGAACAGTATTTGGAATCCCTTACCCCTCTCACACGTAGTTGGATCCGACAACACCCTAAAGTCGACACCGCCATTGCAATTGATCTGGCCTGCGCCTACCACCGGTCGACTGAGTTTAGGAGTGGGCCCTCTAAAATGACAAACCCTTCTATCCGACCTCAAACAGGACCTGCTCGACCACTTTTCCGAATGATGGTTGAAGACGCTTCCTTTCCCAGAGCCGGTGAAAAGCCTCCTATGCAACAACCCCAATGCTACAGTTGTGGCGAATGGGGACACATAGCACGGCATGCCCTCACAAAGAGGACAAGACAGAACCTATGGAGATCGGGATAACACGGGGACAAGCCCTATGTACAGGGAAGGGTAACCCTAGATATATGCAGAAGATACGGGTCAACAGCAAACCCATTAAAGCCCTATAAGACTCGGGATGTAGTCAGTCAGTCCTTAGAACCAGTCTGGTTGAACTACCGGAATACCAGCCACAACAATGGGTTTCCATATGACGCATCCACGGAAACAAGAGGGAATACCCCCTGACCTCAGTTCTTCTCGAGTGGGAAGGGAAACAGGCTGAGGTCCCAATGGGGATTATGGACCGCCTGGTCGAAGAATGTATCTTAGGTATGGATTACATACATTTTCCTGAACTATTACAGAAGGTAAAAGCAGGAATCCAGTTAGAGTCTTGGTGAGCAGAGGCTCCCTTTTCGGACACCCCTATAGAGAGCGGACATCTCTGTTATAGACCTACTAAACAAGAAAAGAGGCGTGAGAAACAGCTATATTGGACACAGGGGAAGGAAGAGGACTCAAGGAAGGTATTGGACACTACCCTGCCCCCCTTACCCTCCTTCCGTAGCAGTCAACGGGAAGACCCATCCCTTCAACATGCCTGGAGAGGAGCCAAGACAGAAAGTACAGGCGAGGTGGGTCCATATTTCCTTATATGCAAAAACCTCCTGTACCGAATCACCAAACCCGACAACCACGAAAAAATACAATTAGTAGTACCAGAGCCCTACCGAACACAGGTGCTCTACCTTGCTCACAATCAACCCGGGTGGTATTATGGTAGAGAGAAGACGGAGGAGTACTTGTTACGTCGGTTTTATTGGCCGGGAGTTTATGCTCACATCTGATGGTTTTGTACCCAATGTCCCAAATGCCAACTAGTACACCCCGGACCCTAGAGGAAAGTCCCCTTACAACCCTTGCCGATAATAGACATCCCGTTCTCCCAAGTAGGAATGGACCTGATAGGTCCCCTCCTCCCATCCACAAAAGGGCATACTTACATATTTGTCCTCGTCAATTACGCCACCAGATATCCAGAAGCCATACCTCTCAGCAGTATGACGACCAGAAATGTAGCCCAGGCCATGATTGGCTTCTTTTCCAGAGTCGGGTTTCCTAGCGAAATCCAAACTGATCAGGGTACTCCATTCATGTCAGCCTTAATGGCAGACATCTGTAAAACATTGGGATTCAAACAACTTAAAACGTCGGTATACCATCCACAAACCGACGGCCTCGTTGAAAGGTATAATCGTACCATAAAATCATTGTTGAAGAAAACCTTCTCTGAATCAGAACGAGACTGGGATAGGAAGCTCCCACTGGTTCTCTATGCCATAAGGTCCCACGAACAAGCCTCCACGGGACATAGTCATTTCGGGTTGGTATTCGGGCGACAGCCCCGTAGTTTATTAGATATGGCGGCCGAGACATGGGAAGAAGAAGAGGGGGAAAAACCCTTATTAGAGTAAATCCAAGAACTCAAGTCCCAACTTGAAACGATTTGGGAAGATGTTCGCAACCACATGGAAAGGGCCCAGGGCAAGCAAAAGAGTTATTACGATCAGGGAACGAAAGCAAGACAACCCCAACCCAACAATAAAGTCCTTATATTATGACCAAGCTCAGACAACAAGTTATTAGCCAAATTGCACAGCCCATATAAAGTTGAAAAAAACCAGTCTCTCCTGTTACATATCTCGTAGAATTATCTCAGAACCCAAAAACAGTACAGATTTATCATATCAACTTGCTAAAAAAGTGGGAAGAACCCACTGTTCTCTTACCCCCTGTAGCGACGGATTTTATGGTAACACCTGATAAACCCTTAGATATTGAGTTATGTCCCTCAACCCCAGAGACATCCTCGGAACGTCCCCAGATCAATCCTAATATACCAGAAACCCAACAAGGACAGCTGAATTGCCTCCTGGCTCAGCATACCACGTTCTTTTCAGAAAAGCCTGGTAAGACAACATTAATACAACATCATATCAAAACCCCAGAGGGTCAAACCGTACATCTCCAGCCCTACCATATCCCAGAGGCCCGAAGACATCTATTTGAGCAGGAAGTAAAAACCATGCTACAAATGAAAGTTATAGAACCATCCGTCAGCCCCTGGTGTTCACCGATCGTGTTAGTCCCGAAGCCGGATGGCTCGATCCGTTTCTTCATTGACATTCGCCAGTTAAATTCCATATCCCAATTTGATACATATCCCATTCCCCGAGTCGACGATCTACTTGAAAAATTAGGCAAGACCCGATATATGTCAACCCTTGATCTAACCAAGGGATACTGGCAAATACCACTTGCCCCAGCAGACCGGGAAAAGACGGCTTTCTCAACACCCTCAGGGCCCTACCAGTTCACAGTGCTTCCGTTTGGCCTGCATGGTGCTCCTGCTACCTTCCAGAGGTTAATGGACCACCTCCTAAGGCCCCTTCAACATTGTGTGTCCGCCTATTTGGATGATATAGTGGTCTTTAGCGAATCCTGGGAAGACCATCTCAACCATCTACACCGCGTTTTCCATGTCCTAAGTGCAGCAGGCCTTACAGCTAACCCGGCAAAGTGTCACCTAGCCCATGACCATATCGCATACCTCGGACATTTTATAGGGAAGGGACAACTGCGACCTCAGAAAAATAAAGTGGAGGCCATCCAGGGGGTTCCAGTTCCAACAACAACAAAAAGAACTCAGTTCCTTTTTGGGGTTAATAGGCTATTACAGATGATTCATGCCCAATTATTCTACATTGGCAGCCCCCCGTACCGACCTTTTACAGAAAAGCCAACCATCCAAACTATCAGTCTTGACTGCGGAGCAACTATCTAGTTTTCACCATTTAAAATCCCGCCTCATGACTGAACCAGTCTTGAGATGTCCCGACTTTACTAAACCCTTTCACCTACAAACCGATGCCTCGGACGTAGGGTTAGGGGCAGTTTTGTCCCAAGCAGACGACAACGGATATGATCATCCAATAGTATTCATTAGTAGAAAGCTGTTGCCCTGGGAATGGAAATACCCAATAATCGAGAGGGAGTGTCTAGCCATTAAGTGGGCCATTGAGAATCTACAGTACTACCTTCTGGGTCATCCCTTTATTCTATACACTGACCATGCTCCTCTCACCTGGTTGGCCTTCCATAAGAATACAAACTCATGCATCCTACAGTGGTTTATGGAATTTCAACCCTTTTTATTTCAGGTTTGTCACATCCCAGGGAATCACCAACATACTGCAGACTATCTATCCCAGTATCCTTGGGCCACGGAACTCCATCAGTCCTGTTCTTGGGAAGGGAGATGTAGCCGGGTGCTCGAAATCCCTGTTACATACAATGCCGATCCACAGACCGACAGGTGCCCCGGGGGTCCCGCAGAGAGTGAAAACGCAGAAGTCAGAAACCCGGATATCCGGGTTTCCGTGAACCTGAAAAGGGAAGAAGGACAACACGTGCACGGCGTGCAAACAGAGGAAGCCAAGGAGGGGAAAGACGCCAGGACACACGAGGAGAGCGCGAAAGAAGAGGACGCGAAAACAAACAATTTGGACATCGAGGAAGGAAAACCAGGCGACCGAGGGCTATCAACCTCCAGAGATGGCCCCACGGAGGGACAAGGAGGTCCCAGAAGGCAGCAGCTCCGCCACTTCCCTGGAGGGGCGTGGCTCCACCAGGTACGGTCCTGCCTAAAGGACAGAATAAGAGCTATAGTGGGAAGGGAGGAGGGTGGAGAGAGTGAGTAGAGGGAGGTTGGGAAGGGATTTTATTTTGTTACTTTGGGGAAAGAAAAGCACCAACATGAGAGGGAGCACTAACCACCTAATACAGAGCAAAGGTGGTTCAATATTTGAGGAAGATGTTTTGCGCACCACAGAGGTGACGGGACGGGGCCCTATAAACTATAGCCATCTTTTATTTTTCCTTTTCCTCCCCCTTTTGGCTGGAGCATTACCCAGCCCACCACCACTCACTCCATCTATAGCTCTCTCTCTCTCTCTCCTTCTCTCTCTCTCTCTCTACACCCCCTCCCCACACTAAATCATACAAACAAATCACCCAGACATACGACTTACCGACCTTTCGTTCCTTTTTCCGGTCTACCTGACGTTACCACCGCTGGGGAAACATCATCAACTACCGGGAACCCTACAAAAGAAGAGAACCAAGGAGATCACCAACACATAAGTAGAAAAGACAGTGACTGTTACAAGAGCACCTATACTCTACAATAAATCCACTTCTATTCGATCACCTACCCGAGTGTCTCATTAATCCCTATCGCTATACCCACTGCCACACCCAGCTGCAGGAAGGAAGGGCAAGGAGGCAGCCCCAGCTGCAGGAACAAAGGGCAAGGAGGCAGCCCCAGCTGCAGGAAGGAAGGGCAAGGAGGCAGCCCCAGATGCAGGAAGGAGGGCCAAGGGGCCCTACAACAGCAGGCAGTAGAGACAAGGGCCATGATGCAGGGACTCATTCGGAGCCCCCACCACCAACCATGGAGGTGCAGCTGTCTGAGGCTGCAGGGGAAGGGCTGGATCCCCCCCACCAAAGCCAGCACTGCCACCAGCAGCAGCAGCTCCACTGGGCAGCCGTCCGAGGTTGCAGGGGAAGGGCTGGAGCCTACCACTACCAGCACCGCCACCAGCACCACCAACAGCAACAGCAGCCCCAGTGGGCAGCCGTCCGAGGCTGCGGGGATGGGCTGAAGCCTCCCCCCACCACAGCCAAATCCACTATTAGCAGCACCACTGCCACCACTGAGCAGCTGGCACCACCGGAGGACAGTGTGTAGTCTTGCGTCCATGGGCTGTTGTGCCGCCTGGCCACTGCAAATCCTGTGGGTCTGACTCCCAGGTGAGAGATTGTGACCTTATACTCCCCAAGATCAGCTTCACTGGGCACAATGCCCCCTCCAGAACGAGTGGAAGAAGCCATCCACTCACCCCATCCTCCCCAGGATGAAGATCACTGAGCACAATCCCCCTCCAGAACCAGTGGAAGAAGCCATCTACTCACCCCATCCTCCACAGGATAAAGATCATTGGGCACAATGCCCCCTCCAGAACCAGTGGAGAAGCCATCCATTTGAGAGACTGTGGCCGTGCACTCCCGGGACCAAGCACAGGGCATGTTGGCCCCTCCAGACCATGTGGGCAAGTCACACACTTGAGCAACTGTGGCCTTGCACTCCCCAGGACCAAGCACATGGTATGTTGGGCCCTCCAGAGCCAGTGAGCAAGTCACCCACTTGAGAGACTGTGGCCTTGCACTCCCCAGGACAAGTCAGTGGGTAAATCACCTACTTGAGAGAATGTGGCCTTGCACTCCCCAGGACCAAGCACAGGGCATGTTGGCCCCTTCAGAGCCAGTGGGCAAGTCACCCAATTGAGAGACGGTGGCCTTGCACTCCCCAGGACAAAGCAATGGGCATGTTGCACCCTCCAGGACCAGTGGTGTTTTATCATCTTCCGACTGAGGTGCCCCCGTTCCCCGTCCCCCTGAGGTGCCTGGCTTTTTTTGACCTGATGCCCCTGCAGTGTTCTTTCCGGGTTGTTGCAGGAGTGAGGTGGGGCCTTGGACTATGTGATGTGGCCCTGTGCCCCACGGACATTGAGGACGGGGCAGTGTCCCTACATTTGTAAAAATGTCTTTACTTGTTGTTTTGGATGCACTTATTTATACTATTTTATCTTATTACACTCACTTTATTCACTTTATTCAATTCATTTCGTCCTTGCATTATTCCTGAGGTGTACGGGGTGAATAGGTAATGTTACTGCAGAGCCAGTGGCAGAGGCAACCCTGGACGGCGTCACCAGTAAGGGCCCCCTGGAGCACTTCAAATAGAGGAGACCCGGCAAATGGCAAGGACTTCTGGGTTCAGGAGGAGGGGTTGAGGCACGACCACATGGAGGAGGTAGAGGAGGATGCGAAAAACAAGAGAAGAGTAGAGAAGAAAGAAGACACGGCGACGGAACAACAGGGGTCGGACGGAGACCCCAACAAGGAAAAAGATGTAGAGGAGAGTGACAGCGCGGTGGAGGAAAGTAAAGGAACCAGAGGAGAGGATACAATGCCTGGTGTAGAAGCGGACGGGGAGCCAGACAGAGAGGAGTACGCAACGAGAAGACCACACCACGTTCCTGGAGGAACGTGGCTACACAAGGTATGGGCATTTTTCAAAAAAGTGTACCTATTGGAGTTAAGGGACATGAGGGGAAGTAAGGGAACCCTAGGGGGAATAGCCTCCTAGATAAAGCAGGTCAAGTGGGGGAGGAGAACGCCACAAACCACTTTTGCATGTGAAGCACATGTTACCCACTTTGGAGTGATCCCTACCTCACTTCCCACACTCACTCCCCTCCCTGGTGAACCCTGACTATACTGTACACTATTACACTTACCTGATACCTGGCTTTCTTTCCTTCCGAGGTATATTGGTCAAGAGTGTGACCCAGAAATCGCAAACCTCCCCATCAAACCATCCAGAGGATGGAGGAACCAACCTAAGAGAAGAGAAGAAAGAAATAACTGTAGTTAGATTATAAGATTATGTTGGTCATTCCAACTCTGGCGGGCGGCGGTTGCCGCCCGCCAGGCGGGAACCGCCATTTGGCCGCTACGTGGTCAGAAGACCGCTGCCGGCATTCTGACCTTCCCGCTGGGCCTGCGGGCGCACTGTTAGCGCCCGCCGGCCCAGCGGGAAGGAGGGCTGCAACACAGAAGCCGGCTCCGAATGGAGCCGGCGTTGTTGCGGCCGTGCGATGGGTGCAGTTGCACCCGTCGCGCTTTTCACTGTCTGCTAGGCAGACAATGAAAAGCCGTCCGGGGCCCTGTTAGGGGGCCCCTGCACTGCCCATGCCAGTGGCATGGGCAGTGCAGGAGCCCCCAGGGGGCCAAGACACCCGTTCCCGCCAGCCTCTTCCTGGCGGTGACAACCGCCAGAAACAGGCTGGCAGGAAGGGGGTCAGAATCCCCATGGCAGCGCTGCCATGGCGGATTAGCCCAGATGGGGCAAAAGCGGCGGGAAACCGCCGGCCCCGGTTTTCTGACCGCGGCTTTACCACCGCGGTCTGAATGGGCTAGGAAGCACCGCCAGACTGTTGGCGGTGCTTCTGTCATTCGTGGCCCTGGCGGTCTTAGACCGCCAGGGTCAGAATGACCCCCTATGTCTCTATAAATATAACAAAACGAATAAAACAATTAACAATCTCCCCATTTTAGACTGTGTTGCCCTAAGTATTTACAGTATCGGCCTCGTACAATACCAAACACAGAAAAATTACAGCACCATCAACAAACTACAGAACCACCAATAAAACCCACCAATCAAATACCTCGAGAAAGGCATATAAAAAGTAAATACATTTAGAGGAGTTCTAGATATCAACTGAACTTTAAATCTACCTACCAGCTAGACGGACTTGGGAGGTTTGTCGTAGTCCTCCAGAAGTCTTTGGAGTCAAAAGGTTTCCAAGTTTTAGGATTTTCAGGATGTTCCTAGGACCTAAGGAACAGCACTTGCGTGCCAATACTCTCTCCAGTAGAAGCCACTAGCAGGCTCCACAGCAGGTCCAGTTGGAACTGGTCAGACTGGCTCTTCAGGAAAAGTGATTCTAGCAATTTTTCTGTCCCTGTAACTCAACAAGAGATCAGTCAACTGACCCTTGTAGTGCACTTCTTTGTACTGGGTATATGTGGGAGAAGGTCTAAACGTTCAGGTCTCCTCACAGGTCTCATAGAAGATGCATCCTTATTCTGTCTTTCACCGGTCTTGTAGTGTTCTTAAGAGGGTGCCCGGGGTTGCCAAATTTATGTCTAGCTCCAGCCTGTGGGTGAGTGGGTAGACTCCTGGGCTTCCTCTAGCCAATAGGAAATATGTTCCAGAGGTAACCTTACTCCATTTTGCAGCAGCTTGTGTGTGCCTCTGCTGCGCTCCATGCAGTTCTGAGAGCTCCAGAATGCAGTAAGTTGCACTGCTCGTGCAGATTTTTAGTGCTGAGAGTTTGTTTCGGGCTAAAAAATCAGTGTGAGTGGCACAACGCGCAGGACACAATGTTCTGCTTGAGCGGCAGCTTCCTCAATGCTAGCAGCAGGTTTCTTAACACTAGTGATAGTGACCTGCTGCAACCGCCCACGTTGAGAAATCTCTCCGGGAGGTGGTCTAGCATAGGTTTTTTCTTGCTCGCAATTGCAAAAATAAATGACTGCCCTCTCTGGAAGTTGAAGATGGCACCACAGAACCTCTGCCCAGGAGTGGGACTCTAATTTCCAACCATTCTTCTTCCAGGTCTCTGGCTTGTTCAACAATCCACATTTTGTATTGTGAAACATCCCCTTTTGAAAAAGGAATGAAAGTGGACATTATTTTTTTGTACCATGGATCAAATATTTTGGCACAGATGTACTCTTTGAAAACACAGTGGCCCTCATTCCAACCCTCGCGGTCGGTAGTAAAGTGGCGGTAAGACCGCCAACAGGCTGGTGGCAAAAAAATGGAATTACGACCGTGGCGGAAACCGCCAACAAAGACAGCCACTTTAACACTACGACCGCCACGGCGGAACAAACAAACAGCTTGGCGGTCACTGCCAACAGACAGGCGGAAGACAATGTACCGCCCACACTATATGACAGGCCAATCTGCCACCTTTTCCGGGGCGGATTCAACGCGAACACAAATACGGCGGAAACAGGACTTGGAAGGGAAAACTCTCACCTCTACACATCCCACGAGGAACCAGGACGCAATGGAGCCGGAACTCCAAATACTCCCTTCGATTGTCTTCCTGCTCCTCTACCAGGAGCACGACCGACGGCAGCGACGACCACTATGAGTACTGCACCTATGACACAGGGGAGGGGGGAGGGAAAAGAGAGTGACACACATACGCAATACCCCCACCCTCACCCACAACAACACACACACAAATACATGCTGAAACGTTACATTTCCCCCCCTCCAAACCCCTCAGGAAGAACGCAAGGACAAAAGGAAATAATTTGAACAAATGTAATCAAGAAAAATCCATTACTCAAAAATGTATATACACTATTAACAAATATGTACACCAAGAATTCAAGTCTAGGTACCTCACCTATATAGTCCGAGGACCACTGGGCCCAAAATGCATGGGCGAGGCCCACATAAGATACCCGATCCAAATGAAGAGAACACTGCAGGGGCATCAGATCGAAATAAAACAGGCACCTCAGGGTGAAAGGAAGTGGGGGCACCTTAGCTGGATGAGTGCACAACGGCAGCTCCACGAGGGGGCTCCATGCCCATTGATGTATCCTGGGGAGTGCAAAGCCACAGTCTCTCAAGTCTCTCCAGTGGGTGGTTTGCCCACTGCTTTATCCTGGGGAGTGCAAAGCCACAGTCTCTCAAGTCTCTCCAGTGGGTGGGTTGCCCACTGCTTTATCCTGGGGAGTTCAAAGCCACAGTCTCTCAAGTCTCTCCAGTGGTGGGTTGGCCACTGCTTTATCCTGGGGTGTGCAAAGCCACAATCTCTCAAGTCTCTCCAGTGGGTGGTTTGCCCACTGCTGCATCCTGGGGAGTGCAAAGTCACAGTTTGTCAAGTCTCTCCAGTGGGTGGTTTGCCCACTGCTGCATCCTGGGGAGTGCAAAGCCACAGTCTCTCAAGTCTCTCCAGTGGGTGGTTTGCCCACTGCTGCATCCTGGGGAGTGCAAAGTCACAGTCTTTCAAGTGGATAACAGTCTCCACTGGTTATGGTGGGGGCTTTGTGCCCAGAGTGCTTCATCCTGCCAAGGACTAAGGTAGTGGATGTGATACTCCACTGGTTCTGGAGGAGGCTTTGTGCCTAGAGTGCTTCATCCTGCCAAGGACTGAGGTAGTGGATGTGATACTCCACTGACGGTGGGGCAACATGGAAGCTGCCCAGGCCCCTGGAACTGACCACCAGCCTCGTACGAATGACCACTGGTGGTACCACTGGCTCAGGATGTGGGCGCTGGCAGTGCTGGTGGTGGGCTCAGTAGCGGCAGTGCTTGCAGCAGTCATTGGGCAGCGGTGCTGGTGGCGGGCTCACTGACCTTGGTGCTGGCTGCGGTGTCATGAGCTTCGGTGCTGGTGGGGGGCTCACTGACCTCGGTGCTCCTGAAGGGCACAGTGTCTGCGTTGCTGGTGAAGGGCTCAGTATCTAGGGTGCTGGCAGCGGTGGCCGTGGTGCATGTGGTGGTGCCGGTGGCGGTCTTGTCTGCCGTGCAGGTTGGCGGTGGCTTGCCTTTCTTTTTCAGGCCCTTCCCCACCTTATATGGTGGTGCAGCTGTCTTGCCACTCCCAACTGTTGTCTTGGCTGAGCCCTTGGTGGCAGGTGTTTTGGCCTTCTCCCCCCCCCTGGAATGTGGGCAACTTCTTCTGTTTTGGAGGTGGGGGAATGTCCTTGGCCTCGCTTCTTGGGACACTGGCAGCCCTGCTGCTTGGCACACTCCAGAAGCCGGTTACAGCTGGCACCACTGTGCCCGGTGATGTGGTGGTTGAGGTGTTGGGTTGGGACCTGGAAAGGCGAGCCCTAGGGGACGGAAGGTGTGGGGGAGGTGAAGGGAAGAGGTCAAGGTTTGACAGGAAAAGTTTTTTTGACACACTGGGACGGGTCGATGGAGGGGGTTTGGGAGTGGAGGAAGAGGTAGTGGTTGTAGGAGGTGTCCGTTTGCTGACTTTGGGTGAAGGTGCATGGGCTGGAGGCTGTCTTGAGGTGGATGGCTGTTGGGTGAGTGTGTGACTGCGTTTGTGTACTTTGGGAGAAGGGCTCACAGACACACTGGGAGAGGACACAGGGGATGTGTGAATGGTAGAGGGGATGGTGACTGCACGTGAGCGGTGATGGGCGTGCTGGTGATGGAGGTAGTGGCTGAAGATGTAGTGCATGCAGGTGTGAGTGGAGACGTGACTGAGAGGGAGGAGGGAGACGTGGAGGAGGGGGACACAGTGGAGGAAGTGGATGTTGGTATGTGTGCATGGGTATGATGCTTGTGTGAGTGCCTGTGGGATGTGTGATGCTTATGTTTGCAAGAGCTACCCTGGTGTTTTGAGGTGTGTGCATGCTGGTCTGATGGTGTGCTTGGGATAGGCTGAGGTACTGGGGATTGGGTCTGGGTGGAGGAAGTTGGAGGGGGAGGCTGGACACAGGGACAATGGCTGCCATCAGTGCTGAGGCCAGAGTCTGAAATGCTCGCAGTTGGGCTGCCTGGCCAGAATGAATGCCCTCCAGGTATGTATTTGTCTGTTGCAACTGCCTCTCTACACCCTGGATGGCATTCAGAATGGTAGACTGCCCAACACTGAGGGATCTGAGGAGGTCAATGGCCTCCTCACTGAGGGCAGCAGGGCTGACTGGGGCAGGGCCTGAGGTGCCTGGGGCTAAAGAAATGCCCACCCTCCTGGGTGAGCAGCCATGGGGCACACGCTGAGGGGCTGCTGGGAGGGCGGTGCTGGTGGTGGGGGTGGTGGCTGTACCTGTAGATGCGGGGGCACAGAGGGGTGCGCCACCGCAAGGGTGCTCCCATCAGAGGAGGAGTCGCTGTCGCTGATCTCTGCTCCAGTCCCCGCCGTGGAGCTCCCCTCGGCCTCCGTCCCACTGGTGAATTCTGATTCCGTAGTCTCACCCTCCAGGGCCATGTGGGATGCAGCTCCCTCCTGCTCCGGTGGCACAGCTCCTCCGCCTGATGATGCTAATGCACACAAGAACAGGGAGACCACAAAAAGGGTAGGGGAAAGAAAGTAGAAAGACATGTTCAGTGTATGCAACACCGCTACCGTTGGCGGACACTACAGACACAGCAGCCCTCTGCACTACGCCATGCAGTTAGAGTTCCCTAATTTATCACAGGGTACATGGCCTATGCCCGAATGCTGCACACATGGAAGTCACAGGAGCCTGACTAGGTGTAGATAGCTCTTACTACTGATGGGGTTGGGGTGCCACTTAGCCTGCCTCACAAAGGGTCCTTGCCTACAAGGCTTGCCCTAGCCTAGGGGAGCCCACAGCCCACCTCCCCCACCCAGACACCTCCTTATGCGCACAGAGTCAGATGGATGTGACTGTACTCACCCCCTTGCGGCTGCTGTGATGCCCTCAAGCACCCATCCAACCCTGGATACGCCACCGCCAGGATCCGGAACATCAGGGGGGTCATGGTGCGACAGGCACCCCTCCACGTTGGGAGGCCATCCCCAGCTGGGCCTCCGCCGTCTTCTTGCTCCAGCGGTGAATCTCCTCCCATCTTTTACGGCAGTGGGTGCTCCGTCTGTGGTGGAACCCCAGGGCCCAGACGTCCTTTGGCGATGGCACGCCAAATATCCTTCTTCTGGTGGGCGCTGACCTACAGGAATAGTGCAGGGGAAAAGGTAAAACATTAACCGTCCGGACCGTCACAGTCATTGACCCACGTTCCCACCCTTGCCCTGACACACATACACTCACCGTCGTATCATGGACGCCTCATCCCCCCCCTTCTCCCATCCACACCACTCCAAACAGCCATTGCCCATACAGCATGCTCACAGTGTACTCATCTGTTTGTCTGGAGGACCTTAGAGTAGTGTTTACTCGGGGAGGACCCCATCCACTAGTTTCTCCAACTCCTCCGATGTGAAGGCAGGGGCCCTTTCCCCAGACACTTGAGCCATTGTCGCTTCCAGACTAAGGTAACAGCAACACTTGCAGTGTAGGTTCTCTCCTGTCGAAGATCAGGTATCAAGTGAGTGAACAGAGAGAAAATGATGGTCACGTCCGTGGCGGTGCGTACCGTCACCGCCGGCGTACATCGTCATTGGCTCCTGGGACCCATAGGGTGCAATGTTAACCAATGCAGGATTGCGCTGCGGTCTTCGACCGCCTACCGCGACGGTGTACAACGCTAGCGCAGTTACCTCATATCCCCTTGTCCCACCTTAAAGGTCAGGCAGCTGCCATTTCAGGGGGCCACATGGCATTTAATTTTAAAGGTTTCACACATATCTAGGCCTTGCATACACACTAAGACAGGCACATAGCGAATTGACAATTGTGTGCAATAAAGTTATTTTTTTTGTACCTCAGTGTTGGCTGACCCTCTGATCGCTGTTCTCATCAATGGAGCACATCCGCTGGGGCAGGTGAGGAGATGGCGGCATCCTCCGGTGTACAGACCGCTGGTGGACCTGTCGACAATGGAAGAGCGACATGTAAGAGTTACCTACAGACTTGATTGTGCCACAATCCAGGAACTGTGTGCCCAGTTGGAGCCAGACCTGATGTCAGCTATCCGCCATCCCACAGGAATCCCCCCTCTAGTGCAGGTCCTGTCAGTACTCCATTTCCTGACAAGTGGGTCTTTTCAAACTACAGTGACCATAGCATCAGGGATGTCCCAGCCTATGTTCTCAAACGTGTCGTCCAGATTGTTGTCTGCCCTGCTGAAACACATGCGCAGCTACATCCTTTTCCCTCAGGTGGAGGATTTGCATACAGTGAAAGGTGACTTCTATGCCCTGGGACATATCCCCAACATCATAGGTGCCATTGATGGGACACATGTGGCCTTGGTACCCCCCCGCAGGAGTGAACAGGTGTACAGAAACCGGAAGAGCTACCATTCTATGAATGTGCAGATGGTGTGTTTGGCTGACTAGTACATCTCCCATGTGAACACCAAGTATCCTGGCTCAGTGCATGACGCTTACATTCTGAGGAATAGCAGCATCCCTTATGTGATGGGGCAACTCCGGAGGCACCGTGTGTTGCTAATAGGTGAGGACAAGGACCCTATACAGTGTGAATAGTTGTCTGTGTCTGGGGTTGTCCCTAAGGGTTAGTGTGTGTCTAACAGTTGTCCCTCGACATTTGCAGGTGACTCTGGCTACCCCAACCTGTCATGGCTACTGACCCCAGTGAGGAATCCCAGGACAAGGGCAGAGGAACGCTACAATGAGGCACATGGGCGAACTAGGAGGGTTATAGAGAGAACCTTCGGCCTCCTGAAGGCAAGGTTCCGGTGCCTCCATATGACAGGTGGTTCCCTTTACTACTCACCAAAGAAGATGTGCCAGATCATCGTGGCTTGCTGTATGCTGCACAACTTGGCTTTGCGATGACCGGTGCCTTTTCTGCAGGAGGATGGTCCTGAAGGAGGTGTTGTGGCAGCTGTGGAGCCTGTGGACAGTGAAGAAGAGGAGGCAGATGAAGAGGACACAGACAACAGAAACACCCTGATCCAACAATACTTCCAGTGAGACACAGGTAAGAAGACATCACTGCCTCCTACATCTGATAAAATTGTTCGAACTCTCATCTGCCTGTCACTTTCACCCAGTGTATGTACCCTAATTTGTCTCTTTCCCTTTCGATTTCACAGATGTGAGTCCCACTGTGTGACCTCTGCTATGTTACCTCATGGAATAGAGCTGTTTGACAGGTATGTTGACAATAGAATGGACACTGCTGTTTTCCACAGTTATTGCAAATACACATTTGTGAAAGCACAGACTGACTCCAGATTGTTTTGTGGTTCAAGGGTGTTTATTTAAGTGCTAAATAGTGGAGGGGGTTGTAAAATGGTCATGGGTGATGGTGGAGGAATGACCATGGCAGAGTCCAGTCTATTGGTCTTACAGGTGCATTGTCCAAAGGGGCGTAGGAAGTGGAGCTAGGGCAGTTTAAGGATGGACAGGGTGACAAAGTGGGACAGAAGGATGACATTCAGGGCGGTCTCATTTCTTGGCGGGGGTCTTGGCATTGTTCTCTGTCTTTGTCCTGGATCTCAGGGACTGCTTGCGGGGTGGTTCTCCATCTGCAGGGGGTGGGGTGCTGGTATCGTGGTCCTGTGGCGGTGCCTCCTGTCCACTAGCGCCGGTAGAGGTGGCGGGCAGTTCATCATGCAGGCTAGTGTCAGGGGCCCCTTGTTGTGCCACAGTGTCCCTCCTGGTGTTCACGAGTTCCTTCAGCACCCCTACAATGGTGCCCAGGGTGGTACTGATGGATTTGAGTTCCTCCCTGAACCCCAAATACTGTTCCTCCTGCAGCCGCTGGGTCTCCTGAAACTTGGCCAGTACCATTGCCATCGTCTCCTGGGAATGATGGTACGCTCCCATGATAATGGAGAGGGCCTAGTGGAGAGTGGGATCCCTGGGCCTGTCCTCCCCCTGTCGCACAGCAGACCTCCCAGTTCCCCGGTTTTCCTCGGCCTCTGTCCCCTGAACCGTGTGCCCACTGCCACTGCCCCCAGGTCCCTGTTGTTCTTGGGGTGGTGGGTTAGCCTGGGTTCCCTGTAGTGGTGGACACACTGCTGCTTGATGTGTCCTGGGGACAGAGGTATGGGCTCGGTGGGTGGGTGCTGTGCTGGTGTTTCCTGAGGGGGGCGGCTCTGTGGTGGCCTGTGACTGTGTCAGGGGAACCGACTGTCCTGAGGTCCCAGACAGGCCAGGCTGGTCATCTAGATCCAGTTGGACAGAGCTGCTGTCATCACTGTGGACCTCTTCTGTGGGTGGAGTGGACATGTCTGGAACCTCCTGTCCGGTGACGTTGGGTAGGGGTCCTGCAGGGGTGTAAAGGCATGATTATTGCATCTGTGTGTGTGCCATGGTGTGCAATGGGTGGGTGACCCTGTACCCCAGTGCTTACATTCTTGTGTAGGACCTTGTGTGTTAATTGTTTAGGGGTCTGTGTGGGTATGTGTAGTGGACATGCATTGGTGATGGGTGTCCATGCTTTGTTGTTGCATGCAGGGCTTGGTGTTGGGATGAGTGGTTTGTGATAGTGGGACATATGTGAGGAGTTTGAGTGATGGGGGTGAGGGTGAGGGTGGGGGTATGTGATGGCATGCAGGTAGGGTGGGGGATGAAGTACTTAAGATTTGACTTACCAGAGTCCATTTCTCCAGCTACTCCTGTGAGGCCCTCAGGATGCAGTATAGCCAAGACCTGCTCCTCCCGTGTTGTTAGTTGTGGGGGAGGAGGTGGTAGTCCGCCACCAGTCCTCTGAACCGCAATGTGGTGTCTTGAGACCACGGAACGCACCTTCCCCCGTAGGTCGTTCCACCTCTTCCTGGTGTCATCCCGTGTTCTTGGGTGCTGTCCCACTGCATTGACCCTGTCCACAATTCTGCGCCATAGCTCCATCTTCCTAGCTATGGTGGTGTGCTGCACCTTTGATCCGAATAGCTGTGGCTCTACCCGGATGATTTCCTCTACCATGACCCTGAGCTCCTCCTCAGAAAACCTGGGGTGTCTTTGTGGTGCCATGGGGTGGTTAGGGTGATATGTGAGGTGGTGTGTGTTGTGATGTGTGGGGTGATGTTTAGGGGGGTGTAGTGTTTTGTGCGTGGATGTGTATGTGTGATGGTATTGTGTGCCTCTGTCTGCTGGTGTGGTCTTTGCTTTGCTGTCTCTCTGCTTCTGCCAAATTGTTGGTTGTATGGGTTTGTGGGTAATGTGGATGTGTGTTTTATAGTGTATTGGGTGTGTGGGAGTGATGTGTGTATGTGTATCAGGTGTGTGTATTTGGAATTGTCCAATGTGGTAGTGTTTTGTAAATGTGTGTGTATTTTGAGCGCGGCTGTGTGTACCGCCAATGGATTACCGCGTATGAAAGACCGCTGCGTGGATTTGTGGGTCATGTTAGTGTGGGCATATTCCTGTTGGCGTGACAGTGGAGGTTTTGTTATCGCCAGTTTATCACTGACCTTTGGTGTGGCGGACTTGTGTGGGTGTCTAGATTTTGGCGGATTCTGAGCTGTGGGTCGTAATAGCTGTAGCGGATTTCCGTGGCCGCGACGGTTTGTTAGCGGTCTTCTGCACGGTGGTAAGCGGGATCTACCGCCAATGTTGTAATGAGGGCCTATGTCTCTTTGCAGCCTTGTATTAACAGTCAAGAGAAGGATTAAGCTGTAAAAGAAGACTTGTGCTTCTTTATTTTTTTTCCCACTTGCAAACCTTGGTGAGACCTTATTTAACTAACTTGTCTTGTAGCAGATGCAGCAACGGGATATCTTGGCCGACTGTACTGTCTTCCTTGCTGTCTTCCTGTGTGAAAACCTCAAAAGGAAGTTGCATCTGTGTCAGGCATTTCACTAGGCCCATTTGTGCACATCCATGGTCATGCTTTTCGCAATTGCATCCACTCTTCTTTGATTGACATAGGGCCTGATTTAGATTTTGGCGGTGGGGCTACTCCATCACAGCGGTGAAGGATATCCCATTCGCTGAATTCTGAACTTCATAAGAAACAATGGGATTTAGATTTCAGCAGATGGAATATCTGTCACCATTGTGACGGAGTAACCTATCCGTCAAATCAAAATCAGGCCCGTAGTCATTAATCTGTCTGTGCTGCTCAAACAGACATTGCAACATGTAATAGGTCGAGATCCAACGTGTTGGTGCCTCCTGTATGTGGGCTTTAACTGTTACTCTATTAGCATGCTGAATGATCCTCAGCTTCTCCTGGGCTTCAAAAGAATGGCTGAAATGATTGCTGATTCTTCTGCCGATGGTCAGTATGTTGCTGAATATGTCTTCTTTTTTTAGAAAATCCTGCACAACCAGGTTGATGCAATGCACCAAACACAGTTCCCTTAAATAGCCACCATCTGCCATGGCCTTAACTATATTACTTACATTGTTCGTGGCAACAAATCCATTTGTAAGCCCTCTGGGTTACAGTCTTTCAAATACCTTGCTGTTAAAGTCTTCCAAGATAGTTGCAGCTTTATGCAGCTTATTGCAATGTTATCCTCCTGCTTGCTAATTGTAAAAAGTCCCAAACTGTGGAGGAGAGATTTCTAAGAGTGCCAGTGCCTGAAGAAGAACTGGAGGTATGTGCTTGTTTCATCAACTACCTCACTGCAGTGCATACTTCTACTGAGGTAGGGCTGGATGCAGGTCTTAGTGGGGGCTTTGCAAATATGGGAGCGGGCTCTGGTTCTGGTACTAGTGCCACATCCCTCGGAGCAAGTTGAATAGCAGTGGTAATGTCTAGTTAGTTACCGGTAATCTTCATTACTCCTGGTCCTGTAGTCCTCATCCCATTCATTACTAAATGGAGAGAAATCTCTCCATGACAGAAAAAAGAACATGAGGAATGCTGTGTACCCACCCCGCCCATACCAGGGAGTACATAACCATGTACTTACCCAGCATTCCTCCTGAACTACCAAGCCCCCTACTCGAAGACCGACCGTCCGGGAGGGAGGGCAGGGCATAATGAATGGGACGAGGACTACAGGACCAGGAGTAATGAAGATTACCGGTAAGTAACTAGACATGACCCCCAGGTCCTACCGTCCTCGTCCCCTTCATTACGAAATGGAGAATACCCAAGCCAAAAAAAGACAGCCTGAGAGACAACACCAAGAAATAACCACAGAGGCAAACCACAGGTACATGCCCAAAAAGTGATTTAATGAAAACACCAAATTAGGAGCAAACTGCCTGTAGAACCCCTAACCCAAAATTAAGTTAATCCCCCAGGACATTCTGAAGATGATTGTGGGAAACAAAGGTTTTAGCAACAGCCCAAGTTGCTGCCCGACAAATCTCAGAGATGGAGACCCCCTTAGTTTACGCCCAAGAGAGGATGTCTTTTTCCCATAGAAGAGGAACCAAAGGAAAGAAAAAGAGAGTCCAGTTTATGAAAAGGGCGAGTCCTGTCAAGATAGATCAAAAGAGCCCTACGAACATCCAGCAAAGACCAATTTATATCTCCCGTCCCAGGAGACCACACCGGCAAGGAAGGGAGAACAATCTCCTGGGAACAATGGAAATGAGAAGCCAACTTGGGAACAAAGGCCGAATCCAAACGCAAGACAACGCTATCCTCGGAAAAAGACAAAAAGGGTTCCCGAGCCATCAAAGCACCCAACTCCCCAATACGCCTAGCGGAGGGGATGGCAACCAAAAACACCACTTTGAAAGTTAAAAACTCAATATTAGCGGTCTCCAGAGGTTCAAAAGGGGAGGATACCAAGTAACGAAGCACCAGAGGTAAATCCAATAAAGGAAAAAGAGGTTTCACCAGAGGACAGGAAAGAGAAAAGCCTTTCAACAGACGAGAAACCAAATCTTCTAAATCTGCAAGATTACCCCTACGGAGCCCGAAAAGCTTTAATAGCCGCCCACTGAGCACGCAAGGTAGAGACAGACAGGCGCTTCTCAAAACCTTCCCACGAAAACTGAAGAACCATAGGCAAGTAACAATCCAGTGGAGACAAACCAAGAGGAGAACACCATTTCTGAAAATTAGCCCAATGTCGAGCATAGGATTTCAAAGTAGATGGTCTACGGGACTGTTGAATAGCCACCGCTAAATGCCTGGGAATGCCCTTGTGCTGCAACCCTTGCCTTTCAACTTCCAGACCGAAAGCTGAAGCTTCCAGAGAGGAAGAGGTGGAACAGACCAGAGAGGGAAGGGGAACAGAGGAAGAAACCAAGGACCCTGAACAGACAGCAACCGGACCAAGACCTCTGAGGCCTAAAAGGAACCACCAGAATCACACACCGGTCCTCCCATAGCAGGCAGGCAAGAAACCTGGGAATGAGGGCAAAAGGCGGGAACGCATACAACAGTCTGTCTGGCCAAGGAACTGTCAAAGCATCCACTCCCCATGCTCCTGCCCGTGTAGTGAATCCTAGTTTGTTTTAATGGGATAACAGGAGTTAGCTTAGCCTTTGGCTTGCAGACTCGTGTCCCCGTCACCTAGTGACTTTTAACCTACTTAGCATCCTCTGTCTTAGCCCATGTAATTATTTAATTCATTTAAGATGGCTGCCTTGTTTATAGTTAGGCCACTTGTTATGCCTTGCATTATCAGTGCCACCGCGCTAAGGCGTCAAGATCAAGTGACAAAGACAAACAAACAGTAGGTGTTCACACTTAGGGACTTTCCCTCTCCATACTTTCGAGGGATTTGCTTATAATAATTTGCGCCCCAAGCATGTCTGTTATCTATTGTTTGGGAACACACCTACGTCAGGGGTACTGGTAGATCTGTAAAAATACATTGCTTTTTAGACAGATAATCAGAGGGATTCCGACCAGAGGGCATTGCCACCATCACTGATATCGATGCTGCAGGTCGTCTTGACGCTGACCCAGTCTTCGTGTCCCTGCGGAGTCTGAGATAGAGACCTCATTCCAAGGTGACGAGGGTTGGGGGCTCCTCTCATGGACATGGCATTGGAAGATTAGGTTTAGCAAACACAGCTCTCCCTTAGGTAGGAGGTTAGGCCTATCATTTTAGGGTATTAGGAGATATTACACATCCTATGTCTTTTATGTGCTATTGCAAGATGGTGGGGGTCTTTGTAATAATGACTCTTGTCTTCACAAGTCTGTTTCTTGCACTGTTCATTATCCTAATCATTGCAGCCCATGCAACATATCACAGATTGCAGTTGTGTTAAATAAAAACTATTGAAACTTTACTGCATCTTCGTTATTGCCTGTGTTTGGTTGAGATATGATGTATCTGTGAGAAAGGGGTAATCTCCGTTTAACCACGACACTCCCAGAGATGTCTTATTCTCGAGTCCATGCGTAAAGGCTGCCACAAATCACCATTTACTGTTTGTGTTTTTGGTGAGGTGGTACTAGTGAGCCGGAAGGGTTGGGATGACAGCTGCGACTTGTTGTAGGATAGGCATAGTTGCCTGCAAACATAAGTACTGTCATCCTTAAACCAGCAGTCTTGCCGAGAGCAAGAGTCCAAACTACGACACCTGAGGATCCCGAGAACAGAAAAGAGGAACCTGAGAATTGAGCCGGGAAGCAAAGAGGTTAAGGTAGGGTACTCTAAACTTTCCACACACCCTTGAAAAACACCTCCTGGGAAAGAGACATTTCCGCTAAAGGGAGAAAACACCTGCTGAGAGAGTCCGCCACACCATTGTCCACCCCCCTCACATGCACAGCAACCAGGGACTGAAGGGAGCGCTCACTCCAGTGAAACAACTGCTGTGCCACCAGATTGAGAGACTAGGACCGAATCCCACCCTGGTTTTTGAAGTAGGCTACTGTGACCATGTTGTCGGAACGAACCATGAGAGCATGACGAAACCCCATACAGACCCGGAAGAGAGCCATGGGCTCGCTCCAATTGGAGGAACACCTCCCCTCCTGAGGTGACCAGCGGGCCTGAAGAGACCTGTTGCCCAGGGTTGCCCCCCACCCCAAAGAGCTGGCATCCGTAGTCAATACCACAAGAGGAGAGGGTTGCAAAGGAACTCCTTTCTCCAAATTGGAGCCCAATGTCCACCAATGCAGATCTTTGTGAAACAATCGGTTCAGATCTGTGCGGCAGCGAGCCCCAATAAATGTCGGATCCTGAGACGGAAGCAGTTGGCATTTGTCCCAGTTCAGGAGAAACCCATGGCGCTGCAGAGTGGAACAAACCAACTGACGGTTCTGTACCAGCTGGGCTGGAGAGGGGGCGTGAATCAACCAGTCATCAAGATGAGGGTATAAATGGACACCTTGGAGATGCAATGAGGCCACCAGCAGAGCTACCACTTTCGTGAACACACAGAGAGCAGACCTGAGACCAATTGGAAGGACTCTGAACTGGTAATGACACCCCTTGAGACAGAACAGGAGATATTGCTGAGATGATGGATGTACTGGAACATGGTTCCTGAAGATCCAGGGTGCACAGAAAATGACCCTGAAGGACCAAAGGAATGATTCTCTGCAAAGTCTTAAAAGGGACATGGCGGACAAATCGGTTCAGAGCTTTCAAATCCAAAGCCAGGCTGAAGCCCCCTGTATGGTTCGTAACCAAGACGATTATGGGATAGAAACCGTGACCCTGCTCCAACGTCGGGACTGGCACCACCACCTGTTTCTGCAGCAAGGAACCGATGCCCAGTCGTAGTGCCACCTGCTTGCTTGGGACTGGGGCCAAGGAATGGGGTGCACCCCGAAGGAAGTGGAACAGTCAGAAACTCGATCCGATAACCATGGCGAACAACATCCAGAACCCGCAGATCAGAGGAGGTGAGAGCCCATGCTGGAAGAAAATGCTGCAAACGGCCCCCGACCTCAGGAACTGGAACGGTCATATAGTCAGGAATGAGACTTAGGAGGATGAGGGGTGAATTTGTGCTTCTTGTCCCTGCCCCTACCCAGTGGAAATCGGCCTTGTGACCAAACAAACTGATGCCTGGAGAGAGCCTGATCTGGAGACTTTCTACAAAACAAACGTCAATTCCCCAAGGAGGACCAGAAAGAAAAAGAATGCTTCTTCTCCTTAAAAAGCTTTTCCAGTTCTGCCCCCAAACAACACATTGCCTTGGAAAGGAAGCCGCAAAGCAGAAGCACGATGAGCAGCATCTGTCTTCTAATCCCACAGAACAAGATTCCGACAAACAGACACACAAGCCCCCTCCGCCAGAGCTGATGCCCGCACTACATCAAAGGAAATATCAGACAAGAATTCCACCTGACGTTCAATAAGGCACATGAGCCCAGAGCAGTCCGAGGACCCATCCAGAGCACTAGTCAAGGCTTTGAGATCTGACAGCAATGATTGAGCAATGTAAGTCCTATAAATGCCAGCCCGCAAAGCCAAATGAGTCCCAGCATAAGTCTTCTTCAGGGACACATCCACCTTTTTGTCCACTGAATCTGAATCACAGCATCCTCAGCCAAGGAGGTGCAGCCAACCAAACTGGTGACAAAAGAGTCAATAGGGACTGAATCCGGCAACACCTGGGCCATATCTTGCAAAGGGTACAACTTGGCCATACAATGGGGAAGAATAATTTTGTCAGGGTCCCTCCACTCCCTCTTAATCACTTCCTGAATACAAGGATGAATAGGGACATCCACAGAACTCTGAAACGGGTGCAAAAGAGAGCCAGAAGTGTCCGAAACCTCCACATCAGGAAAGTCCATGTTCATTTTAACATATTTCACCAAAGGAGGCAACAAATCTGTGGAAATATATTTGCCCTTCTGCTCCTCCGGAGAAGGACCCTCCAACTCAGAACTGGACGAGGTAGAAGCAGCCCCCCCAGCTGGAACCACAACAGGAGGAGCGACTTGAAATTCCAAGAAGGTCTCACGAATAGGTTTGCGCAGGTGGGCATCATTCCTCTTACTGCTCCTCCGAACATGCTCACAGGAAAAGGAGGAGGAAGAAGAAGAAAAAGAGGAGAAGGGAGAAACCTCCACATGACACATGGTCACATAGCAGAAACTGTACATTGTATGCATTTGTTTGTTTTATGCCAGCTCTGTAGGATAGACACATATGTCCAAAGGAGTGTTCTGTGGTACAGGTACATAACACAGAACCCACCCCCTGAAGAGGCACGAGCCTGCATTTGTTAGGCCACATGTCTAACCATACACAAGGAAGACAATTTCTACACCCACCATGCTAGCCCCTTGATTGTTACTCATGTGCAATGTTGAAGTTTGTACTCTGGCAGTTTCCTATAGGTACTGCATGCAGTGAGTCATTCTAAAAGAGTGTGAATGTAATATTCTATTTATGCCTAAGGGGTTTACCCTCCAGAAGCCACATAGCTGTATAGTGTTTTACAGTGGCTCACATCACAGTAGAATTTGCTAGAGCATGGGCTACCTCATGTAAGTAAGCTTGCTTAGTCATTGTAGGCCATTAACAGGGTAGTGAATTAGTCGGCAGATGGAAATATATATGTCTGTAGTCATGTCCCTGTACTTATTGGCTTGTGTGTTTCACACTTGGGGAGAACTGACAAATAGAAAAGTCCTATGCTGATGTTACTGACATGTAAATGACTCAACCATTTGTGGTGAAACTTGTGATTATAATCTCTTGATTTCCCTTGTGCATCCATGCAGGTCAAAGTCCATCAAAAGAAGAAAGTATGGAGAGCCATCGTCAGGAAGGTGTGGACCCTGGGGATACACAGCCAACAGTGCGCCCACTGCAGGAAAATGTAGGAAGACCTGAGACTCTAGGTCCAGGAAATCATAGAGGTCCAGCTGGGTCTGTCCTCCCAATGTGGGCAGGGTGCCCACCAAACCATCACCCCCCCCCAATTGCCTGCATTCTAGCTGTGACCTACTCAGACCTTGATGGCCATTTGAGGACAACACTGCAGCCACAACTGGGTGAGTACAGGGCATAATCCTGTCTGTCACAATGTCAAGTGAATGTGTTCTGACAGCTCTCCATGACGATTAGGGATGAGCCATGTGTAACACAGTAGATGAATGATTATTTGTATTGCCATTAAGGGGGTCATTATGACACTGGCGGTAGGTAGTACTGCCAACAGGCTGACGGTACAAACCGCCACATTATGACATTGGCTGGTTGGATGCAGCCAACCCTGCAATTTACTGTTCCTACCGCCAGACCGGAGATCACAATCTCCAGCCCGGCGGCCGCTATTGTACCGCCATTGGCATTTTGAGCCTGCCTACCGGCATGGTTTTTGTGGAGTTCGCAACGCCACGAAAACCATGCTGGTAGGCTCTACCTTCCCTGTCACTGGTAGGAGGCTCACCCCCTCCAAACACTCCGCAGATGCCTTCACCCCCCTCCATCCATGCTCCCCCTTCCCATCCCCCAGCCCCCATACACGCACACACTCTCAGACACGCACCAGACATACACACACTCACTCACACTGGCAGACACGCATTCATTCACGCATGCATCCACTCATTCTCGCACACATCCGTACACACATTCACACTGACATGCAGACACGCATTCACCTTTTCATTTGTACAAGCATTCTCACACATGCATACACCCACGCAAACAACACTACACACACAGTCACATTCATGCACACACTCACACAGCCCAAAACACACACACACACACACACACATACATACAACACCCCCCTCAGAAGCCCAACTTAACTGCATCCAGGGGGTCTTCCGGCAGGGAACGGGACAGGACACTGCCTCCCGCCAGCAGCACCCACCAGCAGAACACCACCAGGCCCTATCATGTGTCATGATATGGCTGGTGGCGGTCTACTGGCGTGGCACTGCTGGTGGTAGCAGCACCACCTTACCACAATCCACCAGTATGCCACAGCCGGATTTCCGCCCTTCTTGTGGTGGAAATCTGTGTGTGGTCATAATCTGGTGATTGGATGGCAGCTGGGGTGACGGTCTTTTGGTGGCCATGACCGCGGCAGTAGGCAGCTCATACCACCATTCACATAATGTGGGCCTAAATATGTTGTATACTGATGTGCCTTGGCTATTAGCCCAGGGACCTGCATTATGTTATCGGATTTATAAAGTGCATGACTACACGAAACCAGGCTTCCCAGCACTAGAAAGAGACCAATAAGCTACAAGTAGCTCTACATGGGAAAATGATATGTTTTTAGTTGCATACGAAAGATCAACCAGTTGTTTTCACTTCTCAAATTGCCCAGAAGTAAATTCCACAGCTTGGGGGCTAAGTATGCGAAGGACTGACCTCACCACTCAATCTTTTTACACTGGGTATGACAAGATGGTCCAAGGAACAAGAACTTAGGGACCTACTGGGTTGGTATGAGTCGACCAAATTATGGAGAATTTTAGGGCCCTTCTTATGTTTGGCCATATGCACCAGAAAAAGAGCCTTGAACTGAATTCTGCTACTTATAGGAAACCAGTGGAGCGTTCTAAGTGCTTCCCTTGCTGAAAAGAATTTTAGAATTCCCAGAAGAATCAGGGCATAAGCATTTTGAATTACTTGTAGTTTCCTGATAACCACTTTCAGGCTACCTAAATAGATTGAGTTCCCATAGTCCAGGCGATATACTATCAACTCCAGGACCACAATTCTTCTGGCTTCCAATGGGAGCATTTCAAGGTTTTCGGAAGGGCTTTCAAAAGGCCAAAGCAGGTGCCTGTGATACTATTTGCTTGAGAGGCCATTGAAAGCTTATGATCTAAAGTAAAGCCCAGACCTTTTACTTCAGTTTTCGGTACCGGACGATCACCTAGTGCAGAAGGCCAGCTTATTTGTTGCCAAACAAAGCATTGTTACATACCGTTATCACTTCAGTTTTCTCTCTTTTTAACTTGAGGCAGCTAACTCCCATCCATTTTGCTACCCCCATCAAACAACTATTTAAAGTCGTGGAGGTGGTCACACTATCTTGAGATAATGTTATAATCAGCTGGTTATCGTCAGCGTAAGAGGCCATAGAGAAACCAAATGCCCCAATGATGTCAGACAATGGCGGATGTATATATTAAAGAGTGTAAGGCTTAATGATGACCCCTGACTAACTTAAAAAACTCCTCTCACTAATGAAGGAGGCCAACCATCTTAGAGCCAATCCAGAGATCCCTAGACCTTCCATGTGATACAATAATACCTGAGAGACTGTCTCGAAGACAGTGCTCAAATCAAGAAGGTTGAGCTCTGTCGACCCCCCTAAGTCAAGAGTCTGTTTAAGACCCTCTGTCACCCTCAGAAGTGTGGGTTCTGTACTATGATCTGTCCGGAAGCCTTTCTGGGTTGGGTGGAGGATACTACTATCTTTAAAAAATGCTGACAACTTGCTATTAATTATCTTTTCCAGGATCTTACTTGGGCCTGGAATAAGGGATATTCGTCCATAGTTCTCCACAAGTGAAGGCTCTAAAGAAGGTTGCTCTAGCAGGGGCGGATAACTGCATGTTTCCAATCATTCGGAACCTGACCACTCTTCAATGATAGATTGTACAAATCTGTCAAAGCAGTCAGCATAACATACCCGCTCATCAATAAGATGTGTATAGGGGCAGGATCTGGTGGTGAACCTGATGTGACTACCCTTGCTACTTGAGCTACTTCCTCTTTATTTATTGAGTGGGAAGCTTGTGTGGCTTACTCCTTGAGTATTAGAAACTAAAACCTCATAATGGAGAGCCACAGCCCTTGATGCCAATGAGTCATAAAAATACCTCACCAGTAAATCACAGTGATCTTCTGAGGGTTGCAGACCTCCCTCAGTAGAATTGACTTTCAAAAAAGTTTTCACAATAAGATAGATTTCTTTTGTAGTTCTAGAGGCAGTGCTAATCCTATTGGCGAGGTTGTTTATTCATGCTTTCTGGATAGCGTGGAGATATTTCTTCACCAGAACTTTATAGCTAATGTTCTCTTCTTCATTATAGCCCCTTCTCCATCTCCTTTCCTGTACCTTACACTCCTTTTATAATAGTTTCCGTTCTGTAGAGAACCAACTCGACATATCCACAGGTTTAGCTCTTTTGCATATTTTAACGGGGACTACTTCATCCAGTACCTTGACTATTCAAGCCTTTAACGCCATATAACCTCAATAAGACGTCTTTCTCTTTCATCACCTCCATTATAGGATGCAGGGTAGCACTCGGTCAGGCATGTTCCCAGCTGACTGAATTTAATTTAGACTACTGATGTGATTTAAAGACCATGCTGGATTTCGACTCCACTGCTGATGATGTAAAAATGTTAAATGGAATCACGTAATGATCTATCCAAATTGTTTGTAGAGAGAGCTGAACTACTATGTTATCCATATTCGAAAAAATTGGGTCAAGAATATGCATGTCAGTGGGTTGGCTTAGGTATGGTAATAGAATATTAATTTACATTGAAACATAGGTAAAGCAAGCTTGTGTTATGTGCAACATTGACCGTATACTATACAACTCATGGGTAGCTGAGTTAATGTTGAGTACGAATCATAGATGCAAAGGTATCCTCTCCTGCACATGGTGTTCAGTCTTATCATGATGTGAGCTCATACAGAGTGACATTGAGTAGAAAACATGTAAGCCACTTACTATGTGAATTTGGAATGTGGTAGCAAGAGTAGAATGTAAAGGCTTCAGAGAGAGCCTGAAGCAAGAAGCTGCGAGGGTTGTTGCTACAATAAAGCTCATACCCAGTTCCAAGCATAAGCGATTCATCATTACAGTTTTTGGCACGGATCAACCCTGGTACCAAACCTGCGCTGCAACCTGTTGATCCGATTTGGGTTCTTCGCTATAACTTTGCTGTTACTGATCTTCATAGATCAGTTGACATCGAATAATCTACATTTCGAAAAGCCTTACACCATTTTTTGAAGATTTCACCACACAAAAAAAGGTAACTTTCTCACTGCGTTTGAATGGTGACCTAACCCTTGCTGTTGTTGCGAGTGTTTCCATCTAAACGCTGGCATTTACGCGCTGGATTCCTCGCACATTCCTTCTCCTCACTCGTCATCTTTTATGATCCATCCTCTAGTAACGCTCTAAGGCCCATATTTATACTTTCTTTGTGCTGCATTTGTGTCATTTTGTGACGCAAAAGTGGCGCAAACTTACAACATTTAGGGGCATATTTATACTCTGTTTGCGCCGAATTTGCGTCGTTTTTTTCGACGCAAATTAGACGCAAAACTAACTCCATATTTATACTTTGGCGTTAGACGCGTCTAGCGCCAAAGTTCATGGAGTTAGCGTCATGTTTTGGCGTGAACACCTTCCTTGCGTTAATGAGATGCAAGGTAGGCGTTCCCGTCTTAAAAAATGACTCCCAGGCATGTGCGTGGTATTTATACTCCCGGGCAAAAATGACGCCCGGGAGTGGGCGGGACAAAAAACCCCGCATTTGCGCCTCTTTTTAACGCCTGGGTCAGGGCAGGCGTTATGGGACCTGTGGGCTCAGAATGAGCCCAGAGGTGCCCTCCCCTGCCCCCAGGGACACCCCCTGCCACCCTTGCCCACCCCAGGAGGACACCCAAGGATGGAGGGACCCATCCCAGGGAAGAAAAGGTAAGTTGTGGTAAGTATTTTTTTTATTTTTTTTTGTGGCATAGGGGGGCCTGATTTGTGCCCCCCTACATGCCACTATGCCCAATGACCATGCCCAGGGGACAGAAGTCACCTGGGCATGGCCATTGGGCAAGGGGGCATGACTCCTGTCTTTGCTAAGACAGGAGTCATGTTAATGGCGTCTGGGCGCCCAAAAAAAATGGCGCAAATCGGGTTAAGACAATTTTTTTGCCTCAGCCTGACTTGCCCCATTTTGGGACGCCCAAACACCATTTTTCCCTACGCCGGCGCTGCCTGGTGTACGTCGTTTTTTTTCACGCACACCTGGCAGCGCCGGTCGGCTAACGCCGGCTAACGCCATTCAATAAATACGGCGCCCGCATGGTGCTTCAGAATGGCGTTAGCCGGCGCTAATTTTTTTGGCGCAAAACTGCGTTAGCGCAGTTTTGCGTCAAAAAGTATAAATATGGCCCTTAATTGTATTTTCTAAGTTTGTGCTGCTTTTGCATCAAAGAATGACGTAAATGCGGCGCAAGAAAGTATAAATATGGGCCTAAATGTGAAGACGCACAACACCGGTAGACGCCTGTTAAAGCATAAAGATGCACAATGCAGTGTGATTGTCTGATCACCTCATCTTAACTTACACTGGTGCGCAATGACTTTTCAAGAGACATAAACACTTTATACCACTTTGCACAGTTCCTGAAAGGATCATTTAATTTCAGGTCAGTGTCCGGCGATGCACACCCCCTAATTTTTACAAACTCATTGCACACACCGGCATTCCTTTCACCACTGAAACCTTGTCAATTCAGAGGTTCGCACAATTTTACCTGAATAACCTCAACGACAATACCTTCATTACAAACAGCAACTCTCAAGATATACTATATCTGTGTACTGCATATGTGTTAATATGTGCATTCATTTGGCCATATTTAACAAATGTACTTTTCATTACCACAGTGCAGTGCACACTGTAATACTACCACTACTTCTAGAGGCAAAGCTGAATCGGTTTTTCACAAGCACAGAGTGACAATGACATCCAACACTTTAAATCTATCACCACCACAACCTTTTACTTCAGTTTCAGGTGACTCATCGCTTAAAAGCCAGGAGTGGCAGGAATATTTTTTTAACTATATTTCGACATTTGAGGATGAGGAAGAGTTCACACTGGAAAAAAAGATTTTACTTCACTGTTTAGCCTGCAGGACTGAAAATTTACAATTGCATAGAAAAAAAAATCTTCTCAAGGTGATGCTTTTAAAGATGCTCTTGAGGATTTGTCTAAGTATGTTGTGCCAACAGTTTGTATTGGTATTGGCAGATTTAAAAGTTTCCACAGGAAACAGGCCAAAGAAGAATCTATTGAAGATTATGTAGCAGCCTTAACAGAAACGTAGCATTATCTGGTCTTTTAGGGTCATTACATGTCAAATTCATACAAGACCAGATTTATCTGTATGCTGTGAATCCCACTATCCAAGATAATCTATGGGCTAAAGGGGAGGAACCTTTTGCAAGATGTTATTGACATAGTTAAACGTGCAGAATTAACGGGTAGGTGCGCAAAAGCTCTGTTGAATGAAAATAACAAGAACTCATCAGTTGACAAACATCATAGGCCTGGTGAAGTTGTTCATAAAATTAAACCCAATAGCAGGCATGAAAAATTCTGACCTCAGGTCAGGAAAAAAAGCCCTATTTCTACAAAGAAAACAAAAATAGATGATAACAGTGCAATTAAATGATACAGGTGTGTGTTTTTGGGGCATTAGGCTAGTGACAAAAAATGCCCTGTACACAATCAACGTTGTGTATCATGTGGTATTATGGGACACTTCAAAAAAGTGTGCAGGAAAAAAAGAAGTGGTATCATAAAAGTGTTGGAAGATGTTCACATAGCAGTAATGATTATGATGATGACAGAAATATGTGTGTGTTGAGTGTTGACTCACGCTTAAACGTAAGCGTGGAAACTAATTCCAAAAAGAACAAACCCAAATGTGAGTTAAGCTCTGGAGGTATAAGAATCGTAATCACTGCTGATTCTGGTTCTTGTTATCCCATAGTCAATAAAAGTCTGTGGGACAAGAAGTTTGCATCAGAATTAGGGGATGCTCTGGAACCACCAGATGTTTTCCCAAGAACTTTTACGGGAGAACCCATTGATCTTTTGGGGTTTAGAACACTGCCCTTTGTTTTTAAAAGCAGAAAAGTGGACTGCAAATTGTGTATATCTAAAACGATCCTTCATTTCTGGGCTGTTGGGATCAGGGAGATCTTAGAATTATATTAGACCCCAATAGCCCGGAACCGGTGTTGGCTATAGCAAATTCTAATGGTCAGAGTGAGGAAAATTGGCATACCTGAAAGTTTTTTCCAGTACCATAGGCAACTTAATGTGATTCCAACACAAAATTGTCCTGAAAAAAATGCAATAATATGCAGACACAAAACTACAAACATGCCTATAGGTATTAGGGCATGGTTTTAGTGGAACCCAAAAAATTGCAAGAGTCTGGAATTATTGAACTGATTGACTCCTCAGATTTGGTTGTGCCTTTGGCAGTTGTGCGATGACCCAATGGTAAATTTAAACTCTGCATAGATTTGAGAGATTTAAACAGAAACATGATGGTAGACCAGTTTCCACTCCTAAAAATTCATGAGATGTTATCATTGAAGAAGGGCAAAGAACGGTTCAGTACCATGGACTTGAAATCTGCCTATCAGCAGGTGTCACTTCATGACGACAGTTGCAGACTTACAGCATTCACTACTTCTTTTTGATGTTTTCAATTTGTAAGGGTTCCATTTGGGTGGGCAGCGGCCATGTTTCAGCGGCTTAGGTTTTTGTTATTTAAAAGCTCTAAAGAGGTCTTAGCTTTTCAGGGCAACATATTGATAATGGGAAAGACCTGGGATGAGCATGATTCAAATTTAATTAGAGTTATCAACACTTTAAAAGAAAAGAGGCTAACTGTAGAGATTAGTAAATGCAAATTAGCGAAAAGGAGTGTCACCTGTTTCGGTCACCAAATAAGCAGTAAAGGTATTGTACAGAAGACAACCTTAGTGGATGCCATAAGGGATGCTCCCTCTCCCACTAATAAAGATGAAGTCAGGGCATTCCTTTGGTTAGCTGAATATTACTTGAGGTATGTGCAAAAGTTTGCAAGCAAGACTTACTGTTAGGGAGACCAGATCCTCGGGGTCTGCGCACATTCCCAACATGTCCACCACAAGACAGCTCCAAAACTCTGATAGAAGTATCACAGAGCCTGAGAGAGTCCAAGTGGGGAAAAGGGGATTAGGAAGGGAACAGCTTGGAAGGAGACCTGTAAGAAGCAAAGGTTAAACAACACAATATCAAGATAAAATCACATTGAGGATCAGAAAAACTCTCTGTTGAAATCTAGGGTTCAATGATACTCAGAACATGAAATAACACTCTGTTGAATCTAGAGTTCAATGATACTCGGAACATGAAATAACACTCTGTTGACTCTAGATTTCAATGATATTCGGAACATGAAATAACACTCTGTTGAATCTAGAGCTCAATAATACTCGGAACATGAAATAACACTCTGTTGAATCTAGAGTTCAATGATACTCGGATCATGAAATAACACTCTGTTGACTCTAGAGTTCAATGATACTCGGAACATGAAATAACACTCTGTTGAATCTAGAGTTCAATGATACTCAGAACATGAAATAACACTTGGACTGAAGAAACATGAATGGCCTAGAACTAGACTCTAACTAGGCCTCAAGAAATATAGGTACCTGGAAAGGAATCAAGAATGGTTAATACAATGTTTCATACTGACTTTTCATGAGATGTTACATATTATCCAGGAATATAAGAACCTTTTAGAATTATGTTTTCAGAACAAACATTGGTGGTCATTACAACCTTGCCGGTCTTTTTGCAAGACCGCTGGGGGACCGCCGTGCTGAAGACTACCAGTGCAGGAGGTTTTCCGCTCGGCGAATTATGACTGCTGGCAGCCCTCCATCCTTTTCCGGACAGAGAGCCGCCAGCAGCCATACTGGCGGTCGGCGGGGAAGTGGAGGTTGCTCCACCTCCACCGCCCCATCAACAGAACACCGCCCACAGAATCGCGTTCCGTGATTCGGCGTGACGGTGTTCTGTTGATGGGGTGCTGGCTGCGGAGCAGCCCCCATGGATCCCGTCCCCTCCCAGAGGATCAACGGGCCAGGTAAGTTGATCGTCCGTTGGGGGGGATTGTGGGGGGGGGGTGTTGTGTGCGTGCATGGAGGTGTGCGTGTGAGTATGTAGAGGGGGTGTGTGAGTGCGTGTATGCATGCGGGGGGTGTTGTGTTTGGAAATGTGTGCATGTCTGTCTGTCTGTATGTCTGAATGGATGTCTGCGTGTCTGTCTGTGTGTGTGGCTGTTGGCATGTTTGTTGATATGTGTGCGGGTATGTGTGTTGGTGGTGTCTGCATGCATGTACGGTGTGTGTCTGGGTTGCTATGTTGGGGGTAGGGGTGGGGAGGGGGTCCTACCACTTTTAGGGGATGGCAGGGGGGTGGGGGGGGTGGGGAGAGGGCTCGGTTGAGACCCCTACCGCCATGGATTTCATGGCGGTTCCCAACCCCATGGAATCCATGGCGGTCAGCCGGGTCGTGATACCGCCGGCGGTCTTGTGACGGCCGCCTGGCTGGAGACCCAAGTCTCCAGCCCAGTGGTCGTCTCCACCCTGGCGGTCGGAACGGAGAAGTGGTGGATGACCATGGTGGTAACCGCCATGGTCATAATTCAATTTTTTTTACCACCAGCCTGTTGGCGGTAAGACCACCACTTCTCCGCAAACCGCCACGGTCGTAATGAGGGGCATTGTCTTTTTACATGAGGACAAAAAGTAATCTGAACATTCCCTGGAAAACAAAAGGAATTGTACTAAGGACTTTATATACACTTATAATGTAACACCTTGAATTTTAACACCTTTGCAGAAAATTGAAAAGCTCTCGGATAGTTGTGTGCACTTCAGGAAAACAGTACACATCAAAAGTTTTTAATTGCCATGAAATGATCGTGCACACTGTACGCGATCTGAACACCTAGGCTTAGATGCGGGAAATGAATCGCGCACACTGCAGATTTCAACAAGTATATGCAAATGCCATGAAATGATTGCGCACTCTGTAAGCGATCTGAACATCAAGGTTTAAATGCGGGAATGAATCGCGCGTCTTGCCGATTCCAACAAGTATATGCAAATGCCATGAAATGATTGCGCACAATGAGTATCAAGAGTTAAATGCAAGGAATGAATTGTGCGTCTTGCCGATTCAAATGCCACCATGCAAATGCCGAGAAATGATTGTGCACCATGAATATCAAGAGTTTAATGCAAGGAATTAATCACGCGTCTTGCCGATTCGAATGCCACCATGCAAATGCCAAGAAATGATTGCGCACCATGAATATCAAGAGTTAAATGCAAGGAATGAATCACGCGTCTTGCCGATTCGAATGCCAACATGCAAATGCCAGAACCCACAAGGAAATTCACACGCACAAGGAGAACTCTTCCAACATGAAAACTAGGCCCAAAAACTCGAATGCCTTCGAAGACGGGATCGGGGGCCCAGCCTGACCTCCATCTTACCGCCCTGATCAAGGATCACCAATACAATGAAGGGCAAGGCCTGGAAGATCAAGGTAGGCCTCCGGAACAGGAGCTCAGGAAATTGCTGCTGCTCTGCACCGGGACCTCTGAATAGTGAGCATGTGGAGCTGGGCTGGCTCCCTTATATAGAGTCTGGCCCAGCCCACAAACCACACCCAGTCATGCTGCAGAGAAAGCTTCTAGAAGGCCCTGGAAAGGGACCACACCCTGATACACTCTGAAACCCTGCAGCAATACATTGCAAATGAACAGTATTTACAAGCACCTTGAATATAAGTCTTCAGGATTAAACTCTGTAATGCAGAAAGGCAGTGGTGGCCGGTAGCTTTAGGAGGGAAGGGGGCGGGCTGGACACACACACACACACTCATTCTTTCACACACAGACACGCACGCACGCACATCCATTACCAACACTCCATTCAAACATGCACGCACGCACCAAATATTCATTTTAAAAGATCACACGCACTCATTCTTTCACACACACACGCACGCAGGCACGCAGATCCATTAACAACACTCATAACACTCAAACATGCACGCGCGCACCAAACATTAAATTAAAAACATCACACACCTACACATACACACACACACACACACACACTTACCTTCAGCCTCGAGGTCCCAGGAGGGATGGGACTACTGCCTTCCCTCATTGGCTGACCTTAGTTCAGCCAATGAGGGAAGGCAGCAGTCCCAGCCTCATCAGAGAGTGGGATGGGGTCAGTAAGACTGCTGACCCCACCCCACTCTGTGACGAAGTGTCACTGATTGACACTCGCCCTGGGCACTTCAGGGCTTAAACCTGAAGAGCCCAGGGAAAGTGTCAATTGGTGACGCTTTCCTCGTCACCCAGAGGAGGGCCTCGAGGCACCTTTGCTGAGCCGAGGGGGTCACGCCCATAGGAGCTGTGACCTCCTCAGCCCAGCAAAGGTCAGCTCAGGCAGCCAGGAGTGTGAGCAAATCATGCATGTCTTCTCCTGGCTGCCTGAGCTGAACATGGAAAGTGTCTGTCAGGCTGACCTTTGTTCAGCCTGACAGACACTTTTCATGAGGGGCAAAAGTGGACCGCCACTGGCAAAAGGTTAAACAACAGCATATCAACATAATGCTGTTTTTTTTGCATTGCAGTCGTCCGTAGAGCGCGCACTGCCCTGATGTTGACACTTAACATATCAGACAGTTACTTAAACATAAGAATAAGCTCAAATGGTCCAATGAGTGTGAGAAAGCATTTGCATTAATGAAAAAGGATGTGATTAAAGCCCCACCATTACAAGGATTTGACCCTGGACTTAAAAGCATTGTTACCACACACGCTAGTGGTAAGGGAATGGGGTGGTCCTCACGCAAGTGGATGAGAGAGGCAAATAATGTATCATTGTTTTTGGTTTGCGTTCACTGTCTCTACCTGAATGAAAATATTCAGTGATTGAGAGTCAAGCCTTAGGGATTGCAGATTGAACTACGTAGTGATCATAAACCCCTGACAAAGGTATTAATTAGTAAAGGGTTATTCAATGCATCACCATGCTTAGCACGGTTATCATTAAAATTGTTGGGGGGATGCGCCTGGAACTTTGAAATGGACTACATATCCCAGACTGCTTTGTGGCCCCAGGAGGCGGCCATCTTACCAGCACCTGCATCCACTTGACCAGACCAATGAGCGCTATATAGGGCGCGGGAGCACTTCGCAGCGCAGGACGCGCCTGGAACTTTGAAAGGGACTACATATCCCAGATTGATTTGTGGCCCCAGGAGACGGCCATCTTACCAGCATCTGCATCCACTTGACCAGACCAACGAGCGCTATATAGCGTGTGGGGGCACTTTGCGGCGCTGGGTGCGCCTGGAACTTTGAAAGGCACTACATATCCCAGACACCTTTGTGGCCCCAGGAGGCGGCCATCTTACCAGCACCTGCATCCACTTGACCAGACCAACGAGCGCTATATAGCACGTGGGGGCACTTCGCGGCACGGGACGTGCCTGGAACTTTGAAAGGGACTACATATCCCAGACTGCATTGTGGCCCCAGGAGGCGGCCATCTCACTAGCACTTGCATCCACTTGACCAGACCAACGAGTGCTATATAGCAGGTGGGGGCACTTTGCGGCACAGGACGCATGTGGGCCGCACCCGGGCAAAGCCCGGGCTAATGGCAGGCCCATCCAGGCCTGTCGTAGCCCAAAGGAGGCTGGGCCGGGCCACCCCCCTAACATTTTTTCTGAGCAGGCACCGTTGACTCTTGCCACTATTGTATCTTCTTGTAGGTGTATTATGAACTAACTTTTTATAGAACACTTATCCATCAATTATAGTTCAATGGGCAAAGGAAAGCAGTAGAGGGTGGGGCAGGGGCAGTGTTAAAAACTAAGCGGAAGAGACATAATCATGCAGCCAATAACTGTGTTATGGACAGAATCAACAACCTTCTTGACGAATGTGAAGGAATCGTAACTTCCTTCCCAGACAGCGCCCCCAATGGAACTGGGGAAGAGTGCTCCCCAGTCAGGAAAGCGCTGGTCACAAGAAAATTGCTGACATATTTGTAAAACATGGCCAACAGGCTATGACCTCCACAGGGCAGGGGGAGGGGAGGGATGTCATCACCCTCGCTCCCTCATTATCAGCGGATAAGCCTCCAACTGATCCCAGCAATTCTATTCAGTGTATCAACCGCTTTACCCCTTTAATAAATATCTGAGACTCACAGGACGACCCTGACCCATGCGTCAGGGTGGGTGGGTCAGTAGATGCAGATGTGTAGGAGGCTGGTCTGGCTTGTAGTGGGTACCAAGGTACTTACACCTTGTTCCAGGTCCAGTTATCCCTTATTAGTGTAGAAGAGGTGTTTCTAGCAGCTTAGGCTGATAGAAGGTAGCTATGGCAAAGCAGCTTAGGCTGAACTAGGAGACATGCAAAGCTCCTACTATACCACTTATATCATATGCACAATATCATAAGAAAACACAATACACAGAGTTACTAAAAATAAAGGTACTTTATTTTTATGACAATATGCCAAAAGTATCTCAGTGAGTACCCTCAGTAAGAAGGTAAGTACTATACACAAGTTATATATACACAAACCAAAATTAAGTAAGTAAGAGCAAGAAAAGTAATGCAAACAGTGCAGAATTACAGAATAGGTTGCAATAGACAAGCACAGGTATAGGGGCAACACAAACCATATACTCCAAAAGTGGAATGTGAATCAGGATTGGACCCCAGACCTATGTGAGCTTGTAGAGAGTCACTGGGACTGTAAGAAAAAAGTGAAGGTTAGAAAAATAATCCACCCCAAGACCCTGAAAAGTAGGAGTAAAGAGCACCTACTACCCCCAGAGAGCACAGTAGTCATGATAGGGGGATTCTGCAGGAAGAACAAACACCAGCAGTGCACTGACAACAGATTTCCAGACCTGAGTGCCTGTAAGACAAGGGGACCAAGTCCACCAGTCGTGACAGTGTCCAGGGGGGCAGGAGCCCAGGAAACCCTGGATGAACGTGCAAGGAAGCTGCCTCCAGATGGAAGAAGCTTGGAGTTCTGCAAGAAAGAAGAGGACTAGGAACTTCTCCTTTGAAAGACAGATGTCCCACGTCACGATAAAGCTTGCAGAGGTGTTCCCACACAGAAATACTACAAACAAGCCTTGCTAGCTGCAAGGGTTGTGGTAGAGGTTTTTGGGTGCTGCTGAGGATCAGGAAGGACCAGGATGTCGCCTTTTGGAAGAGGAGACAGAGGGGGCACTCAGCAACTCAGAGAGCCTTCACAGAAGCAGGCAGCGCCCGCAGAAGTACCCCAACAGGCACTTAGAAGAAGAGTGAACCGGAGTCCATGCAAAGTTACAAAAGGGGGTCCCACGACGTTGGAGGACAACTCAGGAGGTTGTGCACTGCAGGATGGAGTGCTGGGGACCCAGGCTAGGCTGTGCATGAAGGAAATCCTGGAAGAGTGCACAGGAGCCAGAGCAGCTGCAAATCACGCTGTACACAGCTTTGCAGTCTAGCGTGGGGACGCAAGCACTTACCTCCACCAAACTTGGACTGCAGAGTTACTGGACTGTGGGAGTCACTTGGAAAGAGTTGCTGTGTTCCAGGGACCACGCTCGTCAGGATGAGAGGCGACCCAGAGGACCAGTGATGCAGTCTTTTGGTGCCTGCGTTAGCAGGGGGAAGATTCCGTCGACCCACGGGAGATTTCTTCGGAGCTTCGGGTGCAGGGTGAAGGCAGGCTACCTCCAGAGCATGCACCACCTGGAAACAGTCGAGAAAGCCGGCAGGATTAGGCGCTACAATGTTGCTGGTAGTCGTCTTCCTACTTTGTTGCAGTTTTGCAGGTGTCCTGGAGCAGTCAGCGGTCGATCCTTTGGTAGAAGGTGAAGAGGGAGATGCAGAGGAACTCTGGTGAGCTCTTGCATTCATTATCTGAAGAATTCCCCAAAGCAGAGACCCTAAAAAGCCAGAAAAGGAAGTTTGGCTACCAAGGAAGGAGGATTGGCTACCAAGAGAGGTAAGAGCTTATCAGAAGGAGCCTGTGATGTCACCTGCTGGCACTGGCCACTCAGAGCAGTCCAGTGTGCCCCCAACACCTCTGTTTCCAAGATGGCAGAGGTCTGGGACTCACTGGAGGAGCTCTGGGCACCTCCCCTGGGAGGTACTGGTCAGGGGATGGTCACTCCCCTTTCCTTTGTCCAGTTTCGCGCCAGAGCAGGGCTGGGGGATCCCTGAACCGGTGTAGACTGGCTTATGCAGAGATGGGCACCATCTGTGCCCATCAAAGCATTTCCAGAGGCTGGGGGAGGCTACTCCTCCCCAGCCCTTCCCAAAGGGAGAGGGTGTAATACCCTCTCTCACAGGACATCCTTTGTTCTGCCTTCCTGGGCCAGGGCTGCCTGGACCCCAGGAGGGCAGAAACCTGTCTGAGGGGTTGGCAGTAGCAGCAGCTGCAGTGGAACCCCGGAAAGGCAGTTTGGCAGTACTCGGGTTCTGTGCTAGAGACCCGGGGGATCCTGGAATTGTCCCCCCAAGATCTTAGACATGTTACATGGCCATGTTCGGAGTTACCATTGTGACGCTATACAGAGGTAGTGACCTATGTATAGTGCACGCGTGTAATGGTGTCCCCGCACTCTCAAAGTACGGGGAATTTGCCCTGAACGCTGTGGGGGCACCTTGGCTAGTGCCAGGGTGCCCACACACTAAGTAACTTGGCACCCAACCTTCACTAAGTGGAGGTTAGACATATAGGTGACTTATAAGTTACTTATGTGCAGTGGTAAATGGCTGTGAAATAACGTGGATGTTATTTCACTCAGGCTGAAGTGGCAGGCCTGTGTAAGAATTGTCAGAGCTCGCTATGGGTGGCAAAATAATTGTTGCAGCCCAGAGGGATCTCCTGGAACCCCAATACCCTGGGTACCTCAGTACCATATACAAGGGAATTATATGGGTGTACCAGCATGCCAATGTGAATTGGTAAATTTAGTCACTAGCCTGTTAGTGACAAATTTGGAAAGCAGAGAGAGCATAACCACTGAGGTTCTGGTTAGCAGAGCCTCAGTGAGACAGTTAGGCATCACATAGGAAACACATACAGGGCACATGCTTATCAGCACTGGGGCCCTGCCTGGCAGGTTCCCAGTGACACGTAGACTAAAACAACATATATACAGTGAAAAATGGGGGTAACATGCCAGGCAAGATGGTACTTTCCTACAAGATGTAAATGAGCACTCATCCCAGTCAAATGCACATCATATGTTATGCATACAAGATTTAAAGAGGGAGGTGTCAGAACTTAAGTCTATGGTTAATTCCTTAATTGCAATAGTCAAGCAGCTAATTTCTCCAGACACAACGACTTCCATAAATCATTACCACAGTCCACTGCCAAACCATTCAGGTACCATGACGAAATTGCCCACAACGCTAGCAAACAGTTGTGCTTACCAATCTCTAGCTGATGCTAAGATCAAGAAATTCGATCAGCCCCCCACACCCAATAGCTTAGGCGCAGGGAAGGCATTTGATGCCTGCTATCAAACTAGAAAATCCACAAGCAATACTGTCCCTAAATACACTGCATAACCCATCACTGACCGACTCCAATCCACAAGGACTGTTCTAATGGTCAATGTTCCCAAGCTACATCCACTGGCACAAAGAGAAGGGGGAGATTCCATTAGAAATAAGGCAATTCAATGGATTCGCCACGTAAGAGGCTGTTACTCTGTAATACGTGAGGATATAATTGATGCCGTAAGAAGGCCCGACCTAGGCACACACTTTGACATTCTACAGTTGACATTTAGGGATAGGAGTATGGTGGACAACCTGGTGGCCCTAGATGCAAGGACAAGTGCTCCAGGGTAATCCTCTATCCAGTTCAAATACCCTAGTTATACTGTAGGGCTCGTCCCATCCACTGACCAACAGGTAATCCATCTGCTCTTAGCGAGAATGATTGACTTAAAGCGTCATCTGAAATACATGTTGAACTTCCCCCTGACTTACATGAAACAACTGTCTCTGGTCTGGCTGTAGCCCCCAATTTTGCCTCCGCAAGCACTCATGTTTCCTCTCCTTACAGATCCCACCAGACCACCCGTGATCCATTGCATAGCTGTGATAACATTGTACATTCTTTCTCCCGTGATTCTCACTTATTACAGATAGCAAAGCATGAGAATACCGCACCTAGGACCAGGTCAGGTCCCACTGATGGCTATCATTACTCAATACAGGATTCGCTGGACAATAGTGATGATGACCCCTCTCCTCCCAAGCAACCTCACCTGTTAAACCACCCTCTGGTAACCAAACTCCCAAATGTGTCAGTGGACAGGGCTGTCCATTCAACCACTGGGGTACGACTTGTCTCATGGAATGTGGCAGGTCTGAGATCTATCCTCACCCTCCGTCTTTCACCTCCTTTAATGAGGAACACGACACATGTCTTCTTCAAGAGACAGACCCACTCTTTCTAACTGGCTATTCCAACTTTTATATTCATGCTCTGCCCAGAACCAGAAGCAGGCCCTCTGGGGGTCTAGCCATTTGGACTAGAACATCATTAAACTGCTGTATATCACAGCTATCCATTGATTCCCACGACCTGCTAGGTCTTCTCCTATCATTTGGGGCTGATGCAGTTGTGATTATTTTTAACATCTATACCAGAGGGGCTGGGGGGGTTGGGTTTCCAAAACCCTCTGCATTCTGGAGGCATTTTTGCAAAACTGTCCCCGGCATTACAAAATTATTGTGGCAGGTGACTTTAACGTCACATTTGAACTTCTTGACTGGGATGATCTTGGGTCCACCCATGAGGAGGATCAGGTATGGGCCATCCCTGCCCTGGATATGCCTCCCATTAAAAGGTGGTCACAAGTTGCTGTTCAAGTAAAATCATTGACTATGGAATTTGAACTTAGGGCACTCAATGGCAGGACCAAATCTGACGTAAAGGGTTGTCACACGTGTAACAAAGTTACCCACACCAGTAGAATTGATTATTGTCTAGTCGACATAAGATTATGGCCTTTAGTCATTGACATGATGGTCATTAAGAGATCTGAAAGTGACCATAATCCTCCCTCAGTCCACTTGTCAGCTTTGAACAACCACCTGTCCATGACCAACACCTCAATTAGAGCACCAAAGTGAATCAGTCTGGTTAATGACAAATGCCACCTAAAGTAGAACCCGGTTCTGGCTCGACCTACACTCATTGACGCTGCTAACAGCACCTTGAGGACCACATTGACGGGTTTAGAGGTGGGCTCCGCAATCCCCAACGAGGAAATAAGCTTATCTCACACCTCATGTTTCAAGGGTATTTCAGCCCTCTTCTCAGCTGACATAGCCTCTGATAGTAAGAGGCTCAAGGGTACGCATCGCTGGTTTAATAAAGAGTACCGTTCCTCAAGCAAACATTTAATCCAAGCTATCAAATCTAAGGATGTAAGTGCAATTAGCTTAGCCAGAAAGTCTTACAACCCAGCTATCGACAAAGCTAAAGGTGAACAAGTGATGGGCTGCACTTAGTGACGCTGCACAAGAAAGGAATTGCAGCACATTTTGGTCCCTGGCAGCGTGCGTACCTGCAAACAGCAAATTGAACATTACAACTAATATTGCACCAAAGGAGTGGGTAGGCCACTTTAGTGGGTTGTATTTTTACAACAATGATAGTTCTATCTCTCAACATAAGGACACTTGCCCAAATATTACCCTAACACACACCTCTCCAGTGCTGCAACTATTTTCCCAAGCGGACACAGCATACTCTTTAGGCTCTTTAAAGCGTGGTAGGGCACCTGATATAGAATCTGGTCAAGATATATCACCATCATAGGGAATGCAATAGCATCTGGGGCGCCAATCCCTGAGTCTTGGAAGGGGGCCATTGTTGTCCCAATTTTCAAAAAGGGCAACAGAAGCCTCCCCAGTAATTATAGGCCAATTGGCTTAATAGACTGTGTGCAGAAAGTGTTCTGTCATTGCCTTCTGGGCAAGATTTAAGACTGGATGATGGAACGCAACATCCTTAGTCCCCTCCAGGCAGGTTTTCGCAAAAAAGTATCTACCATTGAGCAAGCCTTTAGGTTTCTGCTCTTATACTGGAAAACTGTTTTATTGGTAAAGGGAACCTGTGTGTTGCTTTTGTTGACTTGAAATCCGCATTCGATTTAGTACTCCGTAACAAGCTGTGGGAAGTTCTTTCCCTAATGGGAATCCTGGAGCACATTCTTGTATTACTAACTCGGCTCCATTAGGGTAAATATGCACGTGTCAGGTGGGACGATAGGGGGCAGCTCACTGACAGAATTCAGGTGTTAAGGGGTGTGCGGCAAGAGTGTGTCCTTGCCCCCACCATGTACTCCCTGTACATAAATGATATTGTCCCCTCTTTACTCAGACTGGAGGCTGACGCGCCATCACTAGGCACACAAAAAATTCCGGTCCTTCTCTTTGCAGACAATGCACTCCTGATATCCAAGACCCCAAGTGGATTATGTAAACTCCTTGTGTGTTTTGAGGAATTTTGCTCCACACGGGGACTTGAAATCAATGCCTCTGAGACGAAATTGATGACACTTAATCCACACAGATCATTTAGAGGAAAGTTGACTCTCAAGGGAATTCCACTTGAAAAGGTTGGCACTTTCAGTTACCTGGGCATAATGTAAACTGAAAAAATGTCTTGGAAATCACATATTGCAAAGCAAGCACTGATGTTAAAGCAAACAACGGGGGTCTTAATAAAGGACTTTAACCTCTCACATACCAAACTAACACGCCCCGCAATCCTGATATATGAAACCAAGGCAGTAGGTTCAGCCCTCTACGGGGCTGAACTTTGGGGCTATGCCAAGGCCCAAGATATAAAGGTTTCTGAAAATTATTTCTTAAGAAATTCAGTGTCCCTCCCATCAAGTACTCCACTGTTTCCCCTTTTTAAAGACCTAGGCATGAAACGCATTGACCACAACGCCCGCCTACGTCCCCTCTTGCATTGGCGGCATCTTTGGACCACCCCGGAGCTTGCCTCCTTTACTATAGCCCTGCAGGTCATCTTAGAAGCTGACCACTCTCATAGTATCCTCTGGTTCAGACACATCAAGGGGCTACTTTACTCTCTTGGGCTTAGAGAACTTTGGGATTCCCCAACCACTACTTCCTTCCCTTCAAAAAGTGATCTGAAAAAATTGGACTGCCATATGGTAGACTCTGAAGACATGAGAGTTGCTCTTCACTCTACACTATCATGGGACTTCACCAACCTAAAAGAGACGTGCAAATATGAGGCTTTCTGGGACATAATCACGGTTCCAAGAGAAAGGAAGTTGTACTTCCAGTTCGGTATTGGCACCCTGCCATTAAAACTATTTACTAGTTGCTGGTCACATGACGAAACAACCATCTGCCCAGCTTGTAAAGCACCCATTGAAAACCTTCCTCATGTCCTATATGTCTGCCCTGCATACACTGCCTCACGTAGGAAATGGCTGGCCCCGGCTTGTAGACTGCTGGGACTTCGCAGGTCCCACTTAGCTCTCCGAATTCTTAGATCAGACACTCGCCCTATGCTAGTGATTGCTGTTGCCAAATTCCTTTTGGCAAGTTGGATTGTCAGAGGGAAACTTCTATCTGTATAATGGTTTTAGCAAGAATGTATGAACTTACTCTGGGAGTGTATTTAATTTTATTTAATTTTATTATTTTATCTAATCACATGTACTGTATATATTTTATTTAATTCTGTGTAATTATTTATTGTTGCTGTGCTTTTGTGGCTCTTGTAACCGAAATAAAGTTCTTTTGACTGACTGACATTAAAATTGTTGGACTATAATTATGTCATCAATTATGTACCTTATGTGAAGAACAAAATTGCTGATTTTTTTTAAGCTGCCTACCGGTTCGGAAGAAGAATGCAGGTATGGGTAGTTCTGATGGTGATGCATTTGATTGTTATGGAGCAAACATAATTGAGAAAGTCATTGCCTTTTTAAAGATAGAATGGAAGGAGGCCGCAGAGAATTATGGTGTATTACATAAGGTGCGTAAGTGTATAAAAGTTGGATGGCTAAATAAAAAGTGACATGGAGGATGATACCCATTACGTTTGGGAACTTAGGGATGAATTGACAGAAGAGGATGGAACTGTCCTATGAAACGGAAGGATAGTACCACCAAGTGCACTCTGAGACAATATATTGGACATATGTCATGAAAGTCATTTGTGGATTACAAAAAAACAAGAGTAGAGAAAAGGAACTATATTAGTAGCCAGGTATTGATATGGCAATAGAAAGGAAAGTCTGAGATTGTGACCTATGTAACAACTCAGAGAAAACCTTAGTCACGTGTAATTCCCCAACTTACCTCCGATAAATCTCTTGATATGCCATGGGAAAGGATAGAATTAGATTCAGTTGGATCTGTTGATGAAGAAATGATGTCTAAGTACAGAATTGTTGAGTATGATAATTTTGCTAAGTTGCCGGAAATAGAAATTGTAACTAAAGCTGATACATGTGCAGTAGTGGGTTTCCTGGATGGCATATTTTTGAGGGAAGGTTTGCGAAGTGCATAATTATGTATAATGGACCCCAGTTCATAAGTGAGGTTTTCAAGGGATATTTACAAGCAAATGCCATTACCCATAATACCACATCAGTTTATCATCCAGCTTTAAATGGGGCTATTGAGCATTTTAACATGGTGTTAAAGAATAGCATGCAACTGGCAAGGAATGATGGGCATAAAAGGAAGAGGGAAGCATGGAAAACTGCGTGGGCGTATAGAGTAACACCTTGTGTGTCAACAGGATACAGCCCTTTTGAATTCATGAGAGGAAGGATCCCATTAAGGAAGGAAAATGTGGGTTGGATGAATAAGAACCATGCAAATGAATGAACACCTGCTAGGGTCAAAAGAAAAATTGGTAAGGATCAGGAAAAGTATAAAGAATGCTATGATCATAAGAATAATTGCAAAAAAAGTTAATGTAAGGTAGGGGATTTGGTAAGAATTAGGAAACCTGGGGCGAGATTTAAGAATTGTGGCGTTGCATCCAGTGCAGCACCTCTTTTCTTGCTCTCCTTTGCACCCCCCTAATGCCACCATGTGTGCACCGTATTGAAGATACAGCGCACCACGGCGATAGTTAGGAAATTAGTGTCAAAATAGTTGATTCTAGTTTGGAGCTTTGCAGGATTAGCGTCAAAAATGTTGATGCTAATCTTGGAAAGCACATTGAGGCCTGTTATAAATAATGGTGTGCTTCCCTTTAACTCCTGCTCTGTACAGGTGTTAAAAATGCTGTAAAAATGGTGCACAGAAACCTTTTAGATTTCTGTGCACCATTTTCATAACCCCCATAGTGGGGGAAAGCCCCCCTTGCATATATTATGCTTGGCGCAGGCATAATGTGGTGCAAGGGGTTACAAAGTTACGCAATGCATTCATTGCGCCGCTTTGTAAATATAGTGCGACGATTTTGGAACCCTAATGCCACATTAGCGTTAAAAAAAAACCTAATGTGGCACTAGGCCTTCTTAAATCTGCGCCCTGGTGTATCAAAAAAAGGGGATGGTAGATTTTATGATACCATTAGGGTAATCAAATTCTTATGCAACTCTGTTCAATTAGAAGATGGTAAAATTTGGGCATATGAGCTGTGTATCAGTGTACAAGGGTGATGGTAAGATAACCAAATCAACTGATAATACAGAAACTAATGTGAGTTCAGAAACAAAATACTGCCTCTGGGATAATGATTGTGTTCAGGAGCAGTGTTTCAAATATGCAGATTTCAGTACAAATATGAATGATATCTCCAGGTAGTCAATCGAAAATGTGGAAGGGGCAACCTGTGGATTTTGAGTGCCCTCATGACATTAATAAATCATCCAGGTTTGGTCAAATAATTGCCAGACCAACAAAATACAAAGAATTTATTTGTACGCAAACTAAGATGTAACACACTTCTAAACTTTTACTATTTAATTTCAATTGTTGACTGTTTCAAGTTTCGTTTATAGCCATATATTCATTTTGTATTATTTGTTGTTATTAATTGTGTAGTGTGTTGCTAAAGAGTTTTAAAGGGAAGATATGTCATGATGTGAGCTCATACTGAGTGACATAGAGTAGAACACTCATAGGCCACTTATTACGTCAATTCAGAATGTGGTAGCAAGAGTAGAATGTAAAGGCTTCATAGAGAGCCCGAGGAGAGGAGCTGAAGTAAGCAGGGGTCTTTCCCCCCTCTTTTGTCCCAAGGTTGTTACTACAATGAAGCTCATATCCAATTCCAGGTATGAGTAATTTATCATTACAAGCCTGTATTCAACTGTTCAGGAAAAACACAAGTTCCTCCAGTATTGAAGCCCTGTTACATAATTAATGCCCTACTACGGGCATGCTTTACCCATCTGAAATCCCTGTCAGAAATTGACCTCCATACCTCCATTGAGAAATGAAGTGGATATAAGTACAAAAGTGTATGCTGTTTACTGTATGGAGAGAGCTTACTCCGACCCACTGTCTGCAGATGGTGAAACTCTCACAAGAAGTACACCACTGAGGCTTAAAACATATCTGCTAAGCCCAGTGCACACTCTATGCAACACTTGTTCAAAGTGTGACTATTCACTTAAAATAACCAAGGTCTGAATGTGCTAAAGATCATTCTACTGCAGTCTTTCTACTGTGGTGAAAGCTTTACAGATAGTCCATCTTCTGAAGCAAAATAAGCACATAAGCATAGGATGGTCCCTGTTGCACGCAGCCGAATATGAAAAATAGAAAGTGTCATGCTGAGGCGATTCTGTTTAACAACTCAAGGCTACTTACAATAATTTGTTTGTTTTACATAGAATCTTTGCCCTGCTGAAAGCTTTTTCTGCAGTACCAGAAAACCTGTGTGGAACATAATGAAAACAAGTTGACAACTGTCACCCGTAAACAGAGTTACTTTTCAATACCTCTACACACCAATGGCACATTAGGAGCACGTAGTTTTGTAAACACTTACACTGATTAGCTGCACACAGGCTCTACAAAATTAAGCAGTACTATGGTAGTTACCCATTATTGTGTAAACTATAAATCAAAGTAACCTACTCATTGGATGATGTCATCAATAATGTCATCAATTATATCATTTGAGATATCATCAGAGATGTCATAGATAGAAAAATAATACAATAGTTAACCGTCACTATTTAAACTATAGAACTAACACACTCATTGGATGATGTTCAGTGTTCTGCGTTTTTTTAATTCAGAATGTTAATGTTATCCCTGATATTTACCTAACTATAACGTTACTTTAACCTTTGTTCTTTGCAGTGAACAAAGTTCACAGGGACATTATAGTTAAGAATAACAATTAAAACATACAAATTCACTTAAACAAAGAAACATATATATCTATATATATATATCTATATATATATATATATATGTATATATATATATATATATAGATATATATGTGTATATATATATATATATATATATATATACCCTATGGGTGGTCACCAGAAGGAAGTTATAGAAGTTATAGTTAGGGCCATTTTTTCCATAGACAGTGTTTTTTGTTTTGCCAATAGCTTTGGCGCCGTTTGACGATCTTCAAAAAGTTTCCAAACCTTATACTTCAGTCGGTCCAGCTGCTGTGCTGACAGTTTTAGGGAGATCCGTCAAGTGGGGGCAGAGAAAAAAGGAGTCCAAACACACTTTTCCCCATTCTTCGTCAATGGGATTTTTCAAATTTTTGAACATGACTACAGTCCGAACTGATGAGAAGAATTACACCACATTTGGCAGAAAGCTGACTCTAGGTCCAGAAAGGGCGCTTTTTGTGATTTGGTATGAATCCATTCATAGTTTTGAAGTAATTAGAGTTAAAAAAATATAGATAACTAGACACGGGGACAATCTGCAGATCCAACTGTCCCCGGGTGAAAATGTGCTTATTAGGGGGAACAGGGAATGTGACTCCCTTCCTGAGCCTTAAAAGGCCCCAGGACCCCATCTCTAAGGCCTTTTGGTGTACAGTGCGGGACCTCTCTTTGGGCATTAGAAGGTCCCGGGAACCCCATCCACTGGGGTCAAAATACACTTTAAACGGAGTGGGGTCAAGCAGCCCCCCTACTGAGCCTTCAAAGGCCCTGGGGATCGCACCTCTTTGACACAGTAGTTTCCCTGCCTGCCCATGTTTACTCCTACCTCACAGAAACAAACATGGGCATTTTTAAATCTCCCGCCTGCAGCAGCATTGGCAGGGATGACAAGTTTACTCCCAGCTGTTGGGAGGTTTAAAAAAGCACCAGCTGGGTGGGAGTAGACTTCTGTTTTCCCTTCAGCACTCCCATTGGTAACAGATACTGCTCCACCTGGAGAAGGCATGCAAAGCCCTAGTAATGCAGGCTCCCACGCCAGCTGGGGTTTGGGAGCCCTGGGGCTCTGGCCATGTCCCCCAACTAGGTGTTTGTGGATATCTCAGGTATAAATTGGGGCACCATCCTCTGACCCTTGGGGATGTGGTTCTTGGGGTCAAAGAACACCCAGAGTGGGGGCCGCTCACCTAATAAAGCAAATTGCCCCCTGGAGATGAGGTTCACAGGGCCTAATAAGCTGGGTCGGTACTGGGACACCCAAAAATAAGTAGGGAAATGAATAATAAATGCATTGCTCCTTGCATGGATTTCCCCGTAGTGCCTTGCAAGGGATTTTTAAATATTTTTTGGAGTATGGTGGTGTCCTTAGAGGGGGCACCAGCAAGCATTTCTTTTATTGTTGTGGAGGCAACGATTACTGCAGCCCCCAGCAACACATAAAAAACAATAAGTCACAGGGGCCAGAAAACCCTTGTCTTCAGAACAGCCTGCCATATTTTTTTAAGCACTCATAGCTGGAGCTCTATGCTTTTCTTCTAGGAGTGCAGGACCCCATTATGACTGCACTTTGTAGCTTCAAAAATGTTAAAGATGACTAATAGACATAGGGGGTTATTACAACTTTGGAGGAGGTGTTAAGCCGTCCCAAAAGTGACGGTAAAGTGGCGGATATACCACCAGCCGTATTACGAGTTCCATAGGATATAATGGACTCGTAATACGGCTGGTGGTATATCCGTCACTTTACCGTCACTTTTGGGACGGATTAACACCTCCTCCAAAGTTGTATTAACCCCCATAATATTTTTTTAAATAAAACTTCATTAAAACATTTTTATGAGAATCACTTATACCAACCATTGCATCGTGTGAGTTTAGAAAATATACATTTGGTAATACATTTTGGTCATTTTATTGGCAAAGATAATAGGTGTGTTTTCTGTATATTGATATGTTGACCCCTTCATAACCCTAACAGGCCTACTTTTTTTCTTGGTATTCGAACCCTTCGGCAAAGGCAATAGGTCTGCCTTACTTAAAATGGTACCCTTTACACTGCAACGTTACATCACCAGCCTAGGCACCACCACCTGGGGTTGGGCATAGGCTCTACGGCCAGCCCCACGCTCAGCACAGCCAAATACTGTGTATGGCATGGGGTTGGGTGACAGTGGACTGTTATACCCAGGTCCTGGCTGCAGTTCAGGGTCTGCCGCCAACCCCATGCAAGGCCAAATGCTGTGCATGAAATGGGGTTGCTACCTGCGTGGAGTTGATTGCAGGCCCTGGCTCCAGGCCAGGCCTGGCTGCCAACCCATGCCATGCATGGCCAAAAGGCCAAAAGGCGTTGAACCGCATTAGGGTGCCATTATGTATGGTAATAAAATATTACTTTATATTTTTTTTAAACCCTATACATTCACTGAAAAAAAGCAAACCTTTATCTGACATTACAGTTATTTATAGTGATAATATCTTACTTTGCCTTTGGTGAAAGGGACATTATCGCTAGGTGAAAATGTCAGTTAAAATATACTATTTTAAACGAAAAAACTATGAAATTCACCAGTTATATCAATTAATTATAACTCATGCCCTAAAGTACTTTTAACTCGCGTCCTCACCATGCACTTTTAATTACCTCACATATCACATATTACATCACTCATGACATGTTCTACTACATCATTCATAATACCACTGCAACAGCTAAAATTACATCATTGATGACAACACTGTGCACTGAGCATGGCGAAAACACGTTATAGTTATCTTAGGGCATGACTTATCTGTAGATCTTTACATGTGCATTAGTCTTCTTTCTTTGATTTCTGGGTGAAAATAAAATTGTTTTGCTGAATGTAGAAGTAAATATAGTTAGTGACACACTTGGAGCACCCGTATTACATACCATGACATTACATATTTAATTTTACCATTCAACGTATTATGAGAGAAGGTAAAATAAATTCTAATTCAATTACCTAATTAGTTTTTACAGCCAAAAGAAAGATGAACACATGGAAATTATATATATAGATGATCTTTTAAAAGTATTTGATCATTTAATGTACTCTAGATTATGATACAAACAGTGACCCCTGGAATTCATCCTTTTTGGCTAGTCTCTTTGTGAATATTTAGGTCTTACTTTCAACAACAAGAAGCCTTTAGCTCTCTGTTGTCAAAGACTTGTTGTGGACAATGTAATACTGGAAGTGAGATTTGAGTCACCCCATTAATCACCTTCGGTTCACTTTCTTGACAATCTCCTTTGCTTGAATCTCATTTGATGGTTTTTCTTTCCTCTTCTTGCATTTGACCCCTCTCCAGAGTGTATCTCCTTTACTGTGCTTTTGATTGAATGATTTGTCTACTTCAAAGGGTCGACAACAAGAAACAACTTTTTTTGTTTTGCATTTCGTGGGACAGCAAGGCCCACATTTATACTTTTTGCCGCAAAACTGTACAAGCACAGTTTTGGGGTAAAAAGTATAGCACCAGCTTGCGCCATTTCAAAGCACCAGCCGGACGCCAAATTTACGGAATGCCGCAAGCCGGTGCTAAGCTTGGGCTAGTGTCTGAAAAAATTACATTAGCCGGGTGGGGGTTGCGGTACGGGTGTGGGGGTTTTTGCCTCAAAAAATTACGCTAAGCTGGTTAGAGGTCAAAAAAATGCAGTTAACCAGCCTAGCATCATTTCCTGATGCAAAACCATCCATACCACATGACTCCTGTCTTGTAAAAGACAGGAGTCATGTCCACCACCCCAATGGCCAGCACATGGGACCAGGGTCGCCTGGGTGTAGCCATTGCACCCAGTGCCATGCAGGGGCGCCCAACTCAGGGCCCCCAATGGCACTTGAAGATTTGTTTAAAATACTTGCCTATACTTACCCTATTTACCTGGGATGGGGTCCCCCATCCTCTGGTGTCCCTCTGGTGTGGGTGTTCCTGGGGCTTGGGGTGGGTACCTGTGGGCCCATTCCATGGGGTTTAACCATGGAAATGGGTCCAGAGGTCCCCTAATGCCTGGTCTGACCCAGGCATTAAAGCTAGCTTTGCACCATTGTTTAGCCCGTCCTCCCACCCGTGTGTCATTTTAGCATGGGGGGATAAATATGGGGCTATGGGTTTAGCAGCATTTTTTTGGATGGGAACGCCTACCTTGCATCTCATTGACGCAGGATAGGTTCACGCATCCAAAAAATTGTAGTAACTCCAACATTTTGACACTAGACGTGTCTAGCGTCAAAATATAAATATGGAGTTAAATTTGCACTGAATTTGCATCCGAAAATGAAACAAATTTGGTGCAAACATAGAATAAATATGGCCTGTGTGTTTTTTTGTTCTCCTCTCCACATGCAGCTTTCATCCTCTCATGCGTACCGCTATGGTCTCTCTGTTGCTATCCAAACTTACATTTGCTTCCATTTATGCCCCCACCCACTCAGCTTTTTTCAAATAACCACCCACTTAGATTCCTTTGCTTCCCTTCTAACTCATCCACTCATTGGTGTTTGCTCCCTGGGGTCCATTCCACCATTGGCCTCTTGCCTGCCCTATTCTTTCTTGTTTTACTTTTCTTTTATGGTGGGCATGGCATCTGGGTTTTGGTGCTGGGACACTGCTTTCTTGAAACAAATGTGCTTTAGCACACTTTATAAATGTTTGTAATTTACCGCTCCAAGATGGGTGGCTGCCATTTTGGAAAGGTAGATTTAAGCAAAACTAAAAGGGCTCCAATGTCATGATGCGTATGACCTCAAGCTTGGTGAACCCTCCATATATATCCAAATGAACCCTCCACAACACACATATACCCTGAGGCAATCATAGCAGAATGGAGTCATAACATAGTGCACCTAAATATCGTAGCACTTTTTTATCTTTAACCATGCTGCTCTGCATTGACAAGCAACATTTTTCTTTTCTTATTGCCTGTGTGTATCATCATTGACAAAAAGCTTTTTGCAAAGTTAAAAGGTCAGATAACATCATTGACAAGCAATACTAACGCTTTGTTACATCTGCATTCTTTAGACACACGAGTATTTTTCCACAGCAGCTGTGAATTGGCTTCATGACAGTCCTAGAGTTTCAGCCAACACTGCCAACACGCTACAACGGTAGGTCTGTGTTTCTGTTTTAGAAAGTGTCATTACAAGTCCAAATTGATCAAAAGCAGCACTGTCAGAAGTCAATCTCTTGGTATAAAAACAGTTGACTATATGTTCTTTTAATACAAATATTAATATACACCTGTGTTTAATATCTTAAAACGCAAGTATATGTCTGAAAATGTAGTATATATAAAAATCGATTTAACAGTGTTTTAATTAAAATGAAAAAGTGAGTAGAGGTGTAAAGGGAGAGTGACCTGAGAAAAGGATAAAAAAACTTCTATAAAAGCATAAGAGGCAAAGTCAGTGCAACTAAGGGCGCAGCCTAATAAATGTGAAATAGATTCCTATGCTTACAAATGTCATTATCTTATTAGGTAAAGACTTGTTTAAAAAAAAAAAAATATATATATATATATATATATATATATATATATATATATATATATATATATATATATATATATTACCGAGTGGCAGTTGCCACTGAGTTGTTAAACCAGTGTTTTCATAGGAAATGCCAGTTTTGTGTTTTGCTAATAACTTTGTCTTCATTTTAAGAATTTACACAAAACTTCCCAAAACGTTTATCTTTTCTTACATAGTTTGTGCATGTAAGGGGATCCCAAAACCAAAAATCCCCATACAATTTCCATAGACTTCAAGAAGCACTACCACAAAAACTGCTGAATGGAATTACACTGAATTTGTCGGGAAGCTAGATCTTGGTCCAGAAAGTGTGCTTGTTGTGATTTGGTGTAAATCCGTCCAGTAGTTTTAGAGCTATTAAACTCAAAAAATATTTCTGTGTCTGAATGGTTGGGTTCCAGGGTCCAGAGGCGGCTGGTGGAATTTGAAAGTGGTGGGACTAAAGCTGAACTAATAAATCTTTATAATGCATGCAAGCAAGCATAGCGAGTGAGCCAACGTTTCTCAGGGAACATCGGGGGGGGGGGAAGAATCGCCCCCAGGTAAAATTTCAAGAAATTAGAGCATACAGGTGGAATCTTCTGCAATTTGGGCCTCATTATGAGTGTGGCGGAGGGGGTTACTCCATCACAAATGTGACAGATATCCACCCACCTATTACAAGTGATATCCTATGGAACTTGTAATACGGCAGACAGGATATCTGTTACGTTTGTGACGGAGTAATCCCCTCTGCCACACTCGTAATGAGGTCCTTTGTCAGTGACAGTGCGCCAAAAGTACAATTGCTATAGGCATTCATAAAGGAAAACTCATAACATATTTTATAGAGTTTCTGGTTTGCCAAGCAAGTCTGACCTCCGAAAAAGGAATAGGCTACCAGGTAAGAGAGTTGGAGATCTCCCCTTTCCAAAATTATAACACATAAAATAGCATTAAAAATGTCCCCAAACAGAAACTTTTGTTCCTACCTGTAGCGCTTGCCAGACACTTCCTTTTGTGCATCAGCTGGCCGGCGTTGATTGCAGAATCCCCCAATCGTGTACAGTTGTGTACTCCGTTGGGAAGCGAAGAACACAAAAAATCACTGCTCAATGGTCACTTTACAAAAATGTGACTGTACTAATGGTCTCATACTTGGGGCAAACACACAGGGAATCTATATGATTCACAAATCGGGAAGAATGCTCCGCTTTGGACTATGAAATGTATGGAATATTTTCTCATTGTACTTCTTTCATGGGTTTTATTTTTTCAGTTCAATTTCTAAATTGTGTATTGGCCACTTTTGTCAACATAAACAACACAATAATATTACATATACAGTATTTAAAATGAATGCAGTACAGAACCTTTAATATTAAACACATTTCATACATAGAAAGGACAGAAACTTGGAACCAGATTTACTATCAGAGTTAAATTGAGGATGAATGCTGTCTCAGGAAGAACGAGTTCGAAAAAAAAGATGGAGAAGAAAAATGTCATACTATATCAGCATTTTCATTTAAGTATGATCAAGGCAATTAATGAGATATTAATTTGACTTTTCAGTCAATAACAGCATCATAATTGAATAGATTAATGCAGAACACTTACATAGTGGCATATAAACTATCTCAAGGCGCTAAGCAATGATCATGGGCATTAATTAAAACGCCATGATTAGAGACCCTCACAAGTTAATATACCTAATGATCATTTAGGAGGAAATACAGATTTTGAGCACTTTTGAACCTATGAAGACAAAGCGCTAAAACTGGGAATGCATGGTGCCAGCTCTCCTAGTCTCAGTACCCGAAGGCTGTGATCATTTGTTCAAATTGTGTAGTTTTCAAATATTTTCAGCAGCCCTCTAAAAGTAGTTACAGCACACCTTTGGTGGATGCTACAAGCACGTTATTAATTAAGGATCTGAAAACTGGTGATGCAGTGTCATGTCAACTTCCTTCCCATCTGTAGGTTTTCGAATTCCATTCATAGCCAATGGGCATAGCCATTGCCACCTTTCACACTGCCACCTGCCAGCAGTGGCTTCTCCTGCAGATAGTGTGCCAGGTCTGCAGCTTCTGCACCGCCGGCATCATTTAACATGCATTTCTCTCTAGCGACATCCACACCCAAGCTAACGGTCTGCTGTAAACGAACGTCTCCTCATCTTCTATGCAGAGGTTTTTTTTTCCTGAGATATCTGGCTGTGAGGAAAGTTCTGAGGCACAAAACAAATGGGCAGCCCGTCTGTATCAATATTATCCTGAGGGGATTGAGATGAAAACGAAGAGGTATAGTATTTTAGGAGTCAATGATACTTGTCGGGGCTGTTCAGGTGGCGCTTTGGAGAGGGGATTGATGTCCATGCATTGGATGCTGGTGAAAGACTTTGGCAGTCTCTGACTTTGGGTCCTTGCACTCGAGCCACCTGTAGTAAAATCGAAAAAGTACAGCTTTCGAAGGAAGCAGGACTTGTTAAAAGAGCCTTGAACTGTAACTGGACTGATGCTGCAAACCGACTGGACCCTTGCTAAAAGCCCAAACACCTTAAGTGTTCCTTAGAAAAGGGGCTGCTGCACCCACTGAAGGAACAAGATGTAGTTGCTACGGAGGAAAGAAATGTGTCCATGCTACTGCGTGTTCTGCTTTATTTTGGTTTTCTCAATTCAACGATGCTCCTGGTATGGCACTGGAAAAGATACACATGCTTTGTTGCTGTGTGCTGATGTAATATATTAAGCTCAAAATAATACTGGTACTGAAATGCACCAGTTATAGTTATCTCTAGTAACTATAATTTGTGCCCTATGGTAACTATAACTTTCGCCCTGGCCATGCACTGTTAACTACCTCACATATTACACCCCCTGACATGTTTTCAGTAATGTCATAAAATATCACTGCAACATTTGAAATAAAATCATTGATGGCAACCCTGTACATGGCAGGGCACGATTTATAGTCCTGCTAAGGCAAGAATTACATAATTGATGACATTACTGATGACATAATCCAATAAGTGTGCCTATTGGATAGTTTACACAGTGGTGAATAACTACCATGTTACTTTTCTACCTAATTTTGTACAGCCTGTATCCAGCTAAAGGGTGTAAGTGTTTACAAAGTGCATGTGCTCCTAGTACATCATAGGTGTGTAGAGGTATTGAACACTGTTAGAGGATAGTGCTCAGAAGCAAAAAGCACCAACTGCGGACATCTGGTCGCACTGGACTGGTACAAAGTCAAAGGTTCAGGCTGACTGCAATGGAGTGCGGGCCAGCTACAGGGACCTAATGAGGCTCTCTGAATGAAAGTACCGTAATCGTAGATGCGTTGTTGAAGATCCAAGGTACAAAGGAAGTGATGCACCGGTGTCAGTCTCCACAGCATAGGAGATGCATCGATTTTCCCTACGTAGTCAAGGAGATCTGTCAATTTTCTCCAGCCAGCAGGAGCAATGCAGTGGTACTAGGATGTAGTGGATCCAAAGGCAATGCGCTGGAGTCAATCTCGCAGCAGAAGAGATGCATTAATTTTCCCGACGCAGTAGAGGAGATGCATTGAGTTTCTTAATGCAGCAGCGGCAATGTGGTGGCTCAGAGGGGTGGCAGTTCCAACAACGATGTACTGGTTCTGGCCTTGCAGCAGTGTTGATATGTCCCAATTGTTCCCTGCAGTGGAGAGGATTTGCCAGCTCTGATCCATGCAACAGAGGTGTTCACCAATTCTGTCCCTTGCACTAGCAGATGTGCATCAATTCTGGCTCGAGCAGCACTTTGTACCAACTTCCAAAGGCCCAGGACTGTAATGGCACCACTTGGCAGGGCAAGACTCACAGGTGGCAGACAGGTGCTGTAGAAGATGAGTTAGAAGTCTTTTGTGTCCCTAAGCCTTCAGAAAACAGGAGGCAAGCCAGAAAGTCCTCAAAGTCATTTTGGTTCAGGCTTGAAGAGATGCAGGTCCAGTCCTTCTCACTCCAAGGCAAGGAGGGCAGCAGGCAGAAGGTCCGCACAGTAGAAAAGGAGTCCAGCAGGGTAGCAGTCCAGCAGAGTGTCACTCCTTTCAGCACTACAATCCTTCTTCCTGGCAGAGTATCCACAGGTCTAGTTGTGATCCATTTCTTATACGCAGTTGTGCCTTTGAAGTGGAGGAGACTTCAAAGAGAGACCTCTGAAGTGCATAGAGTCCCTACCTTCCCTGTCGTGGCTCAGGACTCACTACAGTGAGGGCATGCAGCATTTTCTGTGGGGACAGAATACAGCCTATTCAGTTGGAAGAGTCAGCTCTTCCCTTTCATCCTGCCTAGGATGACCCATCAGGATGCAGCTGGAGCATCTGTCCCACCTAGGCTCTATTTGTGTGTCTAGAGGGAGAGCACAAAACACAGCTGTTACCCACCCCAGACATATATTCAAAGACAGTCAAAATGCACCAAATGTTTAAAGTAAGAAATTGCCAACGTTCAAATAGTGGCAGATTCAGAATTACAATTTAAAACACAACTTAATCATAAAGTGTGATTCAAAATTGTGATTCCAGCAACACCAAATGTGGGGGTCCCACCCCTTTGTAACTGGAAATGACACTTATAAAATGTAATAAGGTAATTAAAATGTTATCCTATTGGAGAGGTAGGCCTTGCAGTAGGGAACAGTAATTTAATAGTTTTTCACTAATAGGACATGTAAAACTTAAACATACATGCCCTACTTTTTTAAATACAGTGCACCCTGCCCTTGGGTAGTCCAGGTCATACCTTAGAGGTGACATACATACTAAATAGGAAGGTTTGGGCCAGGCAAGAGTGTTAACTTGCCAGCTGATATGACAGTTTAAAACTGCACACACAAGCTCTGCAATGGCAGACCTGAGACCTGTTTGAAGTGCTACTAAAGTGGGTGGCATAAGCAGTGATGCAGGCCTACTAGTATTATTTAATTTACAGGCCCTGGGCACAGGTAGTGCACTTTACTAGGGAATTATAAGTACATTAAATTTGCCAATTGTGGATAAGCCAATGTTACCATATTTGCAGCAGAGAAAACATGCACCTTAGCACTGGTTAGCAGTGGTTAAGTGCCCAGATTCCTAAAACCAACAAAAAACAAGGTCAGCAATTCAGGAGGTTTAAAAGCAAAAAGTAAAGAGAAACTGCATCAAGGATGCCAAGGATGTCAGGTCTAGAAAACATGTTATGAATCTTTGTACTGAAGAGTAACTTTATGTGCAGGTGACATTTAATGATTTGTGTTCAGCATGTTCCACATAGGCTTTTGGCTAGGTGGAAAACATTTCTAACAGGGAAAAGATTGCATGTACTACGTACTAATTATTGCAAGAAGCCCTGACTTATTCGACAGAATCGTCTCAGCATGACAATTTCTACATAACATAGAAGATTGTGTGTAACAGGTACTAACCTATGTAGCTCTGCTTGTGTTGCTTCAGAAGATCTTTACTGTTTTTATCACAGTATATAGGCTGCAATCTGTATGATCTTTAGTACCTTCAGACCTCAGTCATTTTAAGTGAATAGTCTCTCTTTTCGATCAACTTTTGCACAGTGTACACTGTTCTTAGTAAATACTTTTAAATACTCTGTGTGTATTTCTCATGAGAATTTCACTCTCTGCAGTGTGGTACATAGTAAACTTTGTCCATAGAGTAAACAGTGTTTACAGTACCCACTTTTCTACTCATACCCATTTAATTTCTCAATGTAGATTCAGTGACTGCGAGGGGTTTGATACAGGTAACGACTGTCCATACTAGGGCATTGAGTATGTAACAGGGCTTGAGTATCTGGAGGAACTTGGTTTTCCCTGAACAGTTGTATACAAATTGAACACCATGTGCGGTACAAATTACCCTTTTATCTGTAGTTGATAGGCAACTTGAACTCGGCTACCCATAAAGTGTATGGTATAGGGTCAATGTTCTATATAACACAATCATGCTTCACCTATGAGGGTTGTATGTTTGATAACAGAAATAATGCTTCAATTATTCTGAGCTATTTTGCACTTACATTCATAGCTCTAGTGTCATGTCTGTTTATAGAGCAATGTGTATTATAGACGCTTGGATGATGCCATCAATGATGTCATCAATAATGTAATTTCAGATGTCATCGGTGATGTCATAGAACATGTCAAGTGATGTCTTATGTGAGGCCATAACAGGCACATGACGGGGCGCAAGTTATAGTTAGCTCTGCTAACTATAACTGATACATTTCTGTATATTTATTTATTTCAACTATAATGTCACTTTAACCTTTGTTTTTTTCCATGTTTTTCTACATATTTACCATAAAGCCAACCCCTGCTGCACCTGGCCTTCAGCCATGCGTAGTAGGGGGGTGGCTGCTGGGCCTGGCCTGTGGCCAGACTCTCTTGGAAACTCCCAATAGGAAGCCAATTCCTCCATGATGTGCATGCCTTTGACCATGTGTTGTGGGAGTGTTGAAAACAGTGCTTGGCCTGCTGCCAAGCCCTACGGCAAAAACCCCAGCATGCTACCAACCCTATGGCCATGGGCACTGGTGGTGGGCAATAAGACTTGGCCTCCCTCCAGGCCTTGTGCCAAAAACCCAGGCTGCCAAACCTATGCCTTGCACAGCCTTTGGCGTGCACAGCATTGGGTTGGCCTTCAGGCCCCAGGGACTCCATCTCCTGAGGTGAAAACAAATACATTAAATGAAGGAGGCATGCAGCCCCTACTCCCCAAGCCTTAATTGGCCCCAAGGACCCAATCCCGGGGCCAGTCCCAATAAAAAGAGGAAGGGGCAGAGTGGCCCCCTCCCTGAACTTTCTTGAGCTCCAGGGACACCATCCCCTGGGGCCAAAGTCCTAGGGGCGGAGGTGTACAGCCCTTACATCAAGCCTTTTTGGGGCCCAAGGACACCTTTCCCCAAGGCCAAAATCTAGAGGGACAGGGGCATGCAGCCCCTCTCCCCAAGCACTAATAGGCCCTGAGGACCCCATCCACCGGTGACAAATGCAATAAAAAAGGGGGAGGTTGGCCACATAGCCCCCTTCCCTGAGCCCTAATAGGAATCCGGGGATCCCATCCCTGGTGCCAAATATAATAAAAAAGGGGAGGGGCCTTGCAGGCTCCCTCACTGAGCCTAGTTAGGGACCTCATCCCCCGGGACCGTTTATTTTTTAAAAGGAGAGGGGTTCCATGTTGCCCCATCACCAAGCATTATTAGGGCCCGGGTACCCCATCCCCCTGGGCTGTATTACACTATAAAACGGAGGGGGCTGAGGGATTGCCGTAAAATTTGCTAATTGTTTTTTCTTTGTGGCTCCAGAGTGGCTCCCTCGGCAGCCGCCCCCCCCCCCCCCCAGGTAGGGCATAGGGTAGTAAGCTATCCTTATCATACTTCATTATATCATTTTTCAGGACAGGGGACTTATTCCCGGAGTCCTGTAATGACTGCTGTCAACATTTTTCTCATATTGCTGGCAGCCAATCAGAGCGCTCGCTCCAGCGGGGCCTCATTCCCTATCGGAGTAAGATAGCACAAGGGAGAAGAAGTTCCCTGGGCCAATCAGAACACTCTACTTCTATTTTTGAATTGCTACTCCAGCGAGTCTCTCGGGAGGGGAACCATCCTTTACCACGCAGTCAAAACCTTGACCTGCCTGTACAATGCAGTCAATACCACGACTGCGACATTACCACGGATTACTTTACCACGCAAGTCATGCTGCCAAATTTGGCGTTGCTTCCAATTTTGATAAAACTGCCTGCATGCAGTTTGTGTCAGATAGTGATCACAAGTCTGCCAGTCTGCACTGCTACACATGTAAGATTACTGTGTAGTTCAACTTGTCAGCGTCTGCTGCCCTCTGCAGCTCCTCATTGCTGCTGCTGCCTCTGTCTCTTGCCTGGGGTGAACTGAGACTCTCAGGGTGCCTGGGGCTCTCAGTTCGAGGCCCTCCTCCACCCCCAGGTTCGTCCCTGTGCCTCATCCCTGGTGGTTTAGTGGCCATCACAAGTAAGTATTTTCCTTTTCTTTTCTTCTCTCTGTCGCTCTTTCACTCTTGCATTTTCTGCCTTTCTCTTCTATCATTCCTAATTTTTCCCTAGTGGTTTTTCCTTTCTCCCCTCTTCTTCTGCCCCCCTCCCTCTGGCGAAGCACCTTTCCCACCCTCCGCCTCCCAGCTGACTGCTCCCCCCTCAAGCCTATCTGCGCCCATCCAAGCCTGGATCAAGCCCTGTTCCAGGAACCCTGGATCTCCATTAAACCACCCCCTCGGCTGCCTCCATTGCGACTCCGAGACCCTCCTCCGCCTCAACACCGGACTTCTTAACAACTGCTGCACCATCTCACCCAAGGACACCCAAGGACCTTTCACGTGCAGGAACTGCAACTTCAGCACCACCCTCAACAAACAAAGGTGTTATCCGCACACAAAGATACCAACAACCTCCACAACTACATCAACTGCCTGCTGCTGAACATCTGCTCCCTCCACAAACATGCTACCGAACTCTGGAACCTGATCGACACCACCCGAGCGGACGTCGCCTTCCTCACCGAGACCTGGACCAACCCCACCTCAGGTCCAGACATCGCCATCGCCATTCCCGACGGTTACAGTATCCAAAGGAGGGACCAGCCCTCTCGCCCAGGTGGAGGACTCGCCATCGTACACAAGTCCTCACTACATCTCAAGGCCGTCCAAGAAGATCACTGCACCACCATGGAACACCTTCCCTTCCTGGTCCACTCCAACCACAACTCCTCCATCCGTGGCACCCTGGTGTACAGGCCACCCAGCCCCTGCCCAGCTGTCATAGACAACGTCATAGATATCGCTACTCCCATGCCCTGGAACCAGTCGACTACCTCCTGCTCAGCGACCTGAACTTCCACCTCAAGAACTGCACCGACCCAAACACCACCGCTCTACTTGACAACCTCACCACCCTCGGCCTCAGACAGCTGGTCTCCACACCCACACACATCGCAGGACAGACACTGGACCCCATCTTCACCTCAAGCAACCGGATCACCATCAAGACCATCTCCACCCCAGACTGGACCGACCAATGCTGCATATACTTTACAATCACCACACCCAGCAGCCGCAACTGCACCTCCAGGACCCCTCACAGGAAATGGAACAAAATCACCAATGAGCAACTCACCTCATCGCTCGCCAAATCCCTCCCCCCCCGTGACGATAACAACACAGCAGAGCGCAATCTCAATGCATAGGTCACCGAATGTGCCCAAACTCTAGCCCCTCTCCGGCTGACATCGGCCAAATTCATACCTAAGAAGGCCAGCTGGTTCACCACCGAACTCAAAGAATCAAAGCGTACCCGCAGACATTTAGAGAAAAATGGAGGAACAGCCAATCTAGCGAAGACCTCGCCTCTTTCAGAGCTGTAACTGCCACCCACCAACGAAAAATCAAGAACTCAAGGGAGGACGCAATCCGGCAGCGCATCAACTCCTCCACACACAACTCGAAGGAACTCTTCTCAGTCATCAGGGAGTTCACAGATCCCCCCTCCGAAGCCAACAGCATTCCCCCATCTCAGGACCTCTGCAACAAACTTGCCTCCTTTTTCCACTACAAGATCCAGGACATCTACAACAGCATCCTGTCACCTGGCACATGGGACCTCGACTGACCCACACCCCCAGAACCTACCCACACCATCCACGACTGATCCACGCTCACCATAGAGGAATCATTCAACATCTTGAACAGCACCCACTCCTGAGCCCCCTCAGATCCCTGCCCGCACCACATATACATCAGAGCCAGCACATCCATCACCCCCAAGCTTCGTAACACAATCAACAGCTCCATCAGCACGGGCACCTTCCCTGAGGACTAGAAACACGCCAAAATACATCCGCTCTTGAAGAACACTTTGGCCGACCCATCAGAGCTAAAGAATTTCCAGCAATCTTGCTGCTGCCCTACCCCGCACAAGTACTAGAGAAGGCAATCAACGCACAACAATGGAATTTCATCAAGGCCAACAACCCCCTGGACAGCTTCCAGTCCTGCTTCTGCAGCAATCACAGCACAGTGACAACTGTGGCAGCCACCAACGAAATCCGATTACTCCTAGACCGCGGCCACACCACAGCATTCATACTCCCCGACCTCTCAGCAGGTTTCGACACGGTCTCCCATAGCACTCTGCACACCAGACTCCACGACATAGGAGTCAGTGGAAGAGCCCTGGAATGGATCCACTCCTTCCTCTCTGGGAAGATGCAGAGGGTCAGACTCCCACCCTACACCTCCAGACCCACCGGAATCAACTTTGGAGTCCCCCAAGGATCCTCTCTGAGTCCCACACTGTTAAACGTATACATGACCCCTCTTGCTGCCATTGTCAGAAGCCACGGTATGTACATCGTGTCATATGGTGATGATACACAACTCAGCATTTCCCTGCCCGAAGACCCGGACACGGCCAAAAGGAACTTTTACGCAGGAACGGAAGCTGTAGCCACCTGGATGAGAGAAAGCTGCCTCAAGCTCAACTCCGACAAGACGGAGCTCATCATCTTCAGAAACGCCACCTCAGCTTGGGATGACTCCTGGTGGGCCACATCCCTCAGCACCCCCCCTGCACCGACCGAGCACTCCTGCAACTTAGGAATTATCCTCGACTCCTCCCTATCCATGACCCACCAGGTAAACTCTGTCACCTCCTCCTGCTGGCACACACTCCGCAAACTCTGGAAGATCTTCAGATGGATCCCAGCAGACTGTCGCAGGACAGTAACCCACACCTTAGTCACGAGCAAGCTCGACTATGACAACGCCCTCTGTTCCGGCACCTCAACTAGGAACATCAAAAAACTTCAACTCATCCACAACGCCGCCGCCAGACTCATTCTGGTCCTCCCTTGCTAAGAACACATCTCCCAACACCTGAGGACCCTCCACTGGCTACCGGTCGAGAAGTGAATCACCTTCAAGCTTCTCACCCACACGTACAAAGCCATACACAACGCAGGACCAGCCTACCTGAATCACTGCATCTGCTTCCACACCCCCACCAGATCCCTCCGCTCCGCCCAGATGGCCCTGGCCACTGTCCCTTGCATCTGCAAAACCACTGCCAGAGGACGATCTTTTACCTACACTGCAGCGTATTGCTGGAACAACCTCCCCCTGCACCTCAGACAAAGCCCGTCGCTCACCATCTTCAGGAAGAACCTCAAGACGTGGCTCTTTGGATGAGGCCCATCTTCTCCCCCCCCAATGCCTTGAGACCCTCACAGGTAAGTAGCCGTGCTTTACAAATACTTTTTAATTGATTGAATTAGGCATCCCCACTTTCTGGGCAAAATCCGACAGCTAAAGATTCAGTTGAAAAAAATCTGTATGTTCGTCCACACAGTCTGTACTCCTCGTCACAAGTAACGTGTCAAATATTCTTTGGTCCGAGTACACATCGTTTCTTTCCTCATACTTGTAATTTACAGGAAGCTACTTTGACGCTCGGTCATGTTTCCTTCCACCTGTTCCTGTTAATTGAACATACTGTTTGTAAATATTGTCAAGGAAGTTAATATTGACGGTGCCTTTTCCTTCCTAAACTTCGAGACAAAATGATATTGTTCTGTTTCTCCCATCTCAAACACCCAAAAGGATTTTTTCAAAGATTTTTATTTCAATTGGCCACTTTTCTGAAATTCTCCCAGAAAATTAATAATAATAATAACAAGACGACATGATTATTAGGAAGGTGTGACATTAGAAGACTGCTCTCGAGGTTATTTTGTGAAAAATTCATCTCAACGCCTTATCTAACAGTTGCAAAGTTTGCTTTAATTGTGTGAGACCAAAAATAGGCATCAAGCAAATTGGTATTTGCACGTCATTTCCACGCAGTCCCTTCGCCTGGCACACAGAAGTTTACAATATCGGATCATTGTCCAAAAAAACTGTCATTTCACCAGGCCGAAACAAAATCTTAATGCCATAATTGGTTGAAGTTAACAAAACCTGAATTTCATCCAACTAGACTAATGCAGTTATACATTTTGTTCTGCTGGTTTGTTTACATAATACATACGAAGATAATTCTGTTTAACCTATAATTCACTTACTGTAATCTAAGCTACAATTTCAACCCATATAGCGGGGCATATAAACTGTAATTTATATTTCCTTCCACATCTTATTGAAGTTCATTGCATCTTTGCCCCACCCTTTATTAATGTTCCTAAAATTAGGCCATCTGTATCTTTGAAATCCAGCCGGATTCTATAATGCGCCGGGCTCCCTCAGATCTGTAATGTTACTTTTACTTTAGTAATTCATGTGACTTTGCACCAAGAGCGAAGATTGGCAACCCGGGGAACTCTGGGGAAATGAGAACCTCTGCAACTAGTACCTGAACCACCCAGCTGGCCTATCCACATTGCATTCTTATTACACATTCTGGATGAGGCAAATTGCCGTCATTTTGCAGCTGGACAGAAGCCTACTTGGTAGAACTGCTTCCAAGCTTCCATCTAGGCCCTTCACTGATGAGGTCGGAAGAGATTCTTCAATAACTTCGATATACTGCTCCATGGGGACATACTGGGCAGCACTACCAAATGCATCTGCGCTGGTGTCACTAAAATATTCTCTCAGAGGGTAGACTGGAACTGGAGAAGTCAATGGTAGGGCATACAGTGACGAACTTGACCTGACTGTGGGATTCATCTGCTGCAACAGCTTCGAAATGCTGCTGGTAGATCTGTGTGGAAGTAAGAAAGGGGACCAGATAACCTCTTCTTCATCAGTTGCACTGTCTGCCTGTGATTTAAATGAATCCTTTTTCAATTATTAATATTGTTCATAAATAACTACAAACGGGATTCTATATGAAAATTAAGAATTGACTCATCACTGCATTGAGGCAGTGATGCGCCAAAAATTCATGAGCTGAGGCATGACCGGTTATGACGCAATGGATGCATCGTATTTACAATATGAGGTACCATGGCGCAAGGTCCCAAGGGCGCATCAGAAATTCTGACACATCCAAGGGAAATCTGCCACAATGGGTCAGCCCCAAAGTGGCACATTGCTGAAGGTGACCTCACAACCAACACTAATTCAACAAGGTTTAAAAAATCAGAGGCGATTCATCTGTTCTGACTGACGCAAGTAATCTATTGTGTGGAGACCAATGTAAAAGTATGTGGGCTTCATTCACAAGAATCTGACGTATTGGTTCTGATGCGTCAGATTTCTTGCGCTGCCCTACAACCCCCTAACGAAGCCATGGATGTGCTGTATTTACAATACAGAGATCCATGGCGTGCGTCTTCACAGATGTATCAGAAACTCTGATGCATCTGTGGCACTAAACGGACGCATTGCTGGACTAGCGTCAAATAATTACGCTACTCCAGCAATGCCAGGAGGCCCTCATTGAGAAAAGCCCTGCATCAGTTTTATGCCTGCTCTGAGCAAGCGCTAACATTCTGACACATTGAAGTCGCAGAAGGACACAGTGAAAATTTTTAAATTTCACTGCATTGGTTCTGCTTGGCTTGTCCTGTGGGAACGCCTACCTTGAATACATAATACCTGGCGCAGGTATAATGTGATGCAAGGCTTTACAAACTGATGCATTGGGCCCAATGCGCCAGTTTGAAAATGTGGAACAGTGTAGAGCTCTGTTTGACCCACCGTTGTATAAAAAAAAAAATGACGCAACATAGCGCTATGGCCTTGTAAATGAGGCCCTGTAAATTGGTGGAATAGCACCTTCTCCACTGGTGCATTAATCCTGGATGTAATGTATGCAGTATGACTACGTGTCACATTCTACTTATGTCAATGTAGAGACCTCAGTATGTGTGACATACGAAGTGACATTGTAAGGTTTTTGTATGCAAATATATGTTGTAATGTAAAGTGCCAATACCTGTATTACCTACCTTATGTGAGTACTTACCTGTTGTCCTTTGGAGTAGGCTAACCTGGACTTGAGGACCTATTCCTCCATGGGGAAGTGACAATCCCTGCCTCTCTATTGCAGGAAGGACATAACGTCACATAGCCTTGCTGTAGTGGATGATCTTATTAGCACTGCCCTACCTCTGCTTACCTCTCTATCTCCTGGGTACCTGGCTGAACTACGTCTTCTGTGTAACCAAGTTAAACCTGGGTCACCTGCTCATCCTGTCAAGCCAGACATATTTCTCAAACTGCAAGATTCTTTTCTACCATTCTCTCATGAACTTATGAATCTTTCCCTGTTGTCGACATCAGTATCGACCACCTGGAAACACGTCAAAGTCATCCCTCCCCTGAATATATCACCCTTAGATGGCTCCAAACCAGAAAACTTTCACCCCATCTCCCTATTGTCTTTCTTGGCCAAAGTGACAGAGAAACATGAATTCCATTTTCACTAAATTTTTAGAAGCAAATTAGGCTTTGGATAGCGGGCAAAACGGCTTTAGGCCAGTGCAAAGCACAGAGTCAGCCCTTCTTGCTGTTACACAGCACCTACGAAGCACCTTAGATGAGGGAAGGCCCGCTGCTCTGATCTTGTTCGATTTAAGTGCCGTGTTTGACACGGTGTCACATAAAATCTTACTTCAGTGCCTATGGGGAATTGGCATCGGTGGATCAAGTCTGGCATGGTTCGCTTCATTTCTGGCCGAGTGATCCTTTCAGGTCATTTCTCCACCATACAGTTCTCAAATTCATACTCAGCGCCATGGTGTCCCACAGGGCTCTGAGTTATGCCCTACTCTATTCATCATCTATATTCAACCTCTGGCCCAAGTGGTGAAAGCCTTGGGTCTTATGCTAGTGTATTATGCAGATGAAACCAAGCTTGCGCTTTCTTTTTCTGACAATTTTAGGTCAGACCTGCCCTTATTCTGTAGAGATTTGCTTGCTGTGGCAGAGTGGATGGACGCCAACTGCTCGCATCTAAATGTGAACAAAAACAAAATCATGGGATTAAGAACAGATTACCTTCTTTGGGACAACCAGTGGTGGCCCCCTTCCCTTGGGTCTCTTCCATTACCCAAGACAACAGTAAAAATCCTAGGTGTATGCGTGAACAGTAACCTAACTTTTGAAGTTCAGGCAAAAGCAGTAGCTGGTATGTGTTGTGGACTCATGCAGAGTCATAAATCCATTCTTGAGTTTTTTTATCCTGGTATTCATCAGACAATTGCTCAGGCAGCAATTTTATTACCACTGGACTATTGTAACAACTCATATTTAGGTGCCAATACATCAGTAATCTGCAGACTCCAGCAAGTTCAAAATGCTGCAGCCAGGCTACTGTTTTTTCTTCCAAAGTTTTGGTCACCTACTGGCCTGCTTCACAAATTGCACTGGTTACCTGTGGAGAATCATGTGCAGTTTAGGGCCTTCTGCATCGCTCATAAAATCTTATCCTGCTAGGGGGCTCCTATTTTGTCCAGTATGTCAACCCTTCCTTTTAACCTTCCTGACATCTGCTCTCAAACAATCTCAAGTTGGCTGTTGTCCCTCAGGTTAAGAGAGTAGGAGTGGGTGGTCGTTCTGTGTGAAAGCTCCATGTCTTTGGAGTACCCTTACCTTTGCTATTAGGAGCATCAAGAATCACATGTCCTTCAGGAAAGCTTTGAAGACCTGGCTATGTTCTTCCGGAATGCTCTGAGGGTACTCTGTTCCTAGCCTTCTTAGGCAGCTGTTTTTTGTTGATTGTGTTTGGGGCTAGCACTGTGAAGCCCTATGGTTAGGGCAGGTATGTGATTTACAAAACTAATAACATAACATAATATGATGATATCATAGGTGCCATGGTCCCAGGTTGGTTAAGGGTCCTACAACATGATTGTCACATGTGTAGACTCACTACTAGTAGAGAGGATTTGAACTACATACAAATTCCAGTGTATAAAGTGACTTCAAATAATCAGATTCCTATTACAAAGCCACTGTGTCCGTTCCTACCCCAGGGTTGAAGAGGTATAGGAATTTTGATGCATTCCAGGCTTAGTGCGACGCATCTCAAAGATGCAACGTACATTGAAAAACTTGTAAATATCACTGCGTCCGTTCTAATTGGCTTTTACGAGAGAATGCCTACACTGCTGACATCATAAACTGCATGGCGCAGCTGGTTCCAGCGCAGGTATTTTTTGATGCAGGCCATCAAAAACTGCTGCATTGGTACAGCAACAGGAAGCACAGAACGTGCCTCCAATGCATCAAAAAATGATGCTACAGTGGTGCAAGCTACTTGTAAATAAGCCCCTCAGTGTAACACATAAAGACAGCAGCTTGGACACCGAGGAACGTTTCTAAACACCAGTAACTAATTTCTAAAGTTAGCAAAGTCAGAACTGGAAGTAGCACTTTTATAATGCAGACTCCCCCTGTCTGGAAGACTGGGCTAACTGTGACATGCGTGGTGTCCTATCATCCATAGTTTTATAAACAGCTGGAAGCACATGCTTTAAAGGATAAGATGGTGTGTTTGAGTAGATTGTTGTCTACTGGCTCTTCGGTCAAAGTGGTAAGAAGCCCTATACACTCATCCAGTTACTATACCATTATAGAGCTTTGTCCATCCTCAGGGCTGGCCAGGGACCACACTTCCTGAAATGCCTGCCAATATTTGAGGCAAAATGTGCTTTACTAGCTCACGTTAATTTTTAAAGCTCCTCACCCAAATGAATGATGCAACTTCCCACTGACTAAACAGTATGGCCATTTCTGGCCCACAGGAGAAGCTTTCTGAGAGCAATGGTTGTTCTAAATAATCTATATGGCTTTTTGTAGTCATTTTTTTCATTTCTAGAACTTTTGCCCAAAGGTCCCTTTAAACTCTTGAGGATAAATAACGTAGCAGACGGTGAAATTTTGTGCAAAAAAGAATACTCTAACCAGCCTAGCGTTATTTTCTGATGCAAAACCATCCATACCACATGACTCCTGTCTTAGGAAAGACAGGAGTCATGCCCCCCACCCCAATGGCCAGCACAGGTGACAAGTATCCCCTGGGCATGGGCATTGCACCCTGTGCCATGCAGGGGCCCCCAAGTTGGGCCCCTGATAGCAATTTAATTTAAAAAAACAGTTACTTACCTATACTTTTCCTACTTACCTGGGATGGCGTCCCCCATCCTCCGGGGTCCCTCTGGTTTGGGTGGGGATGTTCCTGAGGCTTGAGGAGGGCACCGGTAGACCCATTCCATGGTGTTTAACCACATAAATGGGTCCACAGGTCCCTTAATGTCTGGTCTGACCCAGGCGTTAGATAATGGTGCAAAGCAAACTTTTCACCATTATTTAGCCCCTCCTCCCACCCATGCATCATTTTAGCATGGGGAGATAAAGATGGGTATATGAGGTTAGCACCATTTTTTAGATGGGAATGCCTACCTTGCATCCCATTGATACAAGGTAGGTTCACGCATCTAAAAAATGGTGCAAACACCGATATTTTGACATTAGACGGTTCTAATGTAAACATATAAATATGGAGTTAATTTTGTGCCGAATTTGCGTAAATAAAATGATGCAAATTCGGCGCAAATGGGGTATAAAAATGCCCCCACGTGCTTTTGTTGAGTACAACTGCAGGTGCCTATAATTTCTTCATAAACACCTTGACATCATCAATGGCATGTGGAATAAAATTCCACGACATCACAGTTCAAAAACATCAATAGAAAGAAAATATTAGTTCTATAGCCCTTTGCTAAAAATGAAAATAGAACCTTGCTTCTGTATGAGAGGACATTTGTGTATTCATTCATGTGATACCGCAGATTTACAACCACTGTTAATATGCATGAGTGAGAACTGCATTATCAGTGTGCATATGTGCAGCAGCTTTTCTACATATATTGTTACGAGGTCATAAACTTAATAACAGAAGAACTCCAGCCTTATTATTGCATTTATAGGAGTGGTGGCTAAGTCGATGTCAACAGAGATGTGATATGTGATTTCACTAACAAGGTTACCGAAAAGCTATTCATGCAACACAATGTTTAACCGCATGCCAGCTGTGAATGGGTAATTATTCTCCAGGAAGATGACAAACTGAGGTCCAGGTTTATCAAAAAATAACGGTGCGTGGCACTGCCCCAAATTTGGCAGCGTCTCGCACCGTTATTTTAAAAAAGCAGTGATTCAACATATTTAAAAGAATACGGAGCACCCCTGTGTTTCCCCTGTGCAGGCGCTGTATTTGATGCCGTATGTCAATGCAGAAACATTTGCACCATAGTGCAAGGATGCCTGTGTTGAGGGGGAGATTGTTTTTGTGCAGGAAGGAACACCACAAAAACAATCTTAAATGGCGATTTGTTCTTTCTATGTGAGCTGCAGAATGCAGCTCACAAAGAAAGACCAAAAAGAAAAGAGGAGAAATAAAAGTATTTCTCCTTGTTGCGCCCTGTTAGATTGTGATGCTGCCTCAGGATTACAAAACTCATAAATCTGGGGCAGCATCAAAATGCAATGGGTGTTGCTGTTGCACGCCCACAGCAACACCCATTGGACACCCCTTCCACGCACAGTAAATACGGTGGCGCAAGGTGGCTCTTAAATATGCCCTTGAATTACTACATATTTGGCAAAGGATTTTGATGTATTTTTCTATGAAATAAAGGACAGGAGGGGACCAAACCATTGCAAATGTTAATATTATTCTGTCACAATCTAAACCTGGCGAGGAAAACACATAATATGCTGTTGAATCAAAAGGCTTTTTAATCTATTCAAATGAACTATTTCTTCTCTTTCTATGTGTGCTACATTTTTCAACACACATAGAAAGAGGTGGAAATGAGGAGAAATAGTGATATTTCTCCTTGTTTTCTCTCCCCTGGGATGGTGTAAGGTTTTGGTTCATCCCCAGGTTTTCAAGGTCTTTTAAATTTGGGAATGCACCAAATCCATGGGTGTTGCATGGGAACACCGACTGCAATGACCTGGAATGCCTCCCTAGCGCAGAATAAGGCAACACAGCAATTTGCACTGCCTTTCATCTCTCCATATTTATGGGCCCATACAAATCCATGCAAAATGGCTTTGCCTGGCTTCATAAATATGAATTTGTGGTTTGCATTGCCATTGCATTGCCAAAAGCGACACAATGGTGGCACAATGGGCTCGTAAATATTGGCCTTAATGCTTGATGAACAGGTAATCTGTACAAACCTGAAGGCTATCCTGTCTGCTGTTTTACAAGTGCCATAGGATATAATGCACTTGTAGTGAGGCAAATGTAATATCTGTACGATTTGGGATGATTACCCCGATACAACAAACTCTAAATCAGTTGTTAAATCTTACTAATTAAAAAAAAACTACATAAAGGAATTTCAGTAGCTAGCCATTCTCCAACATGCATATTGACTACAACACAAATTTGGGTCATCTCTAGAGCTTGGAAACTCAAAGGTCCCTGATTGTCTGGACTACTTCAACTATCTGTACACATTGACCAAACTTCAGTCACATTTCCTGGTCTTCAGACTGATCAGCATCCTGCTCACACCCTTTCTCTTACCTTTGTGGCTCAAACACGAAGGGCAGAACTGTTTTTTTTAAATAATGAGAAGCAGCTTTGGCAGTAACATGGACTTCGCCTACTGTTCAGTGTCCCCAGGCAAAGGAGGTGGAGGAGTGTTGCTCATGGATGACATGTTGTCTCAAGGAGAAACCATTACACTGCCTATGGTCCAAGTGTTCATGTCAAAATTCAATTAATGCTTGACTCTATTGTTGACCACTTCCCCTAGATGAAGGAAACCTAACCTATCCATTGTTGCCTGGCAGCCAGCACATGCATGATTGTGCAGCCCACCAGTCAACTCGCTAAGACATGTTCATATGCAGCTTAAGTTGCCTCCGTTACACCATTGGCAGAACCTTCAGCGCACGTTCCACCTGTTAATTTGCATCCCGCTTCCCAAACATGTTGCAGGTGTGCCACGTAAAGCATGCCAAACTCTATCCTGAGGTTACACTCACAATGAGGGTAACACCATATTGTTTCTCTTTTCTTTTGACTCTTTTCAAAACATTTCTCTTTTGTAGAGACAACTTCAATTACGGCTTGTCATTTGAGGGGTTTTTGGTGTGCAGAGGCATAGCTTGGTCAGTGAGATTGAGGGGGGGTGAGCTTCAGATTTTCCAACAGGCTGGAATATAGGGGGTCATTCTGACCCCGGCGGTCTCTGGGTCGGCGGGAGCACCGCCGACAGGCCGGCGGTGCCCCGCAGGGCATTCTGACCGCGGCGGTTCGGCCGCGGTCAGATTCGGAAACCGGTCTCCCGCCGGTTTTCCGCTGCCCATGTGAATCCTCCATGGCGGCGGAGCGCGCTCCGCCGCCATGGGGATTCTGACACCCCATACCGCCATCCAGACCCGCCAGGCACAGGATGGCGGTATGGGGTGCCGCGGGGCCCCTGGGGGCCCCTGCAGTGCCCATGCCAATGGCATGGGCACTGCAGGGGCCCCCGTAAGAGGGCCCCACTTTGTATTTCAGTGTCTGCTTTGCAGACACTGAAATACGCGACGGGTGCCAATGCACCCGTCGCACCTTCCCACTCCGCCGGCTCAATTCTGAGCCGGCGTCCTCGTGGGAAGGATGATTTGCCCTGGGCTGGCGGGCGGCCTTTTGGCAGTCGCCCGCCAGCCCAGGGCAAATCCCAAAATACCCTCAGCGGTCTTTTGACCGCGGAGCGGTATTTTGGAGGGGGAAGTCTGGCGGGCGGCCTCCGCCGCCCGCCAGACTTAGAATGACCCCCATAATGTTTAAATACATTCTGCAACAAGCAGGGTGCTTGAGAGGGGCCTAAGGGGCAGTGGAAAGACAGAGGAGGAACGTGTGTTGGTAGGAGCACTAAGGCCCATATTTGTACTTTTTGAGCTCTGCATTTGTGTAAATTTTTTACGCAAAAGTGGCACAAACTTACAAAATACAATTGTGTTTTGTAAGTTTGCGCCGCTTTTGCATCAAAAAGCAGAGCAAATGTGGTGCTAAAAAAGTATAAATAAGGGCCTCAGAAAGAAAACACAATATTTTGTAAACTAACTTACATTTTTGAAGACTTGCAAAACAGAGAGGGAGAGAGTGTGTGCATTTTTGTCTGCGTGCATGTAAAAATTCCTGATGAAACCTGACAAGACATCTCACCATACCTGACTGACAGCACCTGTACCCAACTATTTATCAGAAAATACATTTATTAGGGGGTGTAACACCCAATACACCCCCCATTAAGCTATGGCCCTTGTGTGCTATGTTGTAGTACCCAGACCAATGTACCTTCTCTTTGTTGCAGCAAATATCGTCTTTAGCTTTCTCCTTTCCATACAGAGGAATACGAATCATTGACTATTATTAGTGGTTTGCTCCCACCAGCCCCAGAATGGCTATCTCCACCATCTCCCTTTCTAGACTGTTTTAACCTATGTTATGTTTAAGAATAAAGGCAGACCACGACCAACTGAATGAAAATTTGCTTTTTGGGCCATGGTATGTGACACAATCGGCCAGTACTGGCTTTTTAGGCAACATCATGTTTGAATCTGGGACTTGTACTTTTGCTCTTACTACTGTCATTATGGAGTCAAAATCCCAGCATACAAAGTTTATGAACTGAAAAGCCAGAACTGTCTGCAGGTGTCGCATATGACGTCGAATCGCATAGCAACTATGATTTTAAATGTTTTAAAGTGGCCTAGTCTGAAAACAGTGCTTTTTCACATGAATACTCAAAAGTAAGGTCTCTCATACCGTGTGAAGTTTCACTCTTCTATTCATATCATGCATTAAAACGTATTTTGACAATCCCAATAATGCGGGCTTGTGTATAGTGAAAAGGTTTATGCCAAGTTTAATTTACACCTAATGTAAACAGCAGCAGTGTAACCTTCCATAACACAAGAATGAATAGGTAAATGACAGGTGGCAGCAGCAGGCGCCATGCCATAATGTTGTGCCAAATGCATAGAAAAGGTACAACACAGACTCATTAATGAATGCGAAATTGTAAAATCGTTTCCTTACAAACATTTAATAGATTACTTCAAAATGGCAAGTAAATTACTTTGTGATTATTCATGCATAGGTGTTTGGAGTGCATTGCGTATTTCAATATGTTCAATATTTTTACATGTTTTTCGTTGAAGAACGCTGCTGATGCATGTTGGGGCTCGGTGCTCCCCTGGGTCCCTACAACAATGGGTCTCGCAGTGTATGTCTGCTACTTAATGCCAAGTGCAGGCTGGCAATGACTTCTCCTATTGAAAAGTCAGAATCGTTTTCCTGTTTACTCACGCCTTGGCTCGGCTGTGATAGTGTGGGACACTTGCACGGAATGTTCCGCACCTCGTCGTGCAAAGACAACACGTCACCAACGCTAAGATTTTAAGTGAAACGGATGGGGGTCGCACAACCAGGTACAGTCATATCTCGGATGGAAAGTACCAATGTAACTGAAGCAAGTGATGGCTCAAAATAAACAAGCATTTGCAATTTAACAGGGGTCGTATATTTCGAACAAGTTAATTGTCAACTTTTTACATCGCCCACGAGCAAAAACAAAAGACAACACGAGAAGAAACTTTGAAAAGAAGAGTCAGCAACATAACAAAGTTAGCTTTAAAAAATAAAACTTTGCAATTTTGTGCTTGCTGAGCACGTTTTTGCCTGTCACAATGTGCCTTCTCTTTGCAGGGCACTCGAAGTTAAAAACAACAAATAGTATCTTGATCATTTCGGAAGCAGCTCTGACACTAATTAAGTTGCATCAATTAGTGCTTGATCCATGCTCCACACAGAGAAATGGAAGTGATGTCAGGCTTGCCTTGACAAATTATGGGGCTGTAAAGAAGAGTGCCACGCAAACCAACAAATTGTGAGTGAAAGGCAGGCTCCACTCCCTTTATGGAACATAACAGAGTCTTGCAAGCGAGACACATGCGCTAGCGCATGCACTCGCAGGCTCGACCCTAAATAAGGAGCACACGGTGAATTAAGAAAACAAGTGTAGCCTCCAGAAAGGCCAGACATCTCTGACTGGAGTAAGATCTCTTTCCTTTTCTGCAACTTTATTGCAATTTTTGTTGTGGTTGTATCCTTTTTCTATCAATCAATGTTGGTATCTATGTAATGCTTTTTCATTGTTGACGGTGAAGTTCAAAATGACCTGCCTTTTCATTTTATTGAAATCATAAATAATAGAAAAGCAATGGAAAATAAAAGACAAAGGGCCAGATGTATCAAAGGGTTTTATCCATTTTGTGTCTATGAGAAAATGCGTTCATACATATGGCCCAAAACATATAAAAGAGAAAATGAAAAATACACGTTGAAATCAAAAACAACTTAATAGCTAAATGTGGACTGAGAAAGGAAAATAGAAAGGTAAAAGAAAAATAAGTTGCAAGTAAGGTAATAAAAGAGGCAAGTAATAAAAAATGATACGCTGAAAAATAAATATTAGAAATACAGAAAGAGATTAAACAAATAAAAATGAAACAGTATAATAGAAGCAGGGGTAAGCAAAAGTGCAAAGATTTTCTCTCCAAAAAGTTTTAATTCACCAACATGCTTTTTGCCCATAGGTCACAGGCCTCCACATACAAATTACTTACATGAAAATAAGGACTTTTCTCACATTTTAAGTTGTCAAAAAAGAAATGTCACCAATTTCCACTCAGTTTCAAAGTTTCAAGGAAAAACATTTTAAAATTAACTTGCAAGACAAGGCACATCCATATCCCGCACCAACTAGCACTTGTGATAAAATATTGTCAGGTTAAATAGAAAATAGCATGGCTTTTACATAGATCATTGTCAAGAAGTTCTGAGATACATTGAGGCAAATATATCAAACTTGTGCACTGTTGCAATGTTACACAAATGGACACAAAGATTTAATAATGTATTTACTTTCTAGTGCAAAACATTTCTTGCCTTGAAAATTAGCTTTCTATGTTATCCCAGCAACGGAAGCCTTTTAGTTTGCAGAACTCTTTGAGCCTGTTGCCTACCGATAACAGATTTTCTAGTGTGAGTTTGTCGGCCCAACCTATGTGTTTATTGTCCCTGTGCCACACCTCTATGGTTACTTGAGTTGGGGGCAGTAAATGCCTCATTCACTTCCCCCAAAACAGGTAGTGTAAACAAGGAAGATCCCCAAATTGAATTGTTTCCAGTGCGTAAGTAGGATGATCTCCTTCCATGTTTACCCAGTCATTGATAACCAACAGTGAAAGGTCTAATAGTATGCTCTAATATCAGGTAAAGCAATGCCACCATATTAGCAATTTTGTTGCAGTGTCTGGAGACTTATCCTGAGGTGTTGCTCATTCCACAAGAGCTTTCTTAGCTCTTTTTCAATTGTGGTGAAGAGATCATCTGAGATTTTGTGGTAAGTGTTTTGCAGGACATAAAGAAATTTGGGATGGCTGCTCTATCCATTATTGTGAGGGGGAGCGCTTTCCAGCGTTCAGAGTCTGTTTGAAAGTGTGATATAACTTTTCCAGTTTTATCTGCTAAACTTCTCACAGGGTTTAGTACAGTGGTTCCCAACCTTTTGACTTCTGTGGACCCCCATTTTATCAATACTGGAGCCCGGGGACCCCCACTGAATCATTATTGGAATCCGGGGACCCCCACTGAGCCTTTACTGATTGTTGGAACCTAATATTATGACATTTTCTGAGCAGTCACGGACCCCCTGAGGAGTCTTCACGGACCCCCCGGGGTCCCTGGCCCACAGGTTGGGAACCACTGGTTTAGCATTTTTCCAAGGAGTCTTGTATAAACTTTTGCCACAAGCAGTTGTGGAGCAGTAAAATGAACATTATCAGGATCTCCTATACATTTATTACAAATAAATTGTTAATCCCTGAAAAAAAACCTCTTTTGTTCAATTAAAAAAGAGTAGCCCCTCAAAGTGTGATTCTTGATATTTCATCATGTAGGGCACATTTTCAGAAGCTCATACACAGAATATATTGGCCAATATTCAGCCTCCTTCCTCCTATTTTGCAACCTACAAGGCATAATGATGAAAGACCATTATTATTTATGGTATCCAACTGTCATGTTTGTGTTAGGATTAGAACTGCATCGAGCGTTCCATGGCACAAGGTGTGGGTGGGGGTATGTGTTGGTTTTGAATAGGGAATGTTATCTTCTGGTGAGAGCTGGTGGTCGCCCCCTTAACTGTGATGTATCCTCTGCAAATAAACGTCTTCAGTCTCACATATGCTGGTGAGTCTTTTCACTGGTGATGAATGTCAAAATCGAGTTCTGCTGCCCTTTTCTAAGTTTTCTGCCAGTTGTTGCCTTTATTCTTTGCAACCGATAGCTTGCCAACAGGTATTGTTGCTGGGAGGGACAGTGCTTTCCTGCAGGACCGTGTAATCTTGCTCCGTCCTTAACATGACGCAATTACCAAGTCCGGCACCATTGCTTGACTTCACCCGTCCAGATTAATGGGTGTTAGTGCACGTTGCATCACACTCACAGCTGCCATCTTGGAACTAGGCAGTTGTTGGGACACCTTAATTGACTTCACCATTGACAGTGATAGAGGTTGAAATTTAGAGGTGTCTTTTGAGTCACAAAAGTCGTCAGAATGTGTAAAAAAAATGCTTTTACTCAGAGCACTGTTAGTTTGAATGTAGAAAGTTGCACTGACACGTTTATGAATGTGCCTTATTATAATGCAAAGTTTGACTGAGGTGGTATTTGAATTAAATTGAATGATACTACAATAAGAGTGGTATTAAAATGTAATTTAGACTCTAGACTAATATATATATATTAAAACAATATTGAATTTCTAATGACTAATGAGTTTGAAATGCATGCAAAAATGAGAAGTATGCACTTCTCTGCTATATCTAATAAAATGTTAACAAAGTTTTTATCTTTTGAAATGAAACATATTGCTCATGTTATTGAAGCATTATTAATGTTGTAATTTTATGTTTGCATATTACATATGTTTTATTAAAACATAGAAGTTGAATGTATTTTCATGTTTTTGCTTGAGCACAAGTGGTGCCTGTAGAGTTTGCATTTTGTGATTGAGTTAGAAATGTTGATTCATTTCATAATGAGAATTTTCTTGTAAGTTATGTTCCTTTGAGAACCTTGCATTTTGGTATTAGATCCCATTGTTTAAACATGGAAAAGTTGTATTAAATTAACCTTAAAGGCCGGAACATGGACTGACATCACATACAATTGTTTTAACCTTACATGGAGTCTCATGGCTGTTCTCATGGAGAGCCTTGGAAAGGAAAAGTGTTACATTTTGGAGTCGTGTGATTAATTATTATTGGATGATGCCCTTTCAACTTGACATGAACTGAAAAATCTGGTGAATCAGAATGCGTAGTGACTTTTTGATTTGACAGTGCCCAGTTGGACTTTGGGCAGATTCAATCTCCAGATCTTCAGATGGTTTTCGATTTGATGGTTTGCTTATGAAAAGCCCCTGAATGCTGAGTCCTTTGGAGTGGTATCTCCCTCTCTACTTTGTCCTTTTTAGATGCCCCTTTGAGACTTAGAAATATGTATCCCCCTTCAGAAGACTCTTGATCGAGCATCTGGTATGCTGACTCTATCCCTTTTTACCTATCTTTTGTCTGTATTAATGAGTAATTTACAGCCCAAGATTAACTTTTTCCCAATTATTTTTCTCTTTTTGTGCTGCTTCTTGTATTTTGTCCACCTGTGTTTCGCTCCCCACATGCACTTCTCTGATTTGGTTAATTGTAGGATTTTCCACTGCCCAGACCAAATTGACAACTTTGTTAAATTATATTTACTGATGATTGGTATTGGTTCTACCACAATATATTGCTGGTTCAAAAGGTCTGTGGACCTCCATGAGCGTTGATTCCTGCGAAAGATAAAAATGCTGCGGTAACAGCTATAGCCAAGTCAGTACTTCCATCTTGAAGTGAGGCAGTTGCTGAGACATTTTCATAGGCCACATTATTTACCACAATAACAGTCTCAGACTACCTATAATTTGTATTGTAGTGTATTATTGCACGTTTTTTTCGGTGTTTCTACAAAGTCCTGATGTTGGACACTGAGCTTGACGGATTTAAGGTGTATTTCTCCTCCTGATTTGTGGATTCTGGTGTTGATGCCTACTAAAGAGGTATGATTTTATTGAGGCTTCTATTGAGTATTGATTATATGTGTACATCTATTTTATTTCATTCAAGTTATATCTGCTCGTCAACCATTGGAGTGGGAATGGTGGAAAGAACCTTTCAAAGCCTCTCGATGCTCTTGATGGTGACATGTTCACATATAAAAAGAAAAAAGTATTATGTGTACACAGCATAGGCCCCGAAGGCAGGTCTATTTTAAAAACTTTACCATTGATTGAAGTGAGAATTATATCTCACCAAGAAGCATACTGGGGCTGATAATGCCACAGTTATACAAGCACTTCACAAACATTTCTTTGCCTAGAAGAATGTGGTATTGGAAAGATACAGCTGATTGATGATTTTGTTTCAGCTTTGAGAACTTAGGCAATTATTTGATATATTTGTGACTTGCACAATTAGATATTTGTGCCAATTATAATGAAGTAGTTCTCAAAGTGACAAGCTTACGGATGATGGATGATGATGTTGTTGTTGAGAGCAATGATAACATGCATTATGTATGCAGTACAAGAAAAAAACCTCCAAGTTGTGGCATACATCTGAATGATCAAGAGGTCCAGATAACGGTGTCTTCTGGTTTGCTGTTTACATGCATAGGGCCAGAAGTGTTCAAGAATTTCAGACTGACAAATGAAGACTTTGTTACGTGAGGATTTTTGCCTATGGTGGGGCGAAGATTGATGTTGAAGGGGGAATTGACAGATAACTTGAATTTGAGAATAAAACTGCAATGACTATGTTTTATGTAGCCAAGTATGGATCACATTTATTAAGGTGGAAAGATCAAGGGGAATTGGATATAATTTTAGTCCCTAATCATCTTGTTTATATCTAAATCCCATTTGCTCAATGCCAAGTGTGGAAGCTGCATGAGTGTGTCCTCTGAAAAGCGTGGGATCCAAAGTTTTCCTGATATGTTTAACAAAAAAACATGACAAGTTGTGTAGATTTCAGCAGAAAATTATTCTAAAACACAATGCCTCATCTGTAGTTCAAAAGGTTCACAAAGTACCCCTTGTGTGTGACTGGTGAATTACAGAATGAGTTATACCACTTGTGCAATCTTGAAATTACAGAGCCTGTCGAAGGTTCTGGCTGTGTGTTTCAGTTGTTCTTGCCAATATAGCTGTCCAAACTTTGAAATGATGTCAATTGAAACCATAATATTTGGGTGGGTTGTTTACCTCTGCCCAATATAATATTAATTATATGTGGTTCACTTTGAAGTGGGGTGTGGTGTTCACTACTCTTGACATATCTGCAGCTTACCACCAGAAAATGCTATTTGATACTTCCAAACATCTCACCTCATTTGTCGCCCCTGTTGGAGCATTCCATGACAACCACAAATGCTTTTGTTCTTGCATTAGCTTCCTCAGTTTCTCAAAGGCCCATGAGATTAATGGTAAAGGGTCAGGTGGGGGTTCTATAGTTGTAGGATGACATCCTGGTATTTGGAATCAATGTAACACATCATGATGAGAGGCTGACTAGTCTTTGTTGGTTTTGAAAGAAAAAAAAGCTTGACATTGTGTTTTGACAAATGCACGTTTCAAGCAGGTGTTGCAGACTGCCTAGTTCACCGCATAAATGCTAAGGCTGTAGAACCTAAAGTGAAGATTTTGAAGGCCATTGAGAAAGCTCCATACCCCAAGAATAAGGAGCAGTTAAAATATTATTTGGGTTTAGTTGAGTATTATGTAAAATGTGTCCCTCATTCTGACAAAAAACTGAGCCCTTAAGAAACTTACTTAAAAAAGAAAGTATGTATGTTTGAGCTGAGATGTGCCAACGGGCTGTAGAGAGGATGACATCTGATATTGTGAGGGTTCCAATTTTAAAACCATTCAATCCCCGTGACTACCACATTATCATCATTGATGCCAGTGAGAATGGGGTCCATGCTATTGCAGAAAGAAATGACGGTAGAGAAGATGTAATCATGTCCACTTCTATATCATTATGGGGGCCTGAGTTGACTTTCTTGACTATTGAGAGGGAAGCAATGGCATTGTGGTGGGGCAATCATTGCTTTAGTACATTTGACTTTGGTGGAATTATTCATCACAAAAAAGGGGTGGGAGAGCTACGTCCAGGATTTCTTAATGTAAATATTTCTTAATGTAAATAGGAATACCACAATTGTGTGGAGAATGTGCCTTGAATGAGAAATGTGGTTGTAGATTATTTGTCCATTTGTCAAAGAGTTTGTTGTCAAAGATGAGGCTGTGAAAGAGGATGGGGTTGTAGCGTATGTTAGTGGTTGTCCAGTGGTGCAATGTCTGAGCAATAGTGGAGAGATCCCCTTGAGCAGGATACTGGTTAGTCTTAAGTGAGAACTTGGGTGAATAGTGCGTGGCCTAGAGTGAAAAGTCTAAGCACGTGGTTTGGTCTTTCTTGCCTGTAGCATCCGAGTTGATATGTGATGCTGGTTTGGCTTGCAGAATTGAGCAATTGCTTGGACCATTTGGTTTGAGAAAGATGATGCTGGAACTAGCCCATAAAGGGCATTTGGTAATACATGCAATGAAATGCAAGGTCAGAGAAAAATATTTTTGGAAGTGGTTGAAAAATCTGTTGAATGTTTTGTGTGTGACTGTGAGAGTTGTGCTCTGAGTGATAAAAGTGAAACTACAAAACTGTCTCCAGTAATTCCAGGTGAGACAGACAAGTATCCCTGGTCTTAGTTGCGCATGGACATTTCTGGTTCACTTGAAATCCCAGGTGAAGTTTCAAAATATGCTGTGGGGTTAACAGGTTGCATGTTTAAGTGGCCAGTGGTAGACTTTGTCAAAAATATTGAGAAGCGCACTGTTATAGATTTTTTGCAAGGACTAATCATTAGGGAAGGTTATCCTGACCATTTTGTGACTGATAATCCCACACTATTAGTCTCTGACGCCATTGATACATTTCTATTGGAATATGGTATTCACACTCTCACTTCATTATACCATCCCAGCAGCAACGATTTAGTTCAATTGCAAACATGACGTCAGTGACATGTTATGGCTTATGAGATTGATGCCTAATGAAGCAACTGGTGTCATGCCTTTTGTGTTGAGGGGTGAATTATCGGATCCAAATTGAACAGTGGTTTGATGGGACACCACAATCTTGATTTTTCTGTGTTAAAAAAGTAGAAGGTGTAATAGGAAGGTCCAGGCAAGTTATTGGGGCAATGATCATTGTGGCAAGTGAGTGAATGTGAAAGAAGGGTGAGCGGGGAAGAAGCTTGGACAAGTGGTAATGGATCAATCAAAGTACTTTTCACCCAGTGCAGTTTTACATGTACCATCCCATGTGATGCACACCAGTGATGGTCATGTCTGGAACCACAATAGAATTGCATTGATTCCAGTTGACAAGGTTGACATAGTGAATAATCATCTGAAAAATGCCAGCAGTGAAGTACGTGAGGAAGTTTCATGATGGTGCAAAGGCTCCTAGCACAAAGGGTAGCATTTGGGCATCAGAAGACATGTTTAAAATGACAAAGAGACTGATTTAGAGTTCGGCGGATTGGGTTACTCTGTCACATTTTATCCTATGGGAATTGTAACAAGGAGGACAGGATATCTGTCACATTTGTGACGAAGTAACCCCACCTGCCAATCTCTAAATCAGGCCCAAAGTATGTGCAGGTCTGCCAACTCATTTAAATTGTGACTATTGCATTGAAATGTATTGTGAAAAATGACTAATGTTTGAATAAAAATGCTTGGGGTAACATGACAACACAATACTACATTTGTGTTAGGGAATAAGTCATCTGAAGAAACACTTATGAAGGATTACCACTATGTAGAAATAATTGTGACCAGAAGTAGCTATAATAAATGTTAGTTTTAGGCCTCAGTCACGAAAATAAAAACAACATTAAAATGTATTTAGGTTGGTATCAGTAAAACATAATTTGACATAAAATAAAGGTTCAACAGTGTTAAAAAAAAAGCCAACAGTTACAGATTGGGATGGGTTTATGGCAGAGGGTTAGTTAGATGATGAGCTACTGTTAAACATAGGGTTACTTTTTTTGTAAAGGAAGGCTGATAATTAGCTTTGGTTTTATGGACAGGGCTTTGTTTTGTGTGGCTGATTATAATACATTTTTCTTCTTAAATAATTTGATGTAGTATTTATATTCTAATCTAAATAATGTTACTTTAATTTTAAACAATATTTCTGTTGTATTCTTCATAAAATTACTTATTCATAAAATATTTGTCATTTGGACACATTTCCCATGAGAAAACAGAGCAATGTAAATAATGTTTTATGACGCATGAGATTAAGAGTCGCATAGTAAATAATAACAACAGCTCGTTACCTGATCTGTCAAATTTCCACCATCACTGAGCTGAAGAAACAGGTTGAAATTAATATTGTGATAATATAACAGAGAAATGAAACTGCAACTGACCACGAAAAATGGTTTAGTTTATGGACTTCTTGATTTGTTTGAAAATGCACCCTATTTTGGCCAAGGAAAGTAATCCAGTGATGGTTTTGCCAATATAATTCGCTACCGTGGCATACTGATGGCCAAACACTGGGCTGGAGAAAAATCCCAGACTGTTGGAGTGCAGTGGCATAGAGTGCAGTGTTGCAGAGTAGCATAGAGTACAGTGGTGTAGTGTGGAGTGGTGCAGAGTAGTATGGTGAGGCCTAGACTGGAGTGGTGTAGAGTGCAGTGGCGAAGAGTGCAGTGGTGCAGAGTAGAGAGGCAAAGAGTGCATTGGCATAGAGTAGAGTGTTACAGGGTAGAATAGAGAGGCTTAGCATGAAGTGGCATAGAGGGCTGTGGCGTAGAGTGGAGTGGTGCAAAGTACAGTGACATGGAGTGGTGTAAAATGGAGTGGTGCAGAATAGAGTGCAGTGGTGTGAAGTGGTGCAGAGTAGAGTGGAGTGGCAGAGCGGTGCATTAATGATGTGATAGCAAACTGCTCTTACAGACAACATATTTTCCTTTAAATTGACCATTACATTTGCACAAACATACAGTTTTACTAATAAAACTATTCAGTGCAAAGATGAAAATGTGTGGAAATTGCATCACCTAGTTTATTGATTCGTTTTGATCATATTAAACTATTTGTTTCCGAAAAAACCTCAGAAATAACAAAAAATGTACTCCGTTCAAAATTCTGATGCATTCTGAAATACTTACGCAGTTAATTTAAACATTGTTGTGTGCTCTTTCCTACCCCCCAGTGTCCAGCAAGATTGTCGCATAAATCCTCTCACTTTGATGTCAGAGAAAGAAAAGTAAACAAGCGCCTGTGGCATTTGACATTGGTCTTTGAATGAAAAGCAAATGTGATAAGACAAGAAAAAGATTTAAAGGCCTTTTAACAGAAAGTGAGTTTGTGGAAGGATACAAAACCACAGTTCAAGTAACAGGAGGGATCAACTGAACCTAGAGAGCCTAAAGCAAATAAAGGCAGCAAATGGAAAGAAAGAAAATGTGAGTTACAAAACACAAAGCCAGTGGTACTTCATGTGCATGGACAGGGCTTTGTTTTGTGTCAACTTTCCTAGGTCAACTTCCTTTAAGTCCCCAAGATGTCTTAAGCAAACTAGAAGCTGTGCTGAATGGCTGCGACCTAAAGAGACACAGACAAAATAATTTCTTGAATGAATTGGAGACAATGTTCACATCCTTGCTTGGCAACATCAGCTTCAGCGATCTGCCAGATGTTATTTTTCCAGAAGAAGCAACTAACTTTTTTAACAAAACAACTACAAAATAGCTTACTGCAGAAAAACTGGCATAGATACAGTCCCCAAACACAGGCATCTTATGTTCTGTTTATAGAAAGAGCCAGTTCTTTCACTATCTGGAGACTGGCTAGATATATAATTGCCTCCAAGAAATTTGGCATGTTTTCTAAAATATATATACACACAAAGTATTTATTGTTTTCAGGATCACTGAAAACTGAAAATACATTTTGAAATAATGTAGTAAAATTGTTTATGTTGCTTAGTGGAAAAACTGAGAGCATGCAAGGTGCACTGAGGTAATCTTTTACGCACCACTGGTAATTTCCACTGTAGTCATGACTGTTATGGCGCTCCCAAAAATAGCGAGAAGTGGACCACTGTAAATGAATGATAGGGTACGCAGATGGGTGAAGGAAGCGTGATGGAGAAGGATTGCCTGCAACTTTCATCATCGCAAACTATGAAAAATTGTCACACTCCTCATTTAGGAAGAGCCCCAGTGATTGCAATCACTGTCCTTTTTGACTCCAGTCTGGATTACTGTAACTGACTCTACTTAGGTCTCAGCCAAAACCAACTCCCTGTCTGCACCATAGTTCAATTGAAGACCCTTGGGGGCATATGTATACTCTGTTTGCGCTGAAATAGCATAATTTATTTCATGCTATCTCAGCGCAAACTTAACTCCATATTTATATTTTGACGCTAGATCCGTCTAGCTTCAAAATATTTGAGTTAAAGTCATTTTCTGCCTGCGGAAAACTACCTTGCGTCAATTAGATGGAAGGTAGGCGTTCCCTGGCAAAAAATGACTCTAAGGCCCATGCGCCTTATTTATCCTCCCGTGCAAAAATGGTGCACGGAAGGAAGGCGGGCCTAAAAAATGATGCTAAGCTTGCTTAGCGCCATTATTTAACGCCTGGGTCAGGGCAGGTGTTAGGGGACCTGTGGGCCTATTTCTGTGGTGGAATAAGTCCACAGGTGCCCTCCCCAAGCCTCAAGGACACCCTCACCCACACCAGAGGGACAGCGGAGGATGGGGGACCCCATTGCAGGTAAGTAGAGGTAAGTATTTTTTTTTTTTTTTAAGTGCCATTGGGGGCCCTGAAAAGGGGCCCCCATACATGGCACAGGGTGCAATGACCATGCCCAGAGGACCCTTGTCCCCTCTGCTGGCCATTGGGGTGATGGGCATGACTCCTGTGTTTTCTAAGACAGGTATGGTAGGTTTAGCATCAAGAAATGATGTCAGGCTGGTTAGAGTCATCTTGTTTTACTCTAAACAGCCTAACGTCATTTTTTGGTGCAAAACCCCCTTCCCTTATACCGCCACCCGCACCCGGTTAACGTCATTCTCCATGACGTTAGGCCACCCTTTGTGCCGGATTGCGCCATTCCATAAATAAGATGCCTGGCCGGTATCTTGAAATGGCACTAGTCGGCTGTATACTTTTTGATGCTAAACTACGTTAGCGCAGTTTAGCATCAAAAAGTATAAACCAGGGCCTTAGTATTATCCATCATTCCATTAATTTTTCCACCTCTATTTCTTGTCTCCCCGAATGTGGCACCACACTCCGACCAGTGCCCTTTGTTCTGCAAATCAGCACCTGCTATAAACATCTATGAACCAACTATGGGAATTCTCTCCTAATTATTTGTTAAGGGAAAGTCTGCAACACCTCATTTCTAAGTACAAGAACTATGAATTCTCAACTTGAAGTTGGGTAAAAATTCAAAACGTTTCACTTCTGCCTCTTCCGTTTCAGCTCCAAGACGCAAAGTTAAATGCTGTACTATATGAACTCTAGTACCATAACATAGCAGAGGGAACCAGCCAGAATATAGGAAGAACAATAAAGAGAACAAAGACTGGAAGAGAAAGAAGGGGAGTAAAGATAAACATTGGACCAATGTGATACTAGAAAAAGTGACCTGTAGGGTTTTTTTTGTTTTTGTTTTTTACAGAAAAAACATTGAAAACTTTGGATTTTACATATTCGAAATGCTACTAATTTCAAGGACTACGACGAGACAGTTTCTCCAGAAAATGTTTTCCATAGATGTGTTTTCTCCACATTCACAAACAAGCACACTGTACACTCGTGATATCATAGCTGTCACCATTGTCAATATTTTCACAACGTATTCAGTGTTAGAAACTTTCAAAGCATGTTATAAAACAGAGATGCACACATCTTAGTTTTTTAGCAACCTTAGTCAGTGTGTAGCTTACAACTTGGCAGTAAAACATCGTTGGAGAAAAAGACTCGATTGCTAAATCACCTAAACTGCATATGCAAAATGTGAGTAATCAAGAAGACCCCAAGAAGAGGTGATGTAATTCGGGTTTGCATGTAGAAATGTGAATACCCGACAAAGAAAGAAAGTGATTCATAAAATAGAACAAATGATTGCCAGCAATGATTCTGTTCAAAATGTTATTTTGGGGGTCAAGAAACAATCCAAATAGCATTTTCCCACAAGCATAATTTAACAATGGTTGCAGTGTAAATCTTTAAGAATGACCACTGTTCTTGATTTGCGCCAATCTAATGCTCAAATTGTGGCTGTAAAATGTTACTCTTAAAGGACTTTCTCTTCTTGAATAGGCTGCAGGCCCTTCACTTTCAGAATGTCTATATAAATAAAAACTTGAAAATAAGCACAAGGATGTTTCTGGAAAATTGTAGTTGTGTGCCTTTCCCACCACCTGATTTTTCTGTTGGTTCGGTGAACAATGTTCCAGGGTGAGAGTAATGGATGTTGTAAAAAATGTAGTTGCTTCTTGAGAGGGTGGAACCCTAATCAAGCAGGAGCCACAATTCTTGTCAGGGTGAAGTCACAACCAAACCCTAAATGAACCTGTGCTCAACCCTCAGGTAGCTTGGCCAGAGCCATCAGGCTTAACTCAGAGGCAATGTGTAAAGTATTTGGTCAACACTTCAAAGAGCAACACAGTGAAAACAGACCACAAAAAGATCCCACATCAGGTTAGAAACACAAATTAATTTTTAATAAATAAAACAAGACCAAATGACAAACATCCAATCAGTAGAACTGGAGATATTCAAATTTAAAGATTTCAGTGAAAATGGCACCAAAAAACACAACGTGCCAAATATGGATATCTGGTTGCGCCGAACCAGGACAAAGTCAGAAGTTCAGGTAGACTGAGAAGGAGCAGGGCCTGGCTAGAGGTACTCAGTTAGGCCTGCTGGAAAAAAGTTCCTTAGATCCTGGTTGAGAAGCATTGTCAGGTCCTGTGCCGAGAATGAGTCATGCAGCCGAGGTGATGTGTTGGTTTTGAAGTGCTACAGAGCTCCAATGTGAGGTCCTGTATCATTGTTGAGGATTCAACAGTAGATGGCAGAGTTCAGGTGCTAGGATCAAGGTTGTTGGATCCTTCTGTCTCTAAGGGTGTAGTCAGGAGGCCAGCAACTAGCCCTTGAAGTCACTCTGGAGTCCTGGGTTCAACTGATGCAGGTCCAGTCCTTTCACCCATGCTAGAGGGAAACAGGAAGCAGGTTGGCACAAAAAAAGCAGTCCAGCAAAACAGTAGTGGGCAGCAGTCAAACAGAGTGGCAGTTATTTCAACAGTACAACAGTCCTTCCTGGCAGGGTATCCACAGATTCAGACGTGAACTCAAGAGTTTGTCTCTATGGTCAACATGTATAGCCTGTTCTGCCTTTAAAGTGGGTGAAGCTTCTAGAGGTTTTCTTTTGAAGTTCAAAAGCATCCTGCCTTCCCCGCCCTGGCTCCAGACTAACTACTGGGATATGCAGGCCTTTTTTTGTGGAGGCAGGGCACAGCCTATTCAAGTGTAAAAAGATCTGAGCCTAGCTCTGCCCTCCCATCCTGCCAGTGATGACCAATCTAGGCCCATTCTGCAACACGTAATCTCCCGATTGTATGTGGCTGTCTATGAAGACTACACAAAGCTTAACTGTCAGCTACTCCCAGTCATGTGACCCACAGAGAGGCTTCAGGCTACATGGCTAAGGCAGCACAATGCCAACTTTCTAAAAGTGCATTTTCAAAAGTTTAATTTAAAATCCAACTTAACCATGAGAGAGGATTTTTCATTAAATTTAAAAGACACCTAAATATGGGCTCGTTACCTGCTCCTGTTTGTAAATTATCATGTATAAGATTAATAAGAACTACATTGTTATCCCATGAGAGAGGTAGAACTTGTAGTAGTAGAAAATGATTTTATGAGTTTTTGATACATTGTGGGCATCCTTGAGGCTGAAGATGCTCCAAGTTAGAAGTGATAGACTGCAAAGGGGGAGTCGGTCAGTGAAAGCCAAACTTAAAACCACATTGAGAACTTTTAACAGGTAAATTAATACGCCCAAGGCAAAAAAAGGTCCAGAAAAATATCAAATGTGCACTCTTCAAAAGAGTTAACTTTGTAAATGAGCCTATTCACACACTGCACTTTGTAGTAAGTTTAGTAGTACTCTAATACGGCAACTCACAAACTCCAAATTGCTTTTCACAAACTGACGAGGGATGACCTCCACCTCTGCCCCTCCTATCTTTTTATTCAGATTTCAGTGGCCCATTTGCGGACTTCTACACATGTGTAGGTATACATTTTAGTAGTAAATGTGGCAGGTAAATGTGCAATACGTACTACTAATTGAGAGGTGATTAGGGATGGGTAACCAGGGGTTTAGGAACGGTAAGGAGGAGTTTAGGGACGAAAATGTGAAACAATCACCCACATAAAAAGGAGTAAGCCCATTGATTTTCACAAACTGCACATCTAAAGTTACTACAATCAAAAACCTAACTAAGTTGTACATCTGCTCCAGCGCAGCCTTGGAATAAGTCCAGCACCACACCTGGCACCTCGGAGGTATTGCAAACAAATCTAATAGAAACCATATGAAGGTAGGTTCTTAAAATACTAAAATATTAACCCATATGAAATAATATGAAAAACATTTTAAATAACACACATAAACATAAAATGTGTCACTTTAATTAAATAAATGCAGCATTTACATTTTTCTTACATTAAATAAAACCTTTGAACTTTAAGTAAAAAATCTAATTAAATAAACAAATAAGGTTGAATAACGGACTAAATATTACAAATTCAAATAATAGGGAGGGTGGGCTTTTTAAAAAAAAAGTCAAATAATAATAAATGTGATTAATAATCTTATTTATTTACTTTTTCATTAAACACGTAATTTGATAAAGTAATATGCTGTAACTTAGATTTTTTTATAAATTATAGGTTAATACTATTAAAATGTACATTTTGATATTCAATTCTTTTTTTATAATTATGTAATTTTAGTATATTTCCTTTTACTTTACCATGGGGCAGTGGCCTTTAAACTGAGGTGATCAGTCCCCTTGAGGGTGGGTGGGGGGGGGGGTGCGGACGGCTCAGAAGGTGGCACAAGTCCACACCCCTCTAGTTCACACAAGTCCAACGACACTCAGTCACTGTGTTCTTTTATACATTTTGTGTTATGTGTTATTGTCTTTGTGTGTTTTCCAGATTATGTTTTAAGGACATTCGGGATGCTATTGCTGTTCGCTTCTTTTTGATGTGTACAGTGCCCATTGGAAAAACATTTGAAACACAGTGAGAAAATGAGGTTGGTAGGCACATTGTGCAGAGAAAGCACTTTGTAATTCTTTTTATGGCATTTTTTAAAAAACAAAAAACTGATGGCATTAGTGGGATCATGCCAATGGGTGCGGAGAGCTAAAATCTAGCTAGAAGGGAGGTAGGGATTTGGTGTGAGTGGGATTGCCACTTTTCCCAAGGTAAAATACAGGCCATATAATCAGGTTTTCAGATTATGCAAAGGTCAGGACATAATACTTAAAAAAACCTTTACATAAAATCACCTGTGTCCATTTTCAACATGGCTTTTCTGTCTTTATTTACTTTAATTGATCATTCAGTGATTGTTAAGGCTGTTCTAGAACACGTTTTAAAGTGTGTTTCTCATGTTTACTGTTTAACATACTTAGAGAGGGAAAAGATACTGCCTTTTAGCAATTTTGAAAATTTTTGTGCCAGCTGGGACGTTAAAATGCTAGTCATGCCTGTAAAATATCTGTCTATGTGACAACCCTAGACTTGGGGGTTTTACTGGGGTTCCAGGTAGCCTTGAGGAGAAACACTGGGGTTGCTTTCAGATAAATGACTCAACAGGACTTTGAGGGGGAAGTTGTTGGGTCAGAATTTCAAGAATAGGACTTTAGGACTGGAATTAATTGAAGTAGAAACATTAAAGAGGAGGTATGCACTGTTGCAGAATGCCTGTTCACTTTTGAGAATAACTGGTAGTCTCCCAGTCAAATTAAGGAGGTCCAGCTAGTCAATATCTGATAGTCTGAGGATAGGGCCAGGTTATAGCACCAAAAAGACACCTTTGTGTTTTTTTATGAGTTCTCAGTGGGGGTAGGAAGATGGGCCCTAAATGGTGTTTTGCAGAGGGCTGTCTGGATGGAACTTTGTAAAGGATATCTGAACGGTGCCCTGTAGAATGTGCTGTGGCTAAGGCTGTGCAGATGGTTTCTGGGTGGTGCTTTGCATTGGAAGTCTCTATAGGGCTTTTTCTAAATGAGAGTTTTATAGAAATAGTTTGGGTGGGAATTTCCATAGTGTTCAGTATGCAGATTTGTACCGAAAGCTTAGTATGACACTTTTCAAATGCTGTCTAGATTTGACTTTGATGAGGGCACCTGAATGTGTCTTTTGCCCCAGTGAAATTCCCACTGTGCCCGTGATTAAGTTATCCTTACCCTCAACTCCATCCATCCCATTTGAAAGACTGAGTGGGGACTGACTTCAAAACATTGTGCTTGGGTGGGGGGGCTCAATGTAACAAACCTTGAAGGTTATTTCAGAAGGCGATCTCCACTCCCACGGCGGAAACCTCTGCCAGCATGGGAAAATGACTATAGTACATTTACGCTCATACCTCCTGTTTTAGCAGTCTCCATCTACTGTGGAGACATGTAAATATGCACCTAATGGTTAATTTTTAATTATATTAAAATATAGTGAATATCAAAAGTGTATACTTACTACAATGTGCAGTAGTAAGTTTACATATGAGTAGATATAAGCATGTAAATTTACCTTTGTGAATAGAGTTCAAAAATGTTGATTTCAGTGTACCAAGACACCAGAGAGATCATTTGTAGCTCTCTCCGTTTTTGACTTCTTATTTTCTTATCTTCCGATTTCTCACTTCCTCCTTTACTCCATTTCTCCTCTCCTCCCCAACCTCTTTCTCTGCAATTGTTTTCCACCGCTACATCTATTTCTGCCTTCTTTTCTGCTCATTTTGCTGCATTTTACCTTCTCCTTTCATTTTGCCAGCTTAATCTTTAACTCAATCATGCTTTCACTTTCTTCCTCTGACCGGTCTTCCTCCTTCTTTTCAGTTTACATTTCACACCTGCCTCTTGTCTCTTCCTTCTACTGAAATTCAACCATCACATTCACTACTACCTTGTTCATTCTTTCTCTTCTTCCTCTTTAGTCTCTCAATTTCTTCCTTGTTTGAATCACATCTCCAGCTCACCCTCTACTACAGTGGCTGTCATTCTCTCAACTCTCTTTGTTTGTCCCTGCATATGTGACTACAACTCTAAATGAAAGAACATGGCACACACGGAGGGGCATGTCCATTGTTTATTGTGCAGAATTGTGGGATGAATTGCAAGTTAATGCTGATGACTTTTGTTTACACTGCATAACGAAGGAGGCTGTCTTACATTATTCCTTTCTGCCTTATTGACCTGCTTTGGAATGCACAAATTTGCCAATTCGTTTTTGAAATTACATGTTTTATGAATGGGCTTACAGTGAGAATGCTGTGCGAAATTACATGACAACCGAAAAAAACATTCAAGTGTTTTATTTTTATAGAAGCAGAACATGCATGGTAATAACAGCCCATGTTGCCACTGCAAGATTGAGTCTGAGCTGTTATTCTTTTAGAAAAGATTACAATGCATTGATTTCCTCCATTCCCAGGAGGCTGTGCTACCATTTATGAAACATTGTGTTAAAAATTGTATTCACTGGATTGTACTATAAAAGTTTCCAAAGGAAGGCGCGGGAGATTGATTGATAGAGTGAGGGAGTAGTGCAGCAGCAGTCCTTAGCCTTAGCAGCATTAGAGAGGCAGAAGGAGAACTCGTGGGTCCGACCGGACTGAACTTCGCAAGCAATGACAGTCAGAAGCTCATAAATTGATTGTGTGTGAGGCTATGGAATAGGAAGATAGTAAAAGGGATTACTTTTGTGATTAGTTTGAGCAACAGCACTTTTCATGCTTTCTTTAGCTAGCCAGACTAATTCTTACAAAACTATTATTGTATCCCTAACGAGTACTGAAATCCTTTGCTGACTAGACTGAAGCGATTAGAGTAGGAACAGATTTCAGGACACGCTATATGCAATGTTCTGTAAACGTATTAACTAATACACTCATTTCAATGATATTTTGAATAAACAACTTCAATTACTTTAAAATCTCATTAATGACTCCTACAGAATGAATATATATGACTAATAAAGTTTTAAGTTGCAGCCAATTTCTCCGATATATAACTCTATAGGTTAATTTGCCTAAAGGGCCTGAGGCAACGTAAAGTATTTATGAATTAACTTTGTTGCACTGCCCCATGGGTAAGAGTGAAGGTGAGGAACTGGTATTGCTAAGCTTCTTAGTAAAGAGATATTGGACCCCATACCAATTTACTCTTATGCTTCATCACTGAGGTTTAAGAAGATTTATTTTTAAAGAAAATGTGTTCTTTGTCTGCTGTCTTCCTAAATGCAATCAAAGCTGCTGAAACCGTGAGAGAAAATGATGTACCCCAAATTCTGGACTCCCCTAAATTTACCTCAATCAGATTTCGCGCATTTCTCTGGATTGGTGATGGTGTTGATTCGCATTTTCATAAGGTAACGTGTCTCCGGGTTAAGGAATGTTCTAAAGCATCAAAAATCAGAAACAGAACTCATTATTTTAATGAGATGAATTAAATAGACCAACTTAATAACTGATGTGTAGATCAATGAAACGGTAAAGAGTTTTATTACAGAATTGAAGAAATACAGCAGTACAGTGTCAATGTCGCGAAGGCTGTCATTGCCAAGTTATACAGCGAATGTAAAAAAATCAGAAATTATTGTAAGTCCCAAATGGGCATCTAAGTCATCTGGAAAACGTGTGACTCACCAGCAAAATCAAGAGGTTTTATACATTATTTTCTCACATGAAATTGCAGATACTACAGACTCATTGTGGCATGAGCAAATGGAAAATTTCAACAGCAAATCAGAGCACATGAAAAGTTTTATTTGTAATGGTAGTAATATAGTGCTTACTACCCTTGACGAGGCATTGAAGTGCTTTACAGTGAGCAGCACACTACTCTGGAGCCCAAGATTAGTGGTTAATGATAGTTTACAGGGATAGGGTTTGAAGAGGAGAGGTTGTGATTTATGAAATGAGGTATCAGCAAATTTGGAATTGCAATAAGAAGAAATAAGACTGCCATGAGACTCAGAGAAGGCATGCAGAGGATGAAAGGTAAGAAGAGGGTCACTGAAGAAAGAAAAAGGAGCAATGAAGTGGAAGTACATCAACATCAATTTTTCATGCAGAGTTTGGGAGTATAGTAGGGAACGTTCTTCTGAGATAACATGCAGTATGCTATAGAAAGGCAGTTGTAAACTTTAGAAAAAAGGGTGAAAGCTATAAAAGAAACAACATTATACATAGTGCTGCATATGTGGGACAGGCAGCTTCAACATGTGATTCTGAGTGTACACATCATTTTATCATTAAGGGCCAGATGTAAGAATAGTGGTGCTGCACTTAGTGCAGCGCCACTTCTCTTGCGCCCCTTAGCGCTCCCCTAACGCCACCATGTGTGCTCCGTATCTACGATACGGTGCACCATGGTGGTAGTTAGGGATTTTAGGTCAGAATTTTTTAAGCTAGATGGAGCTCTGCAGGATGAGCGTCAAAAAGTTTGACAATAATCCTGCAAAGCCCTTTCAGCTCTATTATGAATAACGCCTGTTCTGAGTAGGCGTTAAAAATGCCCCAAAAATAACACAAACAAATCTCTTCAATTTCTTTGCGCCATTTTTCCAGCCCCCCTAATGGGGGAAAGCCCCCTTTGTATACAGTATGCATGTATTGCGCTACTTTGTAAATCTGGTGCTGCGTTTTTGGCCTTCTAACGCTACATTAGTGTCCAAATGACTCTAATGTGTTGTTAGATTGACCCAGTGTATCCTTTGTCTTTCTCCCCCCTTTCTTGTTTTCTCATCCTGTCCTATGTGCATTAGCATCATCTGGTGGAGGAGCAGAGGCACCGGCGACAGAGGGAGCTCCATCCCACAGGACTCTTGGGGCAGAGTCCACCAACGCTGAGGGCACCAGTGGGGCGGAGGGCGAGGGGAGCACCATGGCAGAGAATGGAGGGGACAGTACAGACGCAGATAGTTCCCTGGTGGTGGCGGACACCTCTGTGACCCAGCTGCAGGTACAGCCGCCATCCCCCGTACCAGCACCGCCCTCCCAGTAGCCCCTCAGCGAATTGCCTATGCCCGCTCACCCAGGAGGGTGAGCATCTCCTTTGCCCCAGGGACCTCAGGTCCTGCCCCAGTGAGCCCTGCTTCCCTGAGTGAGGAGGCTATTGACCTCCTGAGATTCATCTCTGTACGGCAAACAACCATTGTGAATGCCATCCAGGGGCTGGCAGCCAAGATTCAGCAATCTAATGCAATTCTGGAGGGCATTCACAGGCAACAGAGATCCATCAAACCTCTGGCCTCCTCTCTGATGGCAGCCATTGTCCCTGTTTCAACCGTCCCCCCTCCAACCTCCACTTCCCAGTCCCATTCTCCTCAACCCCACCCATCTCAAGCACACAGGCAGACGAGCATGCACCCAAGACAACACCCAAGAGTGTCAGAGGCAAACACAAGCACCGCACTTTATCCCACAGGGACTCACACAAACACCTTTCAGTTGCAGACACTACAACATCCACTATCTCCACTGTCTACCCCTCCTCCTTCACCTCCACCTCCCACCCAGTTGTGTCTACACTCACATCTGCATGCACTATATCAATTTCCACTACCAGCATCATCACCACAACAAGCAGAACACACACCTCACTGTCAGACACCTCCGCAACATCCATGCACACGTCCCCTGTGTCCTTTCCACTGTGTCTGTCCCCCCTTCCTAAAGTACACAAACGCAACCACTCAGACACCCAACAACCATCCACCTCACAACAGCATACAGCCCATGCACCCTTTTCCTTTCCACGATTGACCTCTTCCGTACCCCTCCACCACCGTGCTGCACGTATGGGCAGGGTAGCAAGGACTCAGCCAAGCACCTCAGCCAAACCTTCCAGGAGCCCAGTGGTTGCACCACCAACTTGTGGTGGAAAGGATTCCAGGCCAACAATACTGAAGGGGAAGTAGCCTGCAGCAGCTGCTAAGAAGAGGAAGGAGCCTGCAGCAGCTGCTAAGAAGGGGAAGGAGCCTGCAGCAGCTGCTTAGAAGGGGAAGGAGCCTGCAGTAGCTGCTAAGTAGGGGAAGGAGCCTGCACCAGCTGCAAAGAAGGGGAAGGAGCCTGCAGCAGCTGAAAAGAAGGGGAAGGATCCTGCACCAGCAGGCAGAGGGGGGAAAAGCCCATCCACCAGTGCCAGTAAGGTTAAGGGATCCCCAACCCATGAGCAGGAGGAGAGGAGGTACTCCACGCCAGCGGAAGCTGCCAGCCAAACACCACCACCACCAGCCAAGGTTGTGCAGCCATCAGAGGGTGTAGGGGCTGAGCAGGAGCCTCCCACAACCACCACCACAGTGCAGCTGTCACCGCCGGCGGACGCCATCTAGTCCAGCCTCCATGGGCTGCTGTGCGGCATGCCCCCACCAGAACCAGTGGGGAAGACACCCACTTGAAAGACCGTGGCCTTGCACTCCCCAAAACAAAGCACAGGGCATGTTGCCCCCTCCAGAACCAGTGGGGAAGACACCCACTCCAGAGACTGTGGCCTTGCACTCCTCAGGGCAAAGCACAGGGCATGTTGCCCCCTCCAGAACCAGTGGGGACGACACCCACTCCAGAGACTGTGGCCTTGCACTCCCCAGGACAAAGAGCAATGAGCATGTTGCCCCGTCCAGAACCAGTGGGCTTGTTCCCTCATCCGGCTGGTGTGCCCACCCCTGAGGTGTATGCCTATTTGACAACTGATGCACCTGCAGTGTTCTATCAGGATTGGTGTAGGATCTGAGCGGGGCCTTGGACTGTGCCCTGTGGCCATTTGGTCCCTTTGCATTATGAACTGGGCATGTTCCCTTTGTTATATACGTGTACAGATCTGTATCATGGCCAAATCAGAATTATCAACATATTGTTAGACTGATTACAATCATTTTCATAAATTCCTGTTGTCCTTACATTATTCTTCAGATTTTTGTGGTCAGATTGTTTTTGTAATGCAGCTGGTTGTGTGTATGGCGTGTGTATGTCGGGTGTGTGTTTTGCGTGTGTTTGTCACTCTCTATTTCCTCCCCCCCTCGCTTGTGTGCTAGGCGTCTGTACTCACCGTTGTCGTCTAGCCGGCGTTGGTGTTCCTTGTGGAGCATAACATAGAATATCATCGGGAAAACTTGCAGTTTGGGTTCCATGGTGGCGTGGTTCTTCTCTGTATTTCCAATGGTGAGTCCTTTCACTTATGTGATGTGTTTCCGCCAAACTTTTGATGGTGTTGGTACCACCCCGGAAAAGGTGGCGGATTGTAGTGTCATAATATGGTGGGTGGAACTGGCTGGAGGTGGCTACCACTGTGGTGACTTTTGCTTCCACCCTGGCAGTTGGTGTGGTACATTGGCTGTCTATCGAAGATAACACCGCCATGGTCATAATTTGGCAGTAATTACCGCCAGCCTGTTGGCGGTATTACCGCCACTTTATCACGACCACCGGTGTCGTAATGAGGGCCTTTGTGTTTTATTTTGTAATTTTTATAAGACTCTAAGGAAGTCTTGGATGTTACCAATTTGAAGTTCTTTGGTCTTAAACAGTGTCGCCACACCTATTTATTCTTACAGTTCTTATGAGCAGTGCTTAAATGCAGGAATATACTGATGATTTCTTAACCTATATCATGTTTTTATCATTTTCTGTACTGATGTATATATTTTGATATACATTGAAATTGTATTTGTATTTTTGTGATTCATGGCTTTATGATTTTAATATGAAATTGAATAAAGCTTTATTGAATTGAATTGAATTGAAAAAGAGGTGTATTGTTGGAAGTGAGATTTTGGGGTGGATACGTACAAACCCCCACCAACAGACTGAAAATGTAGGCCCTGTCCCTTTTGCTGTTTGTTGTGTAAAGGTGTTGGTACAGTGCCCCCACCGTCATGCTGTGTGACCTTTCCTTTTTACTGTTAATGGTCCCCTAGGGCCTGTGCATCTTCGGCCCTGGGGCTGTGGCAGCCAGTGCCTCTTGTATGCTTGTACTGAGGTCAGAGCACACAAAGAGGCTAAGGACGTCACCATCTTTACCCAAAGCCCTCATTAGTGAGAAGTAAAAAAGTTCCTGGAAATATAAAAGAGTTCATTTCTGCATACATGTGGATGCTGTAAAACAGGGGTCTCAACCTTTTCTGTAATAAGAGCTACTTGTGTTCAACAAAAATCCTCCTGAGCTACTAATATTATTAAAGATGTATGAGTAATCACATCAGACTCGATTACATTAGTGGCCACCATACGTCTGATTACTAGCAGTGATCACCTTTGGGCAGCGGACAAAATTGCCAGTTGCAGTGTAAAAAACATTTTGTCAATGTGAGATGCCTCTACATGGGTAATACATAATAGTCATAGATGCCGCTCCCGTAGCACCAAGTTAATAATATTAGTAATAGTCTCCCCAACACTGTTTGATTTTTATATTTTACTAAAATATCAGCTGTAACTATATTTAGAATACATTTAAATATATTTTGGAAATACACCCATTTTTCTCCAAACATCAGTTTATTCATTTCGAAAATAAATATACAGTATTTTAGTTTTAAATACATATTTTACCATCTTGGGGTATGTAAATTAATTCAACCAAGCATAAGCTTCTAATTTTGTTTACTGGACTGCACACAGGAGAGCTACTTACAGATAGCTGGAGAGCTATGAGTAGCTCGCGAGCTACTGGTTGGAGAAGTCTGATGTAAAATAATAATTTATTTCACTGGATTAATACTAAGTTTATAGTGTTTATTTATAAGTAAACTACTTACAAAATAGACAGTTTTTTTAAGTACAGACTACCAAAGGTTAGTATTTAATAATCTTTCTTTCGCCCACCTTTAGTGTTACATTGCACTGTGTTCTGTTTCCAAGAACTCTGACTCTCAAATCCCCAAAATTTAAATCTATCCTTTCCCAGCAACACACCTTCTCTGGTTGTGCCCCCGAATTATGAAATTCCACAGACCAAACTAAGAACAGCTCCAAACATCAAGCATGAACATCACATTGCCTTTACACCTAAGCACTAATCCACTGCATGAATATTTATTCAACACCCTGAAGGCTAATGTTGTCTGGAGATGCTAGATCATAAGTAGATTCATGAACTGTAATGCATTATGTGAATGAATGGAGCACAGTGATCAAACAGACCTTTCAAATGTTTCAAACCATTGTGGAACAGGGAAAAGTTCATAGAAAGAAGAATAACAGTACCAATAAAAATAAACCATTTCATCTCAGCTTGATTGTGTGCTTCAGAGTTTGCAAGGAGAGATAGTGGGTGAGGAGAGCAGGAGGAGTGAAAGTGAATTCCATTTTAAACAATATGGTGTTTCCATCAAAATATGGCCCATTTAACAACCTCTGTCTCTGACACTATGGACAGTTTCCAGGGTTTGAGTTTTGACGATGAAATGGTTGCAGCAATCTTGCAAACACCGTCAATTTTAAACAATGATGGGTCAGCTCCAACGGGTAGTTTAAAGGAAGATTGGGACAAACTGTCCACCTTGAAGCGTGACCTCATCAAAACCGTCATGCACGGTATTATAATGACCGAATACCTGAGGGCTAACATCGCTCCCAATGGCCTCTTAGTATCTAATATACCCAGGATCTTCCTACAAGACCTCGCATTTAGGAAAGACTGGGCACAGATAGCGTGGAAATGCACCAGAGACTGGCTAGTACTTATCATCAATACTTCCAGACACACTATCACTATCCAGATTAACTCCTTAGAGGGTACATTGAGAACCACCGTGACTCTGGCTGCATTCAAGACTCGGCTAGCTGAGATTAATACAGAATTAAACGAGACTAAAGTCTTTCTGACTAACCAAAAGATTGCAAAACTTCAAAAAGATATTACCAGATTCAGTCGGGAAAAAGTCTATCCCTACACCCAAGAGGATTTCGAGACAGACGGGCAGTCCCGTTCATCAGACGATTCTCAATCCTCCTTCAAAAAACCACGTAAAATTAGCAACAGTTCATCCTCGGATGGATGGAGTACGGATGAGTATTCATCCACTCCACCATTCTATAATTACTCCCCCTTCCCTGTCAATCAACATGTACCCTGGCAGCCACCCTACCCCTTCTACCAACCACGCCCCTTTATGCCATACGTGCCTTTTTTAGGCAGAGGCCGGGGCAGAGGGAGAGGCAGAAGAAGAGGCAGAGGTAGACGTGTGCAATGGGCCATGGAAGAACCCCAGATGATCACCAGTAGCCAGGGCAAGACCCAACCTCCGAGAACCTAGTAGTGAATCTTTCTACTAGACAACTCTCTGAGATCGAAACTAGGGTGCTCAATCGAGGTCTGGGCTTTGTCCCCACACCAACCGAAGACTTTTTCATGCTTAACTGTGAACTTTCACAATTTTTCCGTAAGATCAGATTACAATTTTACTTTTCAGATACACCATCTGACAATACTCAGAGACTTCACTCCACCTCCAACAACCATACCTTGTGAGGTATTAGCCTTTGAAAAAGCGGTCTTAGCTGACCTAGCTATGATACACCCGAAACGTCCTTTCATGAATATCCCTACAATCGAAAGGGAAGCTTTAAGGACTCTGGATGAAGACACAACCATCGTCATTAAACAGGCTGACAAGGGAGGGGCTATAGTGATAATGAATACCGTAGACTACCGACATGAGTGTCTACGGTATTCATTGTTAAGTGACGAAACCTACTATGCTAAAATCACTCGAGACCCTACCCCTAGATTACAAACTCAGATTAAGTCAATGATTCTTGAAGCAACCAACAATGCTTGGATTTCTCCAAAGGAGGCGGTCTTTTTGGACACACTCCATCCCAAAGTCCCATATTTTTATTGCCTCCCCAATATTCACAAAGACACCTCACCAACACCAGGGCGACCGATTGTGTCAGGCATTGGCTCTTTATTACGACCACTGTCAGTTTTTTGCGATCATTTTTTGCAACCATTGGTCAAAAAATCCTCTACTTACCTACAGGATACTAAGGACGTATTGAATTTAATCCATTTGATCAATGATACAGTCTATGTCCACTGTCTGATCACCTTGGACGTCGAGGCATTATATACAAACATACCACAGGATGCTACTTTACAGGTAGTGGAAACAACACTCCTAGAAAATAGTGAGAACCTCACGTCACCTGTCTCCTTTATTATGCAATGTGCTAACTTGGCAATGACTGAGAACTTCTTTCAGTTCGAAAACGATTTTTACCATCAGATAAGGGGGACCTGCATGGGTATCACCTTTGCTCCTAGTTTAGCATGCCTGTATATGTACAACTTCGAGAAACAATTCATCCTACCATCTACCAACCCATTTTTTGCCAACATCAAATCATGGCGTCGTTATATCGACGACATTTTGGTAGTATGGCATGGTTCCCTTGAGACTGTTTCAACCTTCATAGACTGGGTTAATACTCTTAATCCCTTCTTGAAATTTACATCGACAACGTTAACTAACGAGATCAGTTTTTTAGATTTACTGATCACTATCCATAATGGCAAACTAACTACCAGTACATACCATAAACCGACGGATCGGAACAGCCTCTTGACATATGACAGCCACCATCCAAAATCATTACGCAATAACCTACCTTTTGACCAATTCTTGAGATTAAGACGAAATTGTAGCTCAACAAACGCATACAAGACACAGGCTAATGATCTTCAAACTAAATTGTTAGCACGTAACTATCCCCTGGATGATGTTAATCGAGCCCGGAAAAGAGCGAGGAATAACAACCGTGAAGCATTACTCGCACCTAATACTAGGGACAGCAACAATTTGTTGACATGCGTAATTACTTTCACCCCTCTATCCAATAAGATTAAGAGTCTGATCATGAAAAGATGGTCAATACTCGGCAGCAGTGGTTGCACAATTTCTAGACCCCATTTTGCATTCAAACGGTCCCAGAACATCAAGGACTTGATAATACACACACGTCCCAGAAATATCATTAAGACTCAATCAACACTATGGAATCTCCCTCCAGTGTCAGGACACTACCCCTGTGGACAATGCAATGTTTGCTCCTTGACATACCAGACCAAGACACTTGATTTGGTTCCTATTGGCCGATGGAACCTGACAAAACACACTAATTGTAATACCAAGAATTGTGTCTACATAATAACATGTCTGTGTGGTCTCCGTTACATCGGAATGACATCTAGAGCCGTCAAGATACGGATTAATGAACACAGGAGCAACATAAGATGTGGGCGTATAACTACAAAATTAAGTGCCCATTTTTTGGAGACACCTCATAGTCCAGATGACCTGCGTTGGGTCATTTTGGAATCTCCCAACTTGACTAATGATTCCTCTCAATCATTATTCAGACTTGAACAACGATGGGTGTTCAAATTACACACGGATACCATTGGTTTGAACGATGACATCCCTTGGGTGTCCCTATCTCGGTAAACCCTTCCCATGAGATTATTGTCATAGCCTCATCATGCTTGGATAACTTCCCTGTTTCCACTTGTTTGATTTTGCTTTTTTGTGGTTCCTCAATCAAGGCCTTATTCCTGATCGTTTTAGTCTGATAGACATAGTAGTGACGATTTTTTTCACCGTTTATATCTCATAGCCTAATAAATCTATGAAATAGAACACAAGTTGGTTCATTTCCGGGTCGGTTTACTGATTTTCTCTAATTTTTACTCTTTATTTTTCATTATTTGACAACATTCTAATTTCGAAGGATGTCGCAGGCTCAGTAACTGTATTTCATAATAAGTCTATTCCTGACTCGTTATCTCCATTATCGACTTGCATATTAACCTTCTGTAAGATGGCCGCTTCGCAATTAGCGGGAGCTATAAGTCTATTCCTGACCTGCTATCTCTACTATTGATTTGCATACCAACCTTTTGTAAGATGGCCGCTATACGAATATCGGGGGTTCCGGCCTTCGTAATATACTTATGTTTTTTTTTCCCCCTAAGTCCGCTTTCAACTTCCATGACGAAGCTCTGACGCAACGCAGTATCAATTAGCTCCCGCTCCGCATTTTAAATACCTCGCGTCCACCTCGGCATTCCGATTCCGGGGCTAGTACGCGATGGGTAGGTGACTCTATACGAGGACGCCTAGTTGCAAGTAAGTTAGGAAACTTTTTCCGTATATATATGCAGGCTGGAGACTCTGTCCCCGTTTTTTGACTGAGTGAGACATGTTCTCGCCGAGATTTTACTTCACCTAGTATCGTTCAAATGTACGCGCTGAGCTAGGACCTCACATTATGGATACAGCCTTTCGATTAGACATTCTACAAAGACAATGAGGAGCCCATACTTTTCAACACGCATTTTTATCAGCAGTGTATTTATAGATATGGAATTGACTAGGTTATGTTGCTAATATAACATAGATTCTAATATTTTAATATTAGGAATTGTGTTGTACGATTATGATGTCTGCCTGCATTTGTACCTTTTGCCGCAGGGGTCATCCTATTGCATACCTCTACCCCTCCATAAGGCACATGTTATCTATATTTCTTCTAATGATTTACAACTCCCATTAGAAGCAATAGGCCGGATCGTGCTACTCCCCAAGGGGCCCCCCACACGAAGAGGGATGGTAAGCAGATGTTTTCTATGCGTTTAACATCACTTTATGCACATATTCACCTTGGGTGTGATGGTCATTTAACCGTGCTTTTTAGCCTTTATTGTATTTATCATGTTCTAGGGCGACATTTTTTTATTCAGATCCTTGACGAGACAGTTTACACTGATGTAAGTGACTGTTACCTTTTTACACATATAAGTTAGACAGTGTCTTCCCTTTTTCCTTTTGTATATAGCCAGGAGAAGTCTAGTTTAATGAAGGTCCTGATGAAGCGTTAGCGAAACATGTTGATCAGACCTTAGGGGTTAGGTGCCAATTTTCCCAGTACTCCAGGCTTTTCCAAAGTGGTTGAGCATTAGTCTCATTTTCCACTTTTGTATGTTTTTAATCTTGATCGTTACCCCTTTTTCGGATAACCAGTAAAACAAGATAAGTTTAGGGGTTTCTAATCAATCTTAACATTTTTTCACTCTCCTGCCATAATGAGTGTCTGACCTCTATGATCTTAACGGCAGCCACCCTATACACTTAAAAAGATCTCCGGTAAAGAGCCCCCGAAAGGGGAGCCCGTCAGATATTGCACCAGCCGGTCTGACGAGGAGCTTCCCGATGATGAAGCATGACACCCATTTGGGTGTGTGAGGGCTCTTGCTCCTGAAACTTTAATTGTTCCCCTAGAGTTAGGAACAGTGTACTTTTTTGTGCCATTTAACAAATGCCATAAAATGCACATCTACAAATCATAAGAAATTTGTTTCAAAAGAAATGTAGTTTGTACATCTATAATCAAGAGCGAAAATGCATTTTTCCCATTGTTAATAATGCACAAACATATAAATTCATAAAAATCTATAATAGTATCCACCTAAATGTCATTTGTAACAGAAACGTTTTTTATAGATGGCCTTTATGCATAATCATGTTAGTAACTAACAAATCTTGTTTAAAAACCCGCCTTTGTTGATCACATCACTTTAGGTTTTTGCACTGATAGGGACGGGTGTACCAAGCAATTTTCACAAACCCTTTGATTTGTAAGATCGCAGGGTTTCTAATGGTTAAATATGAGTTTCCAATGTTATGATTCTAAAATAGATTTTGTGAACCATACCAAATCGCAGTTTGGAAGAAGCGTTCCTTCCACATTGTGATTCATTATGGCATGTGTCAAAGGTTTGTATTACAATTCTGATCTCAAACCATTGACCAGTTACCTTCTCCTCGAAGGTGGTGGTGAGTGACTCACAAAGGGGTGAGGGGCCTCCTTTGGGAATCATGTTGGCAGCTTCCTTGGGAAATTGCAGTGATCCAAGGAGCCTCTGCCTGTGCTCCGTGGGGCTTGCCCAAACAGGAATCATATTTTTTAAAATATCACCAGTTCTCGTAAGGAAAATGGGTTACTTAAAACAATAATTTCCCTTTTGTAAATGTAGACTCCGACTGCTCCTTTTGAACAGTGTAATGCTGTTCCTTGCAGCTCACCATCCCTGTGTTTGTAGCCAATCAAAGAGGGTCTCAAACTGCCAACTGCTCAATTGGTTTTCCCCAAGTTTTTGTCTTCAATCATCTTATTTTTGCTGACTACATTTTTACTGGCTTTAGGACTCTGCACACTTTACCACTGCCAACCAGTGCTCGCTCCCTAAAATATATTAACATTAGGTTCTAGCCAATTGGCACATTTAATTTACTGTAAGGCCCCAGTAAAGTGGCACTGCCTGTACCCAGGACCTGTAAATTAAATGCTAATGGTGGGTCGGCAGCCACCAACTTAGGTAGCCCTCTAAACACGTCCCAGGTCTGCTGTAGAAGTCTTTGTGGGTATTTTTAAACTGCCGTTTCAACCTTTTTGGAAGGCCTAAATCCCCATTTTTAAAACATAGAAGTTGCCTGCTAGGGTAGGCCCTATACACCCCAAAGGTCAGTGAGCAGTGTATTTAAAAAGTTGGACATGTACTTTTAGGTTTTACATGTCTTGTTAGTGAAAAACTCCTAAAGTTGTTTTTTACTTCTATGAAGCCTACCTCTCCCATAAGATACCATTGGGTTACATTATTACATCTAATAAGTGTAAACTTTCAATTGGTAGCAGATGAGAATGTAGAGTTTAGTGTCTAAAGAATTGTAATTTAAAACCCTTTTTAATGGTAAAGTAGGATTTTAAGTAGGATTTTGAGTCACAATTCAGAAAATGCCCCTTTCAGAAAGTTGGCATTTTCTTGCCCTAACCATTGTGTCCTTCGGCCTGTATCCTGGGTCACATGACTAAGTGTAGTTGGCAGTTGGTCTTTTTGTATTCCACCCAGACAGTGAAGAAAAGAGGGAATAGGTGTTGGCAGGATTGTCCATCTCTGCCAGGATGAGAAGGAGGAGCTGTCACCTACCACACTTTCATATCACAAAGATTCTGCCTCAGCAAAGTTTCAAAAGGTTTCACACCAGCCTATTGTGCCCCCAGACAGGCCAGGGTAGGGAGGAAAGAAATTTCAGACACCTCTGTAGGGGAGCACTCCTCAAGCTTCCCCCTCTTCAAAGCTTGCACCATGGATATATAGTGTACCGTCAGACCTAACTCTTCTGATTATTTCTGGACCTGTGTACTCTGTCAGGAAGAAGGACTGCTCACCTGTGAAGTCTGGCCTACTGACCTGCTTAAAGACTAAGGATTGCTTTTCTGCCCAAGGCCTTGTGTTGCCAATCTGGAATGTGGTACAGAGAAGTTCCCAGGCCTCCACTTGCAGATGTTGTGCGTCTTCCATGAGCATATGTCATTTCACCAGTAGTTCGATTCAAACTCCTTTCCAATGACACTGGTCCGTCTTGGTGACATGCACATAGAAGAGTATATTTTGAATTGTATGCATTGTTTGCAGGGCATCTTTTCACACAGGCCCATTAGTTCTGAGAAATGGATTATACAGGTACCCCCCAAGCATCACTTGCATTCACACTCCTACGATTTACTTGTTCTACCACTTTCTCGTTGTTTTAGACTGGGGGGAAGCTTTCAAAGTTCAGCCCTTCCCTTCTATGCAGCTTACATCTGCCTTTCGACTTGAGGACAACTAACGGTCATAAAGAGCCTTTCTAAGAAGCAGACAGCTGCTGTATTTGGGTTACAATGAGTTAACAACTACTTTCTATGTTTTTTACTTACCTCTATGGTGCCATAAGACTACTATCGGGGTACAAAAGCTATTAAAAAAAAAAACTAAAATGGAGAATAAACAATCAGAAAGGGGCTTGGAAGGAAAGCAATGAACGCTAGGGAGCAAAACAATAAACGAATGGAAGTCAACAAATGCAAGATAATGCAGGAAATCAGAAAAAGGGACCTTCAAACGTCGACTGATCGAGGGATAGATCAGACTCTCACCCTCTTGGCTATCATCAAAAGTTGGGAGGTGGTCAAATGTGCGCAAACCCATCGTACGCAGGTCTGTGAATGTATGCACCACCTTAAGCACTTGTGCCCTAAAAGAGCGGATGCCATTTTTTTCATCATCACAGTGAAGGAAGGCGTTTCCCGTGGTAAGATCACCTCAGTGACGTGCACGCTGCCCCACATTTGAATTGGCCACTGCACTGCTGGCCTCACAAACACCTAAAAAAGGAGTGTGTGTCTGTGTTCCTGCCATCGTGAGTGACAATTGGCACGGGTGGAGACGGGATGAGAGGAAAAGAAAGGTCAAACTGAGTGGATAACCGATTCCTTTCTCCCACCTCACCTCGGCATCCTGTTCAAGTGGCCTAATCTCAGGTGCAAATATTGTGCCTGCCTAGCAACAACCAAAGAAGGCGATAACTCTTTGAGGGCTGTAAAATACGTTCCAATCCTGACGACCTGGAAGACGCCCAGTATGTCCTGGACATGGTCCATATGGCTGCGCATATGTCAACGGATATCACAGTGACAAAACGCGTCCTAAGCGGGTTACACCTATTCACTCAGGATGGAGGAGGGTGAGAATGAAGCTCTCATACCGCCCTGTGCAGTGACAGGGCTGGAATTGAAAGGAATCTTTACAGCACCAGGTAAATACCGACACCTCCGGTGAGGCATTTACCGGGTGCTGTAAATACGTCCTATGCCAGCTTTTTTCCATGAAATAAGGAATGACAAGTGGCATTTATTACACCGAAATCCGCACCTATCAATATTTAATACACATTTTTTCTGTCAAAATTTACCGTGGGAACATTGCAGATACCAGAGTCCTTGGCAGTCCGATGTGTGAAGTGGTATCAGTTACCACACACATCGAAACTCATCACAGAACTCATAAGAAGGGCCAAGGTGCAATGGCAGCACTCCTGCTATTTCCGGGCCCTGGCATTGATTTACCAGGGTGCCAGGTGCCCGTCCTGAAAATCCACGACTTCCAGACATTTTCTTTAGTGAGAAACATAACCATAGGTTTACACGAGACGCATAGTCAACGAAGGGGCATTGCAGGAGTACACTTTACGAGCCTATCCTTTGTCAGATAAACCATCCACCTTTGGATATTTAAGAACTGTAGCTCATAATCCTACCTCAGACTGTCCGCCAGTGGCCAGTTTACTGGTATAGGGCTGTGGTGTTTTAAATATATTTTATGCCTAATTTTTCTTTGATAAGAATATACTTTTCCCAATGGAGCAATCCCTTCCACTACTCCTGTTAAACACGGGGGTGAGCCATATCACCCAGAAGAAACACTTCACCTAGCATTTAAAAGAGTACATATTTCTGTAGTTTTACTATGTAAAGTGCATGGAAAAAGATTGTGAATACTAAAAGTCAACTGTTCTAAAGCAGTAGAAGCCTCTTTCCAAGTGGGGGGTAATTCCAACTGGAATTACCAGATGAATAGAAATTTCAAGAGATATGTGAATACCACACTCCGGGTGCCATCAGCTCTCTCAAGGATGAAAGATGGCACGAGAACTGAGTAGGAAAACAGCAACCAATGGAGTGGTGTAGCATATGTGCCAGAGTCCTCGTTCACGGAAGGCGCATGGGACCCTGTCCACCAGTTGGGTAGTACAGTACACCCACAATTGGGGTTCTGACGGCCCCGGCGCGAATGCACACGTTACTCTATTGATCGCTACATCCATGGACAAAAAGGAAATTGCAAGGGAAATCTGGTACATTAAATCCGATTTCCACGGTAATCCCCGTTTGTACGGGGCTGCTCGGGATCCTACTCAGAACGATGCAGTATTCCTGGATTCTGGAATTATGGCTGTGGGCGGTGTTCGTAAACCCAGTGGACGTAATACTAGCGAAGTATTGCTTGCCCATTTAGAAAGAGGGTTGAGATGTGTTCAAGAAAATCCTTATTCTGTTAATCGGCACTTTTGATACGCATCTTCCTATCTGAGCCTGCCGGTTCTTTATGATTCACATTTCATAATACGGCGATGTTTGAAGTGACACGATATTATTCACAGCCCTTTTTTGGAAAAACGAAAGATACATTTTGGGTGCTTCTGTGTGACAATTGGCATGAAAGCCTACCCATAACTAAATTATACAAAAGCAGTGTGTTGCGTCGATTGACAAAAGGGTTATTTTTTGTGTTACCCAATAAGATAGACAATTTTTTCATGTCTTTTATTGGCTGTGCCACGATGTTGCTGTTACCGTTTTATGACCTGTTTTTGGTCTAGAGCTCGCCCCCCACGTCCGCAGCACCACCTTGCTGTCTCGTGCCCCTGACCCCCACCCACGCTGCTGCTAGCGTGTTCGAGGCCCTCCTCCACCCGCAGGCATCCTCCTGTGCCTCATCCCTGGTGTCTAGTGGGCTCTGGTAAGCTTCGCTAGACCCGTGTGCTCTCTGCCGCTTTTGGCCGTATCTGCAAGTGTTTTCTACTTTTCAGCGCCTTGCCTCCTTGCGCTCTTGCCCCATTTGTGCCCCCTCTGATTGCTGTATTCCGATTGTATTTTGTGCCATTTACCGTATTTTGTGACTGTTTTTGACTTGTGCCTTATTTTTGTCATTTTGTGCCTTGTTCAACCCAGGTTTCGCCCCTTAGGCGCTCCCCCTTGCCGCTTCCCCTGCCGCTGCCTCCCTGCGGCCCGCCCCCCTTGCGCCCCCATTTGCCGCTCCCTCCCGCCTCCAAGCTGCTCTTCCCTCCCTTCTTAATGGCTGGCGCTGCGCGTCACGGGTGAGCGACCTCTGACCTGTTTTTGGTCTAGAGCTCGCCCCCCCACGTCCGCAGCACCACCTTGCTGTCTCGTGCCCCTGACCCCCGCCCACGCTGCTGCTAGCGTGTTCGAGGCCTTCCTCCACCCGCAGGCATCCTCCTGCGCCTCATCCCTGGTGTCTAGTGGGCTCTGGTAAGCTTCGCTAGACCCGTGTGCTCTCTGCCGCTTTTCGCCGTATCTGTAAGTGTTTTCTACTTTTCAGCGCCTTGCCTCCTTGCGCTCTTGCCCCCATTTTGCTGTATTCCGATTGTATTTTGTGCCATTTACCGTATTTTGTGACTGTTTTTGACTTGTGCCTTATTTTTGTCATTTTGTGCCTTGTTTAACCCGGTTTCACCCCTTAGGCGCTCCCCCTTGCCGCTTCCCCTGCCACTGCCTCCCTGCGGCCTGCCCCCCTTGCGCCCCCATTCGCCACTCCCTCCCGCCTCCCGCCTCCCAGCTGCTCCTCCCTCCCCCTCCTCCCTCCCTTCTTAGTGGCTGGCGCTGCGCGTCCGTGCCGCTGGCGTGCCGGAGGCGCGCCAGAGGCAAGCCCGTCTGTGCCCGTCCACGCCTGGACCGCGCCCAGCGCCACCCCCCGGCCCACACGTCCCCCGCACCACCAGCCTTCGCTACTCGGCCAGCGAACTCCTAGCCCTTAACCCTGGCTCCTCCACAGTCTGCTTCCAGGCCACTCCGAAGCACACCAAAGGACCCTTCTCCTGCCGCACCTGCAACTTCACCTGCAACAGAACAAGGAAGCCTGCAACTACCAACACCAACCACCTCCACTGCATCCTCATCAACACACGCTCCGCACGAAAGCACGCCATCGAGCTCTGGGACCTGCTTGACACCACCCCAGACGTAGCCTTCCTGACTGAAACCTGGTGGAACGACTCCTCGGCCCCAGACATCGCCATCGCCATCCCTGACGGCTACAAGATCACCAGAAGAGATTGCACCAACGGAATCAGTGGAGGAATAGCCATCGTCCACAAATCCACCCTCAGGATCCACACCCACACGGACGACACCCTCAAGACAGCTGAACACCTTCACTTCCAGATCCACACAGACCCCAACACTACCCTCAGAGGAACTCTCATATACCCACCTCCAGGTCCAAGAGCCCCCCTTCAGTGACACCATTTCCGACCTCGCAAGCACCCACACCCTCGCCTCAATGGACTACATCCTCCTTGGAGACCTCAACTTCCACCTGGAGAACAACAACGACGCCAACACCGCATCACTGACCACCAACCTCTCCAACCTCGGACTCAGACAACTGGTCAACACACCCACCCACGTCACACCCTAGACCCACTCTTCACTGCAAGCAACCACATCTCCTTCAGCCACACCACCGAACTCCACTGGACCGACCACCACTGCGTCCACTTCACATTCAAGAAAAACACCGAACACCACCGCACCCCACTACCGCTGCACCGCCGCTGGGGCAAAGTCACCGAGGACCAACTAACCAGCACCCTCGCCAAGAACCCACCGACCGACCCTACCAACCCGGACTCCGCCGCCATCAACCTCCAACAGTGGATCCTCAACTGCGCCAACACCCTCGCACCACTCAAGAGGCCCACCGTCAACCAAGAAAAGAAAAAAGCAGCCTGGTTCACAGACGAACTGATCACCTCCAAACGCACCTGCCAGAAACGTAAGAAAAAATGGCTTCTCGAGCGCACACCCGACAGCCTGGCAACCCACAAGGAAGCCACCCGCAAGCACCACCAACTTATCCGACTCGCCAAACGCTCCCACTTCACAGAACGCCTAAACAACAACGCACACGACAGCAAGGAGCTCTTCTGCATTGTGAAGGAGCTCTCCAACCCCAGCGCCAACGTCAACGACGTCCCACCATCCCAGAAACTCTGCGACGCACTCGCCACCTTCTTTTACCAGAAAATCGCCGCCATCCACGACAGCCTCAACACCACACCTCTGCCAGACCCCACCCCCAACAACTCCTCCTACGCCGACCGCCTCACCACCTGGACCCACGTAGATGACGCCGAAACCCGAAAGACCATGAACTCCATCCACTCAGGATCCCCCTCAGACCTCTGCCCACACCACGTCTACAACAAAGCCGACTCCACCATCGCCCCCCAACTTCGTAAAATCATCAACCTATCCTTCGACACTGCGACCTTCCCGGACAGCTGGAAGCACGCCGATATCCAAGCCCTCCTCAAGAAACCCAAGGCTGACCTCAACGACCTCAAAAACTTCCGCCCGATCTCCCTCCTCCCCTTCCCAGCGAAGGTCATCGAGAAGATCGTCAACGCCCAGCTCACCCACTACCTCGAAGACAACTCCATCCTAGACCCCTCACTATCTGGATTCAGACGCAATCACAGCACCGAAACTGCGCTCCTCGCCACCACAGATGACATCAGACAGCAAATGGACGAAATGGGCGAAACTTCAGCCCTCATCCTCCTAGACCTCTCCGCTGCCTTCGATACGGTCTGCCACCGCACCCTACTAACTCATCTCCACGAAGCTGGAATACAAGACAAAGACCTCAACTGGATCTCCTCATTTCTCTCCGGCAGAACCCAGAGAGTCTGACTCTTACCCTTCCGCTCCGAAGCCACCAACCTCATCTGCGGCGTCCCCCAAGGCTCCTCGCTAAGCCCAACACTGTTCAACGTCTACATGGCCCCCCTCGCACAACTGGCCCGTCAGCACAACCTCAGCATCCTCTCCTACGCCGACGACACCCAGCTCATCCTCTCCCTCACCAATGACCCACACACCGCCAAAGCCAACCTCCACGAGGGATTGAAATCCATCGCCGAGTGGATGAGAAACAGCCGCCTGAAATTAAACTCCGACAAGACGGAAGTCCTCATCCTCGGACGCACCCCCTTGGCCTGGGACGACTCCTGGTGGCCCACCGCGCTAGGACCCCCCCTACTCCAGCCAACCACGCATGCAACCTCGGCTTCATCCTCGACTCTGCCCTCACCATGTCCAAACAGGTCAACGCAGTCTCCTCCTCCTGCTTCAACACCCTCCGCATGCTCCGTAGAATCTACAAGTGGATCCCGACGGAAACCAGAAAAACGGTGACCCAGGCCCTCGTCAGTAGCAGACTTGACTACGGCAACGCACTCTACACAGGCATCCCAGCAAAAGACATCCAACGACTCCAACGCATCCAGAACGCATCCGCCCGCCTGATCCTCGACATACCCCGCCGATGTCACATCTCCCACCACCTGAAGGACCTCCACTGGCTCCCCGTGGACAAGAGGATCACCTTTAAACTCCTCACCCACGCGCACAAAGCACTACACAACGCCGGACCCTCCTACCTGAACAACAGACTCAACTTCTACGTCCCCTCCCGCCAACTCCGCTCTGCCAACCTCTCCCTCGCCATCGTTCCCCAATTCCAACGCAAGACCTCCGGTGACAGATCCTTCTCCTACCTCGCCGCCAAGACCTGGAACTCCCTCCCGACCCCCCTGCGCCAGACCCAGGACCTCCTCACCTTCAGGAGACTCCTCAAGACCTGGCTCTTCGACCAATAGCAGCTGCCCCCCCACACCCCAGCGCCTTGAAACCCTAACGGGTACATAGCGCACTTTATAAATTTAATGATTGATTGATTGATTGATGATAACAGTCAAAGATTAAACTTTTGTCACTCATCTGTCTCGAACATGCAATGTACAGCTCTGTACCCGCTAGTCAACACGCAAGTCTGTCTCATTTGAAAGCAAACCCCACTAAAAAGATGTTTTTATTTATTATCGACATTTCAAACTATGAGAAACTATTTAAAAAAAGTTTTAGCAAAGAAATTAGGTCTGGCTTGAGCATGCTGTTATGATGGTTAACTTTAGGTCTGGTGATAGTCAAAACTTTTCAATTTGAGTACACTTATAACGATGATATATAGGTACTCTCTACCAGACCTTTTTCATCCATTGGTTTGTTTTTATGACATTCATATTTTTCACTACAGCATGAAGCATAGGTCAGTCCACTGAAGCCACTGGCTAAGTTCAATGTGATTTATGCATTCTTGTCTTTCACAAGAAACAAATCCGCACACAAAGTAGTTCCTTTTAGTACCCTGTGCAACTAGTGCACTGTGTAATATAGAAGATCAAAAAATATTATCGTTTTTTTTCTATTTTTTCTATTTGCAAGAGCACCAAGTTTTGTATATAAAAAAAACAATAGCAGCACAAAAGAAGACTGATAAAGCAAAAAGACTGTCAGTAAACGCCAGACTAATTTGCTTTGCCAATTATTATTTCTTTATGTCTGGCATTAGCTTAAACTATGGGTCTTCAACCGTTTCCATGTGCAAGCTACTTCTTCTCAAGGGAAATCATCCTGAGGAAATTGCTTATTTTATCACTGTAAAACTGTGATCACATCTGTTAGCATAACACTAGAGACCATTCTGAGATTGACCACCAGTGGTGGCTGCCGCAATTCTAAAGTGAGGTTGTGGGGTATTAGGTAAATAATTTTAAAAAGTACCTATCATGCCACCAATGCTGCCGGCCGCCCAGCACAGGCTCCCCACACAATCCTGGTGCTGCTCTCATGCTCTACCTAGCATGAACGCAGCACCAGGATTGGTCTGAGCGGCTTGGTCTGCCACTCAGACAGTGCATGGGAGTCTGTGCTGTTTCTCCAACCCGGCTGTGCAACACAGCTGGGTTGGAGACACCTAAATGCGCATGTCTGTTTGGCTGGCCTAAGGAGTTCACTCCACTTCCCTCCACCCGTAGCCCAGCCCCACCCTGCATATGCTGGCTCAGCCAGCAGCTAAAAAATTAAACACAAATAAAATATTGTTTCATTTTTCAGCTGCTGGCTCTGGGCCACTGCAGTGAAGCTCTTCCGCCATTGCGGCGAGCTGTTGCCTTTGACCACCCAGGCATTTCAAGCATGAAAATTACCAGTTGAAATGGCAAGAAAAGTTTATCAGTAGAAGATGCCTCTAGGTGACTAATAAAATTGAAGCAAAAGCAGCATATTCTCTGACATTAACAACATAATCACACAAATACATCTCCTCAACTCAATTTGAACTATCATTAAATTATTAGCTTTGAATGTGTTTCGCAAGGGAAACATATTGTCTAGCTTTTGAACTACTTATTGCAGACCCCTAACCTAGAACTTTTGATTTTACCAAACTTGTACATGTAATATAATTATTGGAACTTTCATCCAGACTGCATCATCCATTAGTCCATTTTTTTGTCATTCACAGTTTTCTTCAGCCCACTACAGCATGGGGCAATGGGTCACTTCACTGTAATTAACAGCATTCTTCCCTTTCACAAAGAGTACATCCCCACAAAATAGAGCCAATTTTCTTTTTTTTTTATATTGACAAGGGTCAGGAAGCTGACCAAAATAAAGATTTACAAAAACCATGAAAAAACACAGCAAAAATTGACAAAGCTAAAAATGTGGAACCAGTGACATAAAGAAAAGGTAATGTTGGTATTCAATCACTGTAATATACATTGTTTAAATGGATAAGGATGACTAAAACATTTTTTTAAACCGAATAAATAACGGAGAGAATAAAGCACTTGCAAAATATAGTATTGGGCCACAGTACGTGGCACTAGTTTGCACTTCTTTATAATTTGATGTGCACATTAAATCAGTATAAAAGTCTCCAGTCATGGCGCAACTGATTTAAAAGATGAAGGGGACAGTTCTACTGTCCATTGCTTCATGCTGTGGTGTTTGAAGGGGGAGGGGTCCAATGATCTAAACATGGGTTCACCTTAACAAAGGAGGGACGAGGTGTACCATGAAGGCATCCACATTCCTTAGAACTTGGGTGTGCACAGTTGGTTCATCTCAGCCAGATCCCTGACAATCGTTCAGGTCAACCACTTATCATGTAAATGATTGCCATTTACTTCCTAAATATGCAAATGCATCCAATGGTAAACTCTGAAAAGCTGGCTTAAATAAATACCTCATTACAGAGTAAAATATGTGTAAAGGCAAAGAGGTCATTTTTGAAAATAGAATCACAAACTGTGTCTTTGCTGAGCACTGAACCAGATGATACTAACCATGCAACAACAAATACACTCTGGGTGCTATTTGACAATGCCGAATCCGCAGTTTCTCTCTTTGGCGCTCTCGCGTTTTTCTCTCTAAAGAACTCTGGGCCATATTTATACTTTTCGACGCACAACTGCGCCAACGCAGTTGTGCGTCAAAAAATCTAACGCCGGCTAACGCCATTCTGAAGCGCCATGCGGGCGCCGTATTTATTCAATGACGTTAGCCGGCGTTAGCCGGCGGAGCTGCCTGTTGTGCGTCAAAAAAAATGACGTACACCAGGCAGCGCCGGCGTAGGGGAATATGGAGCTTGGGCGCCAAAAAATGGGGCAAGTCAGGCTGAGGCAAAATTTTCGCCTCAACCCGATTTGCGCCATTTTTTTTTACTCCCAACCCCCATTAAAATGACTCCTGTCCTAGCAAAGACAGGAGTCATGCCCCCTTGCCCAATGGCCATGCCCAGGGGACTTATGTCCCCTGGGCATGGTCATTGGGCATAGTGGCATGTAGGGGGGCACAAATCAGGCCCCCCTATGCCACAATTTTTTTTTAAAAAAAATACTTACCTGAACTTACCTTAAGTTCCCTGGGATGGGTCCCTCCATCCTTGGGTGTCCTCCTGGGGTGGGCAAGGGTGACAGGGGGTGTCCCTGGGGGCATGGGAGGGCACCTCTGGGCTCCTTCCGAGCGCACAGGTCCCTTAACGCCTGCCCTGACCAGGCGCTAAAAAACAACGCAAAAGCGGCTGGACGTCATTTTTTTTGACCCGCCCACTCCCGGGCGTCATTTTTGCCCGGGAGTGTAAATACGGCGCACATGCCTCGGAGTCATTTTTTAGACGGGAACGCCTACCTTGCATATCATTAACGCAAAGTAGGTGTCCACGCTAGAAAATGACGCAAACTCCATTAACTTTGGCGCTAGACGCGTTTATCGCCAGAGTATAAATATGGAGTTCGTTTTGCGTCGAATTTGCGTAAAAAAAAACGACGAAAATCCGGCGCAAACGGAGTATAAATATGCCCCTCTCTCTCTAAACTCTCGTTCTGGCTGCTTTGAAACCTGCACCGTCACTCTCCTTCTGAGATGAGACATCCTCAGCAACGTAACTGTTGACAAATAAACATTCTGCTGAAGCCCTGAATAACGCTGCAAGCCCTCGTGACTCACGTATTTCTTATCGCTACCCCTTTTACATGTAGCATGTATTTCATGTCGTCTTTGTGACGCACTGCATGCCTTGCGAGTTTCTCCGGAGCGGATATGCAATATGAAAAAAGGACGGTAATAAAGGGTGGGAAAGTATGAACCAGAAGAAACCTGCCCCTGGGCTACTCACGGGACGCCTTGTTTTCAAACACAAATGTGTGACTTTATAGCGTTATGAAACGATCAGGCAAAATTAGTCTGACGTCGAACTCTCTGTGGTCCGAGTGTAACTCACTGTCGGTGGAAGGGCAGTGAAGCTCAGCATGGGCTCCTCTGTGTGGCCAGCAAAACTGGTGCATTTTGAGTTTTACATTGAAGTCACGCACCACCTCCTTTGAGAAGAGTTCACTGAACATTCCAGGGTGTTTTGAGCGGGACCTACTTTGGGCAGTGAGATTGGATCTACCACAAATTCATGGAGATGATTGTAACTCAAGCTCATCGGTTTTGTGCCCTCGGAGCTATTAGCTCAAAGAGGTGTTGGCGCGCGAACCAGTTTGCATACTCTTATCAAGAGCATGCAGCGGCTCGTGCGGGAGCGGTGTAGTCCCCTATAAAGACGTTGGTGCTACCCGACCGGGACTGTCATAATCTCTTGTAATCTCAATTGGATAGTAAGAACTGTCATGTTCTCAGTAAGAATGACAGACACGGGTCAAAGCTTTAAGGAGTTTATATAAAGAGTTGTTAAGCAAAATACATGAAATACATCATAAGCATGGTTACCAATAAATAATACAAATCATAAGTACATAAAACACAATAAATTCAATGCAAAATCCAGCAGAGATTTGCCTCACATTTGTAGGGTTGGGGCTCCTGGTTACAGGTGAAAAGTATGTCCTTTTTTATAGGACTTTAGAAAAGAATTTCAAACATTACTAAGTAGGTTCATGGTTCTCAGGATATGCACCAACGAGGAACAAGCACAAATAAATATTTTACTACAAAATACATTTGAGGATTCTCTCGTAATACTATTGCATTGAATTCAGTTGCTCTCAGAGTTTATTCAAGCACAATAATTGATACATTGTATAAACAATAACCTGAGACAGGTGAGCTGTTCTTCGCTAGGTACAGCATGGCATGGAGAGAAGCTTCTGGGAAAGCTCACTGTCTTTTAATGAAAAGCTTACAAATGTTTTATTTAGCTAGGAAACAGCAACAATGATAACATGGTATTCTGTGACATCAATTGAAGATGGAGAAAACACCAGCTCAGTTCATGTTAGCATAAGTTCAGTTTCTAGTACATTTTAAACTGAAAGAGAAAAAGACTCTCCAAGGGTAGGCGCAAGCCAAGTGATGGACCATAGGAGCTTGGTCAAGTCTTTGGTCTTTATCCTGCATCTTGTGGTATCCTGATAGACGTTTTTCCTATAGTGCTGACTTCTCATCTTTGGGATTCTGTCTTTTCATCATTCCATTGCTCTAAATTATGTCACAAAAAAGTTAATTTCACAACTCACACTTCTGTGCAACACTGTCCATCTAAAGCTCATTCCATAGCTCTAACTTCCTTTATTTGGAACATTGTCTGAAAAATGTTGAAAACACAACTCCCACTTTTTTTTGCATGAATGATCTCCTTTTAAAACTCATTCCATAGTGTTCACTTCCTTCCATTTGGGCCTTGTTTGTTAACAATTCATTGTATTATCCCCACTTCCCTGCTGTGCAACACTGTCTATTTAAATCTCTTTCAACAGTTGTCACTTCCCTTTGGAATAATAGCAAGTTAAAGACCTATTTCCTGGCTCGCAATTCGCCTTCTTTAGAATATTGTCTGCTTACACCCCATCCCACAGCTCTAACACCCCTTCTTTGGGACAGTGTGGATTTAAAGCTCATACTTCAACTTTCCCTTTTTGGTAATTCTGTCTGTCCACACCTCATTCCATAGGTTTCACTTTCCTTCTGAAGAACATTGATGTAGGAAGTTGGCTCTGTATATACTATCTCAAAGTGAGAGATAGTGTGCACGGGTTCCCCTTAGAGGGGGATAGTGGAAAAATGAGATAATACTAATGCTCTATTTTGTAGTAGTGTGGTCGAGCAGCAGGCTTATCAGAGGGTAGTGTTAAGCATTTGTTGTACACACGTAGGCAATAAATGAGGAACACACTCAAAGACTTACCTCCAGGCCAATAGTTTTTATATAGAAAAATATATTTTCTTAATTTATTTTAGAACCACAAGATTCAAGATTTGAGGTAAGTACATAAAATGCAAGGTACTCCACACAAGTAAGTATAGAACTTTGATTTAAAACAGTAGTATACACAGTTTTGGTTAAAATGGCAATAAGCTATTTTAAAAGTGGACACAGTGCAAAAATCAACAGTTCCTGGGGGAGGTAAGTTTGGTTAGGATTTTCAGGTAAGTAAAGCACTTACACAGTCAGTCTCCTGGGCATAGGCAGCCCATCGTTGGGGGTTCAAGGCAACCCCAAAGCCACAGCACCATCAACACAGGGCCGGTCAGGTGCAGAAGTCAAAGGAGGGCCCAAAACACATAGGCGCCTATGGAGAACAGGGGTGCTCCAGTCCTAGTCTGCTTACAGGTAAGTAACGGCCTCCTTGGGGAGCAGACCAGGGGGGTTTTGTAGAGCACTGGGGGGGGGGACACACACAAGCCCACAAAACACACCCTCAGCGGCACAGGGGTGGCCCATTGCAGTAGGCAAAGTAGGCGTCAGATTTGCGATTGAAAGAAATGGAGGGACCCGGTGGTCACTTAGGTGATGCAGGCAGGGCACAGGGGGGCTTCTCGCGCCAGCCACTGGGCTAGGATGAGGTCCTCCTGCTGGTCACTCCTGCACTGATAGGTGGTTCCTCTCGGTCCTGGAGGCTGCGGGTGCAGTGCTTGGTCCAGGCTTCGGGTTCCTTTGTTACCAGGCAGACGTGGTCAGGGGGAGCCTCTGGATCCTCTCTGCAGGCATCACTGTGAGGGTGTAGGTGGGTCGATTCAGGGTGTCCATGTCGTTGGAGTCGCCTGGGAGTCCTCTCTGCAGTGTTGGTTTTCCTGAACTCAAGCCGAGAGCGTCAGGTGCAGAGTGTGAAGTCTCACGCTTCCAGCGGGAAGGGAGAGTCTCTTTAAAAGTTGCTTCTTTGTTGCAAAGTTATTGCAGGTTCTGAACAGTGCCGTTGTTCTCGGGTGTTTCTTGGTCCTTTAGGTTCAGGGCAGTCCTCTGAGTCCCCAGAAGTTGCTGGTCCCCGTCAGATGCGTCGCTGTGAAGGTTCTTTGAGTCTGGAGACATGCCGGTAGGGCTGGGGCCAAGTCAGTTGGTGTCTCCGTCATCTCTGCAGGGCTTTCACGACAGCAGTCCTTCTTCTTCCTTCAGGTTGCAGGAATCTGATTTCCTGAGTTCAGGGTCTCCCCTAAATACTAAATTGAGGGGTGTGTTTAGGTCTGGGGGGCAGTAGCCAATGGTTTTCTCTCCTTGAGGGTGGCTACACCCTCCTTGTACCTCCATCACTATTTCTATTGGGGGAATCCTGCAAACTCAAGATGGAGGATTTCTAAAGGCAGGGGTCACCTCAGCTCCGGGCACCTTATGGGCTGTCTTGACTGGTAGGTGACTCCTCCTTGTTTTTCTCATTATCTCCTCCGGCCTTGCCGCCAAAAGTGGGGGCCGTGGCCGGAGGGGAGGGCATCTCACTAGCTGGGATGCCCTGGGGTGCTGTAACAAAAGGCATGAGCCTTTGAGGCTCACCACCAGGTGTTACAGTTCCTGCAGGGGGAGATGAGAAGCACCTCCACCCAGTACAGTCTTTGTTCCTGGCCACAGAGTGATAAAGGCACTCACCCCATGTGGCCAGAAACTCGACTGGTTGTGGCAATGCTGGCAGAAACTGGTCAGCCTAGCACTAGAAGTCAGACTGGTATTCAGGGGGCATCTCTAAGATGCCCTCTGGGTGTATTTTACAATAAATTCCACACTGGCATCAGTGCGCATTTATTGTGCTGAGAAGTTTGATACCAAACTTACCAGATTTCAGTGTAGCCATTATGGAACTGTGGAGTTTGTAATTGACAGACTCCCGACCATATACTCTTTATGGCTACCCTGCACTTACAATGTCTTAGCTTTTGCTTAGACACTCTAGGGGCATAGTGCTCATGCAACTATGCCCTCACCTGTGGTATAGTGCACCCTGCCTTATTGCTGTAAGGCCTGCTAGAGGGGTGACTTAGCTATGCCACAGGCAGTGAGAGGTGGGCATGGCACCCTGATGGGAGTTCCATGTCGACTTTGTCATCTTGGGCCAGATGTAGCAAGGCTTTTACACCACGCAAACAGCGAAAATCGCTGTTTGCGAGGCGCAAAACCCACATCACGATGCCCATTCCCATTTTGCGGGTCAGTAACCTGGTTACCGACTTGCAAAATGGGACTGCGAGTCGCAAATAGGAAGGGGTGTTCCCCTTCCTATTTGCGAGTCGCAGCATGATATAAGATTGCTTTGTGACCGCGAACGCGGTCGCAAAGCAATCGCAGTTACCCATTCGCTAAAGGGAAGGGGTCCCCATGAGACCCCTTCCCCTTTGTGAATGGCCTTGAGAATTTTTTTTTAAGAGCAGGCAGTGGTCCCATGGACCACTGCCTGCCCTGAAAAAATGAAACTGACACGTTTCATTTTTTCGTTTGTAATGCATCTCGTTTTCCTTTAAGGAAAACGGGCTGCATTACCAAAAAAAAAAAAAAAATACTGCTTTATTTAAAAGCAGTAACAGACATGGAGGTCTGCTGTCTCCAGAAGGCCACTATCCCTGTGAGTGCTGCGACTCGCAAGAGGGTCGCAAATTGCGACCCACCTCATTAATATTATTGAGGTGGGCCTTTGCGACTCACAGATGGTGTCAGCGAGTCGCAATGCCAGATTTTCCTACATCTGGCCCTTTCTCCCCCCCAGTACACTCAAGCTGTGAGGCAGTGTGAATTTGCTGAGTGAGGGGTCCCCAGGGTGGCATAATAAATGCTGAAGCCCTTAGAGACCTTCCCTGACGTCAGGGCCCTTGGTACCAGGGGTACCATTTACAAGGGACTTACCTGTGTGCCAGGGCTGTGCCAATTGTGGGAACAAGGATACAGTTTAGGGAAAGAACACTGGTGCTGGTGCCTGGTTAGCACAGTCCCAGCACACTTTCAATCATAACTGGCATCAACAAAAGGCAAAAGGTTAGGGGGTAACCATGCCAAGGGAGGCATTTCCTTACAATTGATAAACGTCCATTACTGAGTTTTCAGTTCCTTTCTGTGGAGCACTGCCCATTTAAAGCCTGTCCCACACCCCTCACTTCCCTTCTTTAGAAATCATCTGATTACATTTAATTCATTTCTCTCACTGTCATCCTATAGGACATTGTTGGTTTAAAGCTAACTTACTACCTCTCTTGTGCAGGCAATGTTAATGAAATAGCTTTTTTCAACTTCTTTAAAATATTGTCCAGTTAAAGCTAATTCTGTTGTGGTCTCACTTCACTCATAGGGAAAATTGTGATCATAAAATTCCCCACATACCTCCTACTTCCTTCCTTTTGTGTTAATAAAGCGCATTAATTAGCTTTCAATTTACTTTTTAGGAAGATTATTCAATTAAAGCTGATCTCCCTCAGACCTATTCCTGTTCTTTGTGTCATTGTGCACTTAAAGCTCATCCTGTTCTGCTCTTGCATCCCTTCTTTGGGACACTGTCTAATTAAAGATCTCGACGATGCTCTCAGTTTTTTTCTTGAAGTTGTTAAATTAAAGTTGATCACTGTGGCTTCATTTCTAGCCGGTGGGACATTGTTTGGTTAAAGCTCGGTACATTGCTCCAACGCCCCTTCTTTGTGATTTTGCCTGAATAAGCCTTACTCCTTAACAATTATCTGAGGTCTTGGACACATAGGGCCTGATTTAGAGTTTGACGGAGGGGTTACTCCATCACAAATGTGACAGATGTTCTGTGGGCCATATTATTACCTCAATAGGCTATAATGGGATCATAATACGGCGGACAGGATATCCGTCACATTTGTGATGGAGTAACCCCCTCCACCAAACTGTAAATCAGGCCCATTGTCTGTTTAAATCTGTTTAGAAGTGATTTCCTAGCCTTCTCTTCTACTCCTTATTCACTCATGTAGAAATAAGATGCCCTCTTAAATATTAAGTGAAAACGCTTCTTGTAAAAAATGGCATCAATAGCTCGCTCAGCTATTGTCCAATCATAACGCTCACATTTACAAAATTCTAAAAAAATATTATCACTTGGGCAACCTTGAATTCATCATAAAATATTTGCTAGCAGGTCTGGACATCTTCAGTGGCCTTTGGCTATAGAATTAATTGATATTTTCATTGATGTTACAAAAGTTGTCATGAGTGCTGTAATATCTGGGATGATTAGCAGTGCATGGGGAGGAGGCGTGGATAGTTCCCTTAGGCAACGAGTTATAGTTACTTTAAATAACTCTAACTATAAGTGCTGAATTGGTTTTGTGCGAGTAAATTCAGAACCTAACTATAAAATCCCTGTAACCTCTGGGACCAAATTTAAGGATGGCCTTGCACCATCTAATGCCTCATTAGTGTCATTTTTCTCATGCTAATGTGGCATTATATTGTATAAAACGCTGCGTCATATCTACAAAGTGGAGCAGTGCATGCACTGCGCCACTTTGCAATCCTTTTTGCCGCATTATGCATACGCCATGCATAATGTATGCAAACGGGGTGTTCCAGCGCAAGGTGGCCCGCAAAAATGGTACAATGAAATCTACAAGATTTCATTGCACCATTTCTAGCGTCATTCTTTAATGCCTGCTGAAAGCAGGTGTAAAGGATGCACCCAGTGGAATCAATGGGCCTCCTTGCACTTTGCTCCACTAGCGTCAGAGTTTTTGACGGCAGTGAAGCAAAGCGCCACAATAAGTGCTCAAAACTTTTGATGCTATTGTTCCTAATACTACCACGGTGCGCCATATCATAAATATGGCGCACACATGGTGACTTTAGGGGGGCACAGCAGGGCACAAGAAAAATGGCGCTTCACGATGTAAAACACCACTTTTCTTAAATACGGGCCTTTGCTACAGTGAATTTCTATGTTCTTATTAACTCTATTTCCTAATTATAACATCCCTGTAACTTTGTTTTTTTAAGTGAATGATATGTTTCTTTAACATAAAGTAATTTTCATTACTATACGAAATATCTACCCAAGTGGAGTGGGAATGTCACCCGTGACCTTGTGTGTGCGTTTAGCAATGTGATTGTTCCTCATGCATCTTTCCCCAGAATTCTGTGATAAGATGAATCCTCCTATAGAGACGCCAACAAGACTACAAAGACATAAATCTCCACCAAACCATTGTCCTTCCTCTTATCTGTATGAAGTAAGTGCTTCTTTGTTTTGTGGAGATGTCCTCATACTATTCGGCATTAAGAATGCACCATCAAAATTGGTGTGAAACACATTGGAAGGCCCTTTGGGAAGCTGGCCATCACCCTGGCAAAAGGGGGGGGGAAGACATATGCATACTACTGAGGTAGATGGTGCGGGGCCGAGCGTGTACAGCTTCCTGGTGAGATGCATATTTGCATACTGAGCCATTTAAAGGAAGGACTATGGGGGAGGGCTATGGGGGAGGGGGTCCACCCACCCACCCCTTCCTCTGCTGAGGGGCCCACCCCTTCCTCAGCCGAGGGGCCCACCCCTTCCTCAGCCGATTTTGGCCCTGATGACCCCATCCCCCAGGTCCACCTCTATTCAATGAGGGAGTGGGGCCACATGGCACCCCTCCCTCTGCCTATTTCAGCCCCAGAGACCCATCCCCAAGGCCCACCATTATTCAATGTGGGATGGGGAGCCGTAGGTCCTGGGGATCCCCAGAATGGCGATAACAAGTGATGCATTTACAAAAGTTTAAGTTTAAGGCAGGTCTTTAAATATAGATAAATATCAGGTTTTATATTTTTCCCCTACCTATTACCACTGTAGAAAAGTGGTAATAGGTAAGGAAAATAACAATATATTTTTTTATATCTTTTAAAAATCTCCTTTGGAGGACTGAGGTACTACCTAGAAAGTACAGAGGCACTTAAAATAAAATCTTTTCAAAATTGAAATAAAATTATAATACACTATATTTCACAAATAATGTATATTACAGTGTATTAACAAGTTTTAACATACTTAATTCTGTAAAAAATGTGTACAAAGTACCTCCGAAATAGCTAAAAAAAATCAGTGCAAATACTGTGCAACTGAAAAGAAATAAAAAAAAAATCATTTTCCTAAAACATACAGTGCTTACCAGGTACTAGCGCAGTACTGTGCAAAAATATTTAAAAACACTTTAAAAAAATAATTTCCCTACCAATTACTTTAAAAAAGTAGTAATAGGTAGGGAACTGCAATAAAACAAAAGGATATATTCATGAGAGGTTTGTGCCAATCTTGCACAAAAAATGTCGATGTTCCAGTCCCACGGGGGACACCCACTGTTCTTTTTTATAGGGTATCGTGGGAAGAGCCCCCAAGTCCCCACGGCCCTGCAGGCTCCCTGCAAGTTTCCTAATTTCTTAGGGCTGCGCAGAATCCAGCATTTTGGCCCTCATTACAACCCTGGCGGTAAATGCCGCTTACCGCCGTGCAGAAGACCGCCAACATACTGCTGCGCCCGCGGAATTCCGCTACAGCTATTACGACCCACAGCTCGGAATCCGCCATAATACAGACACCCACACAAGTCCACCACACCAAAGGTCAGTGATAAACTGGCGATAACAAAACCGACACCGTCACGCCAACAGGAATACGCCCACACTATCACGACCCACGAATCCACACAGTGGTCTTTCAACCGCGGTATTCCATTGGAGGTACACACCGCCGCGCTCAAAATACACACACATTTACAAAACACAACCACATTGGACAATTCGAAATACACACACCTGATACACATACACACACCACACCCACAAACAGGCTCCACAGCTGCCACAAGACCACCAGCTGGACCATCCTCCAGCAGAAAAGGCACCTGCCGTCGCAAAGCCAGGTTGTGCAGCATACAGCAGGCCACGATCATCTGGTACACCTTCTTTGGTGAGTAGTAGAGAGAACCACCTGTCATATGGAGGCACCGGAACCTGGCCTTCAGGAGGCTGAAGGTGCGTTCAATCACTTTCCTAGTTCGCCCATGTGCCTCATTGTAGCATTCCTCTGCCCTTGTCCTGGGATTTCTCCCTGGGGTCAGTAGCCATGACAGGTTGGGATAACCAGAGTCACCTGCAAATATCGAGGGACAACTGTTAGACACACACTAACCCTTAGGGACAACCCCATACCCAGAAAACTATTCACACTGTATAGGGTCATTGTCCTCACCTACTAGCCACACACGGTGCCTCTGGAGTTGCCCCATCACATAAGGGATGCTGCTATTCCTCAGAATGTAAGCGTCATGCGCTGAGCCAGGAAATTTGGCATTCACATGGGAGATGTACTGGTCGGCCAAACACACCATCTGTACATTCATCAAATGGTAGCTCTTCCGGTTTCGGTACACCGGTTAACTCCTGCGGGGGAGGGGGGTACCAAGGCCACATGTGTTCCATCAATGGCACCTATGATGTTGGGGATATGTCCCAGGGCACAGAAGTCACCTTCCACTGTGGGCAAATCCTCCTCCTGAGGGAACATGATGTAGCTGTGCATATGTTTCAGCAGGGCAGACAACACTATGGACAACACGTTAGAGAACATTGGCTGGGACATCCCTGATGCAATGGCCACTTTAGTTTGAAAGGAACTACTTGCCAGTAAATGGAGTACTGATAGGACCTGCACTAGAGGGGGTATTCCTGTGGGATGGCGGATAGCTGACATCAGGTCTGGCTCCAACTGGGCACCCAGTTTATGGATTGTTGCACGATCAAGTCTGTAGGTGACTATTACGTGTCTCTCTTCCATTGTCGACAGGTCCACCAGCAGTCTGTACATCGGAGGATGCCGCCATCTCATCACCTGCCCCAGCAGACGTGCCCTATGGAGGAGAACAGCGAGCAGAGAGTCAGCCAACACCGAGGTATCACAAATGTCATTTGCACACATTTATTAATCCGCAATGTGCCTGTTACTGTTCAAGGCCTACATTGGTGTGACACAGTTAGATTAATGCCATGTGACCCCCTGAAATGGCAGCTGCCTGACCTGTAAGGTGGGACAAGGGGATATGAATTAACTGCGCTGGGGTTGTACACCGTCGCAGTAGGCGGTCGAAGACTGCGGCGCAATCCTGCATTGGTTAACATTGGACCCTATGGGTCCAAGGAGCCAATGACGATGTACGAGGGCGGCGATGGTACGCACCGCTGCGGACGTGACCGCCATTTTCTGTCTGTTCACTCACTTGATACCTGACCTTCAACAGGAGAGGACCTACACTGCAAGTGCTGCTGTGACCTCGGTCTGGAAGCGACGATGGCTCATGTGTCTGGGGAAAGGGCCCCTGTCTTCACTTTGGAGGAGTTGGAGAAACTAGTGGATGGGGTCCTCCCCCAGTACACAAACTGTACGGTCCTCCAGACAAACAGGTGAGTACACTGAGAGCATGCTGCATGGGCAATGTCTGTTTGGAGTGGTGTGGATGGAAGGTAAATGAGGGCGGGGGACTGAGGCCTGCATGTGTGGACGGTGAGTGTATGTTCATCAGGGCAAGGGTGGGAACGTGGGCCAATGAGTATGACGGTCCAGACGGGTAAAGATTTTCCTTTTCCCCTGTACTATTCCTCTAGGTCAGCGCCCACCAGAAGAAGGCTATTTGGCGTGCCATCGCCAAGGACGTCCGGACCCTGGGGGTCCACCACAGAGGGAGCACCCACTGCCAGAAAAGATGGGAGGACCTTCGGCGCTGGAGCAAGAAGATGGTGGAGGCCCAGCTGGGGATGGCCTCCCAACGTGGGAGGGGTGCCCGTCGCACCATGACCCCTGATGTTCCGGATCCTGACGGTGGCGTATACGGAGTTGGATGGGCGCTTGAAGGCATCACAGCAGCCACAAGGGGGTGAGTACATTCTCATTCAGCTGACTCTGCGCGCATTGCGAGGTGTCTGGGTGGGGGGAGGTGGGTAGTGGGTTTCCCTAGGCCAGGGCGAGCTTGGTAGGCAATGTCCCTTGTGAGGCAGGCTCAGTGGCACCCCAACCCCACTAGTGGTTAGTGCCATCTACACCTAGTCAGACTCCTGTGACTTCCATGTGTGGAGCAATCAGGCTTAGGCCTTGTACCCCATGGGCATTTGATTAATCTAGGAACTATAAGTGCATGGCGTAGTGCAGAGGGCTGCTGTGTTTGTAGTGTCCACCAACGGTAGTGGTGTTGCATGCACTGAACATTACTTTTTTCGGTCTTTCCCCCCCTTTTTTGTGGTCTCCCTGTTCTTGAGTGCAATAGCATCATCAGGCGGAGGAGCATTGGCACCGGAGCAGGAGGGAGCTGCATCCCACTTGGTGCTGGAGGGCGAAACAACAGAGTCTGAAGCCACCAGTGGGACGGAGGGCGAGGGGAGCTCCACGGCGGGGACAGGAGCAGACAGCAGGGACAGCAACTCCTCCTCTGATGGGAGCTCCTTTGCGGTGGCAGGCCCCTCGGTGCCCCCCGCATCACCAGGTACAGCCACCACCCCCCCTACCAGCACTGCCCACCCAGCAGCCTCTCAGCGTGTGTCCCGTGCCCGCTCACCCAGGAGGGTGGGCATCTCCTTCTCCCCATGCACCTCAGGCCCTGCCCCAGTCAGCCCTGCTGCCCTTAATGAGGAGGCTATGGACCTCCTGAGATCCCTCACTGTTGGGCAGTCTACCATTCTGAAAGCCATCCAGGGTGTTGAGAGGCATTTGCAACAAACAAATGCATACCTGGAGGGCATTCATTCTGGCCAGGCAGCCGAACAGAGAGCATTTCAGGCTCTGGCCTCAGCACTGATGGCAGCCATTGTCCCTGTTTCCAGCCTTCCCCCTCCAACTTCCTCCACCCAGACCCAATCCCTTGTACCTCAGCCTATCCCAAGCACACCATCAGACCAGCATGCACACACCTCAACACACAAGGGTGGCTCAGGCAAACATAAGCACCACACATCCCACAGGCACTCACACAAGCATCATACCCATGCATACATACCAACATCCACTGCCTCCACTGTGTCCCTCTCCTCCACGTCTCCCTCCTCCATCCTGGTCTCGTCTCCACTCACACCTGCATGCACTACATCCTCAGCCACTACCTCCATCACCAGCACACCCATCACCACACACCACTCACGTGCACTCACCACCCCACTACCATTCACACACCCCCGTGTGTCTGTGAGCCCTCCTCCCAAAGTACACAAAGGCAGGCACACACCCACCCAACAGCCATCCATCTCACAACAGCCTCCAGCCCATGCACCTTCACCCAAATTCAGCAGCCGTACACCTCCTACAACCTCTACCTCCACTCCCAAACCCCCTCCATCTACCCGTCCCAGTGTGTCTAAAAAACTTTTCCTGGCTAATATTGACCTCTTCCCTACACCTCCCCCCCCTTCCTTCCCCTAGGGCCAGGCTTCCCAGGTCCCAGCCCAGTAGCTCAGCCACCACATCCCCAGGCACAGTGGTGCCAGCAACTGCAGGGTCATAGAGTGCGTCAACCATCAGGGCTGCCAGTGTGCCACGGAGCGAGGGCAAGGACATTTCGCCACCTGCCAAGGTGAAAAAGGTGCCCACATCCCGGAGGGACAAGCCGAAAAACACCTGCCACCAAGGGATCAGGGAAAACGAAAGGGGATAGTGGCAAGACAGCTGCGCCACCATCAAAGGTGGGGAAGGGCCAAAAACTGAAGGGCAGGTCAGGAAAGGGCATGGTGGTACCGACTGAGGAACCAGTGTCACACCTCCTGTCCAACCTGTACAGCGGACAACACCGCCACTTGCACCGCGGCCTGCACCGCCACAGACCCTGCCGCCACAGACCCTGCCGCCAGCACCACCGCCACAGACCCCGCTGCCAGCACCGCTGCCACAGACCCCGCAGCCAGCACCGCCACCACAGACCCTGCAGCCAGCACCGCCGCCACAGACCCCACTGCCAGCACCGCCGCCACAGACCCCGCCACCAGCACCGCCGCCACAGACCCCGCAGCCAGCACCGCCACCACAGTCCCGCAGCCAGCACTGCCGCCACAGACCCCGCTGCCAGCACCGCCACCACAGACCCCGCAGCCAGCACTGCCGCCACAGAGCCTGCCGCCAGCACCGCCACCACAGAGCCCGCAGCCAGCACCGCCACCACAGAGGCCGCAGCCAGCACCGCCGCCACAGAGGCCGCAGCCAGCACCGCCACCACAGAGTCCGCAGCCAGCACCGCCGCCACAAAGCCCACAGCCAGCACCGCCGCAACTGCCACCGCCGCAAGCACCGCCAGCGGCCCCGCAACATCATCAGCCAGTGCCACCACCGCAGACATGGCTACCATCCCCAGTGGTCAGTCGTCCGAGGCTGGTGGTGAGTTGCAGGACCCTGGCCAGCTTCCATGAAGCATCAATCTCATCATGGTTGTCACCTGCATATGGTATGCGAAGCCGCAGCAGTGTGGGGTATGTCGCTGCCTCCATGGCGTATCATGCTACCTGTACCTCAGCAATTTCGTGGCACACACACCCAGGTGAGGGAATTGTACCGGACACACTGCACCTGGAGCACTCTGGGCACCAGGCCCCCTCCAGAACCAGTGGAGAAAGGCATCCACTACCTCAGTCCTTGGCAGGATGAAGCACTCTGGGCACAAAGCCCCCTCCAGAACCAGTGGAGAGATACATCCACTACCTCAGTCCTTGGCAGGATGAAGCACTCTGGGCACAAAGCCCTCTCCAGAACCAGTGGAGAGATACATCCACTACCTCAGTCCTTGGCAGGATGAAGCACTCTGGGCACAAAGCCCCTTCCGGAACCAGTGGAGACTGTTATCCACTTTAGAGACTGTGGCTTTGCACTCCCCAGGATAAAGCAGTACTTCATCTTTAACTAGATCACAGAAAACAGTGATCTTATCACAAGTTGAACAGACCCTGTGGGTTCTTTCACCAGATCCCCCCATACTTTTTATGTGTATTCCATTTGATTCTGGGAGCTAATATGGGGGCTAGAACCGTTCTTGTCTCTCTCTATGTGTAAAAACGTATAACTACTTTATACATTGCCTTTAGGCTAAGTCTAACTGCTTCTTGTGCCAAGCTACCAGAGGGTTAAGCACAGGTTTATTTAGGGACGTTTATGGTTCACTCTGATAAGGACTGTGGCTCTTTCTTGAGTAGGGTTTCACCTCCTCTATCAACAATCCAATTTGTCACAGCTGCTTCACTCAATACCTGATAAGGTTTGGCTTGCTCTAGAAATCTGTTAACTATGACCTGTTCGTCTTCATTGTACACTTTCTCAGAACTGCGGTTCCTACTGGCCGTAACCAGTTCCCCATACAGAATACTCAACTTTAAATTTTAGGCATGATGATTAATTGCATGTAGTACACTGTTGGCAGCTGTCTCTTTTCAATAGAGAATAGTCTCAAGTTTGTAATCAATTACTTCAACATGTAGTTCAAGAAAAGCGATTTTTGAACAATGTAGATGACTTGTAAGTTTCACATTCAGATTGTCTCAATTAAGAATGTCAATAATTTCTCTGAGTAGCTGTTTTTTACCCTGCCAAATTAAAAACAGATCATCAGTATACCTGACCCAGGTAACTGTTGTGTGTACCTTTCATTTTCTGGTGCCCAGGCCACCTACACCTCCCACCAGCCCATCAATAAATTTGCGTACCTGAGAGTGAAGCAGGTGCCAATTGCTGTCTCTGACGTTTGTAAATCATACTCCTATTCAAAAAGAAAGATTTAATGATTGAGGCATAAATCACTCATTTACAATAACATAGTATTCTGATCATGCACATAAAAAAGGTCTGCTCCTGAAGTAATGTTTACATCATGCAGACATGAAGGCCAAAGTCATCCATGACAGAGGTGAACAGTGATGAAACAATGAGCATCATAAGGAAATGCAATTGTTTTCTGTTGTTCTACAATTACAATAAATATAGAAAGAAAACTATCTAACACTAATATTTTAGATTAAAATATTTTATCTATTTTTATTTTTAAGTTCAATAACCTTTTACACTTAGCTACATGTGGAAATCTTCCCCTGGGTAGTGAAGGTCTCAGCCATGTGTTTGGAACATCAAATACGGTTGTAAAGTTACTATTAGTAGCAAGTTTGTTGTCATGTTTGATGTTTTTGAAGACTCCACCCTACAATTTCAGGGAGAAGACACACGTAAGCCTACACTTGTCAGTAACTTTACATTAATAAATGGTGACTAGTCCAAAGTAGTAATGTTACTCAAAAGTGTAAAATTAAACTCTTAAGTGTAGATTTACACATGTATAAGTTTACCCTTCTGAATGTCCCTCTGTGATTCCTTTAATTATCTTTTAGAATCCACAAAAATATAAAATGAAAATAGAACAAAATCTGTGTAGCCACAAGGTGCGCAACGTCTTGGATAATGCCCCATCTGAGGGCACTCTCAACAGCTCCGGTCCTACTTATGGGAGTCGAATGGACCTTCACCTAGCAGCAGCACTTGGCAAGCTCAGGCTCTCCCCTTAATCTTTAGTTATGCTCAGGCAGTGATAGAAGTCTTTCCATGCTTCTTCTGTGAGGTGAGGTTCCATGCTTCCAAAAGGAGTGGGGTGTTTATAATGCTTCAGATCTCAATTCTGCAAAGGTGGCGATGTTACGGTGGCCGCTCCTGGCATATGGGGCTGCCACTAAGGTGTTGCATAGGCTTCAATGCTGGTCCTAAAGCAGTCTTTTTCACGGCGGCCCCTCGTGACTCACAGGGTCACTGCAACAGTGCTGCACAGTCTTCTGCTCCTACCACTCTGCAATCCTTTTACACTGCTATTTTCACGGTGACCATCTCCTGGCATTCCGGAGTCACCAACCAAGTCCTGCACAATTTAATGACCCCATTGTTGCGCCAGCTGTCTCCTTACACCACACATGTGATGTCCATTCAAAACAGCTAACACCTGAATCTAGCTTCCTCCAATGCTCTCCTCTTCCTCAGAGGGCACACTGGACTCCTCAAGCAGGCAAATGCTGTTGCTCCAGGCTCAAGAGCATGTGGTCTGGATGTCCCTGGTTGATGTCCTTTCACACAGCAGAGAGACTAGCAGGCCATGGCTACCAGTCCTGGTCACAGACGAAAGTCTTGCAGAACTTCCCTTCCTCACACAGCCCATCTTGCTGTTCGGCAGCTCACAATTTACAGTATTTTTGGGTTCTCAACCTCCACTTCTTTTAGTCCATTTCCAGACACCAAATGACATTTAGGGTCTGAGTCTTTGAAGTTTCATGTTGGGGTTCTGCTTCCTTTCAAGTACATAATCTCCTCTTCCTCTTGAAAAGCCACATCAAGAGAGACTCCAAGGCTGACAGACCCACAACACAGGCCGTGAGAGTGACTTGAGTTTACAACTGGATGTCAGCCACAGTGATATGTGCATCAAAAGGTCTGCCTCCAGCCCCCTCTTTATGATATCCTTATCATCCTCATCTCCTTCCTGAGCTGTGTCCAGGCCCCTTCCTTGTGCTCTCTCACTGAATCAAAGAGCACCTATTCAAGTGTACAGGGAAGCCTTGCTCTCCCTTTTCCAGCATGTCCCTTCCAGCTCCCAGGAATGCAGCAAACAGAAATCTGTTGGGGTACTCTTTTACCTCCTCAAGTCTTTACCACGTAAGGCTGGGCCTTCCAAAATGGAACCCAAGGTCCTTCATGTGTACACACTGTCCAGCACTGTTACCTCTATATATTGTGCCACCACAGGCATACATACACTGAGCGCACACATTCACTCTACACACACTGCTCAATACTGTAGTCTTTCTAGATTGTGGCACTTGCAGGAACACATACTCCCAGAGTAATTCACCATGTGCACACTGCACAATACTACACCCTTCATGTACTTGCCTCCACGCAGGTACACATACACCCAGTACATGCACTCACCATGCATGCAGCATGCATGCACTACATAGCAATACATAATTCATGTACTTAGGGACCCATCTATATTTTTTATGGAGTGAAGGAATACTCCTCTGCATTGTTTGAACCGCACCTGACCTGTTTCAATTGCACAAGCTTTGGTACTCGGCAAAAACAAAATTAGATTAAACAGCAATTCAAGTAATTTAGGTTTGCTTGTTTTTCAAATGAGAAGTTCTAAAATAAACGGAGGTCCATAGACTTAACTGAATTAACAGTGCAATATATTTAACCCTTTGAAATGCAAAGAACACCTCTTCTGATTTGCTTTACACCAACACCATAAGGTCATATTTTGAGCAAAGTTATGGTTTCATTTCAAAATTAGGATAATTACATTTAGCTTTTTGCAATAGTGGAGAGCACAAAATAGGAAAAATTGATACTGCCATTATTACCCCCACCCACATCCAATCAATCTACACAACACACGACTTGCCAAAGCTAATCTAATTAAAAAAAATATATATTTTCATTGCATTTTGTGAGTTGTAACAAACTGTGCACCAACAGGTGTCCAGAATAAAATTAGAAAACAGCAGTAGAACATTGGTACCATCGGAGGTTTTACACATTGTTAAACATATTGACAATAAATATTCGCTTGACATCATCGGGTGGGGCACGGACAGGGTGTGAGGTTCAGCCCAGTCGATTAAGTGTTCCAATCAGACTCCTCTTTCTGAGTTTCATCTTGTGTGTCTAGGCCATAATATTCCATCCAGGTGCTCCATATTGTTTTTAATTTACATGGCCTCTACTATGCCAACAATTGTTTATTTGACATTTACAAGAAATAAATAGATAGATACTGGTAATTACATTTATGTAAACATTAAGGGAAAATTATCAGTAGTCTCTAAAACACCTCAAAAAGAGAAAAAGGAATCAAGAAACATCAACAATCAAGAAACATAACAATGAAGATCTGAACTGCAGTATTCACCTTCATATGGAGCAACTTATCTCAGGTTTCAGGGGGAGGTTATGGGTCAAATACTGTGTGCAAAGGAGCCCTCTGCTCTCTCCCAACAGTTTAAGCTGTAATAAACTATCCTCTATTTATTATTTTACGAAGGATTGAAGGTGAGTGAAAGATTCCAGGAAAGGAAAAGCAGATGGTGTGGTACTAGTAAATGTGATCTATTAATATGGTGTAAAATAGAGAACTGGGCTATTTAAGAAGGAACCATGAAAGGACGATAATCCAGAGGTAGCTAAAATAGGTGACCAATATATGTGACTAAAGCCTGTTGGGCCAAAAGGCCTCATGAAACAAATCTGTGAGACGTTACTTGGTCTAAAGTCTTATCGGCGATCTCCTATGGTGGCCAGAGAAGGTGCAAGTGATCTCAACTATAGGGAACAATCTCATGTATGTATGTTGCATTCAGTAGCTTTTCAAATATTTGTACTGCAAATAAGGTGTGAGGTGAACTGCAAAGACTATGGACCCAATTTAGAGTTTGGAGGACGGGCTACTCTGTCACAAATGTGGGCAGATATCCAGTCAGACGTATTACGGTTTCCATAGGATATAATAGAATCATAATGCAGTGGACAGGATATTCGTCACATTTGTGACAGAGTGATCACATCTGCTAAACTCTAAATCAGGTCCCTAGTCCAACGTTACCATTAAATGCTATTTATTATTACAAATCCATAGGTACCAAACATGACAGTCCTATTCCTTCTCAATCAGGAATTATGCTTAATAAATGTATTATGGACTCCCCAATGTTATCGTATGAAAGGAGTGGGCCTCACAATAGTGAGAAATGAATTTGGGAGATTTTCACTACCATGACATGTAAAACTAAAAAGTATATGTCCTGCCTTTTACTTACACTGCACCCTGCCCAATGGGCTACCGAGGGCCTAACTTAGGGCTTGTCTTATGTGTAATAAAAGGGGAGTTTTCAGTATATCATGACAGCTAATTCACAATTGCTCACAAATCTACATCTGAGTGTACAAATATTGTAAAAATAATCAAATGAGTTTGGTCTTAGAGGATTTGTTCTCTGTTATTCTGATTTAAAGATCCAAATGATGTGCCTAATGGGTGCAAGGTTGATTACCACACCTTGCACCCAAAACCTACTGAACATGGCCAACAGCCAAAGAACAATGGGTCATTGCATCACCAGGGCTAAACTCAGGTAGGATATCACTGGAATTTTAGAGGTACTGATATTCCCCTCAGAATAGGAAAAGTAATCAGTGTTAATAGTAGAGGCAACTGTGCATGACCACAATCTATATGTGGTGGATTTGTGTGTACATTCGCTTTGTGTATGGTTTGTCTGAAGACCATGCCAGGCAGCCTTAGGCCACGCTAACAGCCAAAAAACTTGCTCAGAAGGTTCTAGAGACAAACAAGTTTGGCACTATGGATTAATGCAAGGCATGGATGAAGATATGTTGTTTGAACTGATTCTGCAGCACTTTTAGCAGTGGGTCCACGGGCATAGGAACTGGAAAAATGGTTTGTCCAGAGGCCATGTCATAGGCACCACTTTCTTGCTTTGGTCAGAGGCCAAAGTATGGCGTGGTGATACCTAAAAAAAAAACACTTAACACGCTTTGTTAACAGGAATTAATAGTTCTTTGCTCAAACTAGAAGTACCATTTCTAGTTAAAAGAAACACTGACATTCCACTAAAACCCTTTAATTGGAGGGCCATTTAAGATACAGAATATAAACTGGAATGAGCTAATGTTAGAAAATGGGTCTCTAGTTGGCAGAGGTATGTAGCCTGTTCAAGTAGGGACTACAATCATAGTGAGGCTAAGTCAGTTACACATCATAAACTAACCTGTGCTCACCTTCTGTTAGCTGGGCACAGAGAAGGAATGCTTAATTAAGGAGGTGTAAAGTATTTGTGCACATTTAATACAGTATCACAGTGAAAACACCACAAAAAGATGCCACACCAAGTTAAAAAATATATATTTTTTTATGAGTAAAACAAGATAAAATGATAAAAATCCAATGGGTGGAAGGTGAGGTATGAATTTTTAGAGGTTACATGTTCTGTAGTGCTTAGAAGCATAAAGTATCAACCGGGGCTAACTAGTCTTGCTAAACTGGGGTAAATCCAAAGTTCAGGCCAACCACAAGGGAGTGTGGACCAGCTACAAGGACAAACCTTACCCAGCTGAAAGAGTATACTTTAAGGAGGGTTGCATTGACATCGACAATCCTATGTGAGGAACAGAGGAGAAGATGCGAAGGCGAGGCATCAGTTCTGATCTATGCAGTCAGGAGATGCGTCGTCGTCGAGCCGCTCAGTATTTGCACACCGAACGTTGTTGTGGCGTCAGACCCCTTTGTGGAGGCGATGGGTCGTCGTCGAGCCACTCAGCCAGGTGATGCAGAGGCGATGTGTTGAGGCTAAAGTTGATGCACCGATTCTGAGTCACGCAGTAGGTATTGCGCTGTCTTTGTCCTTGGCAGCAGCGGAAATGCATCAGGGTCAAAGAGAGATGCATTAATTTTGATTGGCACAAATTCGACGATGTGTTAACATCCAGCACTGCAGCCCAAGAGAACCTACTTCCAAGGGTCCAGGACTTGATTGGCACCACTTGGCAAAGCAGGAGTCACAGGTGGCACAGTGTTGGTGTGGTAGGAGAAATGCAGGCAGTCTTTGATGTCCCTGAGACTGCAGAACAGGAGGCAAGCCAGCAAGCCCTTGGAGTCACTTGGTTCTGGGGTTGTAGAGATTCAAATCCAGTCCTTCTCACTCCCAGGCAAGGAGGAAGCAGGCAGCAGGGCAGGCACAGCAAAGCAGGATTCCAGCAAAATCCAGCTGAGTTCCAGCAGTGACAGTCTCTTCAGCAGCACAGCAGTCCTTCTTCATGGCAGAGTGTCCTCAGGTCCAGAATTGTGCTGATTTGGTGCGCTCAGAAGTCCTGATCTAATACTCAATAGTACCTTTGAAATGGGAATGACTTCAATAGGGGGCTTTGGGGTTCACACAGGTCCTCCTTTTCCTGGCTCAAGACACACTACAGCAGGTTATGCAGCTCTTTGTGTGGTGACAGATACAGCCATATTCAGGTGTTAGTGTCGGCTTCTCCCTCCCATCCTGCCCAGGAAGGCCCATCAGCCTGGCGATGTCCCATTAGTATGTGAATGGCCCATCAGGCACACCTCAGTTCCCTTTGTGTGTGACGGTCTAGAGGGAATGCACAAAGCGCAGCTGTTACCTATCCCAGATGAGTATTGGAGGTAGGCAGCAGGCGCACAGGTTTTAAGAGCAGAAAAATGCCAACTTTCTAAAAGTGTCATTTTTAAAATTGTAATTATAAATCCAACTTTACCACTAGGCAGGGTTTATTATTACAAGTCTATAGGTGCCAAGCACAACAGTCCTACTCCTTCTCAATCAGGAATACCACTTAATACATGTTTTAAGGAATCCCCAGTGTTATCATATAAGAGGAGTAGGCCTCACAGTAGTGAAAAACGAATTTGGGAGTTTTTCACTATCAGGACATGTTAAACTATAAAGTTTATGTCCTGTTTTTTACTTGTACCACACCCTGCTCTATCGGCTACCAAGGGCCCAACTTGAGGGTTTCTTATGTGGAATAAAAGGGGAGCTTGAGGCTTAACAAGGGGTTTTAAATGCAAAGTTGACATGGCAGAGAAACTGCACATACAGACTCTAGAGGGGCACAATCAGTGCTGTTGGCACAATAGAAACATTATTTCCAGGCCTGAGCACATATAGTGCACTTATCTAAGGACGTATAAGTAAATTAAATATGCTAATTGTGGATACACCAATGTTACATATGATAGGGGAGTGAGCACATGCACTTTAGCACTGATTAGCAGTGGTAAATTGCCCAGAGTCCTAAGGCCAATAAAAACAGATCAGCAATACTAAAGGCAAGGCAGGCAAAATGTTTGGGAGACGACCACCCTTAGGTTGTCAGATCTAACAGCTAGTTACAATGAGGAACCCAGCATTACATCCTCAATTCATTGCTCAAGACTTCACATATGATTTCACACATAATATCTGAAACAAAAATGATGTCAATGAAGCTGTATTGAGATTTGTGGCACTCACTATAGAGGTGCTGGATCCATAGCAAAGGCCAGGCCATGCACCCAGAGTACAACTGATGTGGACAAACCCATACCAAGCCATCTCCAGCGGAAGTGAAAGTTAAGTTCAGAGAGGAGCCAAAAGCCAAGCCTTTCCTTGAAAGGAACAAAATACATGTCCTACCCAAAGTCCAAACTCAGGTCCTAATTTATGCTTTTTTTTGCTGCATTACCGTCATTTATTGACGCAAAAGCGACACAAACTTACAAAATACAATTGCATTTTGTAAGTTTGTGCCGCTTTTACATCACAAAATGACGCTAATGCGGCGCAAAAAAAGTATAAATCAGGGTATCAGTCTACACAACACTAGACATGGCCAAAACCACACCCAACCCTCTCTTGGGTAGGGGTGGTGAGTGCTGCCCCTGTCTAAATGGTTGGCTGTTGCAGCCTTGACATGTTGGTTACATTTTTATTGGACTCTGTCTACAGTAACCACCCCAGATTGAGGCCCTGATTACAAGTTGGTTGGAATTTTCTGACCCCAGTGAAAACCCACCTTTGCGCAGGACTGGAATTCTGAGTTTGGTGCTATTTACAGCAGCTGGTAATTACTGAGTATGTTAAATATCTCACACTTCATTAAATTTCAGCAGCTCAAACTGACCGTAATTTAACAGTGGTACCATACCATGCAGACTCTGGTGGGTTAAGCACCAAATTCTGAATGTTATTACCCTAAAACTCATGATAGTTATGATTTATCTTACTCAATAAATCACAAACCTCCACTGTTCTTTATCTTGTGCGATAAATAGCACCTTCCTCCTTACAAACTTGGAATTAGGGGATAAGTGAAAGATCTTGACTCATGCACTGGGGGACATTATACCTCTTATTTGTTGGATACAAATATTTTACAAATATTTGTTGTTCAGATAGCTGTCAATTTAGTTTTCTTTTTTGCATTCTAGCAGTGGAAGACTGGGGCCAGATGTACTAAGAGAGTGCTTGTCAAATGTGGTTGCAAATTGAGTGCAGAATTTTGACAACCTCTTTTTCTCTTTCTCGTTTTGCAGTACAATCTATGTACTCTTAGGTCAGATTGCAAAATCTCCAGTCACAGGGTGTTGCAGGCATACCTTATGAATATTAATTAGGCAGGTCGCTATTTGCTACCTCCTTCGATTGGCTATAAACACATGGTTAGAGGCCTTCAAGGCACAGTAGACTATTATGCCTGTGTTTGTATTCACAAACAATAAACTGTTATTTTTTAAGCAGCATGTGTTCCTTAAAGAAACTAGGGGGCATATTTATACTCCATTTGTTCCGAATTTGTGTCATTTTTTTACACAAATTGGTCGGAAAACGAACTCCATATTTATATTTTGACGTAAAACACGCCTAACGTCCAAATATTGGAGTTTGCGTCAATGAGATGCAAGGTATGTGTTCCTATCTAAAAAATGGTGCTAACCCCATAGCCCCATATTTATCCCCCTGTGCTAAAATGATGCACGGGTGGGAGGAGGGGCTAAATAATGGTGGAAAGCTGGCTTTGCACCATTATTTAACGCCTGAGTCAGACCAGGCGTTAGGGGACCTGTGGACCCATTTCTATGGTTAAACACTATGGAATGGGTCCACAGGTACCCTATCAAGCCCCAGGACCCCATCCCAGGTAATTAGGGTAAGTAGAGGTAAGTATTTTTTTAAATGAACGTGCCATCGGGGGCTCAACTTGGGGCCCCCTGCATGGCACAGGATGCAATGGCCATGCCCAGGGAACACTGGTCCCCTGTGCTGGCTATTGGGGTAGTGGGCATGGCTCCTGTCTTTTATGAGACAGGAGTCATGTGGTATAGATGGTTTAGCGTCAGAAAATGCTGCTAGGCTGGTGAGAGGCATTTTTTTGTAATTTTTTTGTGCAAAACCCCCTTCTCCTATACCGCCACCCCCACCCGGCTAACGTCATTTTATTTTTATGCTAGCCCACCATTTGCGCCCGGCTGGCACTCAGGAATGGCGCTAGCCGGTGCTAAACTTTTTGATGCAAAACTGCGTTAGTGAAGTTTTGCATCAAAAAGTATAAATATGCCTAAGGGCTTTTAGAAAAAAGTTTCCCATTTTTGCCGTACATTAGGAGATTAAGGCAGTGGTTCTCTAGTCCACGGCTTTCTCTCCCTGAGGTCACATGACAGGATCCACAAATAGAAAGATGTCCCAATGGACTGTTTGTGAAACAATTACCACCTCCCCTGTGGTGCTAGAAATAGATCAATGTTTTAATAGCACAACTGTGGTTACAAACAATTGATACATGCCTTTTGGACTTACAATTAGCAGAGGACACCCCTTTCATGGACTTTGTAATTGCAATGCGGAACGGATCGCAAAAAAAAAAAATCTTGCGATATGGAAAGGCTTTTCCAGCTCATAAAATATGTTTAGTAAATAGCATAAAGCCATTTTGCAATCATGAACGCTGTGATTTTGAAATTCTCGGGGATTGCAATCACAAAATGGCTTTACACATCTGACCCCATATATTGTATCATTCAGGTTACGTAATGAAATTAACGTGGCTATGGTCTCAAGAGCAGGGATAATAAAGGTATTTAAAACGTGATTAGTTTTTACTAAAGAGACAGTGAATAGCTATGTAATGGAGGTTGGCTTGGCTAATTACAGTAGTTAGTTACAGAGAGAATGTTTTTTTAATTTTACTAGGCCATTCATTCTTTTACAGATATTGTTGAGCTATGCAATACAGACAGCACAAATGAGGCCTCATAACCACAAGTAAATTTTTCCTTCAGTTTTCCTGTGTCTCATACCTAATTTACATTTTTGTAATTCAAAATGAGCCTCAGTTCATTGGACATTTTGTCACTCATCTCTCCAAGCAGCATTTGCATGTAATTTGCCATTTTTGAAGAACAGAGCTCATAGTTGGTGGAATTTGTTGCATCCAGTAAATACCGAACCCCAAGGTATCATATTTTACCAGGCACAATAAATATCAACCCCAACACTGGGCTCTCAAAATCAAGGCCAAAGTTTGAAACTTAAGCTCAATGTATTCAGCTCAAGACTTCTCAACATACCCCACCAGACACCATACAGTCCTATGGCGAGTGATTGAGGAGAAAGATGGTTTAAAGCCACCAACAATGATGCACAGAAATAAGGGAAACTACAACCAAGCCAAAGAGGTACCAAAGTCCATGAATTTTATTGTGGACTTATCTGCCAGTACATGCAGACTCTCCAGGAGTGCCCCTCATTGTGTAATCCATTCATGACATGGTTAGTACGCTTTCTGCTGTGCATTATCTGGAATATATATATGAAATTAGCCATTAGCACGCAGATAAGAATGTACATTATGGAGGCCAGTAGTCCTCATTAAAAGATGTTCACTGCAAATATTTGTAGCAATGTTGTAGGAAGTTGGCTCTGTATGCACTATTTCAAAGTAAGGAATAGTATGCACAGAGTCCAAGGGTTCCCCTTAGAGGTAAGATAGTGGCAAAAAGAGATAATACTAATGCTCTATTTTGTGGTAGTGTGGTCGAGCAGTAGGCTTATCCAAGGAGTAGAGTTAAGCATTTGTTGTACATACACACAGGCAATAAATGAGGAACACACACTCAGAGACAATTCCAGGCCAATAGGTTTTTGTATAGAAAAATCTCTTTTCTTAGTTTATTTTAAGAACCATAGGTTCAAATTCTACATGTAATACTTTGCATGAAAGGTATTGCAGGTAAGTACTTTAGGAACTTTTAATAATCACAATAGCATATATACTTTTCAAATAAAACACATATAGCTATTTTAAAACTAGACACAGTGCAATTTTCACAGTTCCTAGGGGAGGTAAATAATAGTTAGTTCTTGCAGGTAAGTAAACCACCTACGGGGTTCTAGTTTGGGTCCAAGGTAGCCCACCGTTGGGGGTTCAGAGAAACCCCAAAGTTACCACACCAGCAGCTCAGGGCCGGTCAGGTGCAGAGTTCAAAGTGGTGCCCAAAACACATAGGCTTCAATGGAGAAGGGGGTGCCCCTGTTCCAGTCTGCCAGCAGGTAAGTACCCGCGTCTTCGGAGGGCAGACCAGGGGGGTTTTGTAGGGCACCAGGGGGGACACAAGTTAGCACAGAAAGTACACCCTCAGCAGCACGGGGGCGGCCGGGTGCAGTGTGCAAACACACGTCGGGTTTATGATTGAAATGAATGGGAGACCAAGGGGTCTCTTCAGCGATGCAGGCAGGCAAGGGGGGGCTCCTAGGGGTAGCCACCACCTGGGCAAGGGAGAGGGCCTCTTGGGGGTCACTCCTGCACTGGAGTTCCGATGCTTCAGGTCCTGGGGGCTGCGGGTGCAGGGTCTTTTCCAGGCATCGGGATCTGAGAGTCAGGCAGTCGCGGTCAGGGGGAGCCTCGGGATTCCCTCTGCAGGCGTCGCTGTGGGGGCTCAGGGGGGACAACTTTGGTTACTCACAGCCTCGGAGTCGCCGGAGGGTCCTCCCTGAAGTGTTGTTTCTCCACCAGTCGAGTCGGGGTCGCCGGGTGAAGGGTTGCAAGTCTCACGTTTCTGGCGGGAAACGCTGTTGCCTTTAAGTTGCTCCTTTGGAAACAAAGTTGCAGTCTTGGGTGAACAGGGCCGCTGTTCTCGGGAGTTTCTTGGTCCTTTTAGAGCAGGGCAGTCCTCTGAGGATTCAGAGGTCGCTGGTCCTGGGGAAAGCGTCGCTGGAGCAGTTTTCTTCCGAAGGGGGGAGACTGGCCGGTAGAGCTGGGGCCAAGGCAGTTGCTGTCTCCGTCTTCTCTGCAGGGTTTTTCAGCTCAGCAGTCCTCTCCTTCTTAGGTTGCAGGAATCTGAGTTCCTATGTTCTGGGGAGCCCCTAAATACTGAATTTAGGGGTGTGTTTAGGTCTGGGAGGGCAGTAGCCAATGGCTACTGTCCTTGAGGGTGGGTACACCCTCTTTGTGCCTCCTCCCTGAGGGGAGGGGGGCACATCCCTATTCCTATTGGGGGAATCCTCCTTCTACAAGATGGAGGATTTCTAAAAGTCAGAGTCACCTCAGCTCAGGACACCTTAGGGGCTGTCCTGACTGGCCAGTGACTCCTCCTTGTTTTTCTCATTATCTCTCCTGGACTTGCTGCCAAAAGTGGAGGCTGGGTCCAGGGGGCGGGCATCTCCACTAGCTGGAGTGCCCTGGGGCATTGTACCACGAAGCTTGAGCCTTTGAAGCTCACTGCTAGGCGTTACAGTTCCTGCAGGGGGGAGGTGTGAAGATCCTCCACCCAGAGCAGGCTTTGTTTCTGTCCTCAGAAAGCACAAAGGCTCTCACCGCATGGGGTCAGAAACTCGTCTCTCAGTAGCAGGCTGGCACAGACCAGTCAGTCCTGTACCGTGAACAATTGGGTAAAATACAGGGGGTATCTCTAAGATGCCCTCTGTGTGCATTTTTTAATAAATCCAACACTGGCATCAGTGTGGGTTTATTATTCTGAGACGTTTGGTGCCAAACTTCCCAGTATTCAGTGTAGCCATTATGGAGCTGTGGAGTTTGTTTTTGACAGACTCCCAGACCATATACTCTTATGGCTACCCTGCACTTACAATGTCTAAGGTTTTGCTTAGACACTGTAGGGGCATAGTGCTCATGCACCTATGCCCTCACCTCTGGTATAGTGCACCCTGCCATAGGGCTGTAAGGCCTGCAAGAGGGGTGACTTACCTATGCCACAGGCAGTGTGAGGCTGGCATGGCACCCTGAGGGGAGTGCCATGTTGACTTAGTCATTTTCTCCCCACAAGCTGGCAAGCAGTGTGTCTGTGCTGGGTGAGGGGTCCCCAGGATGGCATAAGACATGCTGCAGCCCTTAGAGACCTTCCCTGGCATCAGGGCCCTTGGTACCAGGGGTACCAGTTACAAGGGACTTACCTGGGTGCCAGGGTTGTGCCAATTGTGGAGACAATGGTACATTTTAGGTGAAAGAACACTGGTGCTGGGGCCTGGTTAGCAGGGTCCCAGCACACTTCTCAGTCAAGTCAGCATCAGTATCAGGCAAAAAGTGGGGGGTAACTGCAACAGGGAGCCATTTCTTTACAAATGTGAAGAACATTAAAGGTAATACGTTATTTTTGAATAAATGATGAGGGTGATCGAGCCTTGGACCCTTTCACTAATTCTGGGGTCCAATTAATCTTTCCATCTCAGTTCCGAGGGGTGAAGGGTAACAGTTATGAAATTCATTAAACAATTTCTGTACTACCCAAATGTCACATAATAATATTCAGAGTCAATTCATATGGTTAAAACGATTTATTACAGACTCAAAATCAATGTTACATAAATACGTCTCAATATCACAATGTAAATATATAAAATCACCAAAGGGGAATTAAAGTGTTGTACAGTGTTAAACTTAGTTAGCAATTACAGGACTAAAAGTTCTATTGCAACAATGCAAAAGATGAGGAAAAGCATGTGATTCTTGGTCACTAGAACCAAATTCTCCTGCCTAACTATTTAAACTACACCCTAACTATTCTAATACTTTTGGAGGATTTCAGAAAGGTCTGCAAACAAAAATCCAGTAGAATATTCTGTTAAGAGAGGTGTGATGGTATGTAGCCAGATAAAGTATGAGGTCTGTACCTCATCAGTGTCACATTCAGTTCTAAAGATAGTAAAGAATCTGAATCTTTCACTCCCAAACCTTCCTTAAATCATCGGTGCATTTTTAAAAGCCCCTTGTACCCCTTAATGCCGCCAAAGCATCATTGCACCACTTTGTAAACCTGGAGCTGAATTGGGATGTGTATGATAGTAGATTTGGTGATGGGGAGAATTTGGGAATGAGGTAGTGTGGGGATAAATAGCAAGTGGAAGAGATTCTTGATCTTGATTATGAAGAGCTGGATTTGGAAGAGTAGGCGATACAGAGTTGGGCTAAAACAACACTATTACCAGGTGAAGGGCAGAAAGGTGAGTGTTCTGTCTAACAAGCAGCAGTGTTATTTTTATAGAAAGCTTTGAAAGTGCCAATGTAGAATAAAAGGAAGTTATCGGTCCAAAAAAAGAGCTGATGGTGGAAGAAAAGAACATGAGACAAGAAGTGAGACTGCAACCTGGTGGGTGTAAATGGGGACACCCTCGGGTGAGCTCTGGGGAAAAGGAGCAACAAAGGGATACAAAAGTGCTCTATTGCAGAGGGGTATGATGATGAAAGTGAGAAAACATTCTAAAAACAGGTTTGAAGGTGCACAAAGCTGTGGATACCAATGATATTGCACAGATAGTAGTATATGAGGGCCACAAGATAAATGCAAGAAACAATCAGAAAGTGAGTGGGTGAAGAAGACTTGTGTCAGTAGTACAGAGAAGGAAGAAGGTTGAGCTAAAGGAAGATAGTAAAAAAGGCTCATAAAGAAAACAAGAAAGATAAGGCAGATGGATATGTTGGGAGGAAATAATTAACATACATGGGCATTACTATGCCTTTAATGGCCCATTTTCTAACAACAATGAAGAAAATCATTTGGAAAGGAAAGTTTATTGATGTGTACACAATGTTTTACAGGTTGAATCAGGCAAAAAAGGGATCTAAGCAAAAGGCCTGGGTGTAAGTGGGGAGACCAAGGGTGCCAATAAATGTGGATACCTGTACTTCAGCTTTTTTTTATATTTGAAAATGTATATTGTGAGATGCAGCCAGCGAAATGGTGGCCATTTTTAAGTACATTGACATAATTAGGAAGGTACAAATGAATGTAGAAGATTTTGCCTGGGTTTGTTATGAAGAATTTTAGGCCAGATTGAAACCTTTTTTACATTCAGCCAGTGGATTGCCAGTGCCTTAAAGGACCTTTCATGGATGGGGGGTGTTTGCAGATAGAGGCCAGGCCCTCCTTTTGGGTGCCTGCTGAGGATTCAATAGTGGTTTCTGTAACAAAAACCAGAGCATGTACAAGCAGGGATTCTCTGCTTGTGGTGGAAAACACCTCATTGTGCAGCGTTCGAAGAAGTCAAACATACCACACTATTTCCCACAAAAGCGAGGAATAGCAATGCCACCTTAATTGGCGAACCAGGGCTTTTACTATGATTAATATCCAAAAGTTGGAGACATGGCTGGTTCACTATCCTGGCAGGGAGGCAGCAGTATTATTGGTAAGGGGATTCAGAGGGAGGTTGTTGTTTGGCTGGATGAAGAGGGAGGACATTCGCTGAAAATCTGAAATCTGCAAGAGAGATGCCACATATTGTACCACAAAACATATTGAATGAGGTGAAACTGGGGAGGCAGTTGGTCCTTTTTCTTTGTGGCCAATGGAGAATTTAATGGTTTGCTGTGGAAAAGTAGGAGAGTCCAAGCATCTTATTCCTTTATTCAAGTAGCTTTGTCTAGTATAACAGACCACATCCATCAGTGAGCAGCTCTTAGCTCCAACTCCCAGTTGGTTCAAACCAGAACATTCTTGTCCGGAGCACTCAACACATAACCCTTCCAGAATCTAATATAACTTACCACAAAATACCTAGTACAGTATACCATATACCTCCCCTTTAATACAAACAAATAGGCTCCAAGAATGTAGAGTTCCGTGTGGGGAAGCCGTAACAAAGGAAGAGACGCACAATCACCTTCTGCACGAACCAGCGATGCAGCACATGAGCCACTGATGCATTTGGCACGAGATCTAAACGACCAAACTTGCACTGTGACACTCTGCAAAATGCACTCTCTGCCCTGGCGAAACACACTCTCTGCCCTTGTACGCCTATTGAAACCTCTTGAAATCCTCCCAAAGTGCCACATCCTATGGTACGCTCACCCGCACTGCAATGCCATAAATGTAAAGCATACAGGCAATGATAAATCTGTGCAGGTTCTCTGCTCACACAAAGTTGTTTGTAAATTCAGTGATGTTGAGGTCCGAGGTGTACGTTGATGTTTCCAGTCATTGTCAATATAGAAAAGTAGGAGATTCCATATAATAGGATTATCTTCTTCCTTTATTCAAGAAGTTGAGTCCAGTACCTCAGACCCCATCTATCAGTGAGAAGCTCCTAGTTCCACCTCCCACTCAGTTCAAACCATGACATTCTTGTCTGGAGGACTCAACACCTAACCCTTCCAGAACCTAATGTAACTTACCATGAAACACCTAGTACAGCATACCTCATTTGGCCTCTAGGTGTGGTCTCGAAGAAGGTAATAGGAGACTTTCGGGTGATACACCATTTGTCATGGCCAGAGGGGCAATCAGTTAATGGTTGGACTCATCTCTCTCCATGACCAGACAGGTCAACTCGGTGACCTCGGCATGCTTCAACACCCTCCGCATGCTCCGCAAGATCTTCCGCTGGATCCCCACCGACACCAGGAAGACCATCACCCACGCCCTCGTCACCAGCCGCCTGGACTATGGGAACACTCTGTACGCCGGCATCACCATCAAGATGCAGAGGAAACTTCAACGAATCCAAAACGCGCCCGCACAACTCATCCTGAGCATACCCCGCCACCACCACATCTCCGGACACCTGAAAAAACTTCACTGGCTCCCAGTCAACAAGAGGATCACCTTCAGACTCCTCACCCACGCACACAAAGCCCTGCACAACCTCGGACCAAAACTCATCAACCACCGAGTCTCCTTCTACACCCCTACGCGCACACTACCCTCGACCGGACAAGCCCTGGCAGCCGTACCCCGCATCCGCAAAGCCACCGCCGGAGGCAGATCTTTCTCTTTCCTGGCAGCAAAGACCTGGAACTCTCTTCCCAGCCACCTTCGCGCCATACAGGACCACCTCTCCTTCAGGAGACAGCACAAGACCTGGCTCTTCGAGCACTGACCCCCCTCTCTCCCCCCCCCTAGTGCCTTGAGACCCTTACGGGTGAGTAGCGCGCTTTACAAATGCAATTGATTGAATGGTTTAATTGCAAAAGAGGATGCTATGGTTCAGTTTGCTCAAGTGGATTTGGCTTTTGGCTTGATCAGGACTTGTGAACAAATTGCACAACTGGAGAACTGTGACTTGAGAATAGCTTTCAGATTATTAACCAATTCATTCTTTGCACTTTGAGTTGATGGATAGGCATTAAAAGGTGGGGGTTCTATGGACAAACTGTTGCTAACAGGATGTGCAATGTCCTGCGGACTTTCTGAAACTTTAGGCAGTTTTTTGACAATGGCATTTTGCTTTGGAATGGGATCATGAGTGAATGGCACATTACCTAGAATTGATTCTCTTACTGGTAGCACTATCACTATAGGGGTATGAACTGACTAACAAGACAAATATTTTCAATGTGGACAACCAAACATTGGCTTTCCTGCTGAATGGATAGAAAACAAAGGACATGCATCTGTTACTTTTGCTGGAGAGTTTTATGCTAGGCTGCATGTTGTTTAACATTGTTTTCAAGGTAAAGCATGTTCCAGGTGTGGATAACATTGCTGATACTTTGTGTTGTTCACAGTAGCTGACATTCTGTGGATTGGCACCAGGAGTGAATGCAGAGAAGACAGAGACCCCACTTGAGTGAGATTTTTAGAACAGGTTGAAAGCTTATTAACATCATCAATGAAGGGCGCATCTAGTCGGACTTGTCAAGAATTTGTTTCTAGAGAAACAAAGCAAAGAGGTTAATCAGTTGATACATTTTCTAAGAGGACAGAAAATGTTTTGTTTTCATAATAATGATGATTAATACAGACATTTCAGAAGTAACTGTTGCAGGCAAACTGTCTGGAATTTCCTTTTATGGCAAGATGTTTGGGGATATGAGGCTTCAGCGTGTGAATTAGGAAGGTGCATTTACAAGGCTGGGCAAGAGAGAAGTGTAAGAGGTTGAGAGTTAAGTAGCCTATACTTGCTGATTTGGGGAGGATGATGGTACAAGGTGTACTTCTAGGTATGAGTAGTTGTTTAGACTTTGTATGCTGTGGTTATTTTGGGGGCTTTCAGAGTTTCCAAAGTGTTGGCTATTGCCAACTTTAAGGGCATCAAACAAAATGAGTTGCATTTGTGGGGGAGAATTTGTGGTTAAGGTGGCTGAAAACAATTCAAAACGTTATGAGCAAATGGGTGGTGTTCAAGAAGAGTGTTAGGGATGTTAACCCTAGGAGGAAGTGCTTGGTTTCAAAAGTGTAGTTAGGAGATCCAGCGGCATGACATTTTGCCTTGAACATGACTTTCTAATTGCTAGCAGTGTTGCACAATGTGTTGGCTTGTTTGGGTAAGAACCCTAGTGTTTGTGGAACACATTCTTTTGTCATTGGTGCTGCATCTGAAGCACAGAGATTGGGGTTTTATCTGCAAAGGATATGATGGTTGATAAGATGAGAATCTAACTGATGCAGGCATTAAATGCATAGTTTGGAAGAAAACTGATAATTTGGTTCTTGCGCTGACCTGTTAACATACTGCTTTTCAATTTTGTTCTTTTACAGGATAGATCGGCGGAGCCATGGTTGTCATTGCTTACAATATGGATATCTGACATTCATTTGTTAGATGTGGTGAAAAACAAAGTGTAAAAGACATTTTGGGGGAAGTTTAGCACATGGATTCATTTGTACCTTGGATTCCTTTTCTTTGTACCTTGCTTGTCTGAGTTGGTGTTGACACATGTGAATATGGATATCCTGCTGGTTCATTTATAAGAAATTAACCCAGTGCAATTGTCAGGTTTGGGTATTCTGGAGGTGATGAAACACATTTTAGAAAGAATTGTTTGGGCATGGTTGGGTATATATGTCATTTGAAGAGAGCAGGTGCCAAGCAAGGTATGGTGTGGAACAATGAAGCACAGGGTAATTCAGAAGGCTAGGAGGAACGTTATCAGTGAGGTAAGGTGGCATTGTGCAGATGTGATTATAAGTGTTAAGTGGCTTGTGAATATTGTTAATGAGGATTCCTATAATTTTTCACCAAGATGGAGTACATTTATTTGATCCAGATAACAAATATTTGTTAGTGGTGAGGGTAGCCAAAGAAGCTAACCATACATTTCTGGAGTTAATACGGTTCTTCGGCAATAGCTGTTGGGGTGACAGGCATTTGCTAACATTATTCATTGAGTGTGCCAGCTGGGGAGGGGGGGGGGGGGGGGTACCAGAAAAACTACTGGTCAGGTTCTGCAGTGCTATGCAGCAATGCTGTGCACCTTGGTCGTCTCTCTGAACCGAGCTGCCAACCAGTACCTGAATAAATTCATTGGGCAGAACGGCAAACACTAAGCAGGACAAGGAATGGAGAACAAAAGGTTGTTTTATCAGGAAGGTGGGCAGCGAGTTTTAAAACTTTACAGTCATAAACAATCTCTGTCTCACTGATAAAGTTCAACAACCTATCCCCGTCCCCTTTAATCCTCGTCCCAACAATGATTAGCAGCCTTCACATACACTTCTGTCAAACATCTTTCAACCCGTCTTTTCAACCTGCCCCAAAAGGTGCCATAAAATGTTCATTCCCCTTACAGCCCCGGTGACCCCCAAGCTTTCTTTCTGCGTTCAATGACTGTACGCCTGCCAAATGTCCTAACAGCAGGAATAAAATAGCCCCACACCTGCAGTATGATCAGGACAAACATCCAATAAACTGACCTACGACTAAGAAAAATAATGACCAAAGAAAGGAGCCCTCAAAGAGGAAAAAAGAACCAAAAAAACAGAAATAAGAGAAGAGAGAATAAAGGTCGGGAGGGCCAGCAAAAAAAAGTGGCAATACACTCAGGACCACAGCATCTGAGGTAACACGCCACTATTACCTCCTGTCACCAGTAACTGTACACTTAGCCCAGCCCCACCCTTAACTCAAAACACCCTAGCTCTGGCCTTCTTGTCCCTGGAGAACCCATCCGCGGAAGACTCAGGGGAGAAGCCTCCAGCTGCTTTCCCCTCTAGCTTTCCACTGGGCGAGAGGGCTCACATTAACCAGAACAAGGACTGGCGAGCAACTAGCAACATTCCTGTACTAATTAGCTCCCCATTCCTTGTCCTAGTTAATGTGCACCGCCCTGCCAGTGAGTTTGTTCAAGATCTGTTTGGCAGCTCCATGTAAAGAGAGGGCCCCGTCGCACAACATTATCCCATGGCATCGCAGTGCTCCCAGCTCTCACGGCTCTATCCTCCAACCACTGCATGCAGCCTTAGGGGATCATTTTGTGGACATGACGCATTGCACCAATCGGCAGTCACACACCCCAGTCGTGATGTCATTGCCTTGATATAGCATGGCGATGTGCCGGTATCACTAACATCAGCAATGTAGGTATGCCACCTGCCTGACTTTTCCACTATACAAACAGGGTGAAATCCATCGTTCACGTGGTATTTTGCTGCAGCTGGTGTAAACTATCCCAGTCTTCAACATGGGTTTGTACCAGTCGGTCACCAGGGAAATCAATTGATATTATGCCCTTAGGTATAAGAATCTCCTGTAGTTACCTGGAGGAGCAGTGATAGTGATGTATCAGGTTAGCCTTAGAGGCATAGAAGATGTGTAGTTTTAGGAGCATTAAAATTAAGGCAACAGACCCCTCTCCCTCCAGAGCTTAGAATGTAATGCCCACGAATCCTTTATTAATCCATTAATTAGCCACACCCATTATTATTAGAATTGGCCTAATTGAGATATTTTGTTGTCATTCATCAAAATATGCACCTAATATGAGCCTTTCTAACCAATCAAGTGGCGAGTCTTTAGTATGTTTTTGAAGGGTCTAATTGAAACATTTGAGAGAAGTATAATCGTATTCAGGTACGTCCAGACTCGGCGACGGAAACCCAAGGACTACGAAATTGAAAGTCCTAAAACAAAGCTTTACTTCGGAGGGAAAAAAAATCACCATATTAACCTCCTCGATACTGTAAAATTTCCACTGAAGCAGAGGTAGAGTCACTCCCACGTCACCGCACAAACAGTTTGCACTGACACTACTGGAGAGGCGCAGCTTGGCGATCAGTGGCGGAAGGGACCACGGATGGAAATTGACAGCACTGCCACCTCATTTCCTCCAACGAGCTGGACTTCTCTGACAGTGCATGTTTTTTAGGCCAGGACATACTCTAGACAGAAGGGTGGTGTTCTGAGCAGGGTGGAGGCAACAACAGTCAGACTTGTTCCCGGGACAGTGGGCTTGCTTTGGGTGTTACTGTCCTAGCCAGTAGCTGGGTGTCACCACATGAGGCACGGGGCAGGAAACGGGTGAGGCAGGAACATATCCTTGTCTGGGTGTGTTGAGTGTGAGATCACGCCTTGCGTGCCAACTCAATTTCGAAGGTGCCTGCTTGGTAAACCAATGCTTTAAATGGGTACGTACTATCCAGTAGTGAGTAATTTGAAGGGGAGAGTACCTGCACTTTTCAGCACTTCTTCAATACACTTAATGGGAGAAAAAACACACTTCTCAGGAGAAAACAGGCATTCTAAAGAGTGACTGCCTGCACATCTATATTTCTGGTTAAAGCACTGGCAAAAACGAAAAGATACAATTCAGGAGTGAAAATGTGTCCCAAGAAGCAGAATGTCAAAATCTATTGACCCCGAGAGCACACAAAAATAGTCAAAGGTGGAAACCGAGACTGAGAACTGTCATCAGGTGCATGGATAAAAGGGTTACCCGGCAACTCAACAAAATTGCCATGTGATCACCTGATGATTAAATCTCTCTCTCTTAGGCCATCAGGCTCCCCTCGGCACTGCCATCCATTGATTACTCCATCAACAGCATCTTTGCCCCCACAACACCATTATACCCTTTCAAAGCATTGCGTCATCTGACTCATTCTCATCCAAACCTACTGCCCGTGTGAAGGTACAGGGGAAAAGGCACGCTCCCTGAACTAACTTTAAGCCCGTATACCTCTGAAAGCAAAAATGAAGACATTCCATATAGCAGTTCCAAATAGTTGCCCGTCACCTTGTGAGATCATTTGACTGGCAGAGTATGAAAGGATGGTATAAAAAGTATCAGGTAGATATGACTACTGTGCAAGTATAACAGAGAAAAGAATGGTATAGACAACGATGGAGTAGAAAAGGGTGGTAACTTACAAGCACCATAGCGCCACCAGAGCATCACTGTTTGTGACGCTCCAGTGGCGCTGTGCATTATGCATATTTAAACCAGTGCCAAGACACTTTTTGTGACTTAATGCCGCCTTGTAAATATGCTACCCTGATGCAGTTTTCTGCGGCAGAGGGGTGTGTAATGGGTGTTGCTGTGGGTGTTCCACAGCAACACCCATTGCTTCTTACGCTGCTCCAGATCTAGAAGAATCTGCAAATCTGTGGCAGCTCCAAAAACCAACACAACCCCAAGGATGGCATTCGCATGGTGCAACAAGAAGAAATGCTTTCATTTTTCATCGTTTTTGCTTTTTATATGTGTGCTGCATTTTGCAGCACACATAGAAAGACCAAAACCACCATGAATGATTGTTTATGTGCAGGAGAGACATCTTCCTGCACATAAACAATTAATGCGCTCAATGCAGACACCCTTGCACTATGGTGCAAGGATGCCTGCGTCTGCGCTGGCAGCTAAATTTAGCATCAGCATGGGGTGAAGTGCATGCGTGCACCTTATTCTTGTAAATACGGTGCATTCATGCATTCCAAAACTGCCACGGCACTGCTGATTTTGGCGCAGTACCACACTGCATCAGTTTGTTGTAAATTCGGCCCAAAGATTCACAGGCACAGAAAACACATGTATAGACACACCCATCTTACATACAGTCAAGCTGCACACAAACAGACAATGATGAACAGGGGAAGAGATGCACAAATGGGCCAAGGCTGAAGGTTTGGAGGCATTTTTCATGCCTACTTAATTTTTAGCCATTGCATTTTTTTGCTTGAACATGATTCTTTACATTAAATACCTGCCTTCTGAATGGATTGTGTAAAAACAATTCTGTTTTTTAACAGAATCATCTATAAAGCCAGCAGATGTAACAGTAGCACTTTAAACCTCCTAAATTCTGTTCATGAAGAATGACACCTACAAATGCAACGCTGCCAACCCCAGATACTACAGCACGTTTCATCTTCGTTAAACCTAATCTGAAAATAGCCTCACTTACTTCAATGCAACCATTCTACAGCAGTGATCCTATGAAAATAAGTTTGACTTACAAAAGAATGCCTAATACTTTAGATAGTTGGAATCATGTGGTAATAATGTGGTACTATCAATGAAATTCCATTTGAAAAAGATTTGGATCAATTTCTTAGCACAGGTTTTTTGTTAATCTTATCAACTGTTCTGGTTAACACGTCGGTGGATTCCAATTGTACAGGGAACTTGTTATGTGTGATTAATTGTGACCATTGATTTCATTTAGGATTTTTATTTTAACTACTCGAATTTCCCTCTTGGGTCTCATCTACAGACAGCCCATTTCTAAGCAATGAGCTTTTCCTGCTCTTTTTAGGTTTTGCCTTCCAAAGATCGCAAGCTGTCTGGTTACCAAAAAAATGTTGTGGACATAAAAACTTACATCCTGCCCTTTGCTTACCAAAGGTTTGCTTTATTATCACTCTCATTGGCTAGTTTCTTATTAGATGGCTTGCCTTCGTTTTAGGTTGTCGCATGAGACAGTGCGTGTGCTATCGCGTGCAAGACATTTTATTTACTTACGGAGGCTTAAAGGCCACCATTGCTTTCCATTGGTTGGCTTCATTGGCATGCTTCTTGTAAGTTGCCACATGTGGCATTCATGTTCACTTCTTGTGCTTCTCCCTCCCCTGGAGCATTGCCCAAGAACTGACGTCCTTCCACTGCTCCCTTAATCGGGCACCGAGCACTGTTTTTTTTGGTTTTTGTCTAAACACTCATCTAGAGTGCTACTCTGTTGCAGCGGTCTCCCTTGTGTACTCACCCTCCATGTTGCCTCGGGCCTCGACTACCGCTCCATATTTGTATTCTGTGCCGTTTAATTTAGTGTGCAAACTCAGCCCAAGGTCATTGGAGCTGCTTTACATGAGCTACAGCTAATTTATACAAGGTCAGTTTTTTCTATTAGAGACAGCAAGCTTAAGTGAATTTGCCCCAATCACAGTATATTCAGCCAGTGCCCAGTGCCGGGAATTCAACCTGGTTCCCCAATTTTAAATTTGAGAGCTCTGGCTGTAACACCACATTCTCGCCTGCTATTGTTGCTTGCCACGCCCATTGTCCTTGTTGTTCTTGCCCACCCTCTGTTCATGTTGTTGGTCTTCCTCCCGTCCATGTTGTTGCTCTGTCCCTTTACCCATTCCTCTATTCCCCCCTCCCCCAACCCTGTGATTCGTCTTTTTAAAAATGCTTCTAAGTATTTATTATTTTTTTAATTTACCAATCTATCTTGTATAAGTAAAAAAAGGCAGCCATGTATTTTTTTAAATACATGGATGCATGGTGAGGCATGCACATGCCTATGAAATGATGGATGTCACCAAACCCTTTTTTACGTTTTTTTTTTCACTAATGCTGCACAGCACCGGCAATCTTTTGCATTCGCAAACCCCATTGGCAAAGCCAAAAGGTCCAAAAGGTGAGAACTATTCGCTTTGTTAATGCTTATTCTTCCTGTTATTGGTATAAAATATTGTCTATCAAATCTTAGATTACCTCATAGGTGGTTGGCTCTCCCACCTCATTCTATCACCTGTTAATGTATCTTTCCACCTTCAACTGAGTCCTTGCACTCCAGTTCATATAGAACGATTTTCTCTCGTCTTTTCCTCCATCTATTGTTACTTCTGCTCTCCCCCTGCAGTCGTCCTCTCTGTGCTTTCTTCTGCTGTCCCTGCTGCCTACTGTGCTCTCTCATTCCCTTTAACAAACCCCCTCTCTCTACTGCCCCTGCACTGTCTCTTCATACTTCACACACCTCCTCTGCTGTCCGGAGATCTCTTGCCACTTTACTTTCTCCCCACGTTCTCTCTCCCTTCTCCTTGCCCGTTGAAACCACCCTGTGCCCCCGCCTGCTGACATGCACTTTATCTAAGTGCATAAATGCACTTGTAGAGCCAATAGCCGCTGATCACCATCACTGAGTGATTTTTATTTTTACATAAAAATCTTTCAAAGCAGCCTGCCGAAAGACGCACTTTTGCGAACGGAATGACAGCCATCTTTAGACCTTATTTGGTATACTTAGCATAAACAATACAAATGCAAACAAGCATTGGCGAAGCCATTAGGTTTGTGGCCACGCATTTAAAGGTAGTTAGGTGTCAATTGGAATTTACACCGTGGCAAAATATTAAAAGGTGTCTGTAGATATTTTACATCGTAGGGAGATAGCTCTCTTTGGTAGATGTAGTCATGTATTAGGTTTTAAAATATCTGTGCATTTAGAACATAGCATTATTAAGAACAATTGCGTTGGGACTATGGATCTTCAGACCAGTTTCGATGCCTCTCCTCTGCTTCACTTTACAGTTGATGCTATTTGTTTATTTAAAAAAATGGCTTCCAAAAGCTTTAAATTTGATCAACTATTAAAAAACAACAAGTTAAAATTGGCGCTCCACTAATCAGAAAGAAATTATTGTGCGATTTGGACTAGGAGGCAGATTCCAGCTGTAGTATCGCTAAAGAGAGGACGGACAAAGCTTGACACTTCTAAGGATAGCACAGTAACACAACCACCACCATGAATGGAAAGAGCTGCTCTGTGCACATCAGGCATACTCAGGGAATGTTCCGCTTCAGCATGCTTTAATTCCATTGTCTATTGCACGAACAGTGGGACCAAAAATACTAATTTCTGCTGGTGATGACATGAGGGCAGTGGAAAGAACGTGTTTCCAAATGAAGTGCACTTCCACACCGGGCACCTTCTTACATTTGTAAACACATTTTATCCTTTTTAAACTGCTTTTCACCAACAATAGTGGTTATTTTAAGTAAATAAAGTATCCCCCTTGAACTGATGTTCACAGGTTTGTCTAACAGAGTGCCAGCTAAAAACGTTTTTTTTATTTAAATCAACCTTCTTCATAAATAAAGAAGAAATAAACGAGAAGGAAGAAAACCAACAATGTACTTCCAACTTCATGAGAGAAATACAAGCAAAATAACAACCAAAACAAGAGGCAGTTATTTACATGGTAGGATGTTTTCTCAATGGCCAATTCATGAAGTTCAGTGATACAGGTAAAAGGTTCATCAAACTAGTATGACTCTTATGAGAAAGAAGGTATGTGTCATCATTGCGGTTAGTGTCTTAAGACAAATACCAGGAAAAAGCAAGAAAAATGACAAGAGCAAGAAGCCGAAGTAGGAAAAGAAGTATGATGTGGAGGGTCGGTAGAGGTACTCCACTTGATGCAGAAGTACAGGCGACGTTGTGATTACGGTCAGCCAACGAAGGGGGGGATTTCGAATTTTATAGATACATCTCTAAATTACGTCATAATTTAGTGTTGTTTCCTGTTCTCAAAAATAGGAATTGAACTATGACGAGTCACATTTTCTGGCAGGGCAGATGATCCACAACCACCAGGCAATAACAGAAATATGTGCTGCCTTCTTCCACCAGATGAGAAATGATTTTGATGCAGTTTCAATGAGAAAATATAGTAAAGCATATCTTTCATCTGTGTAAGGGTGAGTTATGATCACTAAAAACACCAAGACAAGCAGGAAGGGCTGATATTTATCCTACATCAAAACACATTTAGGGCCTCATTACGTGTGTGGAGGTCTCACGGTGATGGTCCGAACACCACAACCCTGGTGGTCCAGCCTTCAGGGAACCGCCAGCTCTGCTAGTATCTTGGATCCTGGCTGTCTGGCGGTTGCAGAGATCCTAATCCACCAGTGCCTTGTGGATTGCAAACTCGTTCTCTGCCAGCTTTTTCATGGTGGTAAAACCGCCATGAAAAGGCTGGTGGAAAACAGGTGCAGGAGGTCACGGGGGCCCCTGCACTGCCCATGTACTTGGCATGGACTGTCGAAAAGTTCACTGTCTGCTTTGCAGACAGTGAACATTGCAAGTGTACTGGTGCACCCTGCGGGCTACACCATTGCCATTGTCTCGATTACGAGCAGAAGACAATGCTGTAGCCTGTTTTCGCTAGGCTGGCGGGCGGAACCCTAGGATTCCGCCCGTCAGCCTAGCAGGAAACGCTTAATGAGTACGGCGGGGAAGTAGCCAGTGTGGTGGCAACCACCTCATCGGAAGTTCGGCAGACAGTGAAAACCGTCCACTGAACTCCTAATCAGGCCCTAGATATCTTAATGATAACCAGTTTCTAGAAGGGAACAATCAATTTACACTCATATATCATATTCAATAAAGTACCTCATACATTTTAACAGTGCCAGCATTTATCTAACATTCTTAGGGCAGTTTTATGTATTTTGTAAGGAAACCTGTGCAAATTTGTCGACTGGGCTGCAATCAGAGATATTTTTTTAAATGTTGACTCACAAATTCTGGACCATCACGACTCATCCTTCTTTAGGCATAATCTTCCATGATGTATCACCCAATTCCATTCCAATTCAAAGTAGTAATTGGTTTTAACTTTTGCATTAATTTATAAATAATAGAGCCAGTATTACACTTTCCAGCAATTGAAATTGCACTAGAAATGAAGGAATTGATTGCATGGACGTATTCTTAGAGGGATGAAATTGTATGCATGAACCTATTCCTAGCCAAATTTATTAAATCACTTGACTCAAGGCACTTAATCACAGGAAGATTATGGATATAAAGTTGCACAGGCATGGGTTTGTGGCTTCCGATTTCTTGTAGAGGTCTACTTTTCACATGTATTCACATTTTGGCACTGGATAACATTTCTGTTACCAAATCAAAGGGAACATTTTGAGATGTTTGACAACTATGTGATGACAGACCAGCAGTGTGGAAGCACCAGTCACACCGAGGGCATACTGGTGGTTTTACCTAACCATCCTTTTCCAATGCGTTGAGCTACCACAATTTCTTCAAATGTATGCCCTTACCAGTTCACCTCCTCTTTTATTATGCATATGTATCTGTAGTGTATAATTATTAACTTGAAAAGTAGATAAAGTGTTCCCTAGAGCTACAGCATCTTTGTGGAACAAATGCTGGGCAGCATATTGATATAAACTAACGGTGTTCAAAATAGATCAAAAATATACAGATCTATGACAGTTTTTCAGGGTGTACGCACAAAGTATGTTTATGTATAATGAACCTAAATTAATCTTATTTACTTATTCGCGATCAAGAAAAAAAATAGCACACCTGCTTATTTAGGACTCCTTTGACCTAAAGTAAACTGAGGGTTTTTATTGTTGGTCCGTCAGGGTTGGAGCCATGTTGGATTGCCACGAGAAATGTACATACAATTGATTTAAATCGGAATAATGTTCACACTGAGACATAACTCTCCATTCTGGACTGGACCTATCTCTGTGTCCAAAGTTGGATTCCCTTGAAGTACACATACTTCAAAGTAGTATTGTTCACTGTAGGCAGAACTCCCATTATATATTTGAGACGTGTTTGTGTTTACACTTATTCCTGACTGTCCCAAGAGATCCCCTGGGAGCCTGTAATTTGTTAACTCTGAACCCTAAAGAAAGAGGTATCCAAATATTTGAGGATCTGAACACTGTCAATTATTTTTGCATGTCTTCCATATTTTGCCTGCGTCTGGTTCAAGGATATTAATATGTTAGCAGTACGACACATCGATGCACCCAGTACCTGGAAGCGAGACCTGCCCAAGATGCAACATGGCAGTTTAACCAACAGGAATAAACCAAGCCCTAATTGGCTTCAGGATTTCAGAGTATTTTAGTAGGAAAGGCAAGCAGTGGGGCCACAGAGGACGCATATGGTGCCAGAGGAAACAACAGTTCCTGGATGCCACGTATAGAAAGAAGCTTACTGGAAGTAAACAGTGGCCCTTGGGGCTAAAATCTAACAAGTAACTAGGGTTCTTAGTCATGTAAAAGATTGTGATGCCATTTATTGAGCACAGTGGTTGCAGAAGTAAGCAGAAAGCAGTGTCAAGTTTTTGGTTTGAGGTATAGTCTGCCCACAAATATACTTTACCAGTCCTAATAACCAGTGACTCCCAGATTTCTGAAGACAGCAAGAGTTAATTACCATTCCATTTTGAGTGTTTTTTTTAATTTTAATTTTACTTCAGTAAACATTTGCGGAACATAGCTCTTTCTAATTAACTAAAAGTTTTTTAGCAGCAGACAAAAAGGTGCCTGTTGAGAAAGGTAAAATTACACATGCAAAATTACTCTTACACTTTAAATTTACTACTTTTAGCTATTCACCACTTTCAATTGTAAGTTTACTGTGAAATGTAGTCTTACCTGCCTCCAGCCTTTGAAACAGGGACAAAGTCCTCCACATTGGGGCGGAGATCTTCCTGTAGTAAAGTATTTAGGCATTTAAAAAAATGTATTAAACTTTAAAACAATAGCTAAACTATTTTTATTTTAAATATTAATGTACATTTATTTTATATTTTTAATTAAATATGTTACATAATAAAAATGCTACAGCAGTACCAACATTGAATTAAATATTTAATTTAATGGAAACTATGTTTATATGTATTCATCATGTCATACAATTACTTAAAAGTATATATAATAAATGTAGCTAACTAATTTCAATGAGTTGCAATTTTTCGTAAATTAAAAAGGTTATTAAGAAATTTTATAATTATGTGTGCTCTACACACACTATTACCGACAACGGTGTCCTGGGGCTTAGCTGGTGTGTGTGCCTAGTACTACCTATGGCAGGTTTGCTAATTGAAAAGGAAGTTCTTCAGCTTCTTGTGGAATTCAAGAAGAGAGGAGGAGGCTCTAATATGGTTGAGAGGTCATTCTTCCCTTTAGGAACAATGTAAATTAGTGTCCTTTTTGCTTTTGGTTCTCTATATGCGTGAAATGTGTTAAGTAGAAATTCTGCGGAGTGGAGATGTCAGGGTCGGGGTGGAAGGAGATGCAACTGTTCAGTTAGGTGGGGCCTGAGTTGTGTAGTGCCTTGAATGTGTGTGAGGAGTTTTAATTAAGCATGTTTGTGAATTGGGAGCCAGTGTAGTTCCCTGAGATGTGGTGTGAATTATGTGAGTAAGGTTGAGAATGAGGCTGGCTGTAGAATTATGGATGGTTTGTTGTCTTCTAAAGAGTTGCTTGGTGATCCTGACATAGAGGGTGTTCCCATAGTCTAACTTGCTAGTCACTAGAGTGTTGCTTGGGAGCCATTTGAAGATCTTCCTCAGTCTCTTCAGGGTGTGGAAGCAGGATGCAGTGATGATGTTGACTTGTGAAGAATGTCCAGTTTGCTGTCGATGATTATTCTGAGGGTCCTGGTGTGGGTTTTAGGTGCTGTTGTGGGTCTGAGTTCAGCCGGCCACCAGCTGGAGTCCCATGGTGAGGTGTACTTGTCCAAGATTACTACTTCTTTCTTTAGAAAGTTGGCTTTCATCCAGTTAGCAACTTTTCTATGCAGGCAGTGAACTTGTTTCTTGTGTTGGGGGTCTTGTCAGAGAGGGAAGAGTATGAGTTGTGTGTCATCTGCGTAGGAGAGAATGTTGAAGTCGTGCATGCGGATGACGTTGGCAAGAGGGATTATGTCTGCATTGAAGAGGGTGGAGCTGAACAATAAGCCTTGAGGCACTGCGCGGATGAGTTTTCAGGCTTTTGAGGAGTAAGATGCCAGACTGACAGCTTGTGTCCTATCTACTAAGAAGGAGCAGATCCAGCAGCGGTAGGGTTCTTGGATGCTAATCTCGTCCACGCATCAGATGAGGATGGTGTATGAGACTTTATCAAATGCTGCAGTGTAGTCTAGAAAAATCAGGGCTACCATGTCTCCTTTGTCAAGGATCATGTGGATGTCGTCTGTGGCGGTGATGAGTGCTGTTTCTGTACTGTGGTTGGGCCTGAATCCGGATTGCATGGCATTGAGGAGCTGGGGGTTGCTAAGGTGGTCAGTGAGGCATCTGTTGATTAGATTCTCTAAGAGCTTTGATCCTTTGCTGGGAATAGAGGCTGGAGATGGCTCTGTAGATGGAAAACGTGGCTGGATCAGCAAATGATTTCTTGAGCTTGAGCATGACCGTGGCATGTTTGCAAATGTCCGGGAATGTGGTTAAGTCAATTGAGGCATGGAAGGTGGGTGTTAGTGCTTCGCTGACCTTTAAAATAATATTTATATTTTACTTCTATATAATTCTTTAACATTAAAATAACTATTATACATATTTTTGAAAAAGTTTATATAAATGAATTCATTTTAACAATATTTCCTAGGGGATTTCTTATTTTAAGACTTTGCTTCTAATATTTACTGTGGCAGGTTGTTGCAGTACCAATGATAACTTAATTCAAGTCACAGCTGGAAAAAATGTGCTACTGTTTTGATTTCTTTTTGGTCATAGTAACTTTATAAGTGCAATTTTTAATAGGTATGGGTTTACTCTTTTGCAGTGGGTACGAGTTTGTCCCAAAACACCATGTTAACACTCCCTAACCTCCTCCTTACTCCTCTCTAAACACTTTCCATTTAGTAGTATGGATTCCCCATTTTATGCACTCTCCCCTTTGACATTTACCACTGAAATGCAGGCATACTTCTGTGGAAACCTCCACATATAAAAGACAGGAGAGGTGGAGATGGATCTGCATTTACGTTAGTGAATAGAATTTTGTAGAGTGTGAGTAGTACTATTACAGTTACAAAATGCAGTCTGTGAAGTAATTGTGCTTATTCATTAATTCATCAACCCATTTACTTATTCTATCATTCACTTATCTATAATACCACACACACTCATACTCATACACAGACACACACACACACACACACACACAGATATATCAAAGTTTGAAGTACCCTTGCAGTTAACAGCCACATATTGGCTTTGCTAATGCCTGTTTTTAGTCCGACAGCACACGACACAAGCGACAGATGACAATATATGAATTACAGATTCGCCAAAATGTACTTATTTTAGGTGGTGGAATATGAGCACATTCACCAACATGAATTTATGATGACCTTTATGAGTAGTTCATGCTGACCAAATATTTTCCCCTTTACATTCTTTTACCACTAATTGTATTATCCACGTAAAATTGTAGATGGGTGTGTACCAACGTGTTCAAAAGAAAACAGATCTGGAATGGACGAGCCGCCAGACTTGGCGCGACACTGCTTGAGATCTTTGCTGTTTGCCACATAAAGTTGTGCATGATATCCTGGAAGGTCTTGCTTCGGTAACAATTGTGACAGAAACTAAGATACTAACAGTAGAATTGGTCAGTTTCAAATAAGCAGCCTTAAACTAAGAAATTGACATGTATTCAGGATTACTACACAGCAGTTTGGAAGTTTAATGCAATAAACCGTTTCCATTGTGGAACCGGTTTTCGGTTCAAAAAAAGAGTTTATGTTTGTGTACCGGATTTTCTAAACTAAAGGAATGTGTCTGATTGCCGAGGAATGGAACAGATTGTCAGAACAAAAGGCACATTGTTAATATTATGCTGGCTTCTGTCTTTTAAATATGCTTATGATAAGTTATTGTTAAAAAAAATACTGCAACTTTAAGGGAAAAGTGAGTAAACAGAGAAATCCCCACTTGCTAGCATGCAACCACTTTGGCCCTATTTCAACAGCCAGTGGCTCTACGCCAGGCAAGAGTTTTTGCTTTTCTTATCGCTCATTTATGTTTAAGATATTTCCTCTCTTCTCTGTCTTCACCGAGTATTGGTCTTACCTCTGCACTAGATGATCGCTGTCTGCAATTCCATCAGGACTTTTTATTGCGTTTTCATAATCACCTTTCTCAACCACCACTCGATTAACACTCGAATTTTTATTCGATGAGCACATTTTGGTTTTTGTGGATTAAATGGCTGAAAGCATTTTCTCGTGGTTCACCCACAGCCTAACCTCACTCCTATGAAATCTGTTCTAATCCTCATGCATTTTTGGTGGATAACGCAAAAAATGTGATATTTGCATTGTAGTAAAAAATGTGTTCTCGAGCCACATGTATGTTGATTGTCATGGCCTGCACTATATCCTTCCTGGAAAGTTAATCTGTCAAGAGGCGGCCGAGTAAAAGGGGGTTTCCAAAATCCGTTTTTCCATTGCAATTTCCGATAGTAATTTTAGAAAGCCTTTTAGAAAAAAAAACAGAGCAGAATTACAACAAATTTTGCGGAAAGTTAGCTCTTTGGACAGAAAGTGTGCTTTTTGTGATTGGATGTAAATCTGTTCAGTAGTTTTTGAGAAAGTATGGTTCAAACTTTACAGATGTATTGACAGTTGATCCCGGAAGACTTGCGGGAGTCTCACGGGATGCAAATTCAAAAACTGGAGCTTTGGTCACTATGGGACTCACAGTACAGTGAGAGGAGCAATCTAATTGGATATCTGCAATATGAAAGATACTGTCACGTGCCCTTGCAGAACATGACGACTCATTCACAGGGTTCTGAACATGTAAAAAAATTAAGACCTTTGGTCCTATGGTCATATTGGCTTTATTGTTGTCCAATTTTTCCTATGGATCACCCTGAAACTTTCCAGGAATGAGGTGAGGAAAATTAACTGTTTTATGGAAAGTTTTGTGAAGAATTGTTAAAAGGCAGCAAAGTTATCAGCAAAATAAAAAAAAGAAAATTCCTATGGAAATTCTGAATCCATGGCAGGTTGTTGCAGTACCAATGGTAATTTACTTCAGGCCTCATCTGGAATAAATGTACGACTGTTTTTGGTCCTTTTTGGTCATAGTAACTATAGCTCACGTCCTTGCCATGCACTGCTAATTATCCCACATATTACAATATTCATGACATCTTTGATAACATCATTGATAAGATTAATGTAATAATTGCAGTAAAATTATTGAGGAGGAAACTGTACATGGCAAGGGTGTAAGTTATAGTTGCATTAGGACACAAATTATAGTTACTTGAGATAACCATAACTACAACTGCTAAATCTCTATGGTTCTGTCTGTGTAAATTAAAAACCTAACTATAATGTCCCTATAACCTATGTTTTTTAAGTGAATATATATTATATACAAAAATATATCCACACATATATACGTATATATATATATATATATACTTTTACATATACATATATACACATATATTCGTATATATATATATATATATATATATATATATACGTATATATATATATATATATATATATGTATACATGTATATATATATATGTATGTGTATGTAGGAAGTGGTGGATTTTTGACAGTTAATAACTTAGTGTCCCTTTAATCAATCTCCACAAAACTTTGCAGACACATAGCTTTTTCTGCACTGGCCGACAATGCAAAGTTTTGCAGTGATTGGTCAATGGGGTACAAAGAAAAAGAGGGGTTCAAAATGTATGTTTCCACCAATGCATTTTCCATAGACTTTTGTGTTGCACGTAGCACAGCTAAATAGATGTGAATGAAATTTGTCAGGAATATAGATTATGGTGTGTATATGATCCTTTGGGTGGTACAGATAAGTAGGGTATGAATTTTAAAAGTTCTAAGGCATTTAACTTGGTGATATCTGTGGCCATGGCAGTTTCACATAATTTCATGAATGAACCGCTGTACATGCCAATGACAAGGCATCATGTGATTGACTAATGATTGCCATTACAAAAGTCAAAGGCAGTCATGTTGGTTTGAGTATACTTTGGCTGTGTTCTGTGTTAGGGCCCTAAATGTAGGCAAACATTCAGTTTTATATGTTTTCCTACCTATTACCACTTTATCAAAGTGGTAATAGATAGGTGAAGTCATTTAACCCCTTGTCTGCTGCGGACGGCTCCCACCCACGCTGCAAGCACTGGCACTCCACCCACAGGCTGCCCCTCCTCAGCCCCCTCCCCACTTCAGCGATGTGGTGATGTCAGCGCATGCATGGCACGCCAACTTTATAAGATGGTATTAGGGATATGCTAGAAGCTATTCGATTCCAGGCCTTCAAGGAGGGAGGATGCTTTCATGGTAAGTCCTTCTCCAGGGAGGTGGGGATTTATTTTTAGGGAATAGCGATGGGGAAAGGTAAGAGTTTCTCCTTTCCCCCTGTGCCTGATTGGAATGGATTCCTGCTCAATGGTCACAGGTGGGGCCGGATCATAGAGAAAGAATCCATCTACTAGACCACCAGGGATTTATTTTTTTGTATTTTGGGGAGCAACCACTTAGGCAAGGGTTGTTCCGCTTACAGCATATGATATCAATGTTTTTGCTCCCCCTGGGAGCTAGTTCAGCTGTTTTTTCAGACGATCTGCCGCCCAGGGGTGCCAAAACCCACTAGAGGCCAGTGATTTTACTAGATAAATTTGCAGGGCATCACTCCTTTGGCAAAGGTTGCTCCACTGTGGAACAAAATGTTTATTCTGTGTTTTGCCCCCAAGGGGGCTAGATTGGCATTTTTTTGGGGTGAACTGCCCTACGAGGGGGTCAAAGTCCACTAGATGCCAGGGATTTTATTTGATAAATTTGTGAGGAGTGACCCCTTTGTCAAGGGTCCCTCCCCAGGGGAGGAACCTGTTTTTTCTGTGTTTTGGCCCCCCAGCGGTCTAGTTCGGCCATTTGTTTGGCAGATCTGCCTCCTACGTGGGTTAAAATCTACTAGATGCCAGTGATCTTATTTGATACATTTGCAGGAAGTGACCCCATTGGCAAGGGTAGCTCCATTATTTTTTCTGTGTTTCGGCCCCCCTGGGGCTAGTTTGGCTGTTTGTTTTCATGTGAACTGGCCCCGAGGGGGTCAAAACCCACTGGATGCCAAGGATTTGATTTTATAAGTTTGTGGGGAGCCACGTCTTGGGCAAGGGTCACTTCCCTTGGGTGGGGCAAAATTTTGTGTCTGTGTTTTGGCCCCACCTGGGGGTTAATTTGCCCCTTTCTTGGCTAATCATCCCACTGAGGGGTCGATACCCACTAGATACGAGGGATTTTATGTAATGAAATTGCTGCAAGGGACACCTTGGGCAAGGGCCACTTTCCTTCAGGGATATTGTATGTTTTTTTGAGTTTTTAGGCCTCAGGATGGGTGTTAACAATTGATTCGCTTGGGAATATGGTAACATACGTGGTGGGGCATCTGGAGTAAGGTTTACATCTAATGGGGCTTTTTTGCCTTTGTCATGCTTCCTTTCGAGGGAATAGCAGTGTGTTTTGATTGATATATTTTTATCATTTGTATTCATGTTTTAATTTTGTTTTCTTTTTTGCTGTAGAGCCAATCATTTCCTTTGTATTGTTTGTGAATCCTGTTTTCGGGTGCAGCTTTGGCAGATCTTTAGTTTGTGGAGTTGTGGTTGACAAGAAACTCATTTTATGATCTTTTCATCTAATGTGTATCCTTTGCCTGTTTGTATAATTTTTTTACTGCTGTAGAATCTTTAGCTGTTTGTGTGATTGTGGTATATGTAATGTTTTTTTTGTTTTCTTGTTTTTTCTTTTCCAGTGGGACTTCTTTGTAGCTTGTTGTGCAGAGTAGGTACATTAGATCATCAGTCTTGCTATTCCTGACAAGTGCGTGGTATTGTTATTGAGTATATCAGTGTTTGTGTGCTGTGTGTTAATTGACTTTTCCTTTCAGATTACTTTATACCAGTAGGTTTACTTTCTGTTTGATAAAGCCACCCTTGGCTTATTACTTATTTTTCATAGTGTTGGTTATTGTCGGATTATTTGTCGAGTTACTTTTATTAGTAAGGATTATGGCTAGCTGCAGAATTACCGCTCAGCAGGTTGTTAGCTTGAATTTTCCTCTGACCATGGTTCTAAGACTTACTCTACATCTGAGGCAAAGGAGGAAGTCCAAGATTCTGGCAGTGAGTTTTCTGTCCAAACTGAATCACCTGATGATGAAGTTATTCTAAGTGCAGAGGAAGTGCCTCTTTTAGAGGAAAACACTGGTGTGCCAGTAGTGCACCAAGAGCAATCTGGATTACAGTCTGGGGCTGAAAGGCTTCTCATTCGAAGTGCTGAACTCTGGGTTGCCCCAAAAATGGTGCATCCTGTGTTGCCTTCCTTTACTGATGTTTCAGGGTGTAGCATGAATAGTGAAAACGTTTTGCCTATAAAGTTCGTTTGGCTGTTTATGGATGATGTATTTTTGGATGAGATTGTTGGCTAAACTAATTTGTATGCTAAACAGTATTTGAGGGACAACAGTGCGAGACTTAAGCTCCACTCCAGAGCTAGCCAGTGGAGTCCCACAAATCTGGGTGAGTTGACGAAATTCTGAGGTTAACTTTTTTGATAGGCTTGATAAGGAAGCTGTTGCTGTCTTCATATTAGACTACTATTTCCTACAACCATGAGTTGTGATCGGTATTTGCTTCTTCTTCTGATGCCGCATATCTTTGATAATGCTTCAGCATTGCCACAAGATTACCCTGTTTGTGACTGTCTCTCGAAGATTCAGCTTGTCCTTGACCAGCAATCTGTAATACGAAGCCTTGTTGTAGTGGAGCATGCAAGTCATCCTGGAGTTGGATTGGTGGAGGAAGTGGCTAGATTGAAAGATTCCCACTTTCCTGATTGCACTCGTCCCATGGCCAAAAAAACTTTCCCTGTAGGGAATGTAGAGTCTGTGTCCCTAGAGGCATAGGGAGGGGAGAGTTGTATGTATTTCCGCGAATGTCCTTCTAATCCTAGGCTATGCATGTTCATATGTTTTAAATTGTACCACATGCAACAGAATTATTGGGAGCAACCGTGAGCATAAAGGTGAACTGACTGGTCTGTATCATTTTATATTTTTCATTTAATTTCACAGTTGGCAGTAGTTTGGTGTATTTAGTTAGACCTGTTGTGTTTGTAGTATTAGCTGGTTTTTCATCTCCTTCAAATTGTTTTTTGTTTTTCTTTGTTAAGAAAATGTGATGGTGTGTGTGGACTGGCGCCTGGCTGGCGGTGTGTGTGGACTGTGGCCTGGGCAGTGGTGAGTGTGGACTGGCACTTGGCTAGCACTGTGCTTGGATGGCACTTGGCTGGTGGCGTGCGTGGATGGTGCTTGGCTGGTGGTGTGCGTGTACTGGTGCTTTTAGGAAGGTAGCCTCTTTCTAGCCTTGTTACCCCCACTTTTGGCCTGTTTGTGAGTATATGTCAGGGTGTTTTTACTGTCTCACTGGGGCCCTGCTAGCCAGGACCCCAGTGCTCATAGTGAAAACCCTATTTGTCAGTGTATTTTATATGTCTCACTGGGATCCTGCTAGCCAGGACCCCAGTGCTCATAGTTGTGGCCTGAATGTGTTACCTATGTGGTGCCTAACTGCGTCACTGAGGCTCTGCTAACCAGAACCTCAGTGCTTATGCTCTCTCTGCCTTTAAAATTGTCAGTGCAGGCTAGTGACCATTTTTACCAATTCTGATTGGCACACTGGAACACCCTTATAATTTCCTAGTATGTGGTACCTAGGTACCCAGGATATTGGGGTTCCAGGAGATCCCTATGGGCTGCAGCATTTATTTTGCCACCCATAGGGAGCTCAGACAATTCTTACACAGGACTGCCACTGCAGCCTGAGTGAAATAACGTCCACATTCTTTCACAGCCATTTTACACTGCACCTAAGTAACTTATATGTCTAACCCTCACTTAGTCGAAGGTTAAGTGCAAAGTTACTAAGTGTGAGGGCACCCTGGCACTAGTCAAGGTGCCCCCACATAGTTCAGGGAAATTTCGCCGGACTTTGTGAGTGCGGGGACACAATTACACGCGTGCACGACATATAGGTCAATACCTATATGTAGCTTCACAATGTTAACTCCGAATATGGCCATGTAACATGTCTAAGATCATGGAATTGTCTCCCCATGCCAAATCTGGTATTGGGGTGCCAATCCCATGCATCCCCGGGGCTCCAGCATGGACCCCGGGTACTGCCAAACCAGCGCTCTGGGGATTTCTCTGCAGCTACTGCTGCTGACAACCCACAGACAGGCTTCTGCCCTCCTGGGGTCTGGGCAGCCCAGTCCCAGGAAGGCAGAACAAAGAATTTCCTCTGAGAGAGGGTGTTACACCCTCTCCCTTCGGAAATAGGTGTTAATGGCTGGGGAGGAGTAGCCTTCCCCAGCCTCTGGAAATGCTTTGAAAGGCACAAATGGTGTCCTCCTTGCATAAGCCAGTCTACACTGGTTCAGGTACCCCCCAGCACCTGCTCTGGCGCGAAACTGGACAAAGGAAAGGAGAGTGACCACTCCCCTATCCATCACCACCCCCAGGGTGGTGCCCAGAGCTCCTCCATTGTGTCCCAGACCTCTGCCATCTTGAATGCAGAGGTGTGAGGGAACAATGGAGGCCTCTGAGTGGCCAGTGCCAGCAGTGACGTCAGAGACCCCTCCTGATAGGTACTTACCTGACTAGGTGGCCAATCCTCCTGTGAGGGCTATTTAGGGTCTCTCCTGTGGGCTTCTCTTTGACTTCTGCCAAGGATCGACTGCTGACTGCTCAGGACGCCTGCAAAACTGCAACAAAGTAGCAAGAAGACTACCAGTGACTTTGTAGCACCTAATCCTGACGACTTTCTCGACTGTTTCCTGGTGGTGCATGCTCTGGGGGCTGTCTGCCTTCACCCTGCACTGGAAACCAAGAAGAAATCTCCTGTGGGTCGACGGAATCTTCCCCCTGCTAATGCAGGCACCAAACTTCAGCTTCACCGGTCCTCTGGGTCCCCTCTCATCTTGACGAGCGTGATCCCGGGAACACAGGAGCTGGATCCAAGTGACCCGACAGTCTAGTGGTCCAGCTGTCCAAATTTGGTGGAGGTAAGTCCTTGCCTCCCCACGCCAGACAGTAATCCTATGTACTGCATGAACTGCAGCTACTAGGGCTTCTGTGCACTTTTGCAAGGAATCCTTTGTGCACAGCACAGTCCAGGTTCCCAGCACTCCGTCCTGCATTGCTCAACTCGCTGAGTTAACCAACGGCTTCGTGGGACCCTCCTTTGTAGTGTTGAGACGACCGCCTCAGTTTTCTTGAACCCATGTTCAAGTGCTTCTGCGGGTGCTGCCTTCTTCTGCGGGGGCTCTCTGTGTTGCTGAGCACCCCCTCTGTCTCCTCCTCCAGGGGGCAACCTCTTGGTCCTTCCTGGGCCCGGGCAGCACCCATTTTCTTCAACCGCAACCTTTGCAATTAGCAAGGCTTGTTTGCGGTCTTTCTGCGTGTAAACAACTCTGCATCCTCCAGCATGCCGTGGGACATCTTCTGTGCAAAGAAGTTCCTGGCATTCTCTGTTGTTGCAGAATCTTCAGCTTCTTCCACCCAGAGGCAGCCATTTTGCACCTTCATCTGGGGTTTAGTGGCTCCTGCCCCCCCACCCCAAGGACACTGTCGTGACTCTTGGACTTGGTCCCCTTCCTTTACAGGTCCAGGAATCCATCTTCAGTGCTTTGCAGTCAGTTGTGGTCTTTGCCGAATCTCCTATCATGACTTTAGTGTGTTTCTGGGGAAGTAGGGTAACTTTACTCCTACTATTCAGGGTCTTGGGGTGGGGTATCTTGGACACCCTTAGTGTTTTCTTACACTCCCAGCGACCCTCTACACACTACACTAGGCCTGGGGTCCCTAAGTGGTTCGCATTCCACTTTCTTATATATGGTTTGTGTTGCCCTTAGGCCTATTGCATCCTATTGTATTCTACAGTGTTTGCACTACTTTTCTAACTGTATACTTACCTGATTTTTGTTTGTGTGTATATTTTGTGTATTTTACTTACCTCCTAAGGGAGTATATCCTCTGAGATATTTCTGACACATTGTCACTAAAATAAAGTCCCTTTATTTTTAGTAACTCTGAGTATTGTGATTCTTATGATATAGTGCTATATGATATAAGTGGTATAGTAGGAGCTTTGCATGTCTCCTAGTTCAGCCTATGCTGCTCTGCTATAGCTACCTCTATCAGCCTAAGCTGCTAGAACACTACTAATCTACTAATAAGGGATAACTGGACCTGGAACAAGGTGTAAGTACCATCAGGTACCCACTATAAGCCAGGTCAGCCTCCTACAGTGCTTGACTGGCAGTGTGCATGGGTGCTCCATGGTTTGGCAGTGTGCATGGATGGCGCTAGGCTAGTGCTGTGCATGGACGGGTGCTTGGCTGTTGGTGTGCATGGACTGGTGCTTAGCTGGTGGTGTGTGTGGATGGCAATTGGCTGGCGGTGTGCATCAATGGCACTTTATTGGTCGTGTGCATGTACTGCAGTGTGTGTAGACTGATGCTTGGCTGGTGGTGTGTGTGGACTGCTGTATGGCTGTCGACCTGCATGGACTGGCTCTTGGCTGGTAGTGTGCATGAGCTGGCAATTGGCTGGCAGTGTGTGTGTAGTGACTTGCTGCTGATCACTACACACACATTGCAAGCCAAATGCCAGTCCACACACCACGTCAGCCCCCAGCTGGTGTGATTGCTGTGTCAGTCATGTGGGCATATGAAAGTGAAGGGTCCTTGAATGGCTCTGTCTGTTGATGTGAGCGTTGAAATGTGCTGGGCCCGCAGCTGGTAGAGTGGATGGTATTGTGTGTGCCACACATGAAAGATGGGAATGGCCTGTAAAGAGGTTGGTGCCCTGTCGCCGCGTAACTTTCAATAATTAACACAGTATTTCATTTTGGTGAAATCTTGTTAATGAAATTCACTTTTTTAGCTTTTCACTCACCCTCATGCTGTCTCCAACCAGTATGTGTTTGTACTTGAGGAATAGATGGTTGTGCAGTAATATTTATCTTTCCTGTCTTTCTCTGCTAGGGTGTACATTGTCTCTAAGGAAAATCTACCAACTCTAGACATTTTAATAAACTAGATCCCAGGGGAGTACAGAATGGTATGCCTTTTGTAGATGCCATAAAATTTTGTTACCCACAATGCCCTGTAAACCTTAAAATGTGACTAAAATCACACATTTTCCTAGCATTTCTGTCCTTTATTGTTACAGAATCAGAGGGAAACCACAAAATTTCTATCACCCAGCTTTTTACCACTTGTTCCAATACCATTCTGCCCCACTTGTGTGGCTCGGCCTTGTGGCTGTGACAGTAATTTCTCAAGCTAACATCAGTGGGAATCCTCACAAAAGGACCCTCATTGGCATTGGTTTGATTTGTTCTGTCGCAGGCACTAGGCCCAGCTACAAGAGTGAGGTACCATTTTCATCGGAAGACTTGGGGGAATTCATTCAGCGCCAGGTGGTTGAGTTTGGAGTGGTGGGGCTGGGCTTGGTTCTGGGAGTGGTATGCACATTAGAGGGTCACAGAATATTTTGGGAGGCTAGTCGCCATTTCAAGTGCAAATCTTATTTAACAAAAATGGGATAAAATGATCCGTTTTCAGCCCATTTTTTTAAATAAAATTATGTGAAGTATATACTTGTTTTTGTTTTCTTTATGCACCTATTGTATGTTTTAGTGCCTCAAGACAATATTGGGATGTATTAAGCTAAGATACCTTAATCAAAAATTAGTGAATCTATTCTCAGCAACAATGTTTTATTTATCTTAGATACAAGTTTTACCAACTGGTGCATGGTTTTGAGAGGCTTTGGGGATGGTGTATCTGACATGTGACTGACTGACGCCCACCCAGCCCAACTAACCATTCAAAGACATGTGTGTTTGAAAACGTAATATATACCACCATACTAAAGCCCTGATTTAAGTGAGCCTAGTGCCACTTTAGCGCCACCTTAGAAGCATTTTTTTTACGCAGAGTTGGCGCTAAGGTGGCCTTTTCCCCGCGCCATATTTACAAAGTGGGGCAATACATTATGCCTGCACCAGGCATAATGTATGCAAAGGAGTGTTCCCTCATTATGGGAACTGAAAAAACGGCACAAAGAAATCTAGGAGATTTCTTTGCGTCATTTCTTTCGCCACTTTTAATGGCTGCTCAGAGCGGGCATTAAAAGGGGGCATACCATTGTTTACAATCAGCCCCTATGTACTGTTCAGGGTTAGTACCAACATTTTAGCACTAACCTTGAACAGTACAACAATAGTGTCAGAAATTTGGACACTATTCCCCCTGCACCATGGTGTGCTGTATTTTAAATATGGCGCACACATTGTGGTAAGGGGGAGCAAGGGGCCCAAGAAAAGTGGCACTAATGTCACCTAGGTTAGGGTGTAAGATTCAGGCTGGCAGCGGATGGTTTGCAGCTTTAGTAAAGCCCACATCACTCGGGTCACCCGACCTCAACTAACTGTAGCAGCAACCCAGCCACTGTGGAGGCAAAACGTTTTCCAGCTATACGTCCCAAATCAGAAACACCATCCCAATATGCAGGATTTCCTAAGTAAGTTTCTGGATTTCAGAAAAGAGGGGAAGTTGAATCTGTACATGGAGCACCACAGCAGGCATTGTGAGGCAGCAACAAAAACAAGCATTTGCAATGCAATGAGTCTCGCATTTGCTCTGGTTAGAGCTATTAGCGTGTTAACTCCTAACCAAACTTTTCTTGCCGCATAAAATGAAATTGACTAGTAAAACAGTTTCACATAAGCCCGCCGACGACTGCCATGAGCGTGAAGGAAAAACAGAAAAGGAAACAGAAGATCGCTCGAATCAGCAAAAGTGCAATTATCCATGTAACCGGCAAAAGTGCAATTATCTATGTAACAGGGTTGATGTCATGCAAGGCGCTAGACTACTTCCCAGCAGCATCACGTTGAGTAGGAAATAAAAAGAAAAAGCAGTCCAGAAGCCATACGCAAAACACAGAGCCTTGTATGTTTTCAGTGGTTTGCCGGTGCTCTTGAAGAGGGTTAAACACGAGAAAAGGCATTACGTATGCATGCCTTTCATCACTGCTCAACCCTACCCAATTTCTTTTTTTTTTGCAAACTCAACTCGAAGGTTTTGGAGCCATTCGTAAATGATACCAGACTGACACAACATGACTGAGTCTGGGCAGGAATTCTTTGAGTTACATCAAAGGCAATTGGTCAGGTTTTCACTAAATTGTGAAAGACGAAAATATGTTTTTACATTATTCCCTTACATTTCCTCTAGCTTGATTTCAATACTATAATTTCAATTTTATATGTATTTGTTCTTGATAAAATGTTCATAAATCTTTATGTTGATAATTCTCCTTGGCAATTTGACTGCTTTCACACCATATCCCCTTCACTTCGCCCCTCTACGCCTTAGGCCTCTGACAAAGAGCGGGACACATCTCTGTGTTCGCAAGCTTTGTTGTGCTGGCTGTCTGCACAGGCGGCTCAAATACAATCAAAACAGGCACACCTTCTGTACAGCACTTTGCTCATTCTACTGCCCCAAGTATTTATGGTAGATGTGGGTGAGTCCATGTGGATAGAGAACAACGCAACACAAAGCATTCTGCAGCACGCATAGAAACAGCAAAGTACCAAACATAATTGTTTATGTGCGGGAAGGTGTCCCTTCCTGCACATAAACAATCATTTCAAAATGACGCTTTTGCACTTCTATGTGTGCTACACACAAAGAAGTGCCAAATCGCCATTAGTGATTGTTTATGTGCAGGAAATGACACCTTCCCACACATAAACCATCAAACCCCTCAATGCAGACATCCTTGCACGATGGTGCTAGGCAGCTCAATTTAACAGGAGCTCAGGAGACAACACTGGGTGTGCTGTATTCAATTAAATATGGCGCATCTCTGCGTTGTGAAAATGACAGAACGCTGCACTGTCAATTTTGGCGCAGCGTCGTGCTCCATCATTTTCCCATAAATATGGGCCTTAATGTCTTTGTGCCAAAGAAAGGTGCATTTCCCAGAGCACTATTGGGTGTATGCCACTGGTGAATTTGTCTGCCTGTCAAAATTAATGGTTTGGATTCCTAATGGACCCAATTTCAATTGATCAAAAGCTCAGGCCTAGCTGGCAATTCTTTACCTCACCTAGTGAAATGGAGGGAAGTGGCCTTCAAGCCATGGGAGTCGATGAGGACCCTTTCACAGATACACAACATGTACGTGACCTAGCCTCAGGTGTGCAAGCAACCCCTTTTCATTTACACCCCCACTGTCCACATGAGTCTTGCTGGCCTGGCACTGAGTCACTGAATTAAAATGGCATGCTGCATTAACTCAGGACAGGAAAGCAGGCACCTGAAGTTGAGTACCTGTAGTGTGTCTTAAAAGTCCTAATGACAAATTGTACAGTCTAAATTTCTTGCCTTCCCACCTGCAGCATTTACCACACCCTTTCCACATCTTTTCACAGAGTGTCTATCCACTCCGTGTTGACGTGGCGGCTTAGCACTACAGGGCTGGAGCCTAAAATGCCCAGGGCTAACTTTACCCCTACATCATCAGGGGGTGGAGACTAGGCCTTTAGGCTAGGTCTTTGCCGAGCTAGTAACCTCACGAACCTCAACACTGAGAGATTGTCAGCCCAGCAAATACTCTAGACTTTGGGCTGGCCCAGGGGAGCAAGTTATTGAAAGCGTCATGAAGCACTAGTGGCGTCAAAGCAACAACAATATATTGGTGAGTGGCAGACAGTGTAAAACTGCAGATTTAGCATTGCTTTCTTTTTTTTTAAAGTGAATGCAAAGGGGTTGGTACACCTATGACCTCTTATATAAACCACTGCTATTTCCATTACAGAAAGTCACCCCATCCTGGACTCCTTTAGGTGCCTCGTTTTAAAACATGCATAGGTTTTTCAGATGTCCCTAGGTATCGGCTGAGCTGGAGCCCAAAATCCACAGCTAAACACATTGAAAAAGGAGTTCAGTTTTCAGTTGAAAAAATGTTATATGTCCACATTTGCATTTTGGCCCATTTCCTGTTGCAGGCACTAAGCCTACCCACACAAGAGAGGCACCATTTTTCTCAGAAAACTAGTGGAAATGCGATGTGGAAGGAGGTTTGTGGCTCCCCACAGATTCCAGAACATTCCATCACAGAAATGTGAGGAAAATGTGTTTTTAGTACATATTTGAGGTTTGCAAAGGATTCTGGCTATCACAGCCTAGTGAGAGTCATGCAAGTCACCCCATCTTGGTTCCCTATTGGTGTATAGTTTTTAAACATGTATAGGTTTGTAAGGCTTCCCTAGGTGCCAGCTGAGCTAGAGCCCAAAATCCACAGCTAGGTTCATTGCAAAAAAAAAGGATCAGTTTTGAGTGGAAAAATGTGATGTGTCCACATTATGTTGTGGGCTGTTTCCTGTCCTGGGCACTGAGTCTACCCACACAAGTGAGGTACCATTTTTATCAGAGACTTAGGAGAATGCTTGGTGAAAGGAAGATTGTGGCTCTCTGAAGATTCTAGAAATTTCCATCACAGAAATATGAAGTTTGCAAAGGATTCTGGGTTACACAACCTGGTGAGAGCCACGCAAGTCACCCCATCCGGGATTCCTGTAGGTGTCTAGTTTTTGAACATGCATAGGTTTGCTAGGATTGCCTAGGTACCAGCTGAACTAGGGTATAAATTCTAGAGCTCCCCACATTGGAAAAAGAGAGTCAGTGGTGGGTAGAAAAATGTGCTGTGTTTGCATGACGTTTTAGGACTGTAATGGGCACTAAGCCTACCCACACAAGTAAGATATTATTTTTATCAAAAAACTTTGGGAAGTGCTGGGTAGAAGGAAGTTTGTGAATCTCCACAGATTGCAGAAAGTTCCATCACAGAAATGTGAGGAAAATGTGCTTTTTAGTCAAAGTTTGAGGTTTGCAAAGGATTCTGGGTAACACACCCTAGTGAAATCCACACAGTCACTCCATTCTGGATTTCTCTAAGTGTCTAGTTTTCAAATATATATATAGGTTTCCTACGTTTCCATAGGTGCCGGTTGAACTAGGGTCCAAATTCTAGAGCTACCCACATTGGAAAAAGAATGTCAGTTTTGGGTAGAAAAATGTGCTGCATCCAAGTTGGGTTTTGGGCCGTTTCCTGTCACAGGCACTAAGCCTACCTGCACAAGTGAGGTACAATTTTTACCAGAAGACTTGGAGGAATGTTGGGTGGAAGGAAGTTTGTGGTTTGCACAGAATCCTGAACTTTCCATCACAGAAATGTTCGGAAAATTTCTTTTTTTAGTCTAAGTTTGCAAAGGATTCTGGGTAAAACAACCTAATGAGAACCACACAAGTCACCCCATCCTGGATCACTTTAGGTATCTAGTTTAAAAAATGTATAGGTTTGCCAGGTTTTCCTTGGTGCCAGCTGAGCTCGGGCCCAAAATCCACAGCTAGGCAAATTGCAAAAAAGGGTCAGTTTTCAAAGGAAAAATGTAGTGTGCCCATGTTGCTTTTTCGGCCATTTCCTGTTGCATGCACTAGACCTACCCACACAAGTGAGGTACCATTATTTTTGGGAGACTTAGAGGAACCCAAAAGAGTAGAACAAGTATTATTACCAAAAGTATTTCTCTGTATTTGCACCTTTCTCATGTATGACAGTGTGTAAGAAATAAGTCATTTTGAGAATGCCCTCAATTCACATGCTAGTATCTATAACTTCAGAGATGTGCAAAAAACCACTGCTTCTATGCTCTATATCTTGTGCCCATTTCAAGGTTTCCTTGAAATCTATTTTTCAATATATTCATTTTATCATTTGAATTGCTATATACCCGGTACACAATGAAAAACCATTGCAAGGTTCAGCTCAATTATTGGCTCTGGGTCAGTGGCGGCTGCTGTCAATAAAAAGTTGTGGCACAGTACAGAGTAAAATAATGAAAAAATAAAGTAATTACCTGTCACTGCCGCCTGCCACCTCCATGCTCCTCTGCTCCCGGCAGTCCATGTGCCACATTGCACAGGCTTCCAGACATCCCACCCAATCCAGATGCTTCTCTCATGCTGGTAAAGCTATTACCCTGCATGAGAGAAGCACCAGGATTGGTCTGAGTGGGGTGGTTTGATGCTCGCTCTGGGACAGGAAGCCTGTGCCTCCTATCCACCCATCTGCGCAACACAGCTCGGGTTGTAGAAATCTAAGTGCGCGTGTCGGTTTGCTCTTTCTAAAACAGTTGACCAAACAGACATGTGCACTTGCAGTGCCCACCACTCCTCATCCATGCTGCTGTCCATAAAGGATGGGTCCACTTCACCCGAGACTCAGCCCAGACTCAGGTCAGTCAGTGAAAAATAAAATGATAATAAAATTGTTTTGTTATTATTTTATTTTTCATCTGCTGGCCCTCAGCAGTAGGGTGATGCTCCTCCACCGTAATGGAGGAGCTGCCACTGCTTTAGGTTCATAGAGTTCTTGCAAAAACCCACAAACCTTATATATCCCCACAAGCAGAAGGGTCCAGCAGACATAATAGAATATTGCTTTTGTGAATCAGTCATTGTGATGAGAAGTTACAGACGAAAACATTGTCATAAAAGCCCTTCTTCTGCTACTAATTTTCAATATTTTTTTATTTCAACACTAAAGGCCTCATTTACAAGAGGCCTGTGCCAGTGATGTTTCACTTTTTTGATGCACTGACAGCACAGCCTTGCGTGGCTTTGCATGGCCTTGTAAAGATGCCCCCCTTTCACACATTACTCTGCGTGAAAAGTCTGTCCTATGGGTGTTGCAGTGGGTGTTCCTACGCAACACCCATGGAATCTGACACATTACTAGATTTACAAGGTTTTGTAAACCTGGGAAGGCATCAGTTTCCTACACCACCCCAGAGGTGGCATAAGGGTGGCACAACGGGAAGAAATAACAATATTTCTTCCTGTCTTTCCCTCTTTCTATGTATGTTGCATTTTGCAGCACACATAGAAGGAGGAAAATGCCTCTTTTGATTGTTTTGTGCAGTAAGGTGTCCCTTCCTGCACAAAAACAATCATCCCCACAATGCAGGCACCCTTGCACCATGACTCAAGTCTGCCTGCATTGACGCATGGCATCAATTTGTGCACCAGCGCAGGGGACAAGGAGAGGGATGTGCCATATCTTGTAGATATGGTGCATTTCTGCCCTATTGTTTTGATGCAGGGCAGTGCAGGAAGAAGGTGTGTGACACTGCCCAGCTCCAAAACTTTGTAAATGAGGCCTTTAGTGGCATATTTATTTTGCCCAAGTGCCACCTTACACCACATTAACGTCATTATTTTGAATGTTAATGTGGCCCAGCGAGGCCGAAATCCCTGTGCCGTATTTACAGGGTGGCGCCATGCATGCATTGCACCACTCTGTAACCCTTTGCGCTACATAAGGCCTGCACCAGGCATAATGTATGCAAAGGGGGCGTTCCCCCATTAGGGGAGCTGGAAAAATGATGTAAGGAAAGCTATGAGATTTCCTTGTGCCATTTTTTTGGCACTTTTAACACCTGCTTAAGAACAGGTGTTAAAAGGGGGCTTCCATTCTTTAGAATGGGGCCCTATGTACTCTGCAGGAGTAACGCCAATATTTTGGGGCCACTCCTTCAGAGTACATCAATAGCGTCATGAAAAATGACGCTTTTGTCCCATACTCTGTGCCTTGGTGCGCCGTATTTCAAATACTGCCCACACATGGTGGTGATAGGGGGGTGCTGAGGGGTGCAGGGAAAGTGGCAATGCACTCCATGCAGCGCCACTTTCCATAAATCTACCCCTTAGTTTCTTTGAGAAAACCTTGAAGAATCTACACAGATTACCTGATTTCAGAATTGTTGTCTAGTTTTCAGAAATGGATAGCTTTCCAGGATCCACCATGGGATTCACGCCTGTGTCTACCACAAACTGGAAGGAGGGTGAAAGCAGAAATAGTAGTAAAAATGGGCTATCTCCCAGTAAAATGCCAAAACTGTGGTTAAAAAAGTGGTTTTGTGAATCAAGTCTGTCTATTCCTGATAGCTGGGAAGGTGGTGATTTTAGCACCACAAACATTTTGTTGATGCTATTTGCAGGAAAAAACAGACACTTTCTTCTGTAGAACATAATTTAAAAAAGTGGCAGTGCCAGCAGTATGATTGTGACTCGTTCACCGCATCATAATGTGGAGGTCGGACTGCAGCATTGGCGGCGGTCCGACTGCCATTGTGAGTCTGGCGGTCCTAGGACAGCCAGACTCATAATGAGGGCCTATTTGTCAGCAATATGTGTACTACAGCGTGTATATATATATATATATATATATATATATATATATATATGTGTGTGTGTGTTATCCTCTAACTATCACGGTAGTGTGTAGGTAAAGTGAGGTCCTCTGTAAAAAAAAAATTACATTTAAATTAATTTCACTACCTATTACTGCTGTAATAAAGTGCCAAAAGGTAGGGACCAACAATAAAACCTACTACTTACCTATATCCAAGTCACTAACCCAGAACACAGCCAACAGCCTTTAGACAATCATTTAATGCCTTGTCATTGACATGTACCATGGTATACTGCAGAGTGATTGTGGTATGTTGCTTCAAATATATAACTAAGTATTTTCACACTTAAAACTTTAAAACTACTTAAACTATTTACACTTATTAAAAATATTAAAATCCACACTCTATAATCTATGTTCCTGACACAATACATCTACATCCATTACACACTGCATCTGTTTAAACTACCACTCTACAACACTCTACTCTATGTCATTCCATTCTGTGCCACTCCATTGGACTCTAATCCACTTTATGCTATTGCCTTGTATGCCACTCAATACTATGGCACTCCAGTCTATGCCACTCCACTGTACGACCCTCCGCTCTACACAACTCCACTCTACACTATCCATTTGTATGCAACTCCACTCTTTGCCACTATACTTTATGCTGTTCCACTCTACCTCACTTCAATGTAGGCTATTGCACTGTATGCCACTCCTCTGCACACTATTACACTGTACACCACCCCACTCTATGCCACTCCAATTGGCACGCCCCCTCTCTACACCACCCCACTCTATGCTATTCCACAATATGCCTCTCCACTCTACACCACTCCATCCTACTCTATTCCACTGTATGACACTCCACTCAATGTCACGCCAATGTATGTCACTACATTCAACACAATTCCACTCTAAAACACTGCAGTCTATGCTACTCCACTGTATGCCACTCCACTCGACACTCCAATCTACGCCACTAAACTCTATGCTTTTTCACTATACACCACTCCACTCCACTCTACACTATTACACTGTGTGCCACTAAATTCTACCCCACTCCACAACACTCCACTCTTTGCTATTCACTACGCCATTGCACTCTGACACGTCAATCTTCATCACTCCACTCTACCCCACTCCACTGTGTGCCACTCTGCTCCACTCACTCCACTCTACGCTAACCCACTCTATTCTATTCTACTCTATGCAACTCTACTGTACACTACTTCTCTATGCTATTGCACTCTCTGCAATTCAACTGTAGGCCACTCCACTTTATGCTATTCCACTGTATGCCACTCCATTATGTGCAGGACCACTGGAATTATATGGCAGAGGAGGACCAAATTATGCAGCAGCGATAATTAAATTATGGAGCAATAAAAGGCAAATTATGTGGTATAACGCGGCATACTTTGTGATAGCATTATTAGAATATTTTGTAATTTTTACACCTATTAACAGTGTATGAGAAAAGAGTTCAACTTAATTAGTACCACTTTAACACTTAAATGCAGCAGTAAGCAACTGAAAGATTACCAGCCAACTTTTGTGAAATGCTTTCCGGTGCCTAGGAATGCGAGTCGCCATATGTTTTATAACTTGTGATCCATGTGAGCTAGAAATTTTTTTTGTTAAAATCAGCAGATTATGTGGCAGATGGTAGATTATGTGGCAAATGTGTCAAATCCATAATTATGCAAAAATATCTGTGGCCACAAAATTGCATCATTCCAGTGGCCCTGACTATATGGCACTGCAGTCTACGCCACTCCACGTTACACCACTCCACTCTACATTACTACAATCTAAGCTATTCTGCTGTATGCCACTCCATTCTGCGCAACTCCAGTATACGCCACTCAATTGTACGCCACTACAATCTATTCTGCTCTGCTCTACACTATTATACTGTATGCCACTCCACTCTACACCACTTCACTCTACCCTATTCTATTCTATTCTACACCACTCCACCCTACACCCATCCAATGTACACAACTCCATTGTATGCTATTCCAGTATACGCCAAAGTTTAAAGCAATGTTATAATTAGGTGAAAGATTTCAGTAACAATATGTTAGACCTTGCATCCTCGGCGTGGTCTCCCCTAACTTGATGCCTCTAATTTCCAGGTTGTTTCTGTGTGCTGGACTCTGTTTTTCTTACTCTGGGCACTTTACCACTGCTGACCAGTGCTAAAGTGCAAGTGCTCCCTATGTGAAATTGTATATATTGGCTTTTCCATGATTGGCATATTTGATTGACCAATAAGTCCCTAATAAAGCATGCTAGAGATGCCCAGGGCCTGTAAATCAAATGCTACTAGTGGGCCTGCAGCACTTGTTGTGCCACCCACATGAGTAGCCCTGTAGACATGGCTCAGACCTGCCACTGAAGTGTCTGTGGGTGCAGTTTTAAACTGACTGTTCGACTTGGCAAGTGTACCCACTTGCCAGGCACAAAACGTCTGTTTTTATACATTTAATGCACCCCTAAGGTAGGCCAGAGGTAACCCCATGGGCAGGGTGCAGTGTATGTTGAATGTGGGACATATACTGATGTGTTTTAGATGTCCTTGCAGTGAAATACTGCGCAAGGACTATCTTCCTCATAGGTTAAAAGAGGGGGGCTGCCTTTAAATATTATTAAAGTGCAGATTCCCTTTGAGAGCATATATGGAGCTTGGGGCCTCTGAACTCACAACTTAAAAATACATCTTTTAGTGAAGTTGGTTTTTAGATTGTTAGTATGAAAATGCCACTTTTAGAAAGTGGGCATTTTTGTGCTTAAACCATTCTGTGACTCTGCTTGTTTGTTGATTCCCTGTCTGGGTCAGTTCGATAGTTGGGCTGTTTGTGCATCTCCTCTAGACAGTGACATAAAGGGTGCTGGGGTGTAGCCTGCAAATTCTGATGAGCCATCCGTGCTAGAGTGGAGGGAGTAGTGGTCACTCACACCTGAAAGGGCTGTGCCTGTCCTCACACAATGCAGTCTCCAAACCCCTCATGTGTGTCTGGGGCCTGTTCTGGGCAAGGCAGGATCTTGTGAACAATTGAGACTTTCCTTTGGAGTTTGCCTATTTCAAAGGTAGGAAGGGGTATAAGTAGTGGACCCAAACCCCTAGACTTTAGATCACTTCTGGAACCAAGAGGAACCTCTGCCAAGGAGAAGAGCTGAAGAGCTGAGGGGAAGTGCTGCTCTGGCCTGTGACTGTGCTTTGTTGGGCTATCCTGCAGTTGCTGCTTCTGCCTGTAAAAGGGGACAAAATCTTGACTTTGTTGTGCAATCCTGCTTGAAGAAGAATCTCCTAGGATTTGGAGTAGAGCTTGACTCCTGTTTTGAAGCCTCAGGGACAGCAAAGGCTTCACCATACAGTTCTGAGTCTACATGCTGTGGACTCTAGCTTGCCAGAGGGTGTAATTCCAGTTCCTGGGCCCTTGGAAGAGAATTTTTGGTAAAATCCTGTAAAACGCCATTGGAAGCCGCTGTGCAACTTTGCTAAGGACTCAGCTGCATGGAACCCGTGATGCCACCTGCACCTGAAGTCCTGGACCTTGTAGAAGCATGATGACCCCAACGACTCTGCAGGCCTTGCATCACCACAGCCGCTGATCCCGCACGACTTCGCTGAGATCGGAGTGTCGTAGCACCGACATTCGTGACAACTGACTCCATTGTGGCGCCTGTGACCCCGTGACATGAGCAAAACCCATAAGGTTGCCACAAGCCTCATGGCTTTCCCTGACTTTGTCCCTGCTGGATTTACCAAGGGACCGACACCTCGCAACCAACAGCACCTTAACTCCACCATTCTGCAGTAAGGACCTGCCACCGCTGCGCAGCGCCTCTGCTTCTCTGCCACGTAGCACCAGAACTAATGCTGCATCGGATCCAGCGACGCCTCGCTCCCTGACTCCATGCACCGGCCTGTTTTCTACTTGTTTTACAAAGGTACTGTTCATGGGGGTCCGTACGACTCAGTAAAAAGGTGCCAGTGGTGTTGCATGGTGGGAAACGACTCCGTCATGACGCCGCTTAACATGAAATTGCAGCATTTGTGCCTCTAGGCTCTATTTTTGTGTTTTTAAGTGCTAAGTTCATATTTTCAATGGTGCATTGTGGATTTTTATCGTATTTGGTCTTGTTTATTTAGATAAAATATTTACTATTTTTTCTAAACCTGTGTTTTGTCATTTTGTAATGGTTCACTGTATTACTGTGTGTGCGGGTACAAATACTTAACACATTGTCTCTGAGTTAAGCCTGCCGGCTCGTGCCAAGCTACCAAGGGGGTGAGCAAGCGGGGGTTAAGTGAGTGTGACTCTCCTTTACCCTGACTAGAGTGAGGGTCCTTGCTTTAACAGGGGGCAACCTGACTGCCAACCAAAGACCTGATTTCTAACACAATACAACATTTTGAACTCAAAAAAGCACTGAAATTCACTTGTTATTGTTATCTCTAGTAACTAATAGTCGTGCCCTACGGTAACTACTATAACTCGCTCCCCCACCATGCACAGTGTTGTCATCATTGATGTCACATCAGATGTTGCAGTGATGTTATCAATGATGTCATGAGTGATGTAATATGTGTGATGATTAGCTTTCCATGCTGGGGAAATTACCTCTAGTTACCTTACAACACGAGTTATAGTTACTAGAGATCACTATAACTGATGAATTCAAGTATGTTTTCAGTTTAAAACTGTTGGAAAGTGAATTATTAGTAAGGGCAGGTAGGAATCTACATTTAGCAATAAGCCACAATCCCCCACTAGGTCCAGTCAAGGTCTCTATAAATTAATCCTTGCCCAACCTTTGGTAGCTTGGCCCAGGAGCAGTTAGGCTTAGGAGATAGGCGTGTAAAGCGTTTAATATCAACAAAACAGTAAATAAGTAAAACACAACGCACAAGAAAAATCCAACTCCAATTTATAAAAAGAGGAAATATTGTTATCTCTAAAATGATGCCAAAACAACAAAAATCCAATGTAGGAAAATTTAAAGGAAAGCTAGTGCTTAGAACCAAATAGCGCTGAAAGGGTTTACAAATGTTGCACTGGACAGGGACAAAGTCCAGATTTGAGGCCCGCACGTTTTAACACTTTTATGCTTACTTTGAGAAGTGTTTTTTCGATTCAGGAAAGTGGTCCACAGCCCCAGTCAAGGGTTCAGAGGCTCTGGTTTGCCTCTTGGGGTCTCAGACGACAACTCCCACAATGTACCTTTTACAGCTTATAGGTGCTTTTTACAACAGTTGCTCCAAACTTCTGTATCTTCTCGCAAAGGTCCTTTTTGGTTCCTAAAAGTGTCCACAAACTTCATCCAAGGTTCCAGAAGCTCTGAGTAGCTCCTTGGAAGTTGGGACTACAGTTCCTAGAATGCACCCGGTCTGAATTCTCAAATAGCCACTGGACACTAGTCAACTGGGTTCTTCTTGCAGAACATGATGAAGGAGACTCTGGTTAGCTCATTTGTATCTGTAGCTTACAGGGAGTCCACACCTGGAGTTCCAGAAGCAAGGCAGAGTCCTTTCCTTTTCTTGGTGAAGTCCAAGGAGTGCAACTGGAGTAGCCCTTGTGGGTGCAGTCCTTCAGGTGCAGACCCGGGGTTCAGTAGGGCAGTCCTTCTTCTCCAGTATCTTCTTCCAGCAGGGAGCTGCATTGTTGGGCAGCTCTGCTATATTTATCCTTGCTTCTGGATTGGTATGGAGGAGGCACCCTACCCATTGGATGCAGGGTGCCACCCTCTGAGGTAACTACTTCCTGCGAAGTGTGTGGCAAAAATCAATCCCAGGAATCAATATTCTTTAAAATTCTAACATGGAGAAAATCTCTCTTTGAAGGTTACATCTGGCTGAATCCACCCACTGGTGTGGCTACGTTTCCCTAACAAACCCTTTCCAGCCAGTCTTTTAATATAATTGCTGGAGCCCCCATCTGGCTGGGGGAACAGGAATTAGGGGAGGTCCAGTTGCTGTACCAGATGGCTTGCCCTGCTTTGAAAACCAGTTTAGTCACTCTTCCTCCATCCTGCTGTACCATCTGCTGCAGCAGTTCTCCTCCCACCAGATGCTTCCATTGTTACAGCCCAGGCCCTTCACACCTCATTAAGGCAGCCTGGCTCAGGCTGCCAGACACTGAGCTATCAGGAAAGGGCACCAATGGGCAGACTTTGGTAACTTCTGGAAAAGTTCTAAAACTCTTTCACTGTACTAGTTATAATAAATCTAACCTTGGCAGGTTGTTGGGTTATTTCGTATTTTTAATTTGATATCAAACCTGACAGTTTTAACTCTTTTCTAGTGGAAATAAGACTTTATCATTTTTAAATAAAGCCTCCCAGTGTTAGCCTATTGAGCTAATGCACTACAATGGGGGAAAATGAATTTGGTTGTGTTTCCCTCACCAGGGCTTCTTAAATACCTTTTGTAAAGTCCCTGCTTATATTTACATTTCAAATTATCACCCTTGGGGCACCTAGGGAAGACCTTAGTGGTGTAAAAATAAGGTAGTTTAGGACTTTGAAAGTACTTTTAATTCCAAAGTTGAATTTAGGTTTACTTTAATGTAAAAGCAGCCTGCGAGGCAGGCCTCCCTTCACAATGACACCAGAGACCACAGCAGTGCACCCTGGTGTGCCTTCACTATAATGGGATCCCTAAACCTACATGCCCTACTATATCCTAGGGACTTATAGGTGTCAGAGCCAGTTATAAGTATTCCTAATTTGTATATACCATTTTAAGTAGAGCATTGGCCCTGGGAGTGGTTAGGAGTGCCCAGAGTACAGTCAGGGTCAGAAAACACACCAGTAGAGGTAGAAATGGGGGCAAAAAGTGAGGGGCTTCTGCAATCAGACCAGTTTTCTCACAAAAACATTATGTTGTCACTAAAATGTTTACCTAACTATACTGTCAAATTAATCTTTGTTTTTTTTCAGTGAATTTCTAAAGTTTTTAATGTATGATAATATTGTTTCCCATAGGTGAAGGCAACCCCTGCCCCACATGACTTTTGACTGTGCACGGTGGGTAGTTACTCCCTGGGCCTCACAGCAAGCAACCTGACCCTGCACATGGCCTTCAGTCTTGTTCAGTGGATGACTTAATGGCAGTCGCCACTAGGTCGTTATAGTAAGAACCTATCTTGCACAGAAAAGGCATTTTTTCATGTGGCTATATCTTTGGCGCCAGCTGATGTATCTCCACAAAATTTTCAAAAGAAATTGATCCTCATGTGAGCTGCTGTCTGGAAAGTTTGGGGGTCATCAGTCAAGCGGGGGTTGAGAGAAAAGGGGGGTTCCAAAACACTTTTTTCCCATTTATTTTTCCATAGGGATTTTGAACAGTGATAGTGGCCGAACCACTGGATGGAATTCATCAAATTTGGCAGAAAGGTAGCTCTTTGTCCAGGAAAAGGACCTTTTTGTTATTTGTTGTAAATCCGTTCAGTAGTTTTATAGTAATTAAAGAAAAAACTAATTTATATATATAGGGATGCGAAGTCTTCACAAACCCTCCCTATCTCGTACTGAGATCTGATTGGCTGTCAACACTTCGTAGAGTAAATGTTGGCAGACATGTTGGGACTCAGCTTCAGCCGCATCCCTGAAAAAATGATGACAAAAAAACAAAAGGTGCCAGGATAGAGTCACCCTGACATCTTAGCTCTGGTGTTGGGGTCCCAAAGGGACTGCCCACAGAGCAAAAAAGCATTTTCTTTTATTTTTTAGTGGGATTCACGGTGGATCTGCGGATTTGCCAAAAATAAAAAATAAAATACAAGTGCAGTCACCTGTGCATGTTTCTGTAAAGTCCCAAGGTGGGCTAGGTCCCAGAGACATTTTAAATTAAAATTTTAATGTGGGGGACGCATGGGCCACCTGCAGCCCTGGTGACCTCCGCCTCCCCATGTCTTTTAAGAATTAGGGCCACCACCTCCCTAGGACTTTCAACAAATATAATGCAGGGGGCCACGTGCCCCACTCCGCAGCCCAGGGGACTGCCACTTCCCTGGGCTTTCAAGAAATATGATGCAAGGGATGCGTGGCCCCACGCAGCCTTGGGGACTGCTAACCCCCTTTGGCTTCCAAGAAATATAAGGTGGGTGTATGGCCCCCCCACAGCCCTAGGGACCACCACCTCTCCAGAGCAATGCTCTTTAGTGGGGGTCTGCATGGTCCCCCTCGAGGAGTCAATAATGGCCCTGGGGACTACCACCATCCAGGGCTGGCTCATGTTATGTCCCAGGGTGTCCACCCCCAGGATATACCTGTTTGCTTTTGCGTGGTGGGAGGTCACAGCTCCCACCAAGCAAAAGCAAACAAAGTTCGCTTTGTGACAGCGAGAGCTATCAAACAGCTCCTGCTGTCAGAAAGTGGAGATTTAGGCGGTCATTATGAACACGCCGGGAAACACCGCCGACTGCCGTGGCGGCGGTGAACAGAAGTCCGCTGTTGGCGGTGAATGGAAACCCACCATATAATGAATGAAAATCCCAACCCCGCCAAAAATCACCAGACCACCACTCCCCGCTGTGACCCTGTCGGCGGGAATCCCGGACCTCCCCACCCCGCCACTGCTGAGCACTCCCACATCCCGCCCTCCAAATAATGATGCACAAATCACCTTGGCAGACAGTGGAGTCCGGACGACCGTGGCGGCGGTGAACAGAAGTCCGCCGTTGGTGGTGAATGGAAACCCGCCATATAATGAATGAAAATCCCAACCCCGCCAAAAATCACCAGACCACCACTCCCCGCTGTGACCCTGTCGGTGGGAATCCCGGACCTCCCCACCCCGCCACCACTGAGCACTCCCACATCCCGCCCTCCAAATAATGATGCACAAATCACCTTGGCAGACAGTGGAGGCCGGATGACCATTGGCGGTTCTGCCCGCCACGGGCGGCAAGTGGACTTAACAGCAAGAAGTGAACACATTGTATAAGCGTGCAACCCACACACCTGACACACATCCATAACACCATAAAACACCCCTAGACATACCCCACAATCCTTTGAAACGAAACCAGGCCAAGAAGACAGAGGGCACCAGAGACAGACACCAAATGCCAGCATACACGAGACGCACACCGACCCACAGAAGAGCACCCTCACCGCATTCCCAGTCGGACACTATTCACAACACTCAGCATGTCACCCCCCAAACATCCACACTTCACAGACAGGGAGTTAAGGACCATGGTAGACGAGATCCTGAAGGTGGAGCCACAAATATTCGGAGCCAAGGTGCAGCACACACCCATCGCAAGGAAGATGGAGCTATGGCAGACCATTGTGAACAGGGTCAATGCAGTGGGACACCATCCACGCACTCGGGACGACATCCGGAAGAGATGGAACGACCTGCGGGGGAAGGTCAGGGGAATGGCATCAAGGCACCACATTGCAGTCCAGAAGACTGGGGGAGGACTGTCACCAACCCCACCAGAATACACAGACTGGAAGGAAAAGGTCCTGGCCATCCTGCACCCTGAGGGACTCACTGGATTCACTGGAGGAATGGACTTGTGTAAGTCATCAACATATACCCCATATACACCATACCTGTAATGCATGCACCACCCCACCCCACCCACACCCACCAGGCCCAACACCCCACCCAGGCAACAGCCACTGAATCCACCCCGCCTGACCACAAACCCACTAACAGGCCCACATCCCTCCCCCTGTGCACAGCCACCTACCCCTGCAAGTACCCACAATGGAACGACACCCCCCACCAAAATGCAACCCCACAGTCGAAGCTAAAGACAGTGTCAACCTCACAAAGGCACCCTGTAAGGCCACTGAAAGTAACCCCAGCACTAAACAGCCCAGTCCTGTGCACCTCAAATGTTCATGCAGCTGTAACAGACATGTCTATGTCCTCCAACAGGCACCACCACCCATGCCACCCTAATGGACGGGACAAGGAGGGCCAGTGCCCCCCCAGGGAGACAGAGGCACCTCACAGAACACTGGTGAAGGATCCCTGGACACTGATAGGCAGGCAGGCCCCTCACACAGTCCTGGACTGTCACCATGCAGCAGCCCCACCCAGGAAACCACTGTCATCCCTACCACCCAGTCTAGACCAGCAGCCCAGGGCAAGCGTCCCCACACCAGTGTATCCAGGCAACAGACTGGTGGAACAGAGGTACAGAGGCACCAGTCTCCCACTCCCAACATGCAAGAAGGCAAAGGCCCCAGTACAAGTGGTACTGCCAGACCTGTGCAGGGGACACAGGCACAGGGGGCTAGGGCAAGTACAAGGGTGCAGTGGGCCAGGGGGAGGCCACAGGATGGATGCAGCAGCCCAGGACGTGATATCAGAGGTATTGGGGGCCTACCAGCATACCCATGACAGGTTGGCAAAGATAGTGTACACCCTGGAGCACAGTCAGAGGATGCAGCAGGAACACCACCAACGGGCCATGGAGAAGTGGAAACACCACAACGCCACAATGGCCACCATAGCAGGAGCACTGCTGCAGCTGGTACAAACCCAGTCTGAGACCCACACAGGACAGGAGGCCCCACTACAGCACCGGACACCCACCATGAGATTACACCATCAGCAGAAACATCCCAGGAACTACCCTCACAGGAAACCCAAGGGCCTACCATGTCATCCCCTGAAGATCAACAGCAGGCGCCCAAACTGACCCTCAGGCCAAGATATGGCACTGGAACCCCAGCAAAGAACAAGGCCCCCTTCAAGAAGTAACTCAGCAACAATCTGCACAGCAACCATCCCATTCAATCAGCCAACACACATTGCTAAGTATGAACTAATGTAAGAAAAGATGGACCCATCAATACTACCAACAAGGCTGCCACCATGTTGGCTTTGAGGACACCCACCCCTTGCGACTTGCCATCACTGTAAATAGCACTCTTCACTCCCTGCAACCAATAAAACACATATCACACCTGTAAGACTGTCCCCTACGGTAAATTGTGAACAAAGTGAAGTATGGATTCAAGTGGCTGATAACTACTTTATTGTCAAATCTGTGCATGAAGGGAGTCCTGTGTGCCTAGCTGTGGACCCTAAGTAAAAGCTGAAAATATCAATCTGTACCATGCAGAACTGAACCATGTTTCACCTATCATTATCAACCCCTCCATATGACTGAGCACACTGACAGTATGTGTCACAAACCCCAATGACAGCCCAAAGTCCCACATAGTTACTAGAAGTAGAGTTGTATCAGTTGGGTCCTGGAATTGACATCTTCCCCTTCCTCATCACCACCATCACTCTCCTCCCCTCTCTGAGGTAGCTGGTCAGGACATACAGCACCCTCCACCTCCAAGAGGGGGATAGAATGTCTCACTGCCACGTTGTGCGGCATTATTTTACACACCTTTTCAGGCCCATAGGCCAGGGAACCACCAGACATATGTAGACAACAAAATCTAGCCTTCAGGAGACCTATTGTGCACTCTATCACCCTCCTAGTATGTCCATGGGCCTCATTGTAATTCCTCTCTTCATCTGTCCTGGGATTCCTCACTGGTATCAGGAGCCAACGCAAGTTTGGATAGCCAGAATCACCTAGAAAAGGGTGCAACATAGAGTAGTAATTGTTAAGCCCCTTAGTCAGACAGCCTGGCTGTCTGCTATGTGTCACTTAGTGACAGACACACTTACCTATGATCCAGCCTCTGTCCTCTTGGAGTTGTTCCATCCTCTGTGGCACACTACTATTCCTCAACACAAAGGAATCATGAACTGAACCTGGGAACATGGCATTCACATGTGTGATGTACTGGTCTGCAGTACATACCAATTGGATGTTCATGGAGTGAAGGTTCTTTCTGTTTCTGTACACCTGTTCACTGACTCTTGGGGGGATGATCGGTATGTGGGTGCCATCGATGGCACCTATCACATGAGGTATGTTGGCAAAGGCATAGAATTCAGACTTGATGGCAGGGAGGTCAACACTTTGGGGAAACCTCACATAGGACCGCAGGTATCGTACAAATGCATTTAGAAATCTTGTCAGTACCATGCTGAACATTGGCTGTGAAAATCCAGCACCCATGCCCACTGTCACTTGAAATGAGCCCGTGGCCAGGAAATGGAGTGCAGAGAGCATCTGCACTTCAGTAGGGATGGCATGCTGATTACGATTTCCCAGAGTTAGTGCAGGATCCAGTAAAGCACAAAGTTCCTGAATTGTTGCATGTGTGAGTCTGTAATTGATTATGATCTGACGCTCCACCATGGTCCTCATATCCACAAGTGGTCTGTACACCGATTGTGCTCTTCCTCGCCACAAGGGTCGGTACCTACGAGGGGTATCAAAAAGGTGTGATGAACACACATACATAGGCATAAATTGTCAACAATTGTGCACTGCATATTTCATTGTAGTGACTCAACATTAACTGCTTCTTGACAGATCTACATCTACACCCCAATGAGGAAACAGAGTTTTTCATGTGTGGTATATTATGGAATGGTCACATGCTTAGGTGCTTCATGTGGCTAGTCGGGCCTGCATTGTGCACATTTTTATTTATAGATGCGTAGTTACTGCCAAAATGTCTGCCCATTGTAATCCAGGTCTTTCGTTGTGGAAGTGACCTCATACCGCTAGCAGTTGACGTCACAGTGTAAGGCGGTGTTTACCGCCGTTCGCACCCGCATTGGTTAACATGGATGCCAATGGGGAATCCTGGTGTATCATGATCGCCACCGGTGGTGACAGTGCACACCTCCGCGGTACATACGCGATTTTGTCATCTATTATTCACTTGACTCCCTGAACTTGTGCGGACAGGTACTCCACTGTGTGTACTGCTGTGGCCTGCCTCTGGCAATGGATGTGGCTTGTGTTGCAGGTGAAAGGGCTCCGGCTTTCACCCAGGAGGAACTGGAGAGGCTAGTGGACGGGGTCTTGCCTCTGTACTAAAAACTGTAAGGACGGCCAGAGGTACATGTGAGTCTGGGTTTGGGGGGCACTGTTTGGGTGTAATGGATGGTGTTGAATGGACATGTGTGTGCACCTCTGAGCCTGCATGGGCCGTGGTGCATGGCATGCTGCGTGCGTATGGCCTGTGAGTCTGAGAGTACTGTCCGCGCCACAGTGGACAATTAGCCAGCTGTGCCTATCTTGCAAGTGCCTGACCTCTGTGTTCCATATCTTGGTCACACTTTTAGGTCAGCGCCCACCAGAAGAGGGCACTTTGGCATGCCATCGCCAAGGAGGTGCGGACCCTGGGGGTCTACAACCGGCGGAGCACCCACTGCAGAAAGAGGTGGGAGGACCTGCGGCGCTGGGCGCGGAAGATCTGTGAAGCCCAGCTGGGGAAGTCCTTCCAACGTGGAAGGGGTGCCCGTTGGGCACTGACCCCCCTCATGCAACGTATCCTGGCGGTGGCGTACCCAGACCTGGATGGGCGCTTGAAGGCTGCACAGCAGTCACAAGGGGGTGAGTACTCATGTCACAAACTTCAGTCTGGAAGGTCTATGTGTGCATTAGGGTTCATGCAGTTTAGAGGCAGGGACTCTGACTGGTGTCCATGTACGTTATGGTCCCCAAAGGGTGTAGGGGTGTCTTTGTCAGGTCTCCCACACGTCACCTCCTTAGGTAGTCCAGGGATGGGTGTAGAGCAGTATTCTGGTCAGTATTCAGGGGCATGGCCAGGGGCATAGTGAGCGGTGCTGCCTGCTGGGGGTGTCTTCTGGGTGGGTGTATGTCTGGCCATTATGTACCTCCATTCAGCTATATACAAGTGTCTCTCCTGTTTTGTCTCCCCATCCCTGTTCTCTTGTGTTGGTTTGGTACAGCAGCAACATCTAGCGAGGGAGCTGAGGCACCAGCAAGTGGGTAAGCAGTGGCCCACGGATCCTCAGAGGCAGAGACATCTGACGCCCAGGGGACGAGTGGGTGGGAGGCCAAGGGGAGTTACATGGGAGAGGCAACTACCACTGGAGGTAGTGACTCCGAGACCTCCTCCGATGGGGGCTCCCTGGTGGTGGAGGACCCTAGTGGCCACACCACTACAGTGACGTCTTACGCCACCCCCATTCCATCACTGCCCTCCCTTTTTCTCCCCACTGAGTTGCCCGTGCCCGCTCACCCAGAAAGGTGAGAGTCTCCTTCGCGCCAGGCACCTCCTGCCCCAGTCAGCCATGCTGCCCGCACAGAGGAGGATATTGACCTCCGAGAACCATCTTTGTAGGGCAGACAACCAATGTCAATGCCATCCACTGGCTAGCATCAGAGGTGCAGCAGACAAATGCCTATCTGGATGGCATTCACGGTGCCGTGTCTGCCCTACAGAGATCTTTTCAGGCTCTGGCCTCCTCTTGGATGGCAGCCAGTTTCCCTGGCCATTCCGTCCCCCCTCCAACCTCCTCTACCCCTTCCAGCACCCCACTCCCTTCACCCGTCCAAAGCACACATTCAGACACGCAGTCAAGCACATCAACACACAAGAAGCACACTTCTAAACACTAGCACTACACCTCCCACCACAAGCATTCACACAGCCAACAGACACATGCACACACAACAACATCCACTTCCCCGTGTGCCCACCTCTTCCGCCTCCCTGTCTGTCCCCTCTACATCCACACCCTCATGCACTGAACCTTCAGTAACTGTTGCTGCTCCTCTTACTGCACTCACCACAATAGCAGCCATCCATACATGCACCCGATACACCACACCTGCACTCACCACAACTACTGTAGTTGACACATGCAGCACACTCACCAGACTTGCAGACACCCAAACAAAATACATCCACACCAGCTGCCTGTCTTCTCCCATTGTGTACACCCCCTCCTTCAAAAACACACAAACGCACCAAGACACCCACCCATCACACATCCACCACACCACAGCATACTGTCCAGTCACCTGCACCCACTACACGCACCCCTACACCACATACATCAACTGCCTCCACTCCCACGCCCTCATCCAGGACCACCCCAATTGATCTGAAAAATGTTTCCTCTCCCGTGCTGACCTCTTCCAACCCACTGGCCCACCCCGTCTTGTCCCTAAGCATACTCACCTCCTTGCCCTTTCCACTCCTTCCACTTCACAGCCCACCCCTGTCTGCCCTTCACATTCCCGTGCCCCTTTCCCAGAGAAAAAAAAGGCCCGGGCAGAGCCAAGTCCATCTGGCTCCACCCGCTCAAAACATCCCCCCCACCTTCAAAGGACAAGCCCACCCCCTCCACTTTCCAAACAAAAGTCCAAGGCCCACCCCGTCGCAAATCCCCACCCCCACCACCTCCTGCTCCAGTTCCGTGAGGTGCCTGGATGCCCCTTTGTTGCCCCATTAGGTGGAGTACCGTGCAGGGAGTCAGGTTGGGTCCGTTGTGGCCCATGGCACTTGTAGCCGTATAAGACAGGCCATTGGCCCTTTTTGGAGTATTTGGCTCTTTGAGCTTTAATAAATTATTTCTGTGTGGCCTGTGTTTTGGCAGCACACTGTTGAACCCTGGTCTTTCGTTTAATTGTTTATGGGTGTGGGGCATTTGTATGTACTATGGTCAAGTTGGATTTGCCTTGTGTCGGGTAAGTACCTCTTGCAGTGGGGTGTATGACTTGTGCTGCTGTGAAGGGTTGGGGGGGGCGTTGCAGGGTGGGTGGAGTTGGTGGGTATGTAACTGTGCTGTTTCCTCCCTTGTTTCGTAGGTTGCGGTACTTACCGTCTTCGTCAGCGGTCTCGGTCGTGGAGGTATATGGCAAGGAGCAGGACTGGCATTATCTGTACCTCTCTATCCATGTCTGCTTCTGCGTGTTGTGAGGGCCTCCGGTGAGTGTTTTATTGGATTTGGTTCATTTCCGTCTGGCTTTGTGTGGCGGTGGTTTCCGCCCCGGAACCGCCAGTGGACTGGTGGTTCATTATTTAATGGGCGGGTTGGGCCTTTCCGTTGGTCTGTGGGCGGACTCTGCCGTCGTCGTCGGCACTCCTCTACTGGCAGTGGGTGGTTTTCTGGATGCCTGTCTTTCGTTTGGTTCATTATTTGGCGGTCCGGCCCGCTCCTCTGTTGGCGTTTTTTACCGCCACCGGCGGCGGCGCGGAACAGACCGCTGTGTTCATAATGAAGGCCTTAATCTGTTTCTCTGCATGCAAATATGCGTGTAGGGAAGCAGCTGTAAACATTGCTTCCTCATGCAGGAGGCTTCTATTTAAAGCAGCTCCCTGCTTGTTGGAGCAATGCCGGTTCCTGCAAGACATGGGACACAGGCTAGGATCATGGTGGCCATGAAGCTCCCCCGCAGTCCTGTCACTCTCTCTCTCTCTCTCTCTTTCTCTCTCTCTTTGTCTCTCTCTCTCTCTCTCTCTGTCTCTCTCTCTCTCTCTCTCTCTCTCTCCCTTACATCCCACAGTGGGATAGAGTGGTGAGAGAGAGAGATTGTCATTGCAATGGTCTCTCCAAAGAGTAAGACTAGCAAGATGTTTGGTACGAATATTATGGATACGTTTGGATGGAGAGTGTAACAGAGTCACATTTGGCCTAATGGTCACCGTCTTGTGCTGTCACTCAGTAGGCTGAAGGTTCAAATCCTAGTATTGCTTGGCAGTGTGTTTATTTATTGGTGTTTTGACTGTTAAATATTCCTATTGATGGAACATTCACATTTCTTTCCAATCACATGCGTGGGTTGACTGTCATAGGTATGTCTTGAAGCATCACAGAAAGGAGTCACCTGAGGCCAAAAGGTAACACTCACAGACCCTCACACTGAAAGTTGAGAGTTCCTCTCCAGCTGTGTCCATGGTAATTTCCTTCTTTAATTTATTTTAAACATCAACAGTTTAAGGTTCATACTGAAAGGTTATCTCACTCTTTTTAATTGACAATTTTTTTTTTAATCTGACCAGAAATATCTCATTTTACGTATATTATTCATCAAAGCCTAAATATCTCTCTCTCTCTCTCTCTCTCTCTCAGGGCTGGATGGTTAGGGGAGTTGGCCGCAGGGACAGGCGGCAGGCCAGGCCCTGCTGCCAACCTCACCATGCATGAACTTCGGCTGTGCACGGCACAAGGTTGTTTGGTTGTAGGGGATGGCCACAGGGTGTTTTACATTGCAAAAAAATAGAAATTCAGTGAAAAAACAAAAAGTTACAGGGACATTATAGTTAGGAAATAGAATTTAAAAAAACATAGACATTTACGTAAAAAAACCAAAGGTTACAGGGACGTCATAGTTAGGTTCACATTTTAAACTTACCAAACCATAGAAATTCACCTGAGTTATCTCACGTAACTATAACTCGTGCCCCAAGGTAACTATAACTTGCGCCCTCGCCATGCACTGCTAATTACCCCACAAATAACAGCATGCATGACATCTTTGATCACATCATTGAAAACGGCAATGTATTATTATATCGTCTTCTGACGAAAAAACTGTACATGGTGGTAGTGCAAGTTATAGTTACATTAGGGCACGGGTTATAGGTGTCACAGGTGAATATATATGGTTTTGTATGCTTAAAATGTGAGCAGAACAATAACGGCCCTGTAACCTTTTTTCCTGCTGGTGTACTCCTCGAGCGCATGTCAGAATGGTAGGTATTTGGCCACAGGAAATGGGGTCCCTGTGTCACAATGGCACATTAGCGACTCAGGGATGGGGCCACATGCCCCTTCCCTTCAAACACATGAGGGCCCCAATCACACCACCCTTCCCATATGCACTATAATAAAGACCTCAGGCCTTGACCCACCCTGGCAGGTGTTTTGTCTTTTTTTAAATATGTCACAATTCTGCTTGAGTCCCGCAAGATCATAATTTTTTTTATATTTGTTTTATTTGACAGTTTGGGAGTGCCCTCGGGGGCACCTCTACAAGGGCTGTGGGGCAGTGTGTCCTTACTCTGCCTCTTATATCTTTTTTTTTAACAGTCACTGTAGAGAGGACTAAGGGTCAGAAGTTCTAACTTTTTGCGACTCGCAAAATGGTCACAAAGCTATTTGTGACCTAAAAGTGGTGTTTTGGTATGTGCAAATGCCATTCGGTAGCCACAAATAGAGATGTGACCAAATTGCAAGTCTGTAACAATAGCGACTGGATTTTGCGACTCGCAAATACCAAATCATTATTTGGGAGTCACAAACATATATTAGAGGCTGTCGCAAATTACGACTAGTCCCAAAACCACCCAATTGCACATGCAATTTACACTTATTCTAATCAGGTGGTAAAATTGTGCAAAGTAAAAAAGGAGGCCCAGAATGCATTGGAGGGTTCCACGATGGCTGCAATTTATGTGATTGCTATGAGGAGGCGACACCTGGCTGCCCAGCAGAGGAGGAGGAGGCGACAGGAGTGGATTTTCAGAGTCAGGCTCATCATATTCCAGCTGACAGGGAGGAAATATATGAGCAATACAGACTGACTAGAGCAGTAATCCTAGATTTGTTCACTGTGTTAAAGCCGCATATGGAAAGAAGTACCCTGCACAGCAACTAAATCCCCGCGCATGTGCAGGTAGTGTGCTCACTGCACCTTTTGACCTTGGGTAGCTAACAGAGGGGAATTGCTGGTGGGGTGTCCAAGGTGCACTGTCATGTTTCTTTAACTGATTTCTAGATGCCATGCTCATCCACATAAACAATTACATATACCTTGACAGGAATGCAGTAGAAATACACTACTAATTACCCCAAATTACTCCACATTATTGAAGAAAAAAACAGTGCATGGCGGGGGCTCGAGTTATAGTTAGGTTAAGGGGCAAGTTATAGTTACTTGAAAGAACTCTAACGGCTGAATTTCTATGCTTTTGTACGAGTAATTTCAGAACCTAACTGTAACGTCCCTGTAACATTTGTTTTTTTCAGTGAATAGATAGATTGATAGTATATTTGGATGGATGATACCATGGGAGTCCTGTGATACTGAAAATGTGGAAAAATATGGCCTTTTAATTGAATGAGGGGACTTCTGCTCCCTTGGCCATTTCACTTCCACTGTACCAGTGCTGGTAGAGTGGTAATGAGTGATATGACTGGCTGGCCATAACTCTTAACAAAGTGTTGCACCCACCATTACAGGAATCGAGAACTGTGTCCCTGACTAAAAACAAAATTGAAAACCCCATAGGGGGTAAGATTTCACACCCATATTTGCCTGGCCATGTGGGGGGTTAACTCAAAAAAAGATTTTGGGTGCCGGAGCTGCATTACCAGCACCTGGTACAGCAATACCTGGCACAACACATCCAGTGGTTCCGCAGTGCCAAAAAAAATAAACAAAAATACAAGGTTCTGGTTATAGATCAGAACTTGTGGCCAACTGCCATTGTGCATGCTGTAGGTCATTCATAGTGAATTTGGCTGTCCGCAGTGGGTTTACCATAGTGGGTTTACCATAGTGGGTTTACCAATATGTGCACACTGCTGAAGGCTGTGAGCAGATAGGGGTTGGGCACTCAAGCAGGTCTGGGTGCTAGCAAGGGGTTGTGAGCAGGATCTGGCCAGAGACCAAGTCCTGTGACCAACTTCCTGCTGCGCACAGCTGGAGGCCATGCATAGAAGGTGATTGAGCACTTGTGAGGGGTTACACTCCCTCTGATATGCAGTCAAAGGCCATGTGTATCTAGGGGAGGTTTATCATGTGTGATTTAATATGTGAGGTCATGAGTGGTGCATGCCATATTACAGTTACCTCAATAACCTGTACCATGTGAATTGTAGAAGTGTTTTGGTTTGTAGACTGTTGGAAATGGGGTCTTTGGTTGACAGTCAGGTTACCCCCTGTTCAAGCAAGGACCCTCACTCTAGTCAGGGTAAAAGAGAATCACCCTCAGCTAACCCCTGCTTACCCCCTTGGTAGCTTGGCAGAGCAGTTGGCTTAACTTCAGAGTGCTAGGTGTAAAGTATTTGTACCAACACACACAGTAACTCAATGAGAACACTACAAAATGACACAACACCAGTTTAGAAAAATAGGAAATATTTATCTAAACAAAACAAGACCAAAACGACAAAAATCCAACATACACAAGTCAAGTTATGAATTTTTAAAGATTAAACTCCAAAAATAGCGCTTAGAAACAAAAATGCTTCGATGAGATGTTAACACGGCGTCGTGACGGAGTCGTTCCCAACAAGCCGACACCAGCGGCACCGGACACGGAGTCGTGTAGACCCCCAAGTACAGTACCTTTGGTGAAGAGTGAAAACAAGCTGATGCGCGAAGTCGGGGATCGCGGCGTCTGTGCGAAACGTTGAATCCGTGCACTTCGAGCGGCGTCGGTCACGACGTGGTGCGGCGACTTCCACGGAGTCGCGGACTTCAGCGGGGCTGCTGCGGTGTCGGGCCTGCGAAGAGCGTCGCGTTCCAGCAAAGGTCACGGCGCCGGGTGCAGGCGGCGTCACCGGATTCAGCAGCGGCGTCGGTCCGGAGTCGTCCGAAGTCGATTTCCTTGGATTTCCACCAGCTTTCCTTTCAAGGGCCCAGGGACTGGATAGGGCACCACTTGTCAGAGCAGGAGTCTCTCCAGAGACCCCAGGTGCTGGCAGAGAGAAGTCTTTTCTGTCCCTGAGACTTCAAACAACAGGAGGCAAGCTCTAACTCAAGCCCTTGGAGATTTCTTCACAAGACGGAAGGCACACAAAGTCCAGTCTTTGCCCTCTTACTCTGGCAGAAGCAGCACTGCAGGAAAGCTCCACAAAGCACAGTCACAGGCAGGGCAGCACTTCTTCCTCAGCTATCAGCTCTTCTCCAGGCAGAGGTTCCTCTTGGTTCCAGAAGTGTTTCTAAAGTCTGTAGATTTGGGTGCCCTTCTTATACCCATTTTAGTCTTTGAAGTCACCTTTCTTCAAAGGGGACTCACACCTACTTGTGAAATCCTGCCTTGCCCAGGCAAGGCATCAGACACACAGCAGGGGGTTGGAGCCGGCATTGTCAGAGGCAGGCACAGTCCTTTCAGATGAGAGTGACCACTCCACCCCTCCCTCCTAGCAGAGATGGCTAATCAGGAAATGCAGGTTACACCCCAGCCCCCTTTGTGTCACTGTCTAGTGCGAGGTGAAAAACAACCCAACTGTCAAACTGACCCGGACAGGGAATCCACAAACATGGCAGAGTCACAGAATGGTTTAAGCAAGAAAATGCTCACTTTCTAAAAGTGGCATTTTCAAACGCACAATCTTAAAATCAACTTTACTAAAAGATGTATTTTTTAATTATGAGTTCAGGGACCCCCAAACTCCACATGTCCATCTACTCTCTAGGGGAATCTACACTTTAATCATATTTAAAGGTAGCCCCCATATTATCCTATGAGAGAGACAGGCCTTGCAACAGTGAAAAACGAAGTTGGCAGTATTTCACTGTCAGGACATATAAACCACAATACTATGGCCCTCATTCTGACCTTGGCGGGCGGCGGAGGCCGCCCGCCAAAGTCCCGCCGTCAGGTTACCGTTCCGCGGTCGAAAGACCGCGGCGGTAATTCTGACTTTCCCGCTGGGCTGGCGGGCGGTCGCCTTCAGACCGCCAGCCAGCCCAGCGGGAAAGAGGCTTCCACGATGAAGCCGGCTCGGAATCGAGCCGGCGGAGTGGAAGCTGTGCGACGGGTGCAGTTGCACCCGTCGCGTATTTCACTGTCTGCGCAGCAGACAGTGAAATACATGTAGGGGCCCTCTTACGGGGGCCCCTGCAATGCCCATGCCAGTGGCATGGGCACTGCAGGGGCCCCCAGGGGCCCCGCGACCCCCCCTACCGCCATCCGGATCCCGGCGGTCCGACCGCCGGGATCTGGATGGCGGTAGGGGGGGTTGGAATCCCCGCGGCGGTGCAGCAAGCTGCGCCGCCGCGGAGGATTCAATGGGGCGGCGGTACACTGGCGGGACCCCGCCAGTGGTGCCGGTCCGACCGCGGCTTTACCGCCGCGGTCGGAATCCCCATTGGAGCACCGCCGGCCTGTCGGCGGTGCTCCCGCGGTCCTCCGCCCTGGCGGTCAAAGACCGCCAGGGTCAGAATGACCACCTATATGTCCTACCTTATCCATACACTGCACCCTGTCCTTGGGGCTACCTAGGGCCTACCGTAGGAGTGCCTTACATGTAAGAAAAGGGTAGGATTAGGCCTGCCAAGTGGGTACACTTGCCAAGTCGAACTTACAGTGTAAAAATACACACACAGACACTGCAGTGGCAGGTCTGAGACATGATTACAGAGCTACTTATGTGGGTGGCACAACCAGTGCTGCAGGCCCACTAGTAGCATTTGATTTACAGGCTCTGGCACCTCTAGTGCACCTTACTAGGGACTTACTAGTAAATCAAATAGGTCAATCATGGATAAACCAATTGCATACAATTTACACGGAGAGCATATGCACTTTAGCACTGGTTAGCAGTGGGAAAGTGCTCAGAGTTCAAAAGCCAACAGCGACAAGTCAGAAAAAAATAGGAGGCAGGAGGCAAAAAGATTCAGGATGACCCTGCATAAGCAAAAGTCCAACATAGACCATGAGTTTTTGGCAGATTTTAATGCCTAGCCATAGGTCACTATTACAAATGCCCTTTGTATGTTGACTGCAGCTCAGTGTGACTTTGGGCAAATATTGCCAGTGAAAGATTAGTGGTAATGGGCAAAGTTTATATGAAGGGCTAACACTACTTCCCTCCATTTCTCTCTCCATTTATACTTTTTATTTTTAAATTAAGGAAGTTATAAAAACAAATTCATATAAAAATCCTTTAAACACTTCATGAATTCATGTTAATTCACCTTTAGTCTTAATACTCTTAGATTAAAATGCATAGCTCTTTACCACAATATGCCTTGTCAATCAATTATGAGCCATATTCACACCATGAACATGCTTTGAGAAACAGTTCCTCATGCCTTAAAATATCTTCAGTTGCCCGGGCCATTACAATATAGTTCTTTTTATTTCAGCAACTCAGCATCTGCTGGTTGGTGTCTCAGTCAACCTCCAGTTTTTGAGCGACCAAAATGGAACCCCCAGGGAGCTGGAAAAAAAGACTTTCCACCCTCTGTTTCCACCTCTTGTTTCATCGTCTTTGCAATAAACCAAGCACGGGCCCAGCTACATCAAGCTGACATTCCCTGCATCTCCTAAGCATTTTCAAATCTACAGATCCTCAGGCATGTGCCACTCCCATAAAGCATGCATCCAATTCCCCATTTCTCAGAATAATTATTAAATATCCTATGGTGGCATTATGGAGTTGACTCTCAACTATAAAATGGATAATGTTGCACCCAGGGAAGATCGGAAAATGATACTTCTTGTAGAGGAACTCCGGAGACTGCAAAAGTAAACAACCAGATTCTCTTTCAATTTCAAGACATCAACCCATATCACCCTGGAGCTTGAAGAAATATATTGAATTCCGCTGGTAAAAAACGAGAATAAAATTCAAATCATTATCTTAATCTGTGGAGATTACAAGGCTACCACCGAAAATATATTAAATTGCTGGTCCCGAACTATAGCCCATAGGGCAACCTGAAAAGAAATTGTGAAATATACTTCTTCCCAGTATGTGCAGCCCAAAGATCCTCAGCTGGAAGTCTGTGTGTGTGGTGCACCCCATTCACAATCTTGGGCATATTTACTAGAGCAATGCAGTGCATGTAACCAATGTTGCTGAACTGTGTTACGCTAAGGGGAGAGTGTAAAACAGGGTCTTATAAGATGCTGCTGCTCTCTTCCTCGGTGCTTGCGGTCCTTAATGCTGGCTAGCACCTGCATAAACCTTAGCACCATGATGCAAATGTCTGTGGATGATGCATAGCATATGTTTTGTACTGGAAGGCCGTTCTTCCAGTACAAAACAATAATTTTTGTAGAGAGAGCTGCGCGACAAAAACCAAGAGTGATAGCTTGGGAAGGCCCACTTAACACCCATGGTTTGACCCCGTGATGGAAGTATGTAAAACACTATTTGTGCTTCTTTAAGCCTACCTTCCAGCACAAATAAAGTTTTGAGCTGGAATGGTAGATCCAGATTTACTAGCACTTGGGTTGTCCTTGCATCATGAAAGTCCACACAAGGCAACTCAAGGGCTTAAGTGACATTCACAAAGCCAAGCTAATCGATATTTGTATAGCCTTGCATCACTTTCACCTGCAAAGTAATGCAACTCTGTGCCTTGCACTGCATTCATTGTCCTGCATCAGGAAGGTGTTACATGGATGGAGCATTGGAGGTCTTGTGCATCCATTCATGCTTTTTGATGAAAACCCAGACTCACTAGAATCAGTAAACCTGGGTTTGCGCCAAAATTATGCACCTTCCAGATCTCGGTACATCGTGCTGTGTGTACCATCCCTTTTAATGAAGAGACAGAACCTCTTTTTAGATCTCGTCTAAGACAGAGTGCATGTGCTGTCACTTGTGAGAGATATTGAATACAACCAGGGGCTTGGAGCCTGCCCATTGTTTACCATTCAATGGCTCCACTGTCACTCTTAGTTACTGCCTTCTAATTGGCCAGCTCATACCGGCTACACTTCCTCTTCTTTCGTGTGAAGCATACTCGAGGTGCTGATTGCTGCATCATGATTATGGTCTTTCTGCTGTTTTTGCTGTGACTGAAGTACTATTTTTCCTTTGTCTTTCTTCTTTGTGTTGTGTTGCTTATATACTCCCATCTCCATTTTTTGTGTTGCTTTTAATCCCCTTGCATCTTAGTCTGTGTTACTTTTGAACCCGACCCCTTCTCCCCTCGTCTGAGTTGCTTTTAAATGCCCTCCTTCCCCTCTTTTCCTTGATGCTTTTAAGCCCCCGCCCTCCACTCTTTTGTCTATGTTGCTTTTAAAAACCTCATTCCTGTTATCTGTAGTGCTTTTAAATCCCCTCTCTTCCCACATTGTCCATGTTACTTTTAAACTCCTTCCCCCTCTGTCTATGTTGCTTTTAAGCCCCCTCACTCCCTCCCTTTGTTCATGTTGCTTTTAAACCCCTTCCCTCCCCCATTTTGTTTCGTTCGACCCCTCTCATCCCCTGTTGTCTGCTTTTAACCTCCTCCCTCCCTCCGCCATGTCCACCTTGCTTTTAACTCCCCTCCCTCCCTTGTCTTTTGCTTTAACCTCCGCTCCATCTAGTCTGTGTTGCCTTTAACCACATCCCCTTGTCCACTATGCTTTTAACCTTCCCACCACCGGATTGTATTGCTTTCAAATTGTCCATTTTCCTTTTAACCACCCCCTGTCCATTTTGCTTTTAAACTCTCTCTCCCCTCGTCCGTGTTGCTTTTCATCCCCAATAGCTCTTGCATAGGCAATACCTATTGACTTTGCCAATGTTTGTTGAGAAGTATGAACACTGCTTATGATGGGATATGAAATTCCTTTCCTTATTACCTGTCCCTCTATACAACTCCAGGGGTCGAACCTTCCCCCAGTCCTGTGATCTTGGCAACTGGTGGTATCCAGGAACCAGTGAAGTAAGCTTCAACAAATCAACATTTAATAAGACCATCTCTTCAAATGGATGCTAGCCCAGTGATTTGCACTAGCAGTGGGTGTAACTGGTGTAATTCTCTCTAGTGTAATTACTGCGCAATTACTCATAATTATGTGTAATTGTGTGAGAAGCATTATCCAGCATTTAGCGCTACTTTCTTAATGCAAAATGCACTGTTGTGTCCACGATGAACCAGAGGATGCATTTTGCTCTAAGAAAACATTACTACATGCAACAGGACACGAACACCAATAGCCAGCAGCCGCTCGCTCTGTCTTAAATCGTCGTTCCTGTGCTCCTTCGGTAGGAATATCGCCTCAAATTACTCTTGATTACTCAAGCTGCCGTAATTGCATCACAAGAGTAATGCATAATTACTGAAATTACTCTGATTACCCCAGTGTAATTAAAAGTTCACCCAGGCCTAGTTTGCACGCCCGCTGCAGGCGCAGGAGTGTAATCTGCAGAGCACAGGTAGGTCACAGCCAGCTGGGTCAACTCAGCCTTATAGCACATTACATAGTACATAATTCATGCTGACATGTTTCTAGACTTTCCCTATTAGGCACGATAGGTAATTCAATTTCATGATGCTGAAGTAACTTCCCCGGTTCACACAATCTTCTCACAGCGGACAGGTTCATTTATGTAGCGCTTGTTACAAGCACTTAACCGCGTGTAAGAACTCTGATTTTGGCGCGAGATATCTAATGATCGGGAAGAATTTAAGACTTGACCAGGATGACATAATGTCATTACGTTACGAAACCTCCTTGATATAGAGCTTAAATTACCGTTTAGCCTGTGTCTAAGCACTACCTAGGGACATGAAGTGATGTGCCCAAGATCACGCTCTTTTGTCAAGTTATTCAGATTAGTTTTACAGCGGAAGGGAGCAAAAAGAATAAATACTTGACAGTTTTTACACGAGTGTCTGGTGCTTTTGGAGTTGCCTTTAACGTGCTGTAAAGCTTCACGGCCACCCACAGAGCGCTTTGAGTCACTTTAACTTTACGTTCTGAGACACAGTCGGGCGAGGTAGGTTGTGCAGGGTTGGTAGAAACTGTGGACAATCTTAAATAAAGCGGTGGAGGGAGGGTGCTGTGTAGACGCCTCTCTGGGTCTGTACAAGAAAACATGGGCCGGGTATGTCTATCGAGCCTGAATCTCTTTCATTTCACTTAATGGCTGTCAAAGGCTTGTACAAACACGGCGGATATCGGGTGTTCCCCATACAGTGGGCGGTTGGTTAGACTCAAAGACTTCGTAGCGAAACTGTATGCTGTGCCATTCCGTAAATGTCATTCGTCTATGATCTGCTTGTTCCATTAAAAAATCTCAGTATTTGCGATGTATGTCTTTAAAGAGAATAATAAAAGATGTGCGCCGTTTATTTATCGCAGGCTCTCTGCATAGAAAGACCCCCTCTTAGAAGTTATTCTCCACCACAGGTGGTTCGTGACAATGTACTTTATTCGCTGGTTTGATTTAGAAAGATGCTGGGTACGCGCTGGCCGCGTAAATTATAAACTCCCCTCCGCTCCTACACGCACAACTTCCCCTACCTTGAGATCAAGTGGAAAGCACATTTGAGATCTTCATCCGCAGGCGTTCACTTCCACCCACGAGGCAAAAACTCCGACTATGGTAATAACCAAATTAAACTACTTTAAAAGCGAGTTTATAACTCAAAGACAATGTTGTTTTTGAAATTGCAACCTATAAAATATTTATTGTCGTGGCGCATTATTTTTCATCTCAGTGCTGCTCGTTTTGCCGAGCCCTCCCTCATTTACAACTGACCCAGGTAGAACCAAGAGCGAATCGTGACCAAGTGGGTTTTGCGCACGAATCGGCATTATGAGTTGTGCGCACATTTCTTCCAGACCCTTTGATGAAAAGTAGTGCCAAAACATGTACGTTTATTGGCGTGGCGCTTGACAAGGGAAGCGTTCTCTACAGTGCATTACATTGAAATATAGACGTGCAGGTCCTCACACTTTGGAGTACCTTTTACTTCTAAGAAGTGCTGGTACTCGCTCAATAAATACATTGCAGCAGAGCTGAGAAGTGCAGGCTCTCTCCGTTGTAAATTAAATAAGTGCAGGCACTGAGTACCGGATAGCACCTGAACGTTTAAAGCACTGGTTGTCTAGAGAGCCGATGGCAGGTGTGCTATCTCGAAAAGAACTATTACCGTATGAGCTGTTGTAGGTTGAAATATTTGAATGCATTTTGAAAAACCAATGTCCCACTCTTTCCTGGATAGATGGGTGAATGACACTTATATAGCACACGTTACCGTCACGCATCTCTGGGTGATTTCATCCTGCAGGACTCTGAAAGGGAATGTAAGCTCAGCTTTCAAGGGTTACCTGTCCCCTCGGCTGGATCCAGCTGCCTGCAGCTCTCCATGTCAGGCTTGTAGTGTAAAGTCACTTGCCAGGCACACTTACGATGGCCAATGTGATTTACATTTCAAACTCAAACTAATACTCTACTGACACTTCCCCAGCCCTTTCGCTTTTCAGAGGCACTAGCTTTTTACGCGACTACCCAGCTCTGCTTTTAGATGCATGTGTCAGACACGTGGCGGGTCTGCAGCAGCCCAACGGGCCTGTCTGATCTCCCAGAATGTGATACCCTAAAGTGCTATTTTAGAGGCTCATACTCTGTCCAAAATGATACCTTTCAGAGACACTAGTCTGTCATGAGACTCTGGGACTCTGCCCTAGCTCCGATGGCATCAAAAATATTAGTTATGAATCTCTGACCAGCAACCTAGCCATCGACCTCGGCTATCTTCATGGCTAAGTAGTGGGATAGTAACCGTCCCAGGGGCCCCAAACTCTGTCACAGTCTCTCGAAGGTGGCAATAAGCCAGTCCACTGGTTTCTCGCTGGAGCCTCTGCCTCGTCCCAGGTATCTCAATTCCACATACTCGAACCAACCGCGGCACCTCCTGTTCAATAGGAGGACTGGCCTGATACCTTAGTGATTCCGCCTCAGCCATAAGGCTCTTTCACAGAAAACCTGTACGCGGTGCTTAATTTGTGCATGTTGTTTCCGGTGCGGAGCACCTGCACTTATTTGTGAGGGCCGGCGCTTAATTTTCTGCCTCAAGCATTTGGTGCGAGCAAAAGACATATTTGGGAAAGACGGAGAAAGAGAAAAACGAAAAAGCGTCACAAAGGGAGAGAGCAGAAAGCTGCAGGAGTGAGCTGAAGGGGCAAGGAGTGGCTGTAAATGGATTGAAAGAGGCCTGAGGTGGCTTCAGGATTATGCTGCCACAGTATTCCCTGTTCGCACATTTAATAGCAGCAGCCGCGTATGTAAGAGGAAGGCCTTGGGCACCGGCACGTTTTTATTTACAAATTAAGCACTGCCTGTACATTGACTCTACACAGCTACGCCGGCCTTTCAGAAGTCGTAGCTTTACCCCAGCACATCCCACCTACCGGGACACTATTCGCTCGTCCATTATTTCACTGTGACCCTTCCCCAATCCTACCGGCCTCTGAAAGCCAGTCAGCTGTATTTACTGGCAAGTAGATGGATCCAGCCTCAGAGGCACTGGAACTCTCTAGTCTAGTGTCTAGCTCCTTTTCAGTAGTACCTTTATGAGGCACTGGCTCTGATGCAGTCTTGTCGGCCTTTCAGAGACATTAGTCTGTCATGGCACTGACTTTGCCCCGACTACAACAGACTCTGAAAAGTGCTGGTTCTACCCCAGTCCCATGTATCTTTTTGGCGACTATGGGCTTTTGTGTGAGTGATTCAACCACAGCTATTCCACTTTTCCGAAAGGTAATGGCTGTTTTACAACCCTAACAAGATCTCAGTGGCACTTGCTTCACCCTCGTCCCGGTGGAGTTTTAGAGTCACTAGTCTCCATGTGACAGAGTGTGCCCCAGCACTAACAGGATATCATTGAAACAGGTTTTATCCCAACCTTAGTGGTGCTTTAACATAACTGCCAAGTTTGCTTAGGCCCATTCGTGAAGTGCTGCCACAGTCCAGGTTTTTATTTGAATTCTGGGATTTGTAGTCCGGTTTATGTCATTATAAAATAGGACTACAATCAGTGCCTTAAATGGGCCGGTACTGTCCGGTACTGAGTACCGCCACTTTTTTATTTTAAGAGGGAGAGTACCGGCACATCTCAAGAGAAACGTAATACTTTTAATTGGAGAGTATCGGCACTTCTCGGAAACAAGCAGGTACTCTGGCAAAGAGTACCTGCACTTTAATTTTTCAATTTCAAGCACTGATACAATCACGTACGGATCTGGGAATTTCGGCAGCTAGGTATAAAGACACCAGTTTGCACGTGGCGACGTTTGCTGTAAACTCTCACAGGACCTTAGAGGCACTGGCTTTACCCAGCCCCGCAGGTGTTTTAGTGGCACTAGCTTCTATGTAACAAAGTCTGCCCTAGCCCTAGCAGCTGCTCAGAGGCACTTGTCAGCCCTACTGACCTTTTATAGACATTAGTCTGTTGATGTGATGGAGTCTGTCCTAGTTAGAGGCAATGCCTTTGTTCCAGCCCTACAAGCCTCTCAGAGGCACAGACCCCGCTCCAGTATTTCGGCCTTCACAGAAGTGCCGGCCTCCGTGATAATCTAGCTCTGTCCCTGTGCCCGAAGTGAGTCTCGGCCAATGCCCGCCTTGCACTTGCCAGCTCAGAGAAGGGAGTCACCGCTGGCGCTCAGAGAGTTCTCAGGAACAGCAGAGCACAGCCTCCCCGGCCCCAGCCACGGAATGAAGAACTGGCAGGACACGTGCGGGTGGGCGTGGCCAAGCTCAGGAGGCAGGACAAGGCGGCCTATAAAAAGCCAGCGCGTGCCAATATCAGCTCAGAGCACCTGTAGCTCAGCACCCAGAGGAGCCATTACTTACATTCTCTCTCAGGATTACCCGCGGTTTCGGACATGGCACACAGACCGGCCAGCGTTCTCTCCATCGCAGTGGTGCTTTGCATCGTGCTGGAAGAAGGTGAGTTCAGGGAGCCTCCATGCATCATTAAGGGGGGGTTCTGAGAGCAGGAGTAAGGCATGAGTCGTTTAGAAGGGTTGCTGGTGCCGGGACACTTCATGCATACCTGCTAGATATGAAGAAGGGTGTTGGAAGTAAGGGTACTTACTGCATGCATATACATGTCATGGATAGGATAGTCTGGGGACAGCAGCACTGCATACATAAATATATACAGGCTATGTATAGTGGTTTTGGAGGCGCACATCCCTATGGATGCATGTGGCAGGGACACTGAATGCATACATGCCAACCATGTGGTGTTGCTCTACGCAGATGCTCCGCAAGCATGCACGACACATATAGATAGGTACATAGCGGACACACACACACATACATGCATGTGGTAGGTGCTAGGCAGTAGCATTAGTTCGTCATCTACAGATAAATGTAGGGGGCGCAAGGAGCAGGAGCCCTGGAACAGATGTCTACACGAGATGGGATCCATTCATATCTGTATGTTGAGGTAGCAATGAAGCTGCGTGCGTTATGATAGACAGATCCACTGAATGTTCTATAGCGTGTAATATCCGAGTGTTGGTTCGCCAATAAAACACTAATGAAACCGCATTAGTTTTGAGCCTGCTGACAATATATTTTTATATAGCCACGTGGTTTTAAGTGTACTCTGCATGGATTCATATGATTTTACAGTGTAATGCATTATGTTTCTTTGATGATTTAAAGCGGCTCCACGGCGTGACTGCATCTTTAGCACCGGTTAGGTTTCACTTCAGGCATGTGATTTGTAAACTGAACACTGCAGACTGCTCTCCTGTAACGCCCGAAGGCCTGGTGCGGGGTCAGTAGTATGGCAGATGGAGCCTTTAAAGTCATGCCTCAGCCAGTTCTACATGTGACACCCGGTTCCCCTAGAGTTGCACACTCCACCGCGCTGCGCGGCAATTCTTTTACGTTTGGAGGGAGCTACATAAATGTCCGTACTACACTCACGTTTTCACTGCTACTCTAAGATGGAGACTACCACCTCACCCTGAAGACGTTAGTATCTATGTGTGCGTCTGGCTTGGTACGGATACCATTGTAAATATCAATTTTTGTGAGCACTCAATACCGGTCTTTGTCGCGTTTCTACGTCAAGATTTTGCAGATTGGGGGATTTAAGGATAGTGAGACCATACGATTTGCTCAGGATCACACAATTTTCTCAACAGGGGGAGCTGAGATTAGTGCGCATATCTGCGTTGTGACAGTGAAAAGGGGTCAGTTATATAATGCTGCATGGATGGAGTACAATTCAGCCCTCGGAATTCTCAGTGTTTTATGTTTGCCCGTTTATTTAATGTTTAGCGTTTGTAATTTAAGCACTGATCTGGGCAGTGAGCGTGTTTTTCTGAAAAACTCTATGGAAAAAAAAAAACACGTTACACTGTAAGAAGATACAGAATGTGTAGTGTGCTTTATAAAGCCGAAACTGAGTTAACAGGTAAACGGAGACATTGCCCTTAATTTAGGGATGTCTGTGTGTACAGCTACACAGAGAAGGGTAAGGCTACCCATGAATGTGACGACTGCATATGCAGGCACTCTTAATCTATACTGAGCTAGCTGTGCTTATGTGTGCGTGCATTAAAAACAATGCACTAAAGCGTGTATCGTTAAACGTTGTCGGGGTGTTTGTAGCGTGTCTACAGTTGTATAAACATATTCTGATAGTGGTGCACCCATTTGGTGAGGAGTTATGTATTTGAAGGGGAAGTAAGAGTGGGCTGCTAAACTGAGATTACATCTCCTCCTATGTTCGTTTTATAACACCAGTTAAATAGATAGTTCTTAACTAACCTGCCTCTAATCTTTTGCAGAAAGAAATATCGTCCCAATCTCTATTGCTTAAGGGGGCGGGGCGGATATAGCCATTCATCAGCACTATTGCCTTGGCCAAATATAAAAACCTGTTACATAGCTCCAAGAAATGGGTGAACGTACGCTTTCTAGAAGGGGAGATGATGTGTTGTGGTACGCTGCGTCACCCTTTGTAATGTATGTTGCCTGGTCGGAACGTAAGAAGGACTCCATGTTGAAAGGACGCGGGAACTATCAGGTGCATTTAGATGTCCGTGTCTGTCAGTGTTCTGTGTGCTGCGTGGTTATCAGTGCGTCGTGATGCTTCTGCTTTTCTCTCATGCGTCACACCCCTTGCACTGACGGCCGCTTGAGGGCCCCTCAGTGCAGCGCGGCTGCAGAAGGACTAGACCACATCACGTGACCCGCACCGCCTTCTTCTCTTTGCAGGTAGAGGGAGCCCCTTCCCGGAAGCAGATCTGGCCCCGGCCAGCGGCACGAGACACCTGCGCACGAAGAGGTGTTCCTGCAACAGCTGGCTGGACAAGGAATGCATCTACTTCTGCCACCTGGACATCATCTGGGTCAACACCCCTGGGTGAGTGCCTGTGCCAGCGTCTCAGTCCCTACTCCTACCCCACCCCTAGGTACATGGCAACCTCCTACTAATGCGCACCGCGACAACCAATGGTTTTAGTATACAGAGGTACACTAACAAGGTATACCGCCCATGGTCCTTAATCCAAAATCCCGGGGAGCGTCCGAAAGCGCTACATTACGATACACATATAGATCCTATGTGGTCTCCAGTTAGACACTCGCTTCCGTCTTGCTTGTGTTTTCCTGTTCAGTGTCAGGCCTTACAAGGATTGCCGTGGGCACGAAAGGTGCCAACTACCAGACAGAAGACCCAAGTTGGCCACAGGGTCTCACAATAAGGAAAAACACACTAACGACTCATCAGTTCCTCATGAACGCCAGGGCAATGGTGGCAAACTGAAGACCGCTCCGAATTCGTTAGTTTTATGGGCAATCATAATATTCCAAGCTGATGAACACACTTTAACTCAAATTTAGTTTGATTACAATTTACAAACCAGAGTTTGTCTCTACACGACTGCAATAGTGTGGAACGAACGCCGTAACATTTATTAAATGCATTTTTCTCGGTGCTCTTTTCAACAAACCACACAGTACATTGAGGCCCCATCTGGCTCTCTGACGCGATGTATTCATTCACTAAACATGTTTTTTTCATGGAACATAGCCATTGGTTCAGTAGAAAAGAACCAGCTGAAAGGCCGTGTGCCGCACGTTCGATTTGAATATATATTTCAAAACCCCAAAAGCATTTTCTTGTGTTCACATTGCCTATTTAACCTACATCGCCACTCATCCCAGCCTGTTTTTAGTGTATGCCTAACGAGCATCGACTGATTTCGTTTTGTAACTGCTCTTTTTCAATCACACGCATTCTTTAAGTTAGGGAACACCCTTTTCTTAAATAAATAAATTAACAAATTCTGGTACTGGGCTATACGGTTTTTTCCCACCAAGGCTGTCATAGCCAAAGGGAGTACTTCGCAGAATGCAGTGTCTCCAAGACATTTCTCTTCAGCAGGAGACTACAAACCAGGGCCTGGCACATCCTGCCACCTGCTGTTCGGAATGTGCTCGGCATGCGAACGAAATAAACACAAAGCAGGAACAAATGTGTATTTCCGGTACAGAAAGTATGCAGCAGATGCGTACAACTGACTTGCACCTTGAAGGGCTGCAAATAACTTTTTTTTTTTTTTTTTTTAGCAGGCATGTGTGCTTTACACACCCACATTTTACATAGCAAAATGGTGCACTGACTTTGGATGTATCCTTATTTTCCGCATGTACTTAACCCAAAGAGCTAGGCCATCAATCGGTCTAAACCATATTACTAATTCCTGCTCACTTATGGGTTTTTTCCTCCATGACGGATCAGTAAAGAGGTGCCTAGGCACGAATTAATGATGGTAATAAAGTAATTTAATCGGGTCCTTGAGCAGCACTTTTATCTCGCTGTCAGCAAGCTGGTTATTAGTCCGCCCTGTCTGGCAGCGGCACAGGGAGGGGATTACGCGGAGGTGAGGCGATGTTTACTACACTCCGCGTCCAGAAGAGCGCAAATATTAGCTCAGAGCAGTAACTGTCACCGGCTGGAGGGAGGAGACGCACTCTTTCTTCTGAAGGGAGGCTATTTTTAAATCCCGGCATATCTCAGCGTCAAGGCATCCCTTTTGTGTACCCGTGTGACTCAGAATAGAGATTAAAGTGCCTGGACTGCGAGCGGGTGCTGAACCGGCGCTGCAGCCAAGAGGGCCGGCTGAATCTGTATCAAGAAGACAAACAAGGGCTTTTGAATCTACTTCCGTTTTCAGCCCAGTGGCGATACTTCGATAATTTATCGAAACATCACCCCGAGAAATATTTGATTATGAATCGATTGCTTCCAGTACAACAATAAAAATACAGGGTATCTGCGATGAGAATATGGGTCAGGAAAAAGTGCCTAGGGAGGCCACAGAAACGAGTCGTTAGCTGGTGAAAAACGTGCACATTTGTGTATTCGCAGTTTCTACCTCGACGATTCCGAGCCGGGCGGAGGTGGTGGGGGTCCTAATATGGGGACCGTCAGTTTTTTTAATAATCTGTTTGTGATGAAAGTGATACAATCAAATTATATCTGCGCTCGGGACATATAATATCACTTGTTGTTGCAGTAATAGGTGTTAAGGTATTAGAACTGAGATTGCCAATCAGTGTATTACAATTCTGAACATTTGTAACAATATCTAAAAACAGTAGCTTTGGGGAAGTGCTATAGGCATTCTATTGTGTTGGACTGTAATTGTATTGTATTATAATTCAATCTGTATAGCGCTGTTAACGTCTGACCAGGCCTCGAAGCGTTTTATTGAGATTCATTACAGAGTGTTTGCAGTTGGGCATTTTAAAACCAAGACAGGAGTTTAGTAGTCGGCGGTATCTGGCCTGCTCTAGCCTCACTTAAGCCAGTGAGTTAAAACTTAAATGGCGACGTGTTGCTTACAAACTTGACTCACTGGTATGAACCGCTACACAACTAAGTGGCAACAACTGGCACAGGGGCTGGGAGTGAGCGGGCAAGGACTGTCTTCTGTTTCTGTGTCGGGGCTGTAGAGCGATGTTAATTGGCGCCATAAACAGCGCTGAAAGGGGGGCAGAGTTTATTTGTCAGGAGCGGAGTGTTTGAGCAGGGTGGGGATCTGATTTTATGGCTGCAGGCCTGGTGGTGATTCTTACGGCTGCACAGAATTTATTGCATTCGCCCGTGGGATCTGGTCCTGTTTCCTCATGTCCCTCTCTCTGCTTGTGTTTCCACAGACAGACCAGTCCTTATGGCCTGGGCAACCCGACGAGGCGACGCAAGCGCGCCATCACCAGGTGCGCGTGCGCCAGCCCCAACGACACCACGTGTTCTGCGTTTTGCCAGCCGAAGCACAGGTGGGTACCGATGTCAACCTGTTTATCCCTCCCCTTACTCGTTTGCACCCTCTCTTTATTGTCTTTCCTCATCTTCCGCTCTGACGATTTCTTTCAGTCTGCTCTTTCTCTCTATAGATGCCTCCTTTTTTTTAAATTCTCAGCGATATTTTTCTCGTCCAGTTTTTACAATGTCACATGTTCTGAATCTTTTTTTTTTTTTTACCGTTCGTGCTGCCACTTTTTATATACTGCTGATTTCGTTTTCTCACTCGCACATGCTAACTCATCCCTCCTACTTGTCTTTTTACTTCTTTCAACTTTTCTCTTTCACGCTAGCTTTCTTTTTTCTTTCTAACCTGTATCTCTACATATCTAATTTTTTGAGTTGCATATGTTATTGGGCAATGTATAGAAGTCGAAATAGTTAGCACTAATACGTCAGGAACTTGTGAGCAGCACAACCAGGACACCCTAAAGCATGCTGGTAATGTAGCATACACAGACGTCACGGTGTGCGCCAGCTGCTGTTCACATAATCGAAGGTGATATGTTCACTTTAAGCTAGGCTGCACTGATTCAGTAGCTCTTGAATGCTCCACTGTGATTGGCAGTTTGGCCAGTGCCTCTTATAACCAGGGTGGGACTGGACTTCGACAGAAAATAGTCTAGGGCACCAAAAGCGTCTTATTTTTCAATCACATAGCTAAAAAGTGGCTCTTATTCGAGATTTGTAAAGAGACATTATAAACGTGTTTTTCGAACAGGAGACTGCATGCACGTGTTCTTCCCGTAGAGAAACCAAAGGTAAAAAAAACGACCCCAGACCATAGAACAGGCCCACGAATAACCACAAAACGACCCACACAATGACTTGTCAGACCTGAACTACGTCCACCGCCTGATTGCCCCACATGCCAGTCTGACCCTGCTTATAAACCGGTTGATGTGTCACAAAATCAGCCACATGTCAGGCGTTTGCTGACTTAGACCTGACTCTGCTCCAGCCGAGTCAGCCTATCAGAGTTAGAGGCACCTGCTTTTTGCAGATTTCTTAATATCCCCTCTAGGCCAGTCAGATTCTGGTTGATGCTTGGGCCTTCGCCCCTTCCCTGATTGAAATCCTCAATCAGGCATATTGTGGCCATTGCAAGTTCATATCCCACCCTCCCCCCTCCTGCCGACAATGAACCCTTCTTCCCTGCCTGCAGTTAGAGGGAACGGCCTGCGAGGCAGAGGCCTGGCACCAGCTGTCTGCAGGTGATGCTGGGCCAGGGTGTGGCAGAGAATGACTTTATCGTTGTAAATTGCATTCCTTTCAGCTAAGTGTTTTTCCCCTCTGCATGCTCCCACGGGTGGAGAGGTGTCGAAATAAGTCAGTTTTGATTATGCACTGAAAATACCAGAGCCGTAAACACACTGTAAAATACAGCAGCTATAAAGGGTAACCTTTCCCTGGCAGTTAATCTTGGCAGCTTTTGGCATCAGCTTGCATGTTATTATTGGATTCTCTTGCTGCTGCAAGGCCTGAAGCTCACAATTGCTCCTGTTTTTTTTCTCCAGCGGCAACATGAATACTACAGAGTACAAGAAAAAGCCAAAAACAGTAGGAAAAAGAGACTCGCTGCAGAACGGAGGCACAACGCTCCTGAGAGTTCTAAGGTAAGCACCCTAAGGTAGATGTGACAGAGTGTCTGTGTGCTGAAGGGGCTTGGCACATGCCTCAGACACAAATGAGTTGGTCGGACGGGAGAGTAATTAGCCAAAGTAAATGAGGCAACTACAGCTCTTTCCTATAGAAATCAGCACATGCACAGCTTTCCAAACTCCTGAAGGACAAGAGGAGAAGGAGCCGAGGCAGACAAAGGGATGCAGGAGAAGCCCTATCTGTGCCTCTGAGGGAGAAAAGTGTAAGCATTGGAAGGCCTTCCTGAGGACCCCGTCTAAAGCCCCTTGCAATTTTTTCCAGAGAAACTGAGTAAAATCCCCAGGGTAGACCTTTATGAGATTTATGGTCTAGTTCCCAAAGGGGGGTAAGGATCCAAGCATTGTTAGTAAACAAAGCCTTCCTTAGGAACCGGGGCTAGGTCCCAGGGTTAACATTGCTCAGGAACCAGTCTTAGACTTCAGCAAAGATCTTTGTGAGTGCAGAGCCTTGGGGAAATCCTTTCATAGAACCAAGCCTAGGACTCAGGGAAAGCTGTATGCAAACAGCATGCCTAGATCTTAGGCAAGATCTTCACCAGGAATCAAACCTAAACTTTAGGAAAATCCGCACGTAGGATGCTCATCTTCCTAAGAGGCCAAGAATAACCCGTAGATAAGGCTTTTCTCATTAAACAGGCTTAGGCCATAGGGTAGGTGTTCCTACGAATTACAGCCAATCCCTCATCCATTGTCTTGAAGTTCTATGCAGATTTCAGTCCTTAACTTCCTGCACCCTCAAGTCTGGTCTCTAAGGTGGGCCTAGGGAGGAAATGTGGGCCCATGGAGCTGCTTCTTCAGTACATCACTGTTGGGGCAAATGCCTCAGGAAGTAGTTTATGGGAAGTAATCTGAGTTCTGTTGCAGGCACACCCATCTGCCACACGATGTCAGTAACCAATACGATTTGAACTTATCTAGTTACAAAATAATGTAACCTTTGAATCACTAGGTGTTTGCCTGAGGCTATGTGATGACTTTAATGAAATATACTTTACTTTTCAAGTTATGTAGCCCCTAGCAGGGTTGAGATGGTTAGAAGGAAACAATCAGACTAATAGTTCTCATATCTATTTAAGGGAGTGAAGACTGACTGTTCCAGTGAAGAGCAAACACTGACCTTTTGATCCTTCTTTTTCAGGGATGTTGCATTTTCCAATTCTGTGCATGCAAAATGGAGACACGGTGTACAAAGGAGTTCCCTCCATGAGCTGCCATGGACGAGCCCTGTGTGGAAGAAGATAAGATAGAAGGAGCCAAAACCACCCCTTTTTATGCAAAATGTTCTGCAGTTCTGAAGAGGTTTCAGAGATTCATGCAGGCATCGAGAGGGGAAAGCAGCCTTGGACACAACACCAAGTCAGGAAGGCAAGCAGAAGTGCAAGAGTGGTGGATCAGCTATCGATTATCTGCATCGCGATGGCACCTGTGTGACAGAAGAGCATAGGACACAGATGCCCACTGAGATGCAACCACTTTGACTCATTAAAGATCTGCAAGTTGAAGACCAGGCATTTGAAGGACATCAGCAGGATGTGCCAGTGAGCTCATAGGAATAACTCATTTTCAGAGCAATCTGTGTGTCAGGTAGCATTTTGGAAAATTTAAATTACTGTTTTTACACTACATTGTGAATTTGACCAAATTTGGAAGGGGAGCAAAGGATTCTGAAACTATGTGTGCCTTCACTGGCTCTAAAAGTACTGAAAACCTTCCAGTGAGGAATTTTGACTTTGTTAAGGTAGCAAACAAAGACCGTTTCTCTAATGCTATCTTAGTGCATCTGCCTTGGTAAAAGTTTCTTGCATCTCAGACAAAAAATGGACTCACCTAGGATGTGACTCTAAGAGCTATGCATTGGGAATTAAGGACTTGCAGCAAACGCTGGTGGGCCTTCAGCATGCGGACCTCTATAGGGGACTAAGCAGGTGGATTTCCCAGTCTTGGCGTGCCAGTGCAGTGGCTATTGTCTACCAAGGGTCTTTAAGCTTCCATGTCTACTTTGCCTGAATACAGTCATTAAAGACTGGTGGCCACCACGATCACTTTGAGAGCCAATGGCCTCTTTTTATCGATGCATAGGAAGGAATACTGGACTTTTGGACTATGTCTTGATTGTGCATTTCATTGTATTTCCTCTGTGTTTTTTGGTTTAAACAAAAACCATGAGGCATGCTGCCCCGGCAGCTCCTAAGTCAGAAACTGTATGCAGGTCAAGCTTATTCTCTTGACTATAGGTTTGGTGGTCATGGTATGGGGCCATCTGGTTGAAGACTGTCTGAAAGGCTGCTGCCTTCGAACACCCAGTACGGTTGGTGCAATGTCAGTCACATATTAGGTGATGTCTGACATGAGTGACTATGCACATATTCCAATCACTCTCTGTGCCTTGAAAAGCACAACCCTTCAAAGTGCTTCTGGAAGTGGGGGTTGGAGAGGGTAAAACACAGGACAGTCATGCCTCTGCTTCTGATTGTCACTCATGCTGTTTGGCACTTTGGGGGGCATGGGTAAAGAGACAAGTGAGATGGGGTTGATCACCAGTGTCTCCTGGCACTTAGAATACAAAGCACTGATGTAGACTGCATTTTTGTATCCGAACACAAAGTATGTTTGTCTGTTGGGGGTGGGGGCAGATGAGTAGCTGGGGAGGGAGGTGGTGGGCTTGTCTAGATGGGAGGACTGGCAGGAAGTATCTTCTGCCAGATTGCTGCTGGAGGTGCAAACCTCAGGAATCCGAGACCTCTGTGAGGTTTTCGAGTGCCTTGTAATGGATATGATAAAATTAGCCAAATTCAGGGGCTTGTTAGTGACAAAGGTTCGCATGAGCTTTACAACGCTCATATTTCTGGAGAATTCAGTTAGTTCCTGAACTTAAAAGCATCCAGACATGGCCGAATTTAGTAAACGAGTGAAGAAAGGAAAGTTCTTTATCACTTTACACACACATCCCAAAGGCCAGCCTCTCTATGGGCAGATGCCCTACCCAGTACAAGAGCAAAAGCAAATATGGAGCTTTTTTCATAGTAGTATTAATAGTGATGCCATGAGTCTCCCATGACTCCCACCCCAGGCACACCAGAGAAATCAAACACAACAATTAGGTGGTTTGCACACGATCGCCTGATATGTCAAGTTGTGACGCTTGGACAAGAACCACCAGACACAAGACCTAGGATGAAATCATGAATGTACCCATCACCCCCACATAGACCTCTGAAAGTAGGGGCCTATCATCCATAAGTGCAGTAGCACTGGGGCCCAGAAGCCTGAGGGGCTCACTGAACCCTGATTGCTGTTGTATTTCAGAGTTGAAGCCCTTTGCCTCCTTTGTACTAAGGGCTATTACACACTGGCTATGCTACTGCCTGGTAGCTGTGGCATGTAATCGACTCTGCCCCAGCCCTATCAGAATGTTCCCGATTTCCATATAGGTCAATCTTCCTGTGAAGTTTTCACGGGTACCAGGGGAGCCATTAAGCCTCTCTCAGCACTGGTATGTAATTTGGTTTTAAGGCACATCTATAATGAAACTTCTAGTGCTGCCTTTCCAAACGTCTGTGTGTGTAAGGGAGTATAGGTGAGGCTTAATGAAGAGATGACTGAACATTTTTAACTGACAAGCAATGCCGAAAGGCTTTGTGTTTTTTCTGTCCTCTAAAACTTTGCACATTTTTTGATCGTACACAGCCCGCTACCGTGCGTCTCGCGAGCACCTTGTAATGTAAATTAAGGCACCTATGGGCGGTGTTGAATGCTACTATTTTTATCTATTTATATGTAAATTAACAGAATTTAATAATTTATTGCAAGTTATGCGGTGTATACATCCTCCAGAGCTTGCCTTTATTTATTTAACCTATAGAAATATTTTATATGCAAAACCTTTACTTTGTAATAAAATGAAAAATAAGAGTGGAGTGTTTTTTCTTCCAAATATTTTCTTGATGTTTTGTTCACAGGGTGTTGAAGCAGGTATAAAAGATAGATTTATTTCCTTTGTGAGAAATGACAGGTACTCAACCACCCAGCCAAACGAAAACCAGTAAAATGTTTTTTGGTGCACTTAGCACACTACAAAGGTATTTAGCAGGACATTTCTCATTAAACAACACATCAGCACCAAATGAAGTAACAAAATCTGTTATGTTATACTCACTTTTATAATACCCTATCACCTGTGTTGGTACTCTGGCGCTTTGCAGGGTTTTGTGGCTTGCCTTGAGGGGCCTTATTCGAGAGACAGGTCTACAGTTTCTTGAAGAATTCAAGAAGCGACGAAGAGGCTCTCGTGTGGTAAGTTTTTCCATGCTTTAGAAGCTATGTGTGAGAAGGCAGAACCACTTGCTCTGTTTTTGCAAATGGATGGTACCTGTGCTAGTGAGACCAGCTGAAAGCATGTGCTGATTTGTTTGGTGGAACCCTACATGGCTGTTCAGATAGCCAGGATCCATGTTGTGTAGTGCTTTGTATGTGTGGGTGAGAAATTCGAACTGTGCACGCTTGTATATAGGGAGCCAGTGTAGTTCCCTTAGATGCAGTGTGACGTGAGACTAGTGTGGGAGGCTAAGGACCAGTCTGACAACTGTGTTCTGGACTAACTGAAGACTTTTTGTGAGTTGGTTGATGTCAGAACTCCTTTCAGAGGGCTATGGGGCATGCAGGGGTTACTGGGCCCAACCATGGTGGTTGAGGCCTTTTACTCCTGAAGTCCCGTGGTCTGACACTACCGATTCTGAGTAACTGGGCCAGGTACATCTTCTGCACTTAACTCTCAGCGCATGGGTGGCCTGAGCAGTCCAAGGCTCATTCGGTGGGGGGGTGTGTACATGGTAGTGAAAAAAGGCTCACAACTAAACATGCATACAGCAGCAGTAAGAAATCATTGTCCAGTCAAATTCACTTTTATTTAAAAATCTTTTATTTTTCTACTGCTATTCACACAAAGGAAAAATACCACAACCACAAACAACTACACAGCCTTCCCCTATGTCAGGGCTCCAATGTTTAATTTGTGGTTCCCTGCCCCACTCACTCCTCGTGTTAAAAATTCTGTTTTTTCCCACTCACTATTTCTAACATACAGGGTATGACTAACTAGTAGTCCAAGTCTCAACAGTTCACTACAACTCAAAGTCAATAGTGATCCAGCACTACCGTGCTAATTTAGCAGCAAGTTCCCCTGAGATTGACAGGCTGGAAATGAGTCTTACCCACACAGAGATGGGAAGCATTCGTAGTTTCTCAGTGTGCCCCATCCGCGGGTGCAGAGCCTCTTCTTAGCAGTCGCACTCATGAAGCGACTGAAGACTCTCAGTGGCTACTCTTGTGGGGTTAGTGTTCGATTTTTCTCCCAATGGGGGTGGCTACAGCAATCCTGTCTAGGGTCCCCCTTTGGGGTAATAGTGCGCAGGAACTCCCATGGTGTTCTCACTTCTCCAGCAGGCGCAAAACAAGTTGCAGTCAATGGTGCTCCAGTGTTTCCCTCTAACAGACAGGGTCACTGCAACTCAGTCCACAGGGTCCGTTCCAATCAGCATGATATTCATCACAGTGGTCCCTCCTGTAATACGAGGTTGCCATCTCAAAATTGCACTGCAGTCTTTTGCACTGTGGCCCTCCTCGCATACAGGGTCACTGCCTCACTACTGTGCACGGGCTCCAGAATTACAAATGGCTAAATTCAAGGTGGCTTTCTGGCTTACAGTGGTCACTGACTACGTCCGGCACATGGCCATGACCTAGTCTGTGCAGCAGCCATTTTCTCACATCTCACACAGAGAGCTCATGCACATAGTCTACTCAACAGGGCTTACCACTAGACCTCCCTGTCAGTGAGGTAACTATACTTCCATAGTTCATGACAAAGTTCCTGGAAAACCCTGTGAGTCCAGATAATGCCTTCACTTCAGTCTGCTTAGTAGGCACTTCTCACTCCATCACAGACTGAATTATGGCATCGAACAGCCAAATGTTCCCGTTGCACACCTCATGCCTAAAATAGACAAGAGATGACTGTCCACTTACACTTGGTTGCTTTGATAGGTAGTTTTGCCTCATGTATCCACGCCAACACCTGTCCTAGTTATCCCAGATGGTCTTGCACTGAATTGCTGAACACCACAATGTCATCCAGGTAGTGCACACAGACCTAATCCAGCCCTATGAGAACATGGTTCACCAGATTCTGAAAAGTGGCAAGAACATTCTTCAACCCAAAGGGCATAACCTGAACTGATACAGTTTCTCTGCCATAGAGAATGCAGTTTGCTCCAGAGTGATCTGCCAATATCCACTTGTCAGACCCAAAGTGCTCAAGGTCTTAGCAGCACCTAATGGTTCTACAACCTCATTAGCTCTTGGAATTGCATGGGCATCGTTTTGGATACCTCATTGATGTTCCGGTAGTTCACACAGGACCGCAAGTCAGTAGACTTTTGCTTTGGTAATAGAACAGGCCTAGACCAAAGACTAAGAGGTCTCTCAATGACTCCCAGGGCAACATCTTGGCAACTTTTGCCTTAATGCATCTCTATGCAAGGGATGGGCGGCACTCACTGAGCTGCACTTTGGAATTCCACTGAGTTATATACAAATTCAGAAATACCATGGAGTTCTGCGAATGGGCAGAAATAGGCACATTGCACTTCTCACGCTGATATTTTTTTGTAAGTGCCAGGAGCTTGTTCCATGCTAAAAAAATATGCACAACAGCACCGCGCGGTTCCCCAGAGGGCGCTGGGTCTCAATTTGCTTTTGTTGTTGCTCAAGTGATTTTCTACTCAAGCAGCAGCTTTCTGATTGTGAGCAGTAGCTACTTCCTGCATTGCAGAAATCTTGCCGGGTGCTCTCCACGCAAATGAAAATCACGCCAGGGGATGACAAATCTCACTTGCTAACTTACCGTAGGGAGCTGAGTGTGAGAGGAAAAAAACTCCCACCAGGCTGTGGTTGGCAGAATTTGACTGGAAAGTGGCTAAAATTCCACCAACTCTGCCAGTGGAGCATAATTTATCACTTCCCCTACCATGGCCACCATCAGACATTCTTTACATCCTGACATTTACTAGTAAACTATCACCTGTGTCTATATCCTGCACACAGACAGCTGTCAACCCTGGAGTCAGTGAGAAGAATAGGACAAACCATCCTTTCACCTCTCTACATTCCCTCTGCTACCCAGGTGTTAACTCAAAGGCTAACTGAACCCCCTTCTACAGTGCCATCCTTCATGTCACTGTGCAGCAAGCCAGGAAGAGACTCACTGTCTTCCTCTACTTCCTCTGCCATAGCCATGGCATCCACTTTGTAATCTCTCCAGAGGTAAGGCTTCAGCCTGTTTACATGGAATATCCTCTTGGGTTCCCTTGTAGAACCTGTGTCCACCAAGTAGTTTACCTCAGAAACCTTTTGAACTACCTTGGATAGCCTACACTATTTTACCTCAAAAGCCCTGGAACAACTAGACTTTAGCACCACCACCTCCTGACCTTCGTGATATCCACCCAGCATAGCTTTCTGGTCCCCATCAGTCGTTGCCTGGCCTGAAGGTTTTTTTTTTGTCTGACTCATGTATTGCACCATCAACCTCCTGAGGCCAATCACACAGTCCACAACATCCTTCTTTGTAGACTCGGAGGTTCCTTCCCACCCTTTTCTGACTAAAGTGAGTGGACACCACACTGGGTGTCCATACAGAAGCTCAAAGGGACTAAACCCTACTCCTTTCTGTGGAATCTCTTGGTAGGCAAACAAGAGACATTTTAGGAGAAGTTCCCACTTCCTTCTGAGGTTCTGTGGCAGAATTTATGATGCATTTCAATGTTTTGGTAAACAGCTTCACCAAACCATTTGATTGTGGGTGGTATGAAGTGGAGAAGTGGTATGCCACCCCAGCTTGCTCCTTCGTGACTCCCATGTTCAAGGAGACAACGTTTTTTCCTGGCCATAAATTGCCATCCTTGGAAATCCACCCCTAGAAAAGATCCCCAGTGAAGCTCTCACTGTCACCCGGGCAGATGAGCTGCTCGTCAGAGGTGCAGCTTCAAGGCACCTGGTGGCGCGATTTACCACAACCAAGATATACTTGTTGCCTGACTGTGCAGGGGGTTGAGTGGACCAACTAGGTCTATTCCCACCCACACAAATGGAACACCCTTAACTGGCAAAGGCACGTCAGTGCCTTCGTCCTCCCTCCTGTATTACCATTCATCTGGCAAGTGGTACAGGTTCTACAGAACGGCTCTCTGTACATCCCTGGTCAATAATACAGAAATTCAAACATGTCCTGGAATTTCTAATTTCTATAGGGGCAGATTTATAAAAATATCATGTAACCAGCATCAAGATACTTTGCTGCACTCCTGCAAAAATGCCCAAGTTTTTTAAATAATTTCTAAGAGGCAGATACATAAAAATATCATACAACCAGGATCAAGATACTTTGCTGCACTGTGATGCGTGACAAGGAGAGGGCAGAAATGCACCATATTTAACATTATATGCTGTGTTACACTCTGCTCCTCACGTTGCTGCTCTATGTGCTGCCTATGCCCAATGCAGGTACCCTTGCACCGTGGTGCAAGGGTACCTGAGTTGAAGGCAGGATTGTTTTTTGGCAGTAAAGGGACAAAACAATCTTCAGAGGCTTTTTGCTCTTTCCACATACGCAGCAGCACATGTAGAAAGATGAAAAACTAGAAAAAATATACATATTTATTTTCAATACACCTCCCCAGGGAAGTGATGCATTTCCAGAACACCCATGGTATATTTGGGAATGAACAAAAATCCCTGGATGGGTAGTTGGGAACACCCATGCTCCATACATGGAACGCCTCACTGGAGGTGAGTAAACCAAGGCAGCAGCTTGTGCTGCCTTGTGTTACCCCATATTTACCAAAAAGCAGGGTCAAGCAAGGTGGCCTTGTGGGGCATAATAAGTCTAATTCTAGGTTTTGCATCCATTACACAGTGCAAGGGTGACACAAAACCTGTAATAAATATGCCCCCTCAGTATCATTGTAAGAACATTTTATGAACCAGTCACAACAGGAAGTACCTATGCACTAATAGCACCACTAGACTGTTGCCAATTCCTCGCTCAGAATTTAGCAGCTCACAATAAAATAGGTCATCCTCCCAGCCATTATAAGGTTTCACAACCACTCCTTTGCTGACCTGTTCCTGGCTTCCCTCCGAAGTCTCACAAGCATAGGGTACTTGTTAGAAATTGCAGGAATCACAATCCTAGTCAGAGTAAGCCAGATACACACTAAAAGTTAACCTGTGCCCACTCTCTGGCAGCTTGACACACAGCAGTCAAGCCTAACTTAAGAGGCAATGTGTAATGTATTGGTGCAACACTTCATAAAGTAAAACAGTGAAAACACCACATACAAGACACCACACCTGGTTAGAAAAATAGAACTTAATTTTGTGAAAAAAACAAGACCAAAATGACAACAATCCAATAAGCAGAAGTTGAGATATGAATTTTTAAAGACTAAAATGCAATACCTAGACCAGGTGAAGTCCAGAAGCTCAGGCCGACTGTGATGGAGCGGGTGTTGGATACAGTTCCAGTTAAGCAGAGTATCCACAGGGCCAGAAATGTACTGTGTTGGTGGTGTCAGGGATTCAGTACTTAAACCCAGTTGTGCCTTGAAGTGGGGAGACTTCAAAGGAAAACTTTGAAGTGCACACAGAGTGTAAATACAGGGGGTATGCAGCTTTTTGTGTTGGGACAGGCCCAGCCCTTTAAGGAGCAAGTGTCAACTCCTCCATCCCAACCAGTCTCATGAGATCCATCAGCCTGGTGATGGGCCACCAGGAAGTGAATGGCCCATCAAGCACACCTCAGCTCCCTTTGTGTGTGGCTGTCTGGAGGGAACGGACAAAGCTCATCTGTCACCCACCCCATATGTGTATTGGAGAGAGGGAGAAGGCACAAAATGTCTTAGGTAAGGAAAATGGCAATTTGCTATAAGTGGCATTTTCAGAACTGCAATTTAAAGTCTGACTTCACAATAAGTTGTGATTTTAAATTGTGAGTTCAGAGACACCAAACTTGAAAAACATATTTCTTCCACATTGGGAATTACACTTATAAGATGTAATAAGATAATCTCAATGCTATCCTATGGGAGAGTTAGGCCTTTCAGTAGTAAAACACAAATTTGGGAGAGTTTCACTACCAGGGCATGTAAAATGTAGACGTACATGTCCTGTCTTTTAAATACATTACACTCTGCACTGTGGGTCATATTGGGCCTACCTAGGGGTGACGTTATATGTATAAAAAGGAAACCTTTTGGGCCTGGCAGGAAGTTTACCTTGCCAGGTCTACATGTCAGCACAAAACTGCATATACAGGCTCTGCAATTGCAGGTCTAAGACATGGTTAGAGGGCTACTTAAGTGTATGGCACAATCAGTGCTGCAGGCCAGCAAGTAGCATTTAATTTACCAGCTACACTTTACTAGGGACTTATAAGACAATTAAATTTGCCAGTTGGGGGTAAGGCAATGTTAGCATGATTTAGAGGAGAGAGTACAAGCACTTTATGACTGGTTAGCAGTACTAAAGTGCACAGAGTCCTATAACCAGCAAAACGAGGTCAGAAAATGGAGGGGCGAAAAAAAAAGTTGGGGGATGACCACCTTAGGCTGTCAGGTCTAACAGCACTCGTCCTGTGCCTTGCAAAAAGCTCCCGGTGGGCTCTCCACCAGCTAGCAAACCCTGCAGCTCTGGAAGGGATTCAGACTCTAGCAACTGGTCTAGTTCAGGAAGCTCATCCTCCTCTCCAGAAGTGATGACCTCCATGGCCATTGCCTTCCTGGATTCTGCTTTTTTCTGCAAACTACCTTGTCCTAGTCCCTGCAAACCAGGAATGATCCCAGTCCTACTTTGAGACTTGTGTCTAGCCTGTGCTCTGTTCAACACAGCTAACATTGTCCAAGCCATAAAGGCTTCTGGTCCTAACACCAAGCCAGGGACAATATCAAATCATTGTCCAGGAGATATCCAGTGCCTTCCTATTTCCTAACTCCAACATCAAATATGGCCACCTTGCCACTGACTTGAATCACAACCCTGGCAAGCGGATATTCCATGCCCTCTCTACTGGCTACCAAATGTGTGTTCTTGATCCCGGGGAGTATCTCCACAGGCTTAAGTTACTTCCTCTCAACCATAGTGCAGAATGGTCCAGTATCCCTCATGGCTGGCACTTTCCTATCATTAATACTAATTTCCTGTGTTGAATATGATTCAGAGGTTCTAGGTCCCTCTTACAAATGTCCATAGCTACTAGGCTAAGCGCAACTGGCCCCCTCTCAGGTACATTTACCCAAATGTAACATGTGTGCTATCAGGGGTACTGCTGGGTCAAGGTCTTTCACCAGACAATCTCTCTAAAAGTATCCCACCTTGTGGCACTTCAAGCAAGTCACCATATGAGACTTGGAAAAAATGTCCATGTCCTCCCTCCGCTTGAAGCTCCTTTTCAGACACACCATTAATATTCCAGTGTTTTCTGGGCCTACTCGAGTCCCATGAGAATTAAGCTTGCCCTTACCCTCCACTTTGAACCAATCTGTGGAAAGTTCTTCCCTTTTGGCTTAGAACCATTCTGCTGTTAGCCAACTACTTGTCAACCAACTCTTCTTTGAATCCCTCTCTGTTAAATTATATAAGTATTGCCCTTGTGGGGTAGACCACTCTTCCTTGAGTCTCTGTCACCACCAACCAGTTAAAGGACTCAAAGACCTTGACCTCCACCCCTTCCACCCACTAATGCCAATCACACAATACACCATAAATACAAGTTTCAAACACAAGCCACCCGCTTTGTTGCAGTTCTAGCATCTCTGAAGGTACTGAGCTGGCTTGAGCCCAAACTGGTTAATCAGAGCTTTCTTTGTTCGCTCATATACCATTTGGTCTGCCAAAAGCATTCTCCCAATGAAGGCTGTTGTTTCTAATGTCATGCGCCTAATAAATACAGCTGCCTTTGACACCTCATTTAAAGCCTGCGCCTTATAAATGCCTTTAAAGCTCCCAAACCATTCCACAATATCCCGGACTTCCACATACACATGCATAAGCTCTTTTGGAACCTTGAATGTAGATGCACTTATCCCAGATGGAGTTGTCATTGCAACCATTCTATGTTTCTATCTCTATTGTGCAAAGTCCTTTGGAACCTTGAATCTTGAATGTAGACACACTTAGCCCAGATGGAGCTATCATTGCTCCCATTGTATGTTTCTATTTCTCAAGGACTATCTTTTCCCTATACTATCTTTCCTTTTCCTTCTGTTTTTACTCCCTTTCTCTTTGTTTCTCCTCCCTCTCTCACAATTTCTCCTCCGGGATCCATTCCTCATTTCTCTCCTACATCCTCTCCACGTATTCCCTGTGAGCTAGTGTTAACTTCTTCCTCTGTTAGTCTCTGGCTTTCTCATGTTCCTCAGGCTTAGGTCTATGAAGTGTCAATTTCAAGCTCAGGGTCTCTGCTAGACTCAATCCACCCTAGGGATTTACTCATGGAATTGGTGACAGTGGTCCCCTAGAAATTCGATGTGTTGTACATACCTAAGGTATTCTAGAAACTAAAGGTGGTGATTGTCTTGGTGAAACTTTGGAAAATGCATTAGGGGACACACTTGCCGTGTGTTCGAAATTGGGTGTCTAGTTGGCAGGGGTATACACCCTGTCCAAGTAGGGACCACAATCCTACTCAGGGTAAGTCAAATGCATCTAAACTACCTTTGCTCACCCTCTGGTAGCTTAGCACAGGGCAGGCAGGCTTAACTTAGAAGGCAATGTGTAAAGTATTTGTGCAACACCCTTACAATGATCACAATGAAACACCAAAAAAAGACTCCACACGGGTATATTATAAAAAATTAGATTTTTTCTGAATAGATCAAGATCAAAATGACAAAAATCCAATGAGCATTTATCCCATTAAGATGGGATCTGAGCCGGGCTGGCGTGAGGGCAAGAAGCAGGGTTTGCCTAAGCGCAGCTCACCAGTTGAGGAAGGCCAGCACATATAGCATGTCTCTGTCACGCAGCAGTGGCCCGCTCTGGAACTGCTCCAAAATCCTGATGAGACATGCAGCGAGCTCCAGCGAAGCCGCTCCAAGTCCAGATGAGACGAGTGGCAGGCTGCAATGATGCCACGCTGAAGTCTTGGTGCAAGGAGGGGCAGGTTGCAATGATGCCACACTGAAATCTTGTAGAGATGAGTGGCAGACTGCAACAAACCTTCACCAAAATCTTGGTTAAATGAGTGGCAGGCTGCAATGAAGCTGCTCTGAAGTTTTGTTGAAGGAAGCGGCAGGCTGCTATGAAGCTGCACGGAAATCTTGATTAAATGAATGGCAGGCTGCAACGAAGCAGCACTTGAATTCTTTGATTTCTGGACACCGGGTATAGAATGGGGGGGCAAGTCGGAAGCCCTTGGATTAACTCTGGGGTGGTGGTTCATTCTTGGGTTGCAGGGCGGAGATCAGCAGGGCAGCTCAGCAAGGCAGGTCAGCAGTTTCTTGAAACTCTCAGGCACAGCAAAGTGGAGATCCTCCAGCACAGTAGTCTTTACTCCAGCAGAGTTTCTTTGAATCCAGAAGTTTCATGATTTTTGTGGGTCAGAGGCCCATACTTATACTAAAAAGTTTCTTTGATGTGGAGGATGATTTCAAAAGGTTTCTGTAAAGTGCACAGGTCCTCCTTTCAGCTCAGTCCAGGCTCCAGGCTATCAGTGATGGGTAATCACCCCCGTTGTGAGAGCTTTAGCTGCTACCCTTTGAGATGTAAGTTGGAGCCCTTCCCAACCTTCTCTGCAGGAAGACCCTTCAGTTTGCAGATGCAGTGAGTATCATGTGTTGTGGGTGTCTGGAGGGAATGCACAAGTGTAGCTGTCACCTAGCCCAGGCCAGACATGTACTAGAGATAGGCTGTAGGCACACAGGACAGAGAGGGCTTTGAAATGCCCACTTTCTTCATGTGTCATTTCCAAAATAGTGATAATAAATCCAACTTTACCAGAAAAGAGGATTTATTTTGACCATTCCAATGATAATATACATGATGCAGCCACTCCACTCTGATCAGAAACTACAGCTTAAAAGTATTATACGGATTTCCCAATGCTGGCCTATGAGAGTGGCAGGCATCACAGTAATGAAAAACGACTTTGGGAGTTTTTCATTGCCAGGACATGAGACTCAAAAGTACATGTCCTGCCTTTTACTTAGATGGCACCCTGACCTATTGGCTACCTAGAGCCTACCCCAGGGGAGACTTATGTGCAAGACAAGGGGAGTTTAAGGCTTGGCAAGAGGTTTTGAATGCCATGTTGGGGTGGCAGGGACACTGCACACACAGGCTCTACAGTGCAGGCCTGAGACATGTTTACAGGGCTACCTAAGTGGGTGGCCCACAAGTAGCATTTAATTTACAGGCGCTGGGTATATGGGATACCATTTTACAAGGAGTTTATATTTAAATTAAATATGCCTATTTTGAATACAACAATGTTACAATGTATTAGAGGAGAACCACAAGCTCTTTAGCACTGATTAGCAGTGGTACAGTGCTCAGAGTCCTAAGGCCAACAAAAAGTTACAGCAACAAAAGAGATGGTAAATGCAAAAAGTCTGGGGTAAGACCACCCTAAAGATGCCAGTTCTAACTCTGTGTGTCTGGGATAGATCTGTGCTAAAAGGATCCTAGAGCCTGAATCTACAGTGCACTCTTCCTAATTCGTACCATTGTTCTCCCCCAGAGTCAAATACAGCATCATCCCTTTCGCTTGGTATTTGAAAATGGTCCTAATTAGGGGTGGATGAAATTGGGAGAGTTTCATTCAGCAGAATTACAAAGAATTAAATAGAAATTCCACAAAAGTCTGTCAAGAAGTGGGCACAGCAATGTGCAGGGCATACCTCTTGGTGCCCTTAGGCATACCCTTCAATTCTTACATTCTTATGTAAGGGCACAGAGGGGGATGCACTGCGCTACAGTGCAATGCATACCCCTTGGTGCCCTTACATAAGAATTCCCTCTAGGGGATACCCCTCGGTGCCCCTATGTAATTATGTATGTGTGTATGTAACTACAGTGCAGAGCAGACCCCATAGTACCCTTACATATGTATATAAGGGCAACAAGGGTATCAACTCCAGCACATAGCACTCACATCTTTACAAACTTATCTAAGGGTGCATTGGGGCATACACTGCACTGCAGTAGTCTAAACAGAGCTGGAAGAGGAGCAGTCCCTCTATCTTTAAAAATCACTGCAGATTAAAGTTTATTCTGCAGTGCTTTGCAGAGATATAGGGACTGCTCCCTTTTCCAGACTGTTTAAAGCATTTACTGTACAGTGCTGAGCCAATTCCACTGGTGAAATGGTAGACTTAATTAGTAATTACTAAATTACTCCAATTCTGCAGGCAGAATAAAAAATTCCAGCCACCACTATTCCTAATTAAATTAGGAAGGACCTCTCTGTCTCTGCTTCTGGGAATCCTCCACCATTTGTCCTTACCTCAGTCCTTCATCTGATCTATGGACATGGTGCTGAGGTCAATTTCGAACCCTGTGTTTTCCATTGTCTATGCGTGTCACTCTTGTGCATAAAATAAATGGGACTTATTGTAATACTGATGCATACTGAAAATTGCCAATTTCACACCTGTATCCAGGCTCCTAAACATTAAGGCCCATATTTATACTTTTTTTGTTCCGCATTTGGGTCACTTTTTGATGCAAATGTGGCACAAACTTAGAAAATACAATTATACTTTGTAAATTTGCGCCTCTTGTGCATCAAGCAATGACGCAAATGTGGTGGAAAAAAAGTATAAATATGGGCCTAGGTGTTGCACTGCTTGCCGTCAATTGTCATAACCCCGTTTAAAGGGACGTGGGGCATACAGTGGTTACTGGGCCAAATGTGGGTGTTGTAGCCTTTTACTTCTGTTGTCCTCGGGCCCGACATTAGTATGGATTATGAGTAACTGGGCCACGTACCACTTCTGCACTTGACTTTCAAGGTGTGCATCGTCTAAGTCCAAGGCTCCCTCGAAGGTGAGGTGGATACAGCATAGAGAAAACTCAGGCTCACAACTCAACATGCATGCAGCAGTAGCAACAATTAATCCTTGCCTAGTCCAATGCTAACTGTTATAGAAAAAGAAAAGCATTTTATTTTCTACTGCTATCTGCACAAAGGAAAGATAGGACATTCACAACAACTACACAGGCCTCCCCTGAGGTTGAGGCGCTTGTATATCTTTGGTTGTTACCTGTCCCACTCACTCCTCTTTTTAGCAATTGTGGTTATTCCCTATTGATTTTTGCAACATCCAGGGTATACCCCATTAGAAGTCTGAGCAGTTTGAGTCTAAAGAGTCCACTATGACTCTAATTTGAAGTCAATAGTCTTTCGGCGCTACTGTGCTAATGCAGCAGCAAGTTCCCCAGGGGCCGTCAGGTCCAAAACCAGTGTGTCCCACACAGGCATATGTGAAATGTTCAATGTACCAGGGTGTGCCCCATCCATGGGGCTGCGTTTAGATGAGTCAGCTGAACGTGGCCCCTGCAGCAGCACTCAGCAGGTGCAGAGTTTCTCACTCTCAGAGGCTCCTCCTGCAGGGTGTTTGGTTAGCCTCAAAGTGGGGGGTGGCTTCAACAATCCTGTCTGGGAACCCTCACGTGGGTGATGGTGCGTAGGTGCTCCCTGACCTTTTCTCTTCCCTGGTGGGGGTATAATAGGTTGCAGTACTTGGTGCTCCCTGGGGCCCCCCTTTGACATATGGGGTCACTGCAACTCTCAGTCCACAGACTCTGGCCTGATCAGCACAGTGATATTCTCCATGGTGGCCCTCCTGGAATACGGGGTCTCCATTTGTTGGACCTGTCAGCATTTGGGTGGTCTTTCCCCCAAACATTTTGTCTTCACCCCCACTATTTTTACTTATCTCATTTTTGCTGGTCTTAGTACTATGAGCACTTTACCACTGCTAACTAGTGCTAAAGTGCATGTGCTCACTCCTGAAAACATAGAAACATTGGTTTATAACGAATTAACATATTTAATTTACTTGTAAAACCCTAGTAAATTGGCACTATCTGTGCCCAATCCTGTCCTGTAAATTAAATACTAATAGTGGGTTTGAAATACTGATTGTACTACCCACTGAAATAGCACTTTAAATATGTCTCAGGCCTGCTGTTGCAGTCTGTGTGTACAGCCTTAAACCTTCATTTTGTCCTGGAAAAATAAATCATTTGTCAGGCGCAAACCTTTCTTTTTAATACACATAGGTCACCATAAGAGTAGGCCTAGAACAGCCCGAAGGGCACAGTGCAGTGTATTTAAACAGTCGGACATGTACTTTAGAGTTTACATGTCTTGGTAGTGAAAAGCTATTAAATGTGTTTTTCACTACTGCAAGGCCTGCCTCGCCAATAGAATAACATTGGAGTTACCTTGTTACATTTAATAAGCTGTAACTTCCAATTGCGAGCTGGTAGGCATGAGGAGTTTGATGTCTAAAGAATTGTAATTAAAAGCCCTCATTATTGGTAAAGTCAGATTTTTAATCACAATTCTGAAAATTCCACTTTTAGAAAGTTGGCAATTTCTTTTCCTATCCATTGGCTGTCTACAGCCGGATCCTGGGTCACATGACTAGGTGTAGCTGGGAGTTGGCCTTTGTGCATTGCTCCCAGACAGTGAGACAAAGGGAAGATAGGTGTTGGCAGGATGGGCCACTGTAAGTGACCAAGAGGAATGAACTGTCACATACAACACTTGCACATCACAAATTCTCTGCCTGAGCACTCTCACAAAGCGTCTGTCACTAGTTTATTGTGATGCCAAGCTGAGGCCAGAAAAAGGAGGAAGGGGCCGTCTGACACCTCAGGGTTGTGGAAATCTCTAGAAGCTTTTCCCACTTCATTGGAGGCACCAGGTATGAATAATGGCCCTCATACTCAAAAACTTCAGTACACTTCTGTACCTGCAGATACTCTGGCAGGAAGTTGCTGAGCTGCTGCAAGGACTGCCCATCTGCAGACTGCTGCTCTGAAGATCTACTGCTCTGCTGTCATGTTGCCTGGGTGAGAAGGACTTGACCTACATCTGTTGAACCCAGGATCCCAGAGTGACTCTAAGGGCTAAGTGCCTGTCTCCTAACTAGAACGTCAGGGACAGAAGACTCCAAAAACCAGAATCCTAGAACCCAGACTCTTCAGTCTGCGATGCTACCTCAGTCCTGGACACTTAAAAGTGGGCCTTAAGGTGCTCTGCCAGCCCATCTCTGGGTCCAGCAGAACAGACGTATCTCTTCCACTTCACTGCACAAGCCTTACCAGAACCGCAACATCACCTCTGTTGTAAGGATTCTCCCAGCCTAAGGACTCCGCATTGACCTCGCAGCCTTCATCGTAATCACCTCTGTGTGAAGCTTCCCTGGTGCAGGGCCTTGCATTACAAATATCTCGTTGATGGATGGCAATCTCAATGATGACCCAGGTTCCTGCATCACAGCCTAACAGTTCTTCAGAACAGATGCATTGCCACAACTGTGTGACGCGTTGTCGATGTCAGACTTTGCATCAGTGAAGATGACACAGGACCTCACATCGCCACTTGGCAGCTCCTAGGAACTGATGCATCGGCTCAGCTGCATGACGCATCCTTGGTGTGGGGCTCACAATGCTCTACAACTAGGATTTGAGGTACTCTTGTTCAGCTGGGCTAACTGGGTTCCTGTTCCCACACTCCATTGCGATCAGCGTAAGCTTGTGACTTTGTTTTGGTCTGGAACGACCAGATATCCACAGTTGGCACTTTGCACTTTTTAGCACTATTTTCACTGAAATCTTTAAAATGGCATACCTCCGGTTCTACTGATTGGATTTTTGTTGTCTAGTCTTGTTAGATTTATTAAAATGTAGTCTACTTTTCTCAATTGGTGTGGGTTTTTTCTCGTGTTGTGTTTTCACTTTATTGCTGCTTGAAGTGCAGCATAAATACTTGACACATTGTCTAAATTAAGCCTGACTGCTCTGTGCTAATATACCAGAGGGCTGAGCACAGGTTAATTTGGGGTTTGCGTGTGCCTCATCCTAACAAAGATTGGGGTTGCTGCTTCAGTAGGGTTTCATCACCCTCAACCAGTTACCCAGTTTCTTACAATCCCTCTGTCTGGATGGACAAGAGATTGTGCAGTTGTGGAGAATATTCCCTATATAAAACATTTTTTTAATGAAACTTTAATAATTAAAAAGTGGTTCTGACAACAATAAATTTGTAGGATGATAACAGGAATAAAATAAATTCCAAAGAAATCACATACTTCCCTTATTGGTGTTTTTAGAAGGATAGAGGGATTTAAAAAAAAGTAAAGGAATGGTTACATGAAAGGGCCAGGCGCACTGTTGATGTTAAAGTTAGGGACAGGGATTGGATTACGATTAGAGCCAGAGTCAGAGTTAGTTGTGAAAAGTGAAGGTGAAATCTCATTACAGAGTACATTTTATGAAGCATCTGCTTTGTTACTGATGGCTCTTCAGAGGTGGTGCACCATCATTGAAGGCCTGATTTAGAAAAGTTACCTACATTTCTGAGTAGTTTAGTCTTTGGAGTAACTTTCCTACTTTTTCTCTGTTTACACAATGCAAGTCTAAATTTACTCAAAAAATCTAATTTACATGTCTTCACCAAATTGAAGGGTCTGGAGTTTACAAACTCCATTTTGTAGTACAGTTTGTAGAACTACAAAAAGTGTTAAAAAATGCATGGGGCTGTTCACAAAGGTAACATACAGTTTTGAGTAAACATATGTTTTATTACGTTTTGTTGTTAAACAATTGTTCTAAAATTCGAAGAGTAAAGTTGCTCAAAAAGTGTAAGAGTAAATTAAGGCCCATATTTATGGAAGGTTAGCAGCGCCTTAGACCCATTTTTTTTTGGCACTAAAGCACGCTAACTTAACTCCATATTTATATTTTAAAATATTGGAGTAAGCACCATTTTTAGGAAACTCCAACCCACCTCGTGTTAATAAGATGCAAGGAAGGTGTTTCGTTCCTAAAAATAACGCTAGCCCCCCCAGCGCCATATTAAACTTCTGATGCAGAAACGATGAACAACAAGGAGGCGGGTCTAAATAATGGAGCTAAGCCCATTTAGCGCCATTATTTAACGCCTGGTCAGACCAGGTGTTAAAGTGCAGGTATGCCCATTTCCATGGAAGAACACCATGGATTGGACAAAAAGATGCCCACCCCAATCCCCAGCAACAGCACCACCCACACCACAGGGACACTACAGGAGGAGGGAGCCCATCCCAGGTAAGTTGCAGTTAAGTGTATGTGTATGTGTGCGGTGTGCCATTGGGTGCCCCTTACATGGGGCCTCATGCCTAGTGCTGGGTATGTAGGGCATGCCCAGGGAACACTGGTCCCCTGAGTTGGGCATTGGGCGAGGGGTAATGACTCCTGTCTATGCTTAGACGGGAGTCATTTTTTGGCTGCTTATGCATCACAAAATTATGCTAGGCTGACTAGCGGCAGATATTTTGCAGCTAACCAGCCTAACGTAATTTCTGACTCACTAGCGCCATTTCCACTAATGCCATCCCTCACTGGCTAGCGTCTTTTTATGAGATGCTAACCATTCCTTGGCGCCATTGTGCGTCATGTTATAAATATGCCACACGGATAACGTTAGGGAATGGCATGAAAAAATGACGCACAACTGCGTTAGCGCAGTTGTGTGCCATTTTTCATAAATATGGACCTAAATGTGTAAATTCCTCAAAAGTGTATATTACCTTTGTAAATAGCCCCTGCAGTTTGGAAACATCCCTCAGACCATTCAGTTTGGTGGGGACATGTAAATTACACTTTTGGAGTAAATTTACACTCAGATTGTGTGGATAGCCCAAAAGTAGCAAATTTATTAAAAAGTGTAAATTACTCAAAAGTGTAAGTTGCCTTTGTCAATCAAGCCCATCTTTACTGTGTTATTTTCTGATAATGCGCAGCTCTTTTTGAGATCACTTACCTTTGCCGATCAAAGTCTGGGGGTAGGGATAACCTTTTCAATACTGCTTACACAACCCCTTCAATTTTTAAAACAAAAGCTAGATTAATTGTACCATCTATTAGAAATGAATTAATAGCTAAGTTCCACATTCACATCACCGGTCTGAAAAACCAAAGCCCATATTTATACTTTTTTAGCGCCGCATTTGCATCGTTTTTGACGCAAAATCGGCGCAAACTAACAAATTACAATTGTATTTTGGAAGTTTGCGCTGCTTTTGTGTCAAAAAATGACGCAAATGCGGCGCTAAAAAAGTATAAATATGGCCAAATTGTTAATGTGATGCTATTTTTACACCTGCAGTATCACCTGCTGATGGTGTTAGGTATCTGGCTTGATTTCAGTGTGATATAAAGCTTAACCCTGAAGATGGTGAAATCATAAATATCTCAAGCAGCCAAGCACTCCTGAGACCTTTACATCTGTGGTTTAATGGGCATCACACCCAATCTGTCTAAATCTGTCTCAAGTAAAGGGCTACCCAGTGCATTTTACAGCAAGGCCACTGGAAATATGCAAATTTGCGGCTGCACCACTTTCTACAAAACTATCATGCCACATAATTCATCACCTGCTGCACAATCTGCAGAATTTCACAACAAATAAGCTTAGCTCAAACAAATCAATAGTTACTTAAAATACAGCAGCATAAACTGCTGCCAGTGGAAGGCCCTTCATAAAATGTGACCCGTAATCTTTCTGCTGCTAATTGCTGTATCTGGGTGTCAGACTGGGAGGGCTGGAGCAGTTTGCATGCTCTAATTCTGAGGTAGATGATCTTGGATCCGTGCATAGGGTTTCACTAGGCAATAAGGTAACAATTAATCAACATTTCAATTAGAGTGTACCCAATTTGGCCACACAATAAGGACCCAAATGAAACAAAATAAAGGGTTTTGTTACAAATTAACACGTGTAAATAGAAAAATCAGGAACCCAAAACTTGGTATGAGCTCTCTTAACACTACCTTTGCTACTTTGAGTCTGTAATTTCTCCTAATCAGCTACGCTTCAACCCAATAAAAGAAAATGCAAACAACTAAGGCGTATCTCAGTCTGTTGCACACAGGTGGTTTGATGCAGTATAACTGCATCCTATTGAAAGGTCCTCCTGATCTCCCTATGTGACTCAGTGCTGCTGCAGTTCATTTGCCTATATTCATCTGTTGACATGCAATACACATGTGACTCAAAGCTTCTGCCCTCAGCCTAAATCTGGGTTTGAACCATATTAGTTGAAACAATCTCACCATTGTGTCATGTCCCACATGAGCTGGACCATGATAATACCTCTCCATAAGTAGTAGCAAGCTATTTGGCAACACCGGTCTTCCATCATCAAAACATCATCCTCATCTCTTTTGACACATCCTGCTCTAATCCAACCCTGCTGTTTTGCTTCTGGCACTTCTTCTTGCAGTCTCTTAACTTCCTGCCATGCATCTGCTGCAGCTAGCAATTTGCCTCATTTGTTCCTTCATTCTGATATTCCCATTTGAAAGCAAAAGCGTTGAAGGCACAGTATCTGTCTACTTTATCTGCAAAGTTATTTCCCACAAGTTCACATAGCTTATTTCTTTGCGGTGCACAAAACACTTCACAACCACAATGTGGGCAGGCAATTGTAATGCTTTCAGTAAATTATAGACCCTCTCACCATTTCTTATGGGAGAGCCAGCGGAGGGCATAAACGCCCTCTGGAACCATAACTATCCAAAATCATGGACAAGACCAAAGCCATACTGACTATCCGTGAAAATTGTCACTTTCAGCTGGTCTGAAACAGCAAGCTGTTGTTAATCAATTCAGCTACTTGTTCGGAAAAGGCTACTTGTTCGGAAAAGACTCCTTGAAGCTAGGAAGCTTCAACCATGCCTGAGATAATACGAACTGCATAGGCAGCTCTCGGTTTCCTCCATGGTCTCCCAAGTAGGAGCCATACACAAACATCACTGTGGTGGGGGTTCTGCGGTACTGAGGACTCGGAGACGTAGGTAGGGTGCAAAAAGGGGTTTTATTGTATAATGAATGGTGATGTAATAACTAGCACTGAGTGATGATGGCCCGTTCGGTTAATTTCTTCTTCTTCTCTTGTCTCTGTCCTGTCTTCCCTAGGTCTTCTGAGGGTGGCAGTTCTCGGGACCTCCCAGGTGAAACCGGAAACACAAAACACAGCAGGAAACAAAGGTAAGTCTTTTCGCTATTTTCTGGGGTAGTTTTATGTGTAGTCATGCAGGGGGGGAATTGTGGAAGAAAGGGGTAGGTGTGGTTAGAGATAGCCCGGTAGTGAGGTTGTGTCAGGGCAGGAAAACATAACTAGTGACAATCAATTCCTCGCTAGTGCTGGCCCACGTAGAGTTTCTTCCTTTATATCTTTTCCCCTCTGGGTCTGCCTTCACACATGCTCTCTTTCCTCCATCCCCTCCGTTTCTCCTCCTCCTCCCCCTTGCGTTTTATAAATAATACAGTGTTTTCCCTGTCCTTGTAACAAGGACCGTACCTTAGTAAGCCACGACCCTCCAGGGTCGTGGCGGCAGGTGCTCGTCTCGGGGTTCGACTTCTCCCTTATTCTCTTCTCTCCAGGACTTGCGGGTCTTCCTTCTCTGTTCACGGCGTCTCCTTCACGTCTTCTCTCCTCAGCGTCTCCAAGGGGAACTCCTCCTCCTTTTCCCCTGAGTCCGTCCTCCCTTTCAGTGCGGGGCTCCGGAAAGCAGTCTCATGCGCGTCAGTCGGCGTTCCCATGTTTCCATGGGAACGCGTGAGTCCTTCCGGTGCGGCGCGCACGAGGTGCCAGGCCGCGGCAGTGGTAGGCGTGGTCGAGGAGACCCGTCTACAATCACATAACCTGATACAGGAAGTGTTGTATTGTTTATGTCAGGTCTCAGCTTGGTGCACAGTTCAGTGACATCCAGACAGTCATGCTCAATCTCATTGTCAACATTCTCATCATTTACAGACAATGGCAGCAAATTGGCATGATTTAATGGTGTACATCTTTTCAAAGTCACATGAGGGGCAGCCAAAATCACCTGCTTATAATGAGTTAATCTACTACTGTCGTAGTTTGGACTCTTGCTCTGACCAAGACTGCTGGTCTCAGGATGACAGTACTTTTGTTTGTAGGTGACTAAGGTGGTCATTCTGACCTCAGCGGTAAAAGGTGCTTCCCGCCGGTCAGAAGACCACCATAAAACCGCCGCGGTCGCGGTAAACCGCCACGGTCATTCTGACCCGCAACTGGCAAACCGCCAAAAACCCGACATCAACAAAAGTCCGCCACAGCAACGGCCTGCGAAAAACTGGCGATGACCAAACCTCCACCGTCACGCCAACAGAAATACGCCCATGCCATTCCGACCCACAAATCCCTGCAGCGGTCTTTCAACCGCGGTATTCCATTGGCGGTACACACCACCGCGGTCAAAATACACACACCTTTACAAAACACTACCACATTGGACAATTCAAAATACACACACCTGAGACACATACACAAACCACTCCCACACACCCAATTAAATATAAAACACACACCCACATCACCCACAAACCCTTACGACCACAATTGCGACTGAAGGACAGAGAGAGACAGCACAGCATAGAGTAGACCATCACACACAGGCAAATCACAACATCACCCACACAATTTCCACGCACAAAACACCATACACCACCACACTCACCACACTCTACAACACATACACCACCCCTCACCCCATCCACACCACCCCATGGCACCCCAAAGACACCCCAGGTTCTCTGACGCAGAACTCAGGGTCATGGTGGAGGAAATAGTTCGGGTAGAGCCCCAGCTCTTCGGGGCACAGGTGCAGCACACCACCATTGCCAGGAAGATGGAGCTATGGAGCAGAACAGTGGACAGGGTCAATGCTGTGGGACAGCATCCACGAAATCGGGACGACATCAGGAAGCGGTGGAACGACCTACGGGGGAAGGTGCGTTCCATGGTATCAAGGCACAACATCGCGGTACAGCGGACTGGCGGCGGACACCCACCTACTCCCCCAGAATTCACAGCATGGGAGGAGGAAGTCTTGCACATCCTGCATCCTGAGGGCCTCGCAGGAGTAGGCGGAGGAATGGACTCTGGTAAGTCAAAGCTTCACTACTTCATTCCCCCCACCCCACCTGCATGCCAAATCATACCCCCACCCCCACCACACCAACTCCTTGCAAATGGCTCACCATCACAACCCATCCATCCCAAAACCTAGCCCTGCATGCCTCCCAAAGCATGGACACCCATCACCAAAGCATGCCCACTGCACATACACATCTCCCCCACAAGCCACCATCACAAAAGCCCCTACAAGGGAATGCCAGCACTGGGGTACACGGCCACCCACCCATTACACGAAATGGCACACACAGAAGCAATAACCATACTCTTACACCCCTGCAGGACCCGAACGCCACCACACCGCCCAGGAGGGTCCAGAGATGTCCATCCCACCCCCTAGGAGGCCCCCAGTGATGACAGCAGCTCTGTCTCCCTGGACCCAGATGACCAGCCTGGCCCATCGGGGACCTCGGGACAGTCAGTTCCCCACAGACAGCCACAGGCTACAGCAGACCTAACCCCCTCTGGGAACACCAGCACAGCTCCCACCCAGCGGGCCCATGCCTCTGTCTCCAGGACACGTCAATCAGCGGTGTGTCCACCACTACAGGGCACCCAGGTTGACCCACCACCCCAACAACAACAGGGACCTGGGGGCAGTGGTAGTGGGCACACGGTCCAGGGGACAGAGGCCCAAGGAAACAGGGGAACTGGGAGGGCTGCTGTGCGACAGGGGGGGACAGGCCCAGGGAACCGACTCTCCAAGAGGCCCTCTCCTCCATCATGGGAGCATACCACCACTCCCAGGTGACGATGGCTACGGTACTGGCCAGGTTCCAGGAGATCCAGGTACTGCAGGAGGAACAGTACATGGGGTTCAGAGAGGAACTGAGAAACATTAGTTTCGCAATGGGGACCATCGTCGTGGCCCTTAACCAGATAGTCACCACATTGCGGGACCATGTGGCACCACAAAGGGCCCCTGTCACTAGCATGGACCAGGAACAGCCTACCACCTCTGCCGGCGCTAGTGGACAGGAGGCCCCCACACAACGACAGGCCACCAGAACCCCACCTCCTGCAGAAGAAGAACCACCCCGCAAGCGGAACCTGAGATCTCACAAGAAGACAGAGTAGGATGCCAAGACCCCCACCAGCAAACGATACCCCCTGGTGTCATCCCACTGTCCCACATTGTCACCCTGTCCAAACTTAAACTGCCCCTGCTCCATCCTTCCACAGGCATATGGACAATGCACCTGTGAGACTGAAAACTGGACTCTGCCATGGACATTACTCCACCATCACCCATCACCGTTTTACAATCATGTCCCTAAATTTAGCACTTTAATAAAATCACTTATTGCACTTAAAAAATCTGGAGTCTGCTTGTATTTTGAACAAATGTATTAGACATAACGTTGCCAAAATGTTCAGTTATATTGTGATGACAACATACCACTGTCACACAGCTGTAGTCCATGGGCAAACAAAGCAGAGGTCACGCAGTGGGGCCCACAGCTCTGAAAACGGAAGGGAAAGTCACAACTCAGTTAACAGGAACTGGGGGGAAACACAGACAGTAGAGAGGCAGGAGACTTTAAGTAAATGTAAAATGGGGGGGTTGATTCGTACCTGTGTGCTTCTGAAAATACTGTTGTATCACTGTGTCCCTGTTGTCTGTGTCGTCCCTGTCGTCTTCCTCCTCTTCACTCTCCACAGGCTCCACAGCTGCTACAACACCACCCTCTGGACCATCCTCCTGCAGGAAAGGCACCTGGCGTCGCAAAGCCAGGTTGTGAAGCATACAGCAGGCCACGATGATATGGCACACCTTCTTTGGTGAGTACATTAGGGATCCACCTGTCATATGCAGGCACCTAAACCTGGCCTTCAGGAGGCCGAAGGTCCGCTCGATCACCCTCCTAGTACGCCCATGGGCCTCATTGTACCGTTCCTCTGCCCTTGTCCTGGGATTCCTCACTGGGGTCAGTAGCCATGACAGGTTGGGGTAACCAGAGTCACCAATTAGCCACACACGGTGTCTCTGTAGCTGTTCCATCACGTAAGGGATGCTGCTATTTCGCATGATGTACGCGTCATGCACTGACCCAGGGAACTTTGCATTTACATGGGAGATGTACTGGTCAGCCAAACAGACCACCTGGACATTCATCGAATGATAACTTTTTCTGTTCCTGTACACCTGCTCACATGGCCAAGGGCATAGAAATCACCCTTCACTGTAGCCAAATCGCCCACCTCAGGGAAAACAATGTATCTCCGCATGTATATCATCAGGGCAGACAACACTCTGGACAAAACCTTAGAAAACATAGGCTGAGACATCCCTGATGATATGGCCACTTTTGGAATGATCCACTTGCCAAAAAATGGAGTACTGACAGAACCCGCACCAGAGGGGCAATCCCTGTGGGTTGGCGAATGCGGGACATCAGGTCTGTCTCCAGCTGGGCACACAGTTCCTGTATAGTGGCTCGGTCAAGTCTGTATGTCAGTATGACATGTCTTTCTTCCATTGTCGACAGGTCCACCAGCGGTCTGTACACAGGAACATTCCTCCATCTCCTCGCAAGTCCCAGCGGACGGTGCCTAGGAAGGACAACATGGAGCACAGAGTCAAGCAACCCACAGGTACGTAACCACAGCTTGCACAGAACACGATTCGCAATGCATTGAATGGCTTGTATGAGTGGCAATGCAAGGCCTAGGCCTGTGTGACGCAGTACAAATTAAGCCATGTGGGCCCTTGAAATGGCGGCTGCCTGACCTGTGAAGTGTGACAATGGGATGTGAGGTCAATGCGCTGGCGTGGCACACCGTGGCGGTAGGCGGTCGAAGTCCGCGGCGCAAAGCAGCATTGGTTAACATTGAACCCTATGGATCTCAGGAGCCAATGACGATGTGCGCCGGCGGTCGCGGTACGCACCGCCGCGGTATGCACCGCTGCGGGCGTGCCGCCATCTTCTATCTGCTTAATCACTCGAGACCTGATCATCCACAGGAGAGGACCTATACTGCAAGTGCTGCTGTGACCTCGGTCTGGAAGATACAATGGCTGCTGCGACTGGGGAAAGTGCCCCTGCCTTCACATCTGAGGAATTGGAGAAACTTGTTGATGGGGTCCTCCCCCAGTATGCGCTACTCTACGGTCATCCAGACCAACAGGTAAGTACACTGGGACCATGCTTTGTGGGCAATGCCTGTGTTGAGTCGGGTGGATGAAAGATGGTGGGGAGGGGAGCGAATGAGGCATGCATCGCACGACAGATGAGAGCATGTGCCATATGGCAAAGTTGGGGGGGGGGGGGCCACTCACATCGACCATGCAGAAAATGATGATATTTTTTTCCCCACCCTGTCCATGTCACATAGGTCAGCGCCCATCAGAAGATCGACATTTGGCCTGCCATCGCCAAGGACGTCCGGACCCTGGGGGTCCACAACAGACGGGGCACCCACTGCCGCAAGAGGTGGGAGGACATCCGCCGCGGGAGCAGGAAGACCGCGGAGGCTCTGCTGGGGATGGCCTCCCAACGTAGGAGGGGTGGCTCCCGTCAATTGACCCCCCTGATGTCCCAGATCCTGGCGGTGGCCTACCCCGATTTGGATGGGCGCGTGAGGACATCACAGCAGACACAAGGGGGTGAGTACCAGCACATTCTGCTATGTTAGCGCACAGTGGAGGTGTCTGGGTGGGGGAGGAGGGCTGTGGGTATCTCTAGGCCAGGGCGACTTCTGTAGGCTGGTCCCCTCCGTAAGGCATGGCCCTGTGCCCCCGCCCCCCACCTCTGTAGGGTGCTAAGTACAGCTATCTGTGACCCTGGGGCACCTATGTGTGCAGTTGTCGTCCATAGGCTTGTAGGCCAAGTCACAATAGTTGAGTAGTGTACACCGAGTGCGCGGCGTAGTGCAGGGGGCTTCTGTGTCTGTCCTCTCCGCCAACGGTGTCGCCAATGCATGCACTCAACATGTCATTTTTTCTCCCCCCCCTTATTTGTAGTCTTCCTGTTCATGTGTGCATTAGCATCATCATGCGGAGGAGAAGTGGCATCGGAGCACGAGGGAGCTGCATCTCACATGGCCCCGGAGGGCCATGCAACCGACTCCGAGTTCACCAGTGAGACGGAGGGCGAGGGGAGCTCCACAACGGGGACCCGTGGAGACGTCGGCGACACAGACACGTCCTCGGAAGGGAGCTCCCTTGTGGTGGCGGCAACATCCGTGCCCACCGCTACAACAGGTACAGCCGCCACCCCGCGCACCAGCTGTGCCCTCCAAGCAGCCCCTCAGCGTTCGCCCCGTGCCCGCTCGGCCAGGAAGGCGGGCATCTCCTTCGCCCCAGGCACCTCAGGCCCTGCCCCAGTTACCCCTGCTGCCCTCAGTGAGGAGATCATTGACCTCCTCCAGACGCTCATTGTTGGGCAGTCTACCCTTTTGAATGCCATCCTGGGTGTAGAAAGGGAGGTGCACCGGAGCAATGCATACCTGTCAAGCACCGCTCCGCTGGGCCCTTCCTGTCAAGCACCGCTCCGCTGGGCCCTTCATCTCTGCACCGCTCCGCTGGGCCCTTCATCTCTGCACCGCTCCGCTGGGCCCTTCCTGTCAAGCACCGCTCCGCTGGGCCCTTCCTGTCAAGCACCGCTCCGCTGGGCCCTTCCTGTCAAGCACCGCTCCGCTGGGCACTTCCTGCCAAGCACCGCTCCGCTGGGCCCTTCCTGTCAAGCACCGCTCCGCTGGGCCCTTCCTGTCAAGCACCTCTCCGCTGGGCCCTTCATCTCTGCACCGCTCCGCTGGGCCCTTCATCTCAAGCACCTCTCCGCTGGGCCCTTCCTGTCAAGCACCTCTCCGCTGGGCCCTTCATCTCAAGCACCGCTCCGCTGGGCCCTTCCTGTCAAGCACCGCTCCGCTGGGCCCTTCCTGTCAAGCACCGCTCCGCTGGGCCCTTCATCTCTGCACCGCTCCGCTGGGCCCTTCCTGTCAAGCACCGCTCCGCTGGGCCCTTCATCTCAAGCACCGCTCCGCTGGGCCCTTCCTGTCAAGCACCGCTCCGCTGGGCCCTTCCTGTCAAGCACCGCTCTGCTGGGCACTTCCTGTCAAGCACCGCTCCGCTGGGCCCTTCCTGTCAAGCACCGCTCCGCTGGGCCCTTCCTGTCAAGCACCGCTCCGCTGGGCCCTTCATCTCTGCACCGCTCCGCTGGGCCCTTCATCTCAAGCACCGCTCCGCTGGGCCCTTCCTGTCAAGCACCGCTCCGCTGGGCCCTTCATCTCAAGCACTGCTCCGCTGGGCCCTTCCTGTCAAGCACCGCTCCGCTGGGCCCTTCCTGTCAAGCACCGCTCCGCCTGGCCCTTCATCTCTGCACCGCTCTGCTGGGCCCTTCCTGTCAAGCACCGCTCCGCTGGGCCCTTCATCTCAAGCACCACTCCGCTGGGCCCTTCATCTCAAGCACCGCTCCGCTGGGCCCTTCCTGTCAAGCAACGCTCCGCTGGGCCCTTCATCTCAAGCACCGCTGGCCCATTGGCAGGGCCGGATCTGTGTCGGCCAGGGCTTCACGAAGCACTCTGGGCACCATGCCTCCTCCAGAACCCGTGGAGTCTGTAATCCACTTGATGGACTGTGGCTTTGCACTCCCCAGGATGGTAGAGTGGCCATGGAGGCCCCTCGTGGATCTGGCGTCGTGGACTGAACTGGCTGAGGTGCCCCCCCTTCCCCCTGAGGTGCCTATAGTTTTACTATCTGATGCCCCTGCAGTGTTCTCTCCAATGGAATCGGGTCTCGTGTGTGGGCTTTGCCCATGTGTTTAGGCCCATTGGCCCACGAACAATGGATGATAGCCAATATGGGCCGGACTTTTGACCTATGTATATATTGTTCATGATGTAATATATTTTATTTATATTTTCATATTTCACTTAACTTTAATTATGCTATAATATACTTCATTTTTAATGATCATTTTATTTTGTCTTTGCATTCTTCCGGGGGGGGGGGGGTGTGGGGTGTCACTCTGACTTGTTGCTCTGCATTGATGTGTGTGTTGTAGTGGGTGAGGGTGGGGGTGGGTGTGTGGCGTATGTGTGTCCCCATCATTTTTTGCCTCCCCCCTCCCCTGTGTCGTAGGTGCAGTACTCACCGTTGTCTTCTGCGCCGGCGTCCGTGCTCCTGGTAGAGGAGCAGGTAGACAATAGCTGGTAGGATGTGTAGTTCGGGTTCCATGCTGTCCAGATTCCTCGTGGGGTGTATGGAGGTGAGCGTTTTCCTGTTCGAAGTCTGTTTCCGCCGTGTTTTTATCGGCTGGGCTCCCGCCCCGGAAAAGGTGGTGGATTGGTGAGTTGTGATAGGGTGGGCGGTACATTGTCTGCCACCTGTCTGTTGGCGGTGACCGCCGCGCTGCTTGTCTGTACCGCCGTGACGGTCGGAGTGTTAAAGTGGCGGGCTGTGTTGGCGGTTCCCGCCAGGGTCGAAATTCCATTTTTTTGGCCGCCTGCCTGTTTGCGGGTTGGCCGCCGCTTTTACAACGACCGCCAGGGTTGGAATGACCCCCTAAGTCTCTTCCTACAACTAGTGGTAACTGTTGTCCAAACCTTACCGGCTCACTAGCAGTACCTCACCAGAAACACAATAGTAAAAGGTGATTTGTAGCAGTCGATTATGCATGGACTCAAAGTAAGATATCTCAGGTTTGTCGTGGTTAAACGGAAATTACCCTTTTCTAACAGATGTATTATGTCTCATACAAACAAAGGTAATAACACAGATGCAGTGAAGTTATAATAGTTTTTATTTAACATAACTGCCATTTGCGATAAGTTGCATGAACTGCAATGATTAAGATAATGAATATACCAAGCAACAGTATTGTGAAGAAGAGAGTCATGTTTATAAAGACCCCCACCATGTTTGCAATATATGAAAGAAATATATATATATGTACGAGATGGAATATGCCCTAATACCCTAATGAGAATAGGCCTAACCTCCTACCTAAAGGAGAGCTGGGTTTGCTAAACCTAATCTGCCAAAGCCATGTCCATGAGAGGAGCCCCCAACCCTCGTTACCTTGGAATGAGGTCTCTATCTCAGACTCCGTAGGGACACGAAGACTGGGTCAGCGTCAAGACGACTGCAGCATCGGTATCAGCGATGGTGGCGATGCCCTCTGGTCGGAATCCCTCTGATTATCTGTCTGAAGTGTGATGTATTTATACAGATCTACAAGGTCCCCTGACGTAGGTGTATTCCAAAACAATAGATAACAGGCATGCTTGGGACGGCAATTAATATCAACAATCCCTCGAAAGTATAGAGGGAAAATCCCTAAGTGTGAACACATACTGTTTGTTTATTTTTTGTGCTTGATCTTGACACCTTGGCGCAGTGACACTGATAATACAACTCATAACAAGTGGCCTAACTATAAACAAGGCAGCCATCTTAGAGGAAATAAATAATTAAATGAGCTAAGACAGAGCAAGCTAAGTAGGTTAAAAGTCACTAGGTGACTGGGGCACAAGTTTACAAGCCTATGGCTAAGCTAACTCCTGTTATCCCATTAAAACAAACTAGGATTCACTACACTACTTGTAAGGTGTTGGGATTTGGTGTGAGTCAACAAAATCTCTATAGAGTGGGGACAAAAACATTCTATGGATGACTCGTAACAATGCCCTCATACTGTTCAATGCTGACACCGGTGGTGGCAACAGCTTTCAGAAAGCAAGGCCACGCAGAAGCTACTGGTTTTAGTGTAGCTTAAAATTAGGCCACTGCCCTCTGAGTGTTTCTTTTTAACACTGAGAGAACGTATCCCTCCCTCTCACTGCAGTACAAAGTAAAACATGTGCTTGTAATCAGGCATTCCCAGTGCTGGGGCACGAAAGAGGCTTTCTCTCAGCTCTGAGAAGGCATGCACTCAAGTATCATTCAATGGTACCGGGTCTGACACATCCTTTGGTGTCAGCCTCTATGAGGCTTGGCCAAAAGGGAAAAATTGGGAATCCACTGACAACAGTAGCCCATCATTCCCAAAAACATCCTGACTTCTCCCAGAAATCACCTTTTAATGTTTGGGTTTTTGGTGAGGTACTGCTTGTGAGCCGGGAGGGTTAGGCCGACAGTTGCGACATGTTATAGGAGTTATAGGAGTGACTCAGTCGCCTACAAACAAAGTACTGTCATCCCTAAACCAGCAGTCTCACCTAGGAACGAGCATCCAAATACAACAACTTCTTTAAGTATTCCTTGCCCAATCATAAAATCAATCAATGGAGTAATCCCTGCTATTGGTTCGGGGGACATGTTGTATTGCAGAATTCTCGAATACTCACCATTTGGCTTTACAGTTACCTGTACACGAGCAATACCTTTGATGAGACCTATATCTTTTCCTGAAAATTCCTAGTCTTCAGGTAGTATGGTGTCCGTCAGATCTGCAGATAAATCATCACTTGTTAGCATTTGATACATTGTGACATCAGAGATTGGATTCACAATTTTGAATGCAACATCTTCATTGTGAGTCTGTATTTCCATGCCTCTTGGAGTGCAATGTATGGAGCATTTCAACTTAAATTAAATATTGTATCTAAGCAGATTCACAGTACTAGAATCACACACCACAAGGTGATTCTTTTCAAATTACCCTATTTTTATAGGTACAGCTTCTGTGACAGGGCTTATCAATTGTATGTTTGCAACACCTACAACTTGGATTCTTTTTTTCAGAGAGGGTAGGTTGGAACCTTATGCTGTTCTCACAGTAGAGCAGGTAGCAATTGTGTCGACTAGAAATGACACAGGTTTGCCATTCACCTCATCATCAATGAATGGACCACTCTGGCCTACCTGTAAGGTTGCACCAAGTGCATATTCCTCCTCTTCTCTTAGGCACTGCCATTGGGATTGATCAGAATTGTAATCCTCATCTATCAGGTTCATGGGATACTGATTCACAAAAGGATTGATCTTTGAATTTTAAACTTGATTCAAATTGGATGTGATGACATTTGATTTATGCTGTGGCATCTGTGCTTGTGAAAACTGCATCAATTGACATTGAGACACATTAAAAGTTTACATTTGCTGTCTCTACATTTGTTGTGACTGAACCAGATTATTTCCTTGAGACTGCACAGATCCTCCATTCTGTTCCTGACTCTCATATGTCACACTATTCAGATTAAAACAACATTCCCTCTTCTCATGGCCCATTTTTCTGCACAGGTGACACAGATTAATCATTTTAAAATACACCACATTCACCCCTGCACTTGAGTCTATTGGGACACCTCGTACTCTACCTTGTTACTGAAATCCATTTCTTCCCTGCATCATCGGAACTCCCCGGTGATAGACTTCTTGCATAGCACCAACATTCCCTACAAACTGTAGATTCTAACTTTTATGTGCAGCTTTCATTGGTGCCACCATCATGTGTTTTTCAATTTCTTCTGCTTCATATCCAGTTCATCACTGCAATATTTAGTATATTTCAGAATCTCATCAATCAGCGTACTGTGCCAACAAATCAAACAGTGCTGAATCATTGTATTAACCTAAGGCTTTAATCCCTGTACAAATGTGAACACAAAATGTTCCATGTCTTTCGCCTCAATAGTCTCTGTACCACTGTACTGTTTGAACGCCTGCAAAAATCTCTCATAGTAGGAATGCATCAACTCTTTGGACTCTTGGATTGTTCTGTCAATCTTAACCCAATCAATGTCTTTAAGAGGCACCTTTAATTTCAAGAACAGAATTGCCCAATGGAAGATGGTACTTCTTCATTGCTATTGGTTTAGTCACTGGATGTCTCATAGATTCTTTCTCAGGCCAATTAATAGCCACTTTGCATTCAACCCCCAAATCACACTGAACAACAATGTTGAACAAGGTATTCAAATCCTCTAACAAGACTTTTGAGAGCTTCACAAGTCATTCAACCTGTCTGTAACGTTCCACAGGCTTCTCTCTCAACTTCAGAAAATCATTTGTGGATGATGCAACATCACTCCTACTCCAGGGAACATGGACATAATATCCACATGGAACTTCTGTCCTTGGAAGCATTTGGACATCTTCCCAATCCTCATATGCCCCTGTCAAAGCATATGAGGATGAGGAAGATAAGGCATTTCTAACCTCACCTTCTTCTTCTTTACCCGTATTCCTTCCCATTTATTTAAATCACTCCATTTTTCAATGTAGCAAATTAATTCCCTGATCTGTAATTTCACTCCTGGAGGTCTCGTGTTTGCAATATCTCGATCATTAAAGCTCAAGCAATAGCTTCTCTGTAATGGTTTGGACTTATCCAAATCAATGTCATATCTCCAGTCTAATTCAGCTAATCTCTCATGAGCTTGTGCTATACGTCCAGTAATATTTTTGCCCATGAACGGTAGTTCATCTTCTCCATAATTGTCTAATTTAGCTAAGTTTAGAGTTTCCAGTTCCATTTAATTTAATTCCAATTTCAGTTTGGCCACATCTAGCACCTTTTCTCTCTCTGGGGTTTGAAATGTTCTCCGCTGTATCCTAAACCTCCAGCCCCATTTGAAATGTCTATACTCTAAAGCCAATCATCCAACCCTTGAGCAGTAAGACTTGATTGTTCTGCTGGGGTGTTGAGTAAAATCTCTGCTCGGGATGTGTTCAGATTTGCATGGTCTGGAGTATTCGCTATCGACATTGCAGAATCTGGCAAATTGAAAGGTATTCTGTTATTAGGAGTACTACAGTCAGCATTTGGAATAGGGTTTGGTCTCGGTACAAAAAATAGTGGGACTCCCTGAGGAAACCTTGCATAGGGGGGAAATCTGATCTGATTTTTTGTTGGGTCTGCAATGCGTGTAGGGGTTACCTGTCTTGGGGTTGAAGAAGTCTCCTTATTATCAGATTCCCAGCATTATTATTATTCAGGACACTCCTGCCTACATGAACAGTAGGAACGGCCAATGTATGTGTGTTATTCTCTGCTGCTCCTTAACCATTCAGTGAAACAATGGGACCAATTGTCACTGGAACGGCAAATGCGTCTGGAGAAGCTAAAGCATTTTGGCTCTGAGGAAGTGCCACCCCATCATTTTTAAAATCAAATCGCAATTTTCACAAAAACAATTTGTTTATAATCGGGAAGTAATTCTTCACCCACAAACCTGTGTTTGCCGTTTACAACCATTACCAGCGCAACTCTCTGTGATGCAGTCTATCAATACCAGTGCCACTTTACACCAACCGACCTATACCACCATGGCACAATGTGGCATGAATCTCACTCTTTGCAGTGACTCGCCCTCCTTTATAATTTCTCTCACAATCACTCTCCCGCTCACGCCTAAGTGCAAAATGAATGCAAGGAATTCTCCAACAACAAATTTGTCTGCTCCACTAAAGGTTCTCGCAATCACTCTCCGGCTCACACCTAATTGCAAAATGTGTGCAAGCAATTCTTCAACAACTTTTTCTGCTCCTCTAAATGTTCACGGTAATCAATCATTTTGAAAACGGTTCAGAGTTACACTTTCTGAATTGCTCTCACACATACATTCAAATGAAACCTCGACAAGAGGATCTCACTTATATTGACAAAGTTTCTCCTTGTGCACTTGAGATTCATTATATCAACCTCCCACAATCATACAAAATAATGCCTTTTCTGGTGGTGCTGTCGGTGATGTCTAACGAACAGCACTGCTCAACAGTAGACAAGAACAACAACAAGTGTCTCCTACACTTTCATCTATCCCAGGATGTGAGGCCACAATGGACTCGATAACCATCTCAACTTATTTGCTATAAGTGCAACATTCACACAACAACTTCCAATTTCTCTTCAAAACACTTCACAATCACCACAAAACACTGCAATCTAAGCATAAGCAATACACAGCAAAATCCTATTAATATTCACACATCTGCTGAGTTGGAGTGATGCTGGAACTCCATCAATTCTCCAAATGACTCATGGGCTTGGAATTTTGACTGGGTTAGGGCAATTTCATAATGAAACAACCTAATATCTCTGTCTCCCTGAAGACCAAACTGTCCTCTGATACAAACTTTGATGGAGCATTTTGTAAGCTCTAATACTGAGGTAGATGATCGTGGATCTGTGCACAGGGTTTCACTAGGGAACCAGGTAACAATCAATCAACATTTAAATTACAGTGTAACCAATTTGTCACACTATTAAGATCCCAAAACGTAAATAAAGTTAATTGGTTTTATCACAAAATAACACTCGGTTAAAGTAAACAAACCTCTAAAATATGTTATAAAGATACAGGATACTCATTGGGTAGCCAAATCTTCTCAGGAAATGTATATGCATTAGCATAAGACAAACCAGTACCTCAGTCACTGCAATACAAAATATCAATGACAATATTTGGTGCTCTGAAAATAAACACTGGCCATTTCTTTTACACAAGAGTGCAAGTTAAAAGCATCTAAGTAAGTTAAACTATGGGCATTTAGAGGAAAATTCCTAAGAGTCTAATCATACTGGAAAAAGAAAAAATCTGACTGGAAAACACAGGGTCAAAAAGGAGTAAAAATAAAACAGAAAGGATTTGGAAAAATGAAGAGGAAGATGTCAGCATTTCAGAAGCTCAGTCAAGAGTCTTCCTAGAGAGTTAGGTGTAAGCCTAAGTCACACTCAGCAAAGCAGGGGGAACAAAATGGGAGATTCAGAGGTCTATACCTCTCAAAACCGGGGGAAAGTGTCCTACAATCAATTAATGAAAGCCCTAGTTGTTAGCACACAATTCGATCAAGTAATTCCTTCTTGATCATGCCACTAATAGCTACATTATGTTTTCCTGTCCCACGGTGTAACTTGCAACATCACCTGCACCACCCATAGTGGGCCTGAGAATGCTGTTGTCCTTGGCACTTTGGACAACTTTTGCAACATGTATGAATAAGAGAGTCATTTTACTCTCGAGCTCCTAATGTTCCAGAATCAAGGACTTTTACTCAGGCTCTCTATTATTTAAACAATAGTTTATCTATTTCCAAACTAACATTTCATGTGAATGCAGCTGCAATGAAAATTACATTTTAGCTAATACGACAAACAGTTTCTCATGTTAAAGAAATTTAGGCCAAGTCAAGATAACTTTATGTTAATGCACGTTTAATTTAACGCTATACTTCTTTGCATATCACTTCCTACATTAATATGAATGTGAAATACATTCTCACAATCAGGATTGTATGTTACAGTTAATACAAATGCAGACTTTACTAATATGTGAGCATAAATGTGATACAGAAGTGCATTTTAAACATTGAACTTCAAACATTAGTGCACACATTACCCAAATGCAAATACATTTAAATAACATGATGATGGCTATAAACTCATACTCAATTAATATTTTTCATTTAATAAGGTTAAGACATACAATATGTGATTTTCCTAGCTACAATAAATGCACTTTATTATTGACTTCAAGTGCACCACTTTCAATCAAATGTTAAAACACACAGTTTAGTTTATGAGATGGGCACATATAGATCAGGATTGTGACATCAAATGTGGCAGGAAATTCTATGCTGGCTGAGTACTAATGAGGTTAAATCTTTGCCAGGATTGTGTTAAGATGTGTGAAATGGCAGTGATCTGGCAAAAAAGGCAATAGAATGGCAAGGGAAAGCAGTAATATAACAAAGGCAAACACGTCCACAGTAAGTGATGGCATCACTTAGGTTATGTAATGAGTACCTAGGTCTATGACAGTAATGACTCACGCCCTATGCATGTGGTACATGGTGGATTCATTAATTATGAAGCTATCACTCTGCCTTATAATGACCGCATTCATCATATTTAAATGCCCGTATTGTTATTGTTTTTGTAATTTTCTTATCAGATCCATTTTGTACGTTTTGTACAATGATGATCCACTTTAATAATGTTGCTCCCTGTAATGTCACTGCAGCAAATTCCATATCTTGGTACTTTTTGTACTGCCCCTGAGGGAATAACTTCTCGCGACCTCTCTATTTAGCATTGGATGCCAGTGAAGGGTTAGCCTCAATTCTCGCTGTCAGTGTCAGAAAAGCTACACATGTGGATGAGAGTGAAGTTCAAATTCTATGTTTCGAGAATCCTGTGGAGTTTTGTATTCTGGGACTTGTAGTTATTTTTTCATGCACAAGCACAAGGCCACAAATTCTAGCATGTGAAGACACAATGGTTAAAATGACAGGAATGGGTGATGAGCCATATGCGGTGTGGTTCCAGGTTGCACAGGGGAACTGGTATGTATGGTTAGGATGTAACCACAAATTCAAAACAATGGAATCTCTGGAACCATAAGTGCTGTGTAGATTGCTTGAAGTGCATGAACGTGGGTGAGAGACCACTATCAACGATATGATGCTGTAACATAACTTGCTTTTACACACGTTGGTGAGTTCATTTGTATAGTGCTCTTTAAGTCAACCATCTACAAAAGGCTTTTGTGAGTAACATTAGCTGGCAAGGTGCTTAATAGGGGTGGGTGGAGCTCGTGCAGTTCTGCTACGCGGAATTCCCCGAAGTGGGTGACAAACTCAGCGAGCTCTGCAGAATTTCAGCAGTGCCCGTTCGCGATATGTTTTTCATGTTCAGGATATCTATGCACGTTCTTGCGCTGAAAACAGCATGTAAATGGTACCATGTGGTTCCCATGTGCATGCCCGTTTTCTTTTCCTTCTGTTTCTGTATGCATGGTACTGGGCATATCTTGATCCTCCCTTAGTTTTTTCAATCCCACCCTTATTTAAATCATCCACCCTTCATCTTCCTTTTTTGCATCACTGCGTGTGCTTCTGTTTGTGCACACTTTGCAGTCATCAGCACCGCCATGGGGTGCAGCCTCACCCATTTTTACTGAGGCAGATGTGGCTGCATTTGCACTCTTTATGTAGCGCCAGCTCCCCTACCAGTTTACAGAAGGGGGCTGGCCTGAGAGCACCACCTGCTGTTTGGGGAGGGTGCCCCAGTGTGTGAGTCAGCACACTTGGGTCCACCGTACCCAGCAGCAGTTGACGCACTGTTGGGCAGACATACCGGACCCCAAGCAGGACCTGCTCGAACTGCTAGATGTTGAGGTGTTGGGGTTTGGTGAATAAATAATTATTTATTTGTTGTGTGTTTTCCTCAATGCTACATTTTTTCCAATAGCAGTGCTGACTCTCAGGGGTAAGTTATTATGTGATCCAGTTTGAGCTAGCCAGGTGCTCAGTCAGCACTACCTAATTGTACTCCCTGGCACACGTTTTGACTGATTATTTAAGAAGCCATGCAGACTGAGATTCCTGTGTCCTGTCACCAAGAATAAGAATAAGTAACAGGGGCATCTCCTCTGCTATGGCGGAGGAACGTCGTCCCCCGCCAGCAGCAGCAGCTGCAAAACCTTTACAAGAGAACAATAATAAACTATGTTTACTATTGTTTTCTTGTAAAAGGGGCTGGGCCATGGGCGATGACAGGGACTGAAGGTGCAAGCACACATGCATTGCCAGGTTGGAGACAGCAGGCAGTGACTCCCTCTCTGCATCGGAGCTCCCAGGCTCGGCGCTCCGTACCTGAAGCATGAAAGCAGAATTGAGATTGGATGCAGGGCAGGCTGGAAGCCTGTGTCTGCAGTGGAGGAGAGGAGAGGAGTGGAGCGGATTAGAGTGGCAAGAGAGGTAATTTTTCTTCCCAAATTATTATTATTTCTTTGTCCTCCCCAGCTACGCACCTCCCCGCCCCTTTTCCCTCCCGTGAGCCACCACTGGTAAGTAATAGCAGTGAGTTACCATTCTCTTCTCTGTTCCTCTCTTTATGTACCTTATCCAGACCTAACTGCAATCTCCCAGTGATGTGTATTATGCATCTTTGAATTGAGAAAAGGGAGAATGAGTTGGGCCATCAAAGGTGGCTGAGAAGCAAAGATCATTAGTTGCAATATGAATGAATTAGTACTGGTAAGTTGTTGCAAATGTAGTTCAAGTTTAGGAAATTTGGAGTACGGCTTAGGAAATTAGTAGGTGAACTTGAGTCAGTACTAGCACTATAGGCAATCTGAAGTACAAAAGTACAATGTTACTGTGTTTACCTTTGCTTGTCAAAATATTTTTGGGGAGATTAGCTGTTCAACAATTTTTTTTTTTAATCTTCTTTATTTCTTACCTTAGCACCCAAGGGGAAGAAGAGGGCAAGATCTGAGGTGGTCCGGGAGACGAGGGTGCCAGTGCCATCACCAGTGCGGCAGCTGGCAGATCTGCTGGCCCCAGTAAGTCTTCCTGTTATATTATTATTATTTCCCTTTCACCTCTTCTCGTTTAAAATATATATTTTTTTACTGTGCTTGTATTCCTTTTTTGTACTTATTTTCATTCTATCTAAGCTTTGTTGAATTCTTGTTATCTCTGCCTTTTTCTACTTTTCTTGTTTCTGTGATGAACTGCAACAATATTGTTTGGAGCGCTGAGCAGCACACCATTATCAATCTGCTGTGGAAGGAAATGAAGGAATGAGTATGACACAGTTCAGTTAAATGCCTTGCAAACAGTCCTTCAGTCCCAACGAGACCAAAGATAGTATATCTCTAAATAGTCTGTCTTCTAGGTTTAAAAAATACAAATTACAGAGGATAGAAGTTAACTCACCCAGTCCTAGAAATTATGATTGTTAAAAGAAAAATGATACTCTAGTGCCAAAGAGGGCGGTGCATCTGCATTCTTCTCAGAATGCCCATCACTCTTGGATGCCTGGCTGAACCTGTCCAGTTGGAAAGTTGGAATGTTGAGCTTTCACCAAGTTTTGTTCATTCAGTAGAGGAGAAGGAAACTGTATTGTAGAGTCAAGGACAAGGACAGGAGGAAGGTAAGCTTCATGGGAGTCAGGAGTGTACTAAGAAGAGTCATAGGAAGAGCAAGAACATGAAGGGAGTTTCATGTTTGAGCCAGAAAAGCAGTAAACACACACTCAGCAGCATTTCCCAAATCAATGCACATCTCTACAGTCCACACAGATCAGTGAGTACTAGGCCTCAGCGCCTTCATCATCATCATGGTTTCTCTTTGAAGTTGATACATTTCTTCTTCTAGCTGTTAAGGTAGTCCCGCCCTGAGTCTTTCCATCCTCAGCCTCCTGATTCCAAGCAGTGATCCCACTACCAATCCGAGCGAGATAGACCTGAAGCGCACTGCTGCTGAAGAACAAATAGAGAAACAGAACTTGAGTATTTTGTGTAGATTTATGTTTGTTAACTAAAGCGACAGGTCTGGTCTCTGACAAGAAAAAGGGAGTGGGCCCTGCAGGTAAATTTCACTAAGTTTGAAAGGCCAATCACCTTCAGGAAAAATTATCACCCATCAACCCCCAAACATTGCAAATCATCAAAATAAAGTTTACAAATTTGTTGAACACTCTCCCTCATTGTCTGCCAACACATACATCATCAATAATCACTCACAATCACTCAATAATATAAAATAATTCATTGGTGCAATAGCTAGTAGTTACCTCTTCCAATCCAAGCACGGTGGTAGATACAAAATTGTATCGCCTCTTTGATGCTAGCAACGCATTGGAAGTTTGCATTGGCATCTTTTAATTCAATGATCTTCTGGGGAAGCCCTGATAGGTGATGCCAAAAAAAGGACAGGTAATTGCATGTGAGGGAGGTAGGCATTGTCTCCAATGTCTTGAAGGGAATGCAGAGATTTCTTCACTGCACACTGGTCCGACTGCAATCTGTCCACATATGAGACTAAAAAATGGTGGGCAGCATATATCACACACAAATATAATGACCCACTAGTTTTTTTTTTTTGCAAATAAAAGAGAGTCAATGAGAAATAATTAAAAGGTTCTATGGTGGCACTGGCATACTCAGTCCGGGAAGAAGAGTTCGTCCTCAAGCTCAGATGGTTTATTCAGAAGTTTGTCCTCCTCCTCCTTCTGTGCTTTTTCAGGATCGGTGTAATCAGGTGGTATGAAATGTTGGTTCATTCTGATCATGGTCAGTCTGTCCACCTTTTGAGGCAAGAGACTGGTCCTTCTCACTGTAAAAACTACACCATTGCACTAAACACATGCTCAGCAGACACACTGGATACAGGACAAGCCAGATACTTAATTGCCAGCCTGCTGAGCTCTGGCCATTGATTAATCTTCCCATACCAATACACCAGTGGGTTTGATCCACATACCCTTCTTTTGGTTTATCCTGCTACACCTGGAACATCCTCTGGATGGTCATTGATGCTTCCACTTGCTCGACTTCTTTTGCATTTGCCTCTGCATTGCACTTAAGACCTGCCACTTCAAACCAAGCCAAGGCAGAGGTCCGGTCCAATTCTTCTGTTGTTACCCGTGTTCTTGTTGCTGGTGTTTGCTACCCTGATGAGACAAGACTGCCCTCTCTGGAAGTTGAAGGCGGCAGCCAGAACTGCATAGTGGGGCTCTAAGTTCTAGCCGTTCTTCTTCGTGGTGCCCAGCTTCCTCAACAATCTACTTCTTGTATTTTGAAACATCCCCTTTAGAAATAGGAATGAAAGTGGGCAGAATTTTTGTTGTACCATGGAACAAGTAGGGTGACACAGATGTCCTCTTTGGATGAGATGATGTCCTTTTGCAGCCTTGCATTAAAAGCCAAGGCATGTGCTTCTGAGTTTTCATTCACACCTACGAGTGCGAACCTTTCAGACACCAATTTTTAGCTGCTCCTGTAGCAGATGCAACAACTAGTTAGCTTTGCCCATTGTTTTCTCCTCCTTGCTAACTTACTGTGTGAAAACATCAAAAGGTAGTAGCATCTTTGTAACCATTTGACTAGGCCCTTTTGTCTGCATCCAAGGTCATAGCTTTCCCAATTGCATCCCCTTCTCTGTGAATGACATAGACATTGATCTGTCTGTATTCCTCAAACAGATGTTGCAACATATACTAGGTAGAGTTCCAACATGTTGGCACCTCATGTATCAGGGCTTTAACTGGTGCTCTGTTAGTATGCTGAATTATTCACAACTCTTTCCGGTCTTTAAAAGAATGGCTGAAATTAGTGTAGATTCTTCTGCAGGTGGTCAATATGTTGCTGACTATGGCCCTCATTATGACATTGGCAGTAAATGCCGCTTACTGCCATGCTGACAGCTGCCAACTTACCGCCACACTGGCGGATATCCATTCACCATATTATGACACACACACGCAAATCTGACAGAATACAGCCACATATAGAAATCCGCCAGCCCAAAGGTCAGTGAAAAGGCGACGGTCCCAAAACCCACACCATCACACCAACAGAACAACGCCTATCATAATATGACACACGAATCACCACATTGGACATTCAACGGCGGTAAACCATTGGCTGTACATACCGCCGCGCTCACAATGGACACCCACAGACAAAACAACACCACATTGGCCAATTCAAACAACACACACCTGACACCCATACACACACCAATACCACTATAAAACACAAACCCATATTACCCACAACCCTTTACGAATACAATTCATTGCCACAAGACTGTCACCAAGATGACTGCGACAACTAGACACCCACACCACTCACACCCATACACCCCTCACGCACTTCACATCACATCCCCCAACACATTACCCAACACACCCTCACCAATACACATCACATAACACCCATGGCACAACAAAGGCATCGCCGTTTCACTGAGGAGGAGTTAAGAGTCATGGTGGAGAAAATCATCAGGGTAGAGCCACAGCTATTTGGAGCACAGGTGCAGCAGATATCAATAGCAAGGAAGATGGAGCTATGGCGGAGAATTGTGGGCAGGTTCAAGGCTGTGGGACAGCACCCAAGAACAAGGGACGACATCAGGAAGAGGTGGAACGACCTACGGGGGAAGGTACGTTCAATTGCAGCAAGACAGCAGCTTGCTATACAGAGGACTGTAGGTGGACCCCCACCTCCTTCCCCACAACTCAAAGCATGGGAGGAGCAAGTCTTGGCAATAGTGCATCCTGAGGGACACGTCGGAGTTGGAGGAGGACTGGACACTGGTAAGTCAACTTTGAACAATTATCACCCCCCCATACCTGCATGCCATCACACACCCACACCCTCGCTCCCATCACTCCCCTCCATCCCACACACTCCACCATCACATCACACTAATCCCAATGCCAAGCCCTGCATGCTGTAAAAATACATGGACATCCCTCCCAGCCCTGCATGGACACTCATCACCAAAGCATGCACCGCATAGGGAAACTAGCATAACCACTATCCACCAATATACACAAGCAAAAGTGGCAGGGAAACAACAACCATAGAGGAGAAGCTACAGAAGTAAAAATGTCAGACACCTGAAGTATAATACATCGTTTACATCCCCAAAGGTACCCCAGCCAATGTCACTGGAGAGGAGGTGCTACCACTATCCAGTCCCCCAACAGAAGAGGCCCACAGTGATGACAGTAACTCTGGACTTCAGGATCTGGGCGATTACCTGGCCCATCAGGGACCACTGGACAGTCTGTCACCCAAGCCCAGTCACAGACCACCACAGAGCCTCTCCCATCAGGAACCAACAACACAGCACCCACCCAGCATCCCCAAACCTCTATCCCCAGGACACGTCAATCAGCAGTGTGCCCACCCGTACAGGGACCCAGGCCACACCTCACATACAAGAAAATCAGGGACCTGGGGTCAGTGGGCACACTGTTTAGGGTACAGAGTCACAGGCCAACAGGGACACTGGGAGGACTACTGTGCGTCAGGGGGAGGACAGGACCAGGGAACCGACTCTCCAGGAGGCACTCTCTGAGATCCTGGGAGCCTACCAACATTCCCAGGACACGAAGGGCCAGATCCTAGACAACGTGCAGGAGAACAGGCAGCTGCAGGAGGGACAGTATCAGGGGATCAGGGAGGACTTGCAGGCCATTAACACCACCCTGGTCTCCATAGCAGGGGTGCAAGCAGACATGGCCAACATCACAAGGGAGGCAGTGTCACACCAGCGGGCCCCTACCACTAGCCAGTCATCTGAACAGCCCTCCACTTCCACTGCCGCTAGTGGCTAGGAGGCACTGCCACAGGACCAACAGGACACCAGCACCCTTCCCCCTGCAGAAGGTGAACCACCCCACAAACATTCCCTGCGATCCAAACAGAAGCCAGAGACAGCAAGACCACCGCCAGGAAATGAGACTCTCCTGATTGTCCCCCTTGTGTCCCACTCAGTCATCTTGTCCACCTTGACCTGCCATTGCTCCCCTTCCTATGTCCCCATGGACAATGCACCTGTGCTACAAACAGACCGGAACAATACCCTGGACTTTCCTCCATCATCACCCCATTCCATTGCACTTTCCCCTATATATTTTAGCACTACAATAAACACCCTTGGACAAAACTCGACTACTAGTATTCCATGTATTGTAAATTTGTATTGATTGAAACAGCTACAGCCATTGCAAATTATCTGTACATAGAATGAATCTGCAATATGAATATCCAGAGGTAACAATAAGTAGTGCAAAGAAGTGGGTAATGCCAGAATGGCAATGCCACACAGAATAGAACTGTGAAGTTGCACTGTCCCACCTGCATGTCATTGGAAGTACGGATGTATCACAGATGTTCTGTTGTCCTCATCCTCATCCTCTGCCTCCTCATCCTCACTGTCCTCATGGTCAACTGCTGCCACAGGGGCATCTCCAGTCTCTTCCTCCTGCAGAAAAGGTATATGGCGCCTGATGGACAAGTTGTGCAACATGCAGCATGCCACTACTATCTGGCAGATCTTCTTGGGTGAGTAGCACAGTGATCCACCTGTTAGATGGAGGCACCTGAACCTGGCCTTCAGGACGCCAAAGGTCCTTTCAATGATCCTTCTGGTTCGTCCATGTACCTCATTATAACGTTCTTCTGCCCTTGTCCTGGCATTCCTCACAGGGGTCAGCAGCCATTATAGGTTTGGGCAACTAGAGTCACCTGCAAATATTGAGGGACAACATTTAGCCACACACTATCCTAAATGGCCAACTGTAGGAGGCTGGCCTGGCTTATAGTGGGTACCTGATGGTACTTACACCTTGTGCCAGGTCCAGTTATCCTTTATTAGTAGATTAGTAGTGTTTTAGCAGCTTAGGCTGAACTAGGAAACATGCAAAACTCCTACTATACCACGTATATCATATAGCACTATATCACAAGAATCACAATACTCAGAGTTACTAAAAATAAAGGTACTTTATTTTAGTGACAATGTGTCAGAAATATCTCAGAGGATAAGTAAAATACACAAAATATACACACAAACCAAAATCAGGTAAGTAAACAGGTAAAAAAGTACTGCAAACACTGTAGAATACAATAGGATGCAATAGGCCTAGGGGCAACACAAACCATATACTAAGAAAGTGGAATGCAAACCACTTAGGGACGCCAGGCCTAGTGTAGTGTGTAGAAGGTCACTGGGAGTGTAAGAAAACACTAAGGGTATTCAAGATACCCCACTCCAAGACCCTGAAAACTAGGACTAACGTTACCCTACTTCCCTAGAAACACACTAAAGTTGTGATAGGAGATTCTGCAAAGACAACAACTGACTGCAAAGCACCAAAGATGAATTCCTGGACCTGAGGACCTGTAAAGGAAGGGGACCAAGTCGAAGAGCCACGAAAGTGTCCAGGGGGGGCAGGAGCCCACTAAACCGCGGATGAAGGTGCAAAAGGGCTGCTTTTGGGTGCACTAAAATGGTGCACATTTTCTCACCAGTATTAGTTATCCCACAGAGAGGGACTTTCACCTCAGGGAGTACAGCTGTGGTACCCTAGGGTTCCCTTGGTATAGGTTCCACCCCAGGAGAGGTTTGTCCCACCACAGGAATGGTATCCTTAATGGCAGGGTGGGTAGGGAAAACCCTGATGCCCTTTTTACCTGTGGTTGAAGAAGGATCCTGAGTTTTCTGGCCTTTTTCTGTCCTTTGCTTTTTCATTTAAGCTGCAATGAGAGGAATCAATTCCTCAGGGATACCCAGCATGGATGCATGGGTATAAAACTCTACCTCGGCCCAACCTGAGGTCTCTAGGGCCCGTATTTATACTTTTTGACGCTAAACTGCGCTAACGCAGTTTAGCGTCAAAAAGTTTAGCGCCGGCTAACGCCATTCTGAAGCGCCATGCGGGCGCCGTATTTATTGAATGGCGTTAGCCGGCGCTAGCAGACCGGCGCTGCCTGGTGTGCGTGGAAAAAAACCACGTACACCAGGCAGCGCCGGCGTTGGGGAAAATGGCGTTAGGGCGTCTTAAAAATGGTGCAAGTCAGGTTGACGCTAAAAAATCGCCTCCACCCGATTTGCGCCATTTTTAACGACGCCCGGACGCCATTTACATGACTCCTGTCTTAGTAAAGACAGGAGTCATGCCCCCTTGCCCAATGGCCATGCCCAGGGGACTTTTGTCCCCTGGGCATGGTCATTGGGCATTGAGGAATGTAGGGGGGCACAAATCAGGCCCCCCTATGCCAAAAAATAATATTAAAAAAATACAAATTTATACTTACCTGAACTTACCTGAATGTCCCTGGGATGGGTCCCTCCATCCTTGGGTGTCCTCCTGGGGTGGGCAAGGGTGGCAGGGGGGTCCCTGGGGGCATGGGAGGGCAGCTGTGGGCTCATTTTGAGCCCACAGGTCCCTTAACGCCTGCCCTGACCCAGGCGTTAAAAAGAGGCGCAAATGCGGGGTTTTTTGCCCCGCCCACTCCCGGGCGTGATTTTTGCCCGGGAGTATAAATACGACGCATTTGTGTCGCAGTCCTTTTTTTGGACGGGAACGCCTACCTTGCATCTCATTAACGTAAGGAAGGCGTTCACGCAAAAAAATGCCGCTCTTTCCTCATACTTTGGCGCTAGACGCGTCTAACGCCAAAGTATAAATATGGCGTTAGTTTTGCGCCGAATTTGCGTCGAAAAAAACCACGCTAATTCGGCGCAAACGGAGTATAAATATGCCCCTAGGTCATTACCTAAGAGACAGTCTACAGGTAAGCTAGGTGATACTGCCACCTGCTTAGGGCCAGTAACTCCACCCCAACTAAACTGAACTATAGTTAAGGGGAGGAACTGAGTGGAGTTATGGACATCAATAATTTTGTACTGTTGTCCCATGGGGTGTTGTGCAGGAGACATCAGGTTTTCAGTCACCAAAGTGATACTGACACCTGTGTCCCTGTAGGCCTGGGCCTCAACACCATTTATTGAAACTGACTGCCTGTACTCCCCATTGTAAGGGGACAAGCAGCCAGTGTGGCAAGGCCAATGCCACCAGGTGTGACAGAAACTGTCTTGGGACTGACTACCCCAGTTTCTATGATGGACCCAAAAGTGAACCCAACTACACCCTTATTTTGACTATTGCCAGCAGTCCCACCACTATTACCACTACTGCTAGGGGCACTAGAGTTTGATGTATTAGTGGTGGTAGGCTCAGGGGGTTTACCTGGGCAGGAGTTATCCCCTGGCCTACGGCCTTTAGTTTTACACACATAGCACCAAGGCTTTTTAGTGTGTGTGGGTTGTGCAGAAGAGGAAGAAAATGATTTATCCCCACCTCCTGAAGAGTGTTTAGGATGTGAAGAAGGATCTTTAGTTTTACCTTTATCCCCATGCTTATCCTGAGATTTCTCACCATCTTTCTTCTTGCCATCTCTGTCACCCCCTGTATGAACTTTTCTGTTCACTCTTGTTCTGACCCATTTGTCTGCTTTCTTTCCAAATTCTTGGGGAGAGGTCAGATCTGAGTCTACCAAGTACTGGTGCAACAAATCAGACACACAATTGTTCAAAATATGCTCTCTCGGGATTAGATTATATAGGCTTTCATAGTCAGTCACCGACCCTCCAAGGCCTTCACTGAACGGTCTACAAAGTCTGTCCAGTCTTGAGAGGACTCTTTTCTGGTATCTCTGAGCTTTATCCTGTATTGTTCAGTGGTTAAGCCAAATCCATCCAAGAGTGCATCCTTCAAAACTTTGTAATTATTAGCATCACTTTCTCTGACAGTAATGAGCCTATCCCTACACTTACCAGTGAAAAATAGCCACAAGATAGCAGCCCACTGCATTTGAGGGACCAACTGTACCATACAAGCCCTCTCAAGTGCAGCAAACCAATTGTTAATGTCATCCCCCTCCTCGTAAGGGTGGGACTATCTTATGCAGGTTTATGGAATCTTGTTCTCTTACAGGATTGCTATCAAAAACACTGCTGCTGCCACCATGGGGAACTAACCCCAACCTCTGCCTTTCCGTCTCTACATCTAGAGATTCCCTGTCTAAGGCCAGCTGCTACTGTCTTAGCTTCAGCCTGGCCTCTTCCAACCTCAGCTTTCTGAGTTCCCTTTCCATAGTGTTATCCTCAGGGTGGGAGGCTTGGGAATTCTGAGACACAGAAGAAATGTGGGAATTGGCAGAGTGAGACCTGTCTCTATCTGGCTGGACTCTAGTAACCTGGCATTTTGGAGTGAAAGGTGCCCTACTAGTGTGTGACCCCCTCCCAACACCAGTGTCACTAGGAGGCCTGTTAGCTGGCAGGTCTTTGGATGAACCCTCCCCAGCCTCCTCAGTGGACTCCTCTGAGTCTTGCTGGGTACCCCCCTTCTCTACCTCCTGATCCTGGGATGGGCCAGACTGGTTCTGGTCACTTTCTAGGAGAAGGCTAAGGAGAAGATCTTTGGTAGGGTTCTTACAAATGCTTGAACCTCTTTCTATGCAGAGACCCCTCAAACTTTTGAAGTTTAAACTACCATAGGTTGCCTGGACAACTGTGGGAGTAAGTTCTACTGCGGACATGTTTGTTAGAAAGGGTTTAGGACAGAAAGAAAAAAAGTTTACAAACTTTCAAAGGAAAGAGAAAAAAACTTTTCAAACTTTTGAAAACTTTTCAGAAACTTTTTAGAAAGTTTCAAGAAAGAAAGATAAACTGTTTAGGTTAACTGTGTATATTTTTAAGTATTTGGTATATGTTTTTTCTTATGAAAAACACCAATGAGAAAGTGGTAAAGCAGTTACAAGTACTTATCCGACCACTGCACCACCAATGTAGGAGGCTGGCTGATGGTACTTACACCTTGTGCCAGGTCCAGTTATTCCTTATTAGTAGATTAGTAGTGTTCTAGCAGTTTAGGCTGATAGAGGTAGCTATAACAGAGCAGCTTATGCTGAAGAAGGAGACTTGCAAAGCTCCTACTATACCACTTATATCATATAGCACTATATCACAAGAATCACAATACTCAGAGTTACTAAAAATAAAGGTACTTTATTTTAGTGACAATGGCCCTCATTCTGACCTTGGCGGGCGGCGGAGGCCGCCCGCCAAAGTCCCGCCGTCAGGTTACCGTTCCGCGGTCGAAAGACCGCGGCGGTAATTCTGACTTTCCCGCTGGGCTGGCGGGCGGTCTCCTTCAGACCGCCAGCCAGCCCAGCGGGAAAGAGGCTTCCACGATGAAGCCGGCTCGGAATCGAGCCGGCGGAGTGGAAGCTGTGCGACGGGTGCAGTTGCACCCGTCGCGTATTTCACTGTCTGCGCAGCAGACAGTGAAATACATGTAGGGGCCCTCTTACGGGGGCCCCTGCAATGCCCATGCCAGTGGCATGGGCACTGCAGGGGCCCCCAGGGGCCCCGCGACCCCCCCTACCGCCATCCGGATCTCGGCGGTCCGACCGCCGGGATCTGGATGGCGGTAGGGGGGGTCGGAATCCCCGCGGCGGTGCAGCAAGCTGCGCCGCCGCGGAGGATTCAATGGGGCCGCGGTACACTGGCGGGACCCCGCCAGTGGTGCCGGTCCGACCGCGGCTTTACCGCCGCGGTCGGAATCCCCATTGGAGCACCGCCGGCTTGTCGGCGGTGCTCCCGCGGTCCTCCGCCCTGGCGGTCAAAGACCGCCAGGGTCAGAATGAGGGCCAATGTGTCAGAAATATCTCAGAGGATATACTCCCTTAGGAGGTAAGTAAAATACACACAATATACACACAAACCAAAATCAGGTAAGTAAACAGTTAGAAAAGTAGTGCAAACACTGTATAATACAATAGGATGCAATAGGCCTAGGGGCAACTCAAACCATATACTGAGAAAGTGGAATGCGAACCACTTAAGGACGCCAGGCCTAGTGTAGTTTGTAGAGGGTCGCTGGGAGTGTAAGGAAAAACTAAGGGTGTTCAAGATACCTGTTAGACTTTTCATCCTTGGCTTAGTCTCCCTAAACTTTTTGCCTCTGTTCCCCAGGTTATTGATGTGTGCTGGACTCTGATTTTACTGTTTTTGTTACTCTGGGCACTTTACCACTGCTAACCAGTGCTAAAGTGCAAGTGCTCCTTTACAAAACGTGTATGTGATTGGTTTATCCATGATTGGCATATTTGATTTATTAGTAAGTCCCTAGTACAGTGCACTAGAGGTGCCCAGGGCCTGTAAATCAAATGCTACTAGTGGGCCTGCAGCACTGGTTGTGCCACCCACATAAGTAGCTCTGTAATCATGTCTCAGACTTGTCACTGCAGTGTCTGTGTGTGCAATTTTAACTGTAAATTCGACTTGGCAAGTGTACCCACTTGCCAGGCCTAAACCTTCCCTTTTCTTACATGTAAGACACCCCTAAGGTAGGCCCTAGGTAGCCCCAAGGGTAGGGTGCAGTGTGTGGTTAAGGTAGGACATATAGTGATGTGTTTTATATGTCCTGACAGTGAAATATTGCTAAATTTGTTTTTCACTGTTGCAAGGCCTGTCCCTCTCATAGGTTAACATGGGGGCTACCTTTAAATCTGATTAAAGTGTAGATTCCCTTTGGGAGCGGATGGACATGTGGAGTTTGGGGTCTCTGAGCTCACAATTTAAAAATACATCTTTTAGTAAAGTTGATTTAAAGATTGTGAGTTTGAAAATGCCACTTTTAGAAAGTGAGCATTTTCTTGCTTATACCATTTCTGTGACTCTGCCTGTTTGTGGATTCCCTGCCCGGGTCAGTTTGACAGTTGGCCTGGTTGCACCTCACACTAGACAGTGACACAAAGGGAGCTGGGGTGTAGCCTGCATATCCTGATGAGCCATCTGTGCTAGGAGGGAAGGAGTGGTCATTCACACCTGAAAGGGCTGTGCCTTCCCTCACACAATGCAGTCTCCAAACCCCTGGTGAGTGTCTGGGGCCTGGCCTGGGCAAGGCAGGATTTCACATTCCAAAGAGACTTTACTTTGAAGTAGGCCTACTTCAAAGGAGAAATTGGGTATAAACAGGGCACCCAAACCCACAGACTTTAGAAACACTTCTGGAACCAAGAGGAACCTCTGCCTGGAGAAGAGCTGAATAGATGAGGAAGAAGAGCTGCCCTGCCTGTGACTGTGCTTTGTGGAGCTATCCTGCAGTTGCTGCTTCTGCCAGAGTAAGAGGGCAAAGACTGGACTTTGTTTGCCTTCCATCTTGAGAAGAAATCTCCAAGGGCTTGACCTAGAGCCTGCCTCCTGTTGTTTGAAGTCTCAGGGACAGCAAAGACTTCTCTCTGCCAGCACCTGGAGTATCTGGAGAGACTTCTACTCTGCCCTGTGGTGCCCATCCAGTTCCTGGGACCCTGAAAGGAGAAGCTGGCAGCCTAAAGACAAGAAAATCCATGCACAGAGCGCCGTGCGGGGAAAAGTTTGACGCAAATACGATCTGCGGCTGAAAAAACGACGCGCCGCCGGCTCTGCAGCTGAGAAACGACGCTCGCAGGAAACGTGACCGAAGAATCGACTCACGAAGCAGGAGAAACGATGCGCAGCATCGCTGACGGAGGCTGGGAGATCACAACCTGCGCTGCAGGATTTTCGGATCATCGTGCAGCTGGATTTTTGACTCAAGTACCGCCGTGCAGAGTTATTTTTGATGCACACCCGCCCGTGCGGGGTTATTTTTGACGCACACAAGGTAAATTTTCACTCTAGCAGCGCTAGTGTGTTTTTAAAACTACTTAAAGACTCTTTTTTATTTTTTATTGATAACTTGACTTGTGTATGGTGGATTTTTGTCATTTCGGTCTTGTTTTGTTTAGATAAATATTTCCTAGTTTTCTAAAATGGTGTTGTGTCATTTTGTAGTGTTCTCATTAAGTTACTGTGTGTGTTGGTACAAATACTTTACACCTAGCACTCTGAAGTTAAGCCTACTGCTCTGCCAAGCTACCAAGGGGTAAGCAGGGGTTAGCTGAGGGTGGTTCTGTTTTACCCTGACCAGAGTGAGGGTCCTTGCTTGAACAGGGGGTAACCTGACTGTCAACCAAAGACCCCATTTCTAACAATACCCCACCCCAAGACCCTGAAAAGTAGGAGTAAAGTTACCCTACTTCCCCAGAAACACACTAAAGTCGTGATAGGAGATTCTGCAAAGACAACAACTGACTGCAAAGCACTGAAGACGGATTCCTGGACCTGAGGACCTGTAAAGGAAGGGGACCAAGTTCAAGAGTCACAAAAGTGTCCAGGGGGGGCAGGAGCCCACTAAACCCCGGATGAAGGTGCAAAAGGGCTGCCTTTGGGTGAAAGAAGCTGAGAATTCTGCAACAATGGAAGGTGCCAGGAACTTCTCCTTTGCACAAAAGATCTCCCACGTCGTGCTGGAGGATACAGAGTTGTTTCCACGCAGAAAGACCACAAACAAGCCTTGCTAGCTGCAGAGGTTTCAGTTAAAGAAAATGGGTACTGCCGGGGCCCAGGAAGGACCAGGAGATTGCCCCTTGGAGGATCAGCACAGAGAGCCCACGCAGAAGCAGGCAGCACCCGCAGAAGCACTTGAACAGGGGTTTAAGAAATCTGGGCACAGCGGTCACCTCAACACTACATAGGAGGGTCCCACGAAGCCAGTGGTCAACTCAGTGAGTTGAGCAATGCAGGACGGAGTGCTTGGGATCTGGGCTGTGCTGTGCTTGAAGGATTCCTTGCAAAAATGCACAGAGGCCCTAGCAGCTGCAGATCACACAGTACACAGGATTACTGTTTGGCGTGGGGAGGCAAGGACTTACCTCCACCAAATTTGGACAGAAGGACCACTGGACTGTCGGGGTCACTTGGATCCAGCTCCTATGTTTCAGGGACCACGCTCGTCAAGAAGAGAGGGGACCCAGAAGACCGGTGATGCAGAAGTTTGGTGCCTGTGTTAACAGGGGGAAGATTCCTTCGACCCACAGGAGATTTCTTTTTGTCTTCCAGTGCAGGTTGAAGGCAAGCATTCCTCAGAGCATGCACCACCAGTAAACAGTCGAGAAAGCCGGCAGGATTAGGAGCTACAATGTTGTTGGTAGTCGTCTTGCTCCTTTGTTGCAGTTTTGCAGGCGTTCTGGAGCAGTCAGTGGTCAATCCTTGGCAGACGTCAAAGAGGGAGATGCAGAGGAATTCTGGTGAGCTCTTGCATTCATTATCTGAAGAGAAGCCCACAGGAGAGACCCTAAATAGCCCTCAGAGGAGGATTGGCCACCTAACCAAGTAAGCACCTATCAGGAGGGGTCTCTGATGTCACCTGCTGGCACTGGCCACTCAGAGGCCTCCATTGTGCCCTCACACCTCTGCATTCAAGATGGCAGAAGTCTGGGACACACTGGAGGAGCCCTGGGCATCCCCCTGTGGTGGTGATGGACAGGGGAGTGGTCACTCCCCTTTCCTTTGTCCAGTTTCGCACCAGAGCAGGGGCGGGGGGATCCCTGAACCGGTGTAGACTGGCTTATGCAAGGAGGGCACCATCTGTGCCCTTCAAAGCATTTCCAGAGGCTGGGGAAGGCTACCCCTCCCCAGCCCTTAACACCTATTTCCAAAGGGAGAGGGTGTAACACCCTCTCTCAGAGAAAATCCTTTATTCTGCCTTCCTGGAACTGGGCTGCCCAGACCCGAGGTGGGCCGAAGCCTGTCTGTGGGTAGGCAGCAGCGGTAGCTGCAGTGAAAACCCCAGAGAGCTGGTTTGGCACTACCCGGGGTCCATGCTGGAGCCCCGGGGTGCATGGGATTGGCACTCCAATACCAGATTTGGCATGGGGGGACAATTCCATGATCTTAGACATGTTACATCGCCATATTCAGAGTTACCATTGTGAAGCTACATATCCTATATGTAGTGCACGCGTGTAATGGTGTCCTTGCACTCACAAAGTCAGGGGAAATTGCCCTGAACAAAGTGGGGGCACCTTGGCTAGTGCCAGGATGCTCTCACACATAGTAACTTTGCACCTAACCTTCACTAAGTGAGGGTTAGAGATATAGGTGACTTATAAGTTACTTAAGTGCAGTGTAAAATGGCTGTGAAATAACGTGGACATTATTTCACTCAGGCTGCAGTGGCCTGAGCTCCCTATGGGTGGCAAAAGAAATGCTGCAGCCCAAAGGGATCTCCTGGAACCCTAATACCCTGGGTACCTAGGTACCATATACTAGTGAATAATATGGGTGTTCCAGTGTGCCAATCAGAATTGGTAAAAATGGTTAATATCCTGCAGTGACAATTTTAAAAGCAGAGAGAGCATAAGCACTAAGGTTCTGGTTAGCAGAGCCTCGGTGACACAGTTAGGCACCACACAGGGAACACATTCAGGCCACAACCTATGAGCCCTGGTGCCCTGGCTAGCAGGCTCCCAGTGAGACATATAAAACACAATGACAAATAGGGTTTTTACTATGAGCACTGGGGTCCTGGCTAGCAGGATCCCAGTGAGACAGTAAAAACACCCTGACATATACTCACAAACAGGCCAAAAGTGGGAGTAACAAGGCTAGAAAAACCCTCCTACATCAACAATATAGCCATACAACAACATATAACGAATGGGAACCAGGGCTCACCTATTATCCACACCCTGTGCCTCTGTAGTTGGGCCATCAAATTTGGGATGCTGCTATTCCTCAGGACAAAGGCATCATGCACGACCCAGGATACTTAGCAATGACATGGGAGATGTACTGGTCCGCCAAGCACACCATCTGCACATTCATGGAGTGGAAACTCTTATGATTCCTGAACACCTGTTCATTCTGACAGGGGGGCACAAATGAAATATGTGTTCTGTCAATCACACCTATTATGTTGGTGATATTTCCCATTGCCTAGAATCAAGCTTTCACAGTGGCGAAATCCTCAACTTGGGGGAAAGCAATGTAGATGCACGTGTTTTATCAGGGCAGACAAGACTCTTGTTAGCACGTTTGAGAACATTGGCTGTGACATTCCTGCTGCCAAGCCCATTGTCACTTGGAAAGAACCAGTTGCCAGGAAATGGAGCACTGATAGCACTTGCACAAGAGGGGGGATCCCAGTGGGGTGACAGATAGCAGATGTCAAGTCAGGCTCCAGTTGGGCACACAGCTCTGTGATTGTGGCCCTGTCCAATCTATAGGTGAGTATTATGTGCCTGTCCTCCAGTGTAGCCAAGTCCACCAGGGGTCTGTACATGGGGATATGTCTCCATCTCCTATTCATCCACAGCAGTAGATATCTAAGGGACACAAGAGTGAGTAGGCTGTCACAAACTGAACAATGGAGCCACAACAGCAGTCCGCAATGTGAAAACATGTTATGGGACAGTGTAATTAGTGAAGTATGTGCCTATTTATGCAGTGACGGAGCAATAATCGATAGGCCTTTTCATCCCTCCCCTGAAATGGCGACCACCTGTCCTGTGTGTAGGGAAAGGTGGAAGTGAGGTAATGCCGCTGACGTTGTGCGCCATGGTGGTAGGCAGTCGTAAACCCCGTGCAATTCATCATTGATTAATATTGGGCTCTACGGGGTACAGTGGCCAATGGTGATCTACGCTGGCGGTGACGGTATACACCACTGCGGATGTGACCGCCATTTTCTATCTGATTCCTCACTTGTTTCCTGACCTTCCATAGGAGAGGACCTACACTGCATGTGCTGCTGTGACCTGTGTCTGGAACCTACCATGGCCCATGTGACTGGGGAAAGGGCCCCAGCCTCCCCTTCTGAGGAGTTGGAGTGACTGTGGATGGGGTCCTACCCAGTACGGACTGTTGTCTGGGCCTCCAGACCAACAGGTGAGTGCACCTTGGGCACGATGCATGTGGCATGAATGCATGGAGTTGTGTGTGAAGGCCTCGTGTAAGGGGGGTGGGTGGATGTCCTCTTGGTGGTGTACGTGTTGTGGGCTGGGCTATGTGTGTGCCAATGGTGATGCAAAGGGGTATGATGGGCCATTTGTGTGACAGGCTGGACTGTTTGTCTAATGGTGTTCTCCTGTCTGTATTGCCTCTGCAGGTCAGAGCCCATCAAAAGAAGGGAATATAGCGTGCCAATGCCAAGGATGTGCGGACCCTTGGGGTCTATGGCAGGCGGAGCACCCATTGTCGCAAACAGTGGGAGGACTTGAGACGCTGGGCACAAAAGATCGTGGAGGCCCAGCTTGGGATGGCCTCCCAATGAGGAAGGGGTGCCTATCGGACCCTGACCTCCCTGATGGCCCGCATACTGGCGGGGGCCTACCCTGAGCCGGATGGACGCTGGAGGGCATCACAGCAGCCACAAGGGGGTGAATACTGTGGCTATTGTTACAACTTACAGCTGGAAGGGTGGTATCCGGGTGGTGGTTGTGTGGCCTTGGGTGCCCCTAGGCCAGGCCAGACATAGCAGCGTAGGTCTTCTGGTGGCTAAGGGTTTGAATGGGAAATACTGCTTAACTAGCTTGTTGGTATTCACTTCTGGGCAGGGTTGCATGGGTCACAGGTGTGCTGCAGTTGGCGGTTTGTGCCCCTACTCATTCCTTGGTTACTAGCCATTTCACTGGTAGTGCCATGCATAGTGCATGGGCCTGTTCCCTGTGGGTGAGGGTGCTGAGTATGCCAACAGTGGTGTTGGTGCAGTCATTGTCCCTGTTTATCCTTTGTCTCTCTCCCCCCACTTTCTTGTTTTGTCATCCTATCCTTATGTGTATTAGCATCATCTGAGGAGCAGAGGCACCGGCGACAGAGGGAGCTGCATTCCACAGGACCCTGGAGGCAGAGTCCACTGACGCTGAGGGCACCAGTGGGACAGAGAGTGAGGGGAGCACCACGGTGGAGACTGGAGGGGACAATACAGACTCTGATACCTCCTCTGATGGGAGCTCCCTGGTGGTAGCAGACACCTCTGTGACCACCCCAGCTACAGGTACAGCTGCCACCCCGATACCAGCACTGACCTCCCAGTAGCCCCTCAGTGAGTTGCCTGTGCCCACTCACCCAGGAGGATGGGCATCTCCTTCGCCCCAGGCACCTCAGGCCCTGCCCCAGTGAGCCCTGCTGCCCTGAATGAGGAGGCTATTGACCTCCTGAGATCCATCTCTATAGAGCAAACAACCATTGCGAATTCCATCCAGGGGCTGGCAGCCCAGATGCCGTAATCTAATGCATTCCTGGAGGGCATTCACTGTGGATTGGCGGAACAACATAGATCAATTCAGGCTCTGGCCTCCTCTCTGATGGCAGCCATTGTCCCAGTTTCAACTTCCCTCCAACTTCCACTTCCCAGTCCCATTCTCCTCAACCTCAACCCATATCAAGCACACAGGCAGATGAGCATGCACACAACACAACACCCAAGGATGTCACAGGCAAACACAGGCACCACACTTCATCCCACAGGCACTCACACAAACACCATTCAATTGCAGACATGACAAAATCCACTATCTCCACTGTCTCCCCCTCCTCCTCCTCCACCTCCCACCCAGTTGCATCTACATTCACACCTGCATGCACTACATCAATATACACTACCAGCATCATCACCTCTCCAAGCAGAACACACACCTCACTGGCAGACACCTTCACAATATCCAAACACTCGTCCCCTGTGTCCTCTCCCACCGTGTCTACCCCCCTCCTAAAGTGCACAAACGCAAGCACTCAGACATCCAAAACCATCCACCTCACAACAGCATGCAGTTCATGCACCTGCAACCAAATCCAGCAGACAAACACCTCCAACAACCACTCCCTCATCCTCCACTCCCATTACTCCTCCCTCCTCCCACCCCAGCGTCCCTAAAAAGCTTTTCCTTTCCAGGATTGTTCTCTTCCCTACCCCTCCCCCGTCCTGCATGTATGGGCAGGGTAGCAAGGACCCAGCAGAGCACGTCAGCCAAACAGCCCATGGGCCCAGTGGTAGCACCACCTACTTGTGGTGGTAGGGATTCCAGGCCAACAATACTGAAAGGGAAGGATTCTGCACAGGCTGCTAAAAAGGAGAAGGAGCCTGCACCAGCTGCTAAGAAGGGGAAGGAGCCTGCACCAGCTGCAAAGAAGGGGAAGTAGCCTGCACCAGCAGGCAACGGGAGAAGAGGCCATCTACCAGTGCCAGGAAGAGTAAGGGATCCCCAACCCATGACCAGGAGGAGAGGAGGCAATCTACGTCAGCGGAAGCTGCCAGCCAAACACCGCCACCACCACCAGCTGTCACAGGGCCCTCATCACCAGCTGTGGTTGTGCAGCCATCAGAGAGTGCAGGGGCTGAGCAGGAACCTCCCCCAACCACCACCACAGTGCAGCCATCAGAGGGTGCAGAGGCTGAGCAGGAGCCTCCCACAACCACCACCAACAGGGCAGCAATCAGAGGGTGCAGGGGCTGAGCAGGAGCCTCCCACAACCACCACCAACAGGGCAGCCATCAGAGGGTGCAGGGGCTGAGCAGGAGCCTCCCCAATCACCACCACAGTGCAGCCATCAGAGGGTGCAGGGACTGAGCAGGATCTTCCCCCAACCACCACCAAGGGCTGCTGTGCACCCTGCCCCCACCAGAACCTGTGGGCAAGACACCCACTTGGGAGACTGTGGCCTTGCACTCCCCAAGACAAAGAGCAATGGGCATGTTGCCCCCTCAAGAACCAGTGGGCAAGACACCCACTTGAGAGACTCTGGCCTTGCACTCCCCAGGACAAAGAGCAATGGGCATGTTGCCTCCTCCAGAACCAGTGGGCAAGACACCCACTTGAGAAACTGTGGCCTTGCACTCCTCAAGACAAAGAGCAATGGTCATGTCGCCCCCTCCAGAACCAGTGGGCAAGACACCCACTTGAGAGACTGCGGCCTTGCACTCCCCAGGACAAAGAGCAATGGGCATGTTGTCCCATCCAGAACCAGTCGGCAAGACACCCACTTGAGAGACTGTGGCCTTGCACTCCCCAGAACAAAGAGCAATGGGCATGTTTCCCCCTCCAGAACCAGTGACCTTATTACCGCATCCAGCTGAGGTCCCCCCACACCCCCTGAGATGCCTGCCTATTTGACAACTGATGCCCCTGTAGTGTTCTATCCAGATTGGTGCAGGATTCGAGTGGGGCCTTGGACTGTGCCCTGTGGCCATGTGGGCCCATAGAACTATGAACTGGGCAGTGTCCCTTTTTTATACAAGTGTACAGATCTGTTTATGGCCAAATCGGATTGTTGATTTCATTGATGGACTGATTACAATCATTTTCATAAATTCATGTTGCCTTTGCATTATTCTGCAGATTTTCGTGGTCAAATTGTTTTTGTAATGCATATGGTTGTGTGTATGGCGTGTGTATGTTGGGTGTTTGTGGTGCGTGTGTGGGTCACTCTCGTTTCCTCCCACCCTCCCTTGTGTGCTAGGTGTCTGTACTCACCGTTGTCGTCTTTGCCAGCGTTGGTGTTCCAGGTGAGCATAACGTAGAAGATCATTGGAAAGACTTGCAGTTTGGGTTCCATGGCAGCGTGGTTCTTCCTTGTGTTTTCAATGGTAAGTCCTTTCACTTCTGCGATGTGTTTCTGCCAGGCTTTTGATGGTGTTGGTACCGCCCCAGAAAAGGTCGCGGTTTGCAGGGTTTTAATATGGTGGGCGGAACTTTGTCTTCTACCTGGCTGTAAGCGGCTACTGTAGTGGTGACTGTTGCTTCCGCCCTGGCGGTCGGTGTGGTACATTGGCTGTCTATCGGAGATATCACCGCCATGGTCTTAATTTGGCGATACTTACCACCAGCCTGTATGCGGTATTACCACTGCTTTATCATCGACCGCCAGGGTCGTAATGAGGGCCTATGTCTTCTTTTTTAATAACATCTTTCACAACCAGATTGAGGCAATGCGCCAAACATAGGACTCTGAAATAGCCACTGTCTGCCATGCCCTTGACTATGTTACTTCCATTGTCCATGGCAACATACCCAAATCTGGGACCCCTGGGTTGCAGACATTCAGATACCTTGCTGTTAATTTCATCCAAGATGTTTGCAACTGTGATTTCTCCATGGCAAACATGGCTACTGTTGCAGGCTGCTGAACGCACTTAAAACTTTCCTCAAGGTCAAGACCTGTAGATAGGTTTGTTTTACCACCATGAAAGAGATCCGGTGTGTAGTGATGCACATGTAATCAGTCTCCTGACAACTGGTCTACCAGTTTGGCATCAGGTGGATAGTGTGAACAACACTTTGCTGCAAAGCTTGTCCAAATAATTGCAGCACATAGCGATGCAGCAGTGGAACAACAACTCTGGCACAATAGGTCCGACTTGAACCTTCCATTTCAGGCAGATGGCTGCCATAAATTCTACTAATCCCATTCCTTCCACAAAAGAAAAAGGGAGGATGTCCAGCACTCACATTTTTGCCAGCTTATCATTATACAAACATGTTACTGGGTAGTTGCGGTCATAGGGCCCCTCCTGCCTGAGCATGCCTGTAATGGTGGCCTAGATTTTCTTCTTTTATGGGGCCACTGACGCAGATTACTTACAAGAAGTAGGTGGTGGTAGACTCAATGTGCATTGTGGGGCAGTCACTGTAGGCCATAGTGTCTTCATCTGGCTCTGAGTCTTCTTGTGCCAGTGAGGTCATTGAGGTGAGTGATTCTGGTGCACTACTGGGGACAGGGCTACTTTGCATGAGGATGTCACCCTCTTCTTCCTCATCATCACTTCCACACATGATTGGACCTGTAGCTGAGGTTTCCTGGATCTCCTTACCTTCACTAACACAACCACATTCAGCAATTGTTTGAGGAGCTCCTTCCACCGGATTGCATGATGTTTTTTCATATGTTGTCGTTTGGCCTCCATTGCCATAACGTGAAGCAGGCTTACCTCATGGAGCATATTGCAATGTTCTCTTACAGTTTGCTAAGCATACAAAAGTCCCAAACTGGGGGCCAAAGTGGGCCAATTCCAATGCCTGAAAAGGAACTAGAGGTCGGTGGGTGTGTCACTTATTGTCTCTCTGCAGTGCATCCTTCTGATGAAGGAGGGGTTGGTGCAGGTCTCAGCTGTGGCATTCCAAATATAGGAGCTGGTAGTGCTACCTGTGCCACATTCCTAGGAGCAGGTTGAATAGTAATTTCAGACTCCTCGGTGCCAGCTTCCACAATGACAGGCTCGTCGTCATCATCCTCCTCATCATCCCCTTCCATAATTCTAAGGCTTTCAGGAACTTTTCTTTTCCCTTGCCTCTCCTGGCATCTCCCGGGCTCTGCCTGGGTCTATTTCATGTCCCTATCATCAGCGTCAGAAGTGATGCTTGGAGAAGATGATGGAGTAATACCCTTCCTTTTCCTTGGGGGAGATCTGGGAGACAATGATTCCAAAAGAGGAGGTTCTTGCTCGGCAGGAAGCTGGACCTTCTCTTCTGCTCCAACTTCAGGAAATTTTGTTTCTATCTCTTAAGAGGTCGTCTAACCATCACATTAAGAAGTAGTGACTTCATGTTAACTATGGATTTGATAATGTAACCATACAATAAGTTGTATTGTTGAATTAATAGATGCTGACCAGATGGAGGGCAAAGTACTGATACATAATTTCTGTATTGTATTCTAGGTACTTCCTATTTCAATAATCTGTCCTGATGATGACCCACCTGAATTATTTTCTTGTATTGGGGTCAAAACGTCAACATTGTATTAGAAATTGTGGATTGACTTTTGAAAAATTCAGCAGGCTCACAGTACCTATGGTTATAGGTGCTTATTTGAGACCTCATGCTTTTAACCACAGTTTGGTTTTAGTTTTCATGTAGATACCACTGCAACATTTATACTAAAACATTATTCACTCACACTGCACCGTTATACAGGAGCACCTCAATTACTTTACTTTAAATTGTAGAATTTACGTTTCTAATAAATGTGATATATTACTCACAAACTGCATCGGTGCATGGTACAACCACTGTCGTGGAGGATAATTCATATCCTTCCCCAAGACGGACCAAAACATTTTTCTGTTACATTAGGAAGATCTGCTATTGTTGGCTGCCGCTACTATACACTAAACAATTGGGTACTACTTTACAAAAGGGACAAATCAAATTCAGCATCACTGCTCATCGACGTCACCATAATTGCAGAGGCTGCCTCACTGACAGACATAGGCCCTCATTATGAACACAGCGGTCCATTCCACGCCGCTGGTGGTGGCGGTTAAAACCGCCAACAGAGGAGCAGGCTGTACCGCCAAATAATGAACCAAACGAAAGACATGCATCCTGAAAACGACCCACCGCCAGCAGAGGAGTGCCGACGACGTTCCTGGGCGGGAACCAACGCCATGCAAAGCCAGGCGGAAATGAACCAAATATAAGGAAACACTCACCGGAGGCCCACACAACAAACTGAAGCAGACATGGATAGAGAGCTGCAGATCATGCCAGCCCTGATCCTTGTCATATACCTCCACGACGAGACCGCTGACGAAGATGACGACGGTAAGTACCGCAACCTACGAAACAAGGGAGGAAAGGGCACAGACACATACCCACCCACTCCACCCACCCTGCAACGCCCCCCCAACCCTTCACAGCAGCACAAGTCATACACCCCACAGCAAGAGGTACTCACCTGACACAAGGCAAATCCAACTTGACCATAGTACATACAAATGCCCCACACCCATAAACAATGAAACCAAAGACCAGGGTTCAACAGTGTGCCGCCAAAACACAGGCCACACAGAAATCTTTAATGAAAGCTCACAGAGCCAAATAGTCCAAACAGGGACAAGGGCCTGTCCATGTGGCTACAATTGCCATGGGCCACAACAGACCCAACCTGACTCCCACATGTGCATGGTACTCCACCTAATGGGACAACAAAGGGGCATCCAGGCACCTCACGGAATGGGGCAGGGGTGTTGGGGATCAGGATTTGCGATGGGGGTGGGCCTTGGACTTTTGTTTGGAAGTTGGAGGGGGGTTGGGCTTGTCCTTTGAAGGGGGGGGTGTTTTGAGAGGGTGGAGCCAGATGGACTAGGCTCAGCCCGGGCCTTTTTTTTTCTCTGTGGAAGGGGGAAGGGAATGTGAAGGGCGGACAGGGGTGGACTGTGAAGTGGAAGGAGTGGAAAGGGCAAGGAGGTGAGCACGCTTGGGGACAAGACAGGGTGGGCCAGTGGGTTGGAAGAGGTCTGAATGGGAGAGGAAAAGTTTCTTCGGAGCAATTGGGGTGGTCCTGGATGAGGGCGTGGGACTGGAGGCAGAGGCAGTGGATGTATGTGGTGTGGGGGTGCGTGTAGTGGGTGCAGGTGACTGGACAGCATGCTGTTGTGTGGTGGATGTCTGATGGGTGGGTTTCGGTCCGTTTCTGTGTTTTTGGAGGAGGGGGGTGGACACAGTGGGAGAAGACAGGCAGCTAGTGTGGATGTATGTTGTGTGAGTGTCTGCAAGTCTGGTAACTGTGCTGCATGTGTCAACTACAGTAGTTTTGGTGACTGCAGGTGTGGTGCATGGGGTACATGTATTGATGTCTGCTATTGTGGTGAGTGCAGGAAGAGGAGCAGCAACAGTGACTGAAGGTGCAGTGCATGAGGGTGTGGATGTAGAGGGGACAGACAGGGAGGCGGAAGAGGTGGGCACACTGGGGGAAGTGGATGTTGTTGTGTGTGCATGTGTCTGTTGGCTGTGTGAATGCTTGCGGTGGGAGGTGTGGTGCTTGTGTTTAGAAGTGTGCTTCTTGTGTGTTGAGGTGCTTGACTGCGTGTCTGAATGTGTGCCTTGGACGGGTGAAGGGAGTGGGGTGCTGGAAGGAGTAGAGGAGGTTGGAGGGGGTACGGAATGGCCTGGGAAACTGGCTGCCATCCAAGAGGAGGCCAGAGCCTGAAAAGAGTACTGTAGGGCAGACACAGCACCGTGAATGCCATCCAGATAGGCATTTGTCTGCTGCACCTCTGATGCTAGCCCCTGGATGGCATTGACAATGGTTGTGTGCCCTACAGAGATGGTTCTCAGGAGATCAATAGCCTCCTCTGTGAGGGCAGCAGGGCTGACTGGGGCAGGTGAGGAGGTGCCTGGGGCGAAGGAGACACCCACCTTTCTGGGTGAGCGGGCATGGGCAACTCAGTGGGGAGCAGAAGGGAGGTCGGTGATGGAATGGGGTGGCAGAAGATGTAACTGTAGTGGTGTGGCCACTAGAGTCCGCCACCGCCGGGGAGCCCCCATCGGAGGAGGTCTTAGGGTCACTACTTCCTGTGGAAGTTGCCTCCCCTATGGAACTCCCCTCGCCCTCCCACCCACTGGTCCTCTGGGCGTCGGATGTCTATGCCTCTGAGGATCCGTGGGCCACTGCTTCCCCACTTGCTGGTGCCTCAGCTCCCTCGCCAGATGTTGCTACTGTACCAAACCAACACAAGAGAACAGGGATGGGGAGCCAAAACAGGAGAGACAATTGTAAATAGCTGAATGGAGGTACATAATGGCCAGACATACACCCACCCAGAAGACACACCCAACAGGCAGCACCGTTCACTATGTCCATGGCCATGGCCCTGACTACGAACTAGAACACTGCTCTACACCCATCCCCTGGACTACCTAAGGAGGCGACGTGTTGGAGACCTAACAAAGACACCCCTACACCCTTTGGGCACCATAAAGTTTATGGACACCAGTCGGAGTCCCTGCCTCCAAGCAGCATTAAACCTAATGCACACACAGACATCCTTCCAGACTGAAGTTTGTGAAATGAGTACTCACCCCTTGTGACTGCTGTGCAGCCTTCAAGTGCCCATCCAGGTCTGGGTACGCCACCGCCAGGATATGTCGCATTAGGGGGGTCAGTGCCCGATGGGCACCCCTTCCACGTTGGGAGGACTTCCCCAGCTGGGCTTCACAGATCTTACGCACCTACTGCCGCAGGTCCTCCCACCTCTTTCTGCAGTGGGTGCTCCGCCGGTTGTAGACCTCCAGGGTCCGCACCTCCTTGGCGATGGCATGCCAAAGTCCCCTCTTCCGGTGGGCGCTGACCTAAAAGGGTGACACAGATATGGAACACAGAGGTCAGGCACTTGCAAGATAGGTACATCTGGCTAATTGTCCACTATGGGACGGACAGTACTCTCAGACTTACAGGCCATACGTACGCAGCATGCCATGCACCACGGCCAATGCAGGCTCAGAGGTGCACACATATGTCCATTCATCACCATCCCTTACACCCAAACAGTGCGCCCCAAATGCAGACTCACCTGTGCCTCTGGCCGTCCATACAGTTTTGCGCACAGGGGCAGGACCCCATCCACTAGCCTCTCCAGTTCCTCCTGGCTGAAGGCCAGGGCCCTTTCCCCTGCAGCACGAGCCACATCCAATGCCAGAGGCAGGCCACAGCAGTACACACAGTGGAGTACCTGTCCGCATGAGATAAGGTAGTCAAGTGAATAATCGATGACGAACTCACGTATGTTCCGCGGCGGTGTGCACCATCACCGCCGGCGGCGATCATGATACTCCAGGATTCCCCATTGACATCCATGTAGACCAATGACGGTGCGAACGGCAGTAAACACCACCTTGCCCTGTGATGTCAACCACTAGCGGTCTGAGGACACTTCCACTATGAAAGGCCTGGATTACAGTGGGCAGACATTTTGGCAGTAACTACGCATCTATAAATAAAACTTTGCACAATGCAGGCCCTACTAGCCACATGAAGCACCTAAGCATGTGTCCATTCCGTAATATACCACACATGAAATACTCTGTTCCCTCACTGTGATGTAGATGTAGATCTGTCAGGAAGCAGTAAATGTAGAGTCACTACAATGAACTATGCAGTGCACAAATGATGAAATGTGTGCCTATGTATGTGTCTTCATCACACCTTTGTGAAACCCCTCGTAGGTACCGACCCTTGAGGTGAGGAAGGGCACCATCGGTGCACAGACCACTTGTAGATATGAGGACCATGGTGGAGCGTCAGATCATAATCAATTACCGACTCACACGTGCAACAATTCAGGAACTTTGCGCTTTACTGGATCCTGCACTAATTCTGGGAAATAGTAATCAGCATGCCATCCCTACTGAAGTGCAGGTGCTCTCCACATTCCATTTCCTGGCCACCGGCTCATTTCAAGCAACAGTGGGCATGGGTGCTGGATTTTCACAGCCAATGTTCAGCATGGTATTGACAAGATTTCTGAATGCATTTGTTCAATACCTGCAGTCCTATGTTAGGTTTCCCCAAATAACTGACCTCCCTGCCATCAAGTCGGAATTCTATGCCTTTGCCAACGTACCCCATGTCATAGGTGCCATCAATGGCATCCACATACTGATCATCCCCCCCAAGAGTGAGTGAACAGGTGTACAGAAACAGAAAGAGCTTTCACTCCATGAACATCCAATTGGTATGTACTGCAGACCAGTACATCTCACATGTGAATGCCATGTTCCCAGGTTCAGTCCATGATTCCTTTGTGTTGAGGAACACTAGTGTACCCACAGGATGGAACAACTCCAAGAGGACAAGAGGGTGGATCATAGGTTAGTGTGCCTGTCACTAACTGACACATAGCAGACAGCCAGGCTGTCTGACTAAGGGGCATAGCAATGATAACTCTGTATTGCACCTTTTTCTAGGTGATTCTGGCTATCCAAACTTGAGTTGGCTCCTTACACCAGTGAGGAATCCCAGGACGGATGCAGAGAGGAATTATAATGAGGCCCATGGACATACTAGGAGGGTGATAGGGTGAATTATAGGTCTCCTGAAGGCTAGATTTCATTGTCTGCATATCTCTGGGGGTTCCCTGGCCTATGGGCCTGAAATGGTGTGTAGAATAGTGGTGGCCTGCTGCATGCTGCACAACGTGGCAGTGAGACATTCTATCCCCCTCTTGGAGGTGGAGGGTACTGTATGTCCTGACCAGCTACCTCAGAGAGGTGAGGAGAGTGATGGTGATGATGAGGAAGGGGAAGATGTCAATTCCAGGACCCAACTGATACAACTCTACTTCCATAACTGTGTGTGACTTGGGCCTTACATTGGGGTTTGTGACACATTCTGTCAGTGTGCTCAGTCATATAGGAGGGTTGGTAATGATAGCTGAAACATGGTCCACTTCTGCATGGTACAGATTGAAATTTTCTGCATTTACTTATTGCCAACATTTAGGCACACAGGACTCTCTTCATGCACAGATTTGACAATAAAGTAGTTATAAGCCAGTTGCATCCATACCTCACTTTGTTCACAATATAACACAGGGGACAGTGTTATAGGTGTGATATGTGTTTTATTGGTTGAAGTGAGTAAATAGTGCTATTTACAGTGATGGGTCCACCTTTTCTTACATTAGTTCATAGTGCCTCTTAGCAATGTGTGGTGGCTGATTGAGTGGGATGGTTGCTGTGCAGATTGTTGCTCAGTTACTTCTTGAAGGGGGCCTTGTTCTTTGCTGGGGTTCCAGTGCCGTATCTTGGCCTGAAGGTCCGCTTGGGCGCCTGCTGTTGATCTTCAGGGGATGACATGGTAGGCCCTTGGGTTTCCTGTGAGGGTAGTTCCTGTGATGTTTCTGCTGATGGTGTAATCTCATGGTGGGTGTCCGGTGCTGTTGTGGGGGCCTCTTGTCCTGTGTGGGTGTCAGATTGGTTTCGGGCCAGCTGCAGCAGTACTCCTGCTATGGTGGCCATTGTGGCATTGTGCTCTTTCCACTTCCACTACTCCATGGCCTGTTGGTGGTGTTCCTGCTGCATCCTCTGACTGTGCTCCAGGGTGGACACAATCTTTGCCAACCTGTCATGGGTATGCTGGTAGGCCCCTAATACCTCAGATATCATGTCCTGGGCTGCTGCATACATCCTGTGGCCTCCACCCTGGCCCACTGCCACCCTTGCACTTGCCCTAGCCCCCTGTGTCCCCTGCACAGGTCTGGCAGTACCACTTGTACTGGGTCCCTCACCTTCCTGCATGTCGGGAGTGGGAGACTGTGGCCTCTGTGCCTGTGTTCCACCAGTCTGTGGCCTGGATACACTGGTGTGGGGATGCTTGCCCTGGGCTGCTGGTCTCGACTGGGTGGCAGGGGTGACAGTGGTTTCCTGGATGGGGCTGCTGCATGGTGAGAGTCCATGACTGTGTGAGGGGCTGTCTGCTCATCAGTGTCCAGGAATCCTTCACCAGTATCCTGTGAGGTGCCTCTGTCTCCCTGGGAGGGCACTGCCACTCCTTGTCCCGTCCGTTAGGGTTGCATGGGTGGTGGTGCCTGTTGGGGGACATAGACATGTCTGTTACAGCTGCATGAACATGTGAGGCGAACAGGACTGGAATATTTTGTGCTGGGGTTACTTTCTGTGGCCTTACAAGGTGCCTTTGTGAGGTTGACACTGCATTTAGCGTGGACTGTGGGGTTGCATTGTGGTGGGGGCTGTTGTTCCATTGTGAGTACTTGCAGGGGTAGGTGACTGTGCACAGGGGGATGGATGTGGGCCTGTTAGTGGGTTTGTGGTCATGCAGGGGGTGAATTTAGTGGCTGATGCTGGGTGGGGTGTTGGTGCTGGTGGGTGTGGGTGGGGTGGGGTGGTGCACGCATTACAGGTATAGTGTATATGGGGAATATGTTGATGACTTACCTGAGTCCATTCCTCCAGTGAGTCCCTCAGGGTGCAGGATGGCCAGTACCTTTTCCTCCCAGTCTGTGTATTCTGGTGGTGTTGGTGGCGGTCCTCCCCCAGTCTTCTGCACTGCGATGTGGTGCCTTGATGCCATGCCCCTGACCTTCCCCCGCAGGTCGTTCCATCTCTTCCGGATGTCGTCCCTGGTGCGTGGATGATGTCCCACTGCATTGACCCTTTTCACAATGGTCTGCCATAGCTCCGTCTTCCTTACGATGGGTGTGTGCTGCACCTCGGCCCCGAATATTTGTGGCTCCACCTTCAGGATCTCATCCACCATGGTCCTTAACTCCATTTCAGTGAAGCGTGGATGTTTGGGGGGTGACATGGTGAGTGTGGTGAATGGTGTTGCGGCTGGGAACGCGGTGAGGGTGCTCTTCTGTGGGTCGGTGTGCGTATCCTGTATGCTGGCATTCGATGTCTGCCTCTGGCACTTATCCAATGTGTGCACTTCTTGCTGTTAAGTCTACTTGACGCCTGTGGCAGTCGGAGCCGCCAATGGTCATTCGGCCTCCACTGTCTGCCAAGGTGATTTGTGCATCATTATTTGGAGGGCGGGATGTGGTTGTGCTTGGTGCTGGCGGGTGGGGAGGTCCAGGATTCCCGCTGATAGGGTCATGGCGGGGAGTGGTGATCTGGTGATTTTTGGTAGGGTTGGGATTTTTGTTCATTATATGGCGGGTTTCCATTCACCTCCAACGGCGGCATTCTGTTCACCGCCGCCACGGCAGTCGGCGGTGTTTCCCGCCGTGTTCATAATGACCGCCAAAGTCTTTAAATCCAAAGATATATATCCAGGAGACAAAGATGGTGATCCTTCCATCTCTAAATTCAGTTGAAAACTGACCCAGAAATAGACAAAGCACTGGGAGGAGCCTCCTGGACAGGAATAGGAAGTTGCAGTCTCTGGAGCACTTTCTTCCTGTTGGAAAAAAAAGTTTTTAAAAAAGGCTTCTCGCACTAAAAAACAACCTAAAAGGTCAGCTGGAGAAAGAATTCAGCTCAAAAAACTCTTTTTAAGTAGATTTAACTGCTTCCAGAGTAGAAAATCTACTTGAGGTGTGTTCGCGAGTGGCACTATATTGGTGCCATCGTGGCCGGACGCCATGTGAGCAGGCGAGAAATCTTGTGCGCAATCGCTAACACCCTGAGAATATCATGGCACTCGCGAGTGAGCATGAAAACAAATCTTGTGTGCGCACACAGAAACAATAACTCCGCTTTGCACCAAATGGTGGAATTCAGAAACTTCACGCTACTCCACATAGCACAAAGTGCCCGAATTCTGAAAACTTTGCGAGCTTAGTTGAGTTTTCTGTCTGGGCCTAGTGTTTTGCTGGAAGTCTTCGGAGTACAGTAATTTATTGTTTCCACAACAGTACTTCCTCCTATTGTATTTTGAACAGCATTGGTACCCCCCTACAGGGTGTACAGTTCAGAAAAGAGAAATGTGGTATGTGAAGTTTGTTTAACTAACAACTCCATACATGTTTTTTAAAAATTAGTGTCCATGAAGTTTGCCAAGTTCAAAAAGAAATAAAGAGCAGCTTCACCGGCCCTGGGTGCAGCGGGTAAATATTGCTTTTGATTTGAGCAACAGCAGGCAGGATGTAGCCAGTGCCTAGTTTGCAAAAGAATATGTACAGAGGCCCAAAGTTTTGCTCAGAAACTGCAGCCAGCACTAGTGAAGATCGACATGCTCAATAGCTAGTCTACAAAGTCTTGATTTTACCTTGTGCATCTTTAATCCACCACAAGATACGTCCTGCTTCTTTAAACTACTCTTGCAGGATTTTTGCTTTTGTCCTTTGTCAAGTTTTTCCATATTTCTTTAATCCTTCATTCCACTTGGTGTGTTATTCTATCTTTTGCTATAGGTCAACGTTTTATAAAGAAAAATAAGTTCAGGTTCCAAAAATGACAGCTGGTGAGAACAAATGCAGCCACAAGCTCAAATCAAGAACTGGTAGGAGCCATTCAGCAGTTATCAGTAACAAAGCCCACAGTCTTGCAGATTTCCATAGCCATTGGATAATTTGTAAAAGAATGAGTGTTGGTGCCCAGAGCTCTGCTCCGAAGCACGAGGGTGGTATTTTTAAATGTCAGCATGCCAAATACCAAGGCTGTGTAGTCTTCAATTTACTTTAGTACCCTTTGATGAACTACTGGACACTGTCTGCCCTATTACCTCACTCTTGCTGATACCTGTTTTCTCCTTTTGTGATGGTTTTTCTGACTTTCTCATACTTCTTCATTCCACTTTGAGTGTTTTCCTCTCTTGCTCTCGTTCACTATATGATGAAGACAAATAAGTGCTGATCCACAAAAATGAGTGCCGGTTGGCCCCACCAGCAATCACTAGATCAAATTAATCACTGACAATTCTTGCACTTTCCACTGCATTGCTAGCTCTAGTCCCTCCTGACAAGAATGGTTTCCGAGATATGCCCTCCTTGGGCACTCTTCTAAGGGCCCCATATATTTTCAGTGCCATCACATTCCCCTGTTTCCTTTTCTAGCCCTGTCACATCAAGGATGAACTTCTCAGCTCATCCCCAGTTAAGGGATATTCTAGCCTTCATGAACATTACATCCTGTGGTGGGAAACAATGCACTGTTCTTTGGGCATTGATGTAGAGTCTTTACTTTTTTTTAATCTGGTGAAGTTGGAAAACATATCGTCCAACTTCACCCAGGTAAGGAGTCTCACATTGCTCTACGTCTCTGGAAATGCTTTTCCAGTTGATTGCCTCTAAATAAAGCCAATGGCACCTATGGGTAAATGTAGGAGGCTGGACTGGCTTGTAGTGAGTACCAAGGGGTACTTACACCTTGCACCAGGCCCAGGTATCCCTTATTAGTGTAGAGGGGTGTATAGCAGCTTAGGCTGATAGAAAAGGTAGCTTAGCAGAGCAGCTTAGGCTGAACTAGGAGACGAGTGAAGCTCCTACAGTACCACTAGTGTCATATGCACAATATCATAAGAAAACACAATACACAGATGTACTAAAAATAAAGGTACTTTATTTTTATGACAATATGCCAAAGTATCTCAGTGAGTACCCTCAGTATGAGGATAGCAAATATACACAAGATATATGTACACAATACCAAAATATGCAGTAATAGCAATAGAAAACAGTGCAAGCAATGTATAGTCACAGTAGAATGCAATGGGAGCACATAGGGATGGGGCAACGCAAACCATATACTCTAGAAGTGGAATGCGAACCATGAATGGACCCCAAACCTATGTGAGCTCGCAGAGGGTCGCTGGGACTGTAAGAAAACAGTGAGAGTTAGAAAAATAGCCCACCCCAAGACCCTGAAAAGTGGGTGCAAAGTGCACCTAAGTTCCCCCAAGAGAACAGTAGTCATGATAGGGGATTTCTGCAAGGAAGACCAACACCAGCAATGCAACTATGATGGATTTCCAGACGAGGGTACCTGTGGAACAAGGGGACCAAGTCCAAGAGTCACAATCAAGTCGGGAGTGGGCAGATGCCCAGGAAATGCAAGCTGTGGGTGCAAAGAAGCTGCCACCGGATGGTAGAAGCTGTGGATTCTGCAAGAATGACAAGGGCTAGAAACTTCCCCTTTGGAGGATGGATGTCCCACGTCGTGAAGAGTCGTGCAGAGGTGTTTCCGTGCAGAAAGACCACAAACATGCCTTGCTAGCTGCAAGGGTCGCGGTTAGAGTTTTTGGATGCTGCTGTGGCCCAGGAGGGCCCAGGATGTCGCCAATTGTGTGAGGAGACAGAGGGGGCATCCAGCAAGACAAGGAGCCCTCTCAGAAGCAAGCAGCACCCACAGAAGTTCCGGAACAGGCACTACGAAGTGGAGTGAACCGGAGATCACCCAAAGTCACAAAGGAAGGTCCCACAACGCCGGAGGACAACTCAGGAGGTCGTGCACTGCAGGTTAGAGTGCCGGAGACCCAGGCTTGGCTGTGCACAAAGGAAATCCTGGAAGAGTGCACAGGAGCCGGAGCAGCTGCAAAACATGCGGTTCCCAGCAATGCAGTCTAGCGTGGGGAGGCAAGGACTTACCTCCACCAAACTTGGACTGAAGAGTCACTGGACTGTGGGAGTCACTTGGACAGAGTTGCTGAGTTCAAGGGACCTCGCTCGTTGTGCTGAGAGGAGACCCAGAGGACCGGTGAAGCAGTTCTTTGGTGCCTGCGGTTGCAGGGGGAAGATTCCGTCGACCCACAGGAGATTTCTTCGGAGCTTCTAGTGCAGAGAGGAGGCAGACTACCCCCACAGCATGGACCACCAGGAAAACAGTCGAGAAGGCGGCAGGATCAGCGTTACAAGGTCGCAGTAGTCGTCTTTGCTACTTTGTTGCAGTTTTGCAGGCTTCCAGAGCAGTCAGCAGTCGATTCCCTGGCAGAAGGTGAAGAGAGAGATGCAGAGGAACTCTGATGAGCTCTTGCATTCATTATCTGAGGAATTCCCCAAAGCAGAGACCCTAAATAGCCAAAAAAGGAGGTTTGGCTACCTAGGAGAGAGGATAGGCTAGCAACACCTGAAGGAGCCTATCAGAAGGGGTCTCTGACGTCACCTGCTGGCCCTGGCCACTCAGAGCAGTCCAGTGTGCCAGCAGCACCTCTGTTTCCAAGATGGCAGAGGTCTGGAGCACACTGGAGGAGCTCTGGGCAACTCCCAGGGGAGGTGCAGGTCAGGGGAGTGGTCACTCCCCTTTCCTTTGTCCAGTTTCGCAACAGAGCAGGGCTGAGGGATCCCTGAACCGGTGTAGACTGGCTTATGCAGAGATGGGCACCATCTGTGCCCATCAAAGCATTTCCAGAGGCTGGGGGAGGCTACTCCTCCCCAGCCCTGACACCTTATTCCAAAGGGAGAGGGTGTAACACCCTCTCTCTGAGGAAGTAATTTGTTCTGCTTTCCTGGGCCAAGCCTGGCTGGACCCCAGGAGGGCAGAAACCTGTCTGAGGGGTTGGCAGCAGCTGCAGTGAAACCCCGGGAAAGGTAGTTTGGCAGTCCCCGGGTCTGAGCTAGAGACCCGGGGGATCATGGAATTGTCCCCCCAATGCCAGAATGGCATTGGGGTGACAATTCCATGATCCTAGACATGTTACATGGCCATGTTCGGAGTTACCATTGTGACGCTATACATATGTCGTGACATATGTATAGTGCACACGTGTAATGGTGTCCCCGCACTCACAAAGTCCGGGGAATTTGCCATGAACAATGTGGGAGCACCTTGGCTAGTGCCAGGGTGCCCACACACTAAGTAACTTAGCACCCAACCTTTACCAGTTAAAGGTTAGACATATAGGTGACTTATAAGTTACTTAAGTGCAGTGGTAAATGGCTGTGAAATAACGTGGACGTTATTTCACTCAGGCTGCACTGGCAGGCCTGTGTAAGAATTGTCAGATCTCCCTATGGGTGGCACAAGAAATGCTGCAGCCCATAGGGATCTCCTGGAACCCCAATACCCTGGGTACCTCAGTACCATATACTAGGGAATTATAAGGGTGTTCCAGTATGCCAATGTAAATTGGTGAAATTGGTCACTAGCCTGTTAGTGACAATTTGGAAAGAAATGAGAGACCATAACCACTGAGGTTCTGGTTAGCTGAGCCTCAGTGAGACAGTTAGTCATAACACAGGTAACACATACAGGGCACACTTATGAGCACTGGGGCCCTGGCTGGCAGGGTCCCAGTGACACATACAACTAAAACATATAAACAGTGAAATATGGGGGTAACATGCCAGGCAAGATGGTACTTTCCTACAGTAAATATGAAGGGTTTTTGAAAATATGATTGATAACTGTTTGTGTGGTGTGGTCCCAGGAAAATCAGGGGTTACTGAGATTGACCTGCCAGAAGCGGAGTCTTTTACCCCTCTTGTCTGGGACCACTCTACTGTTGAATCATAAGCTGAGGACCAGGTGCATTCCTGAAGCACTTCACCCTCAAAATTAGGCAGAGCAGTACAAAGCTTCTTAAGTGGGGAGGTCTGAACTAGAACTCAGAAGAGACAGTAATAATACTCAATAAGTGATTTGAATTTGGAAAAGGTAAATACTAAATATAAACAACATATATGTAATCAACAACCAATGAGATGTATAAAACTGTGATTTCACAATGCACTGATCTCTGTCTATTGTCTATAATGCACAGCCTTAATAATATGCAGATCCTGGTACTGTTTTTATTGGCAATGAATTTCCATAAGGTAAACCAACATGGAAGCCACTGTATATTGGGTTTATGACAAGGTGTTTCCAGTATACCAGCAATTCCTTTTGTAGCTCTTTCCAGAAAAGGGATAAGTTAATGTTTCTTTTATTTTCGTCCCAGTTCTCAGGCATGGATTCAAGGTTTACCTGTGGTCACCATTCCTTTGAGAATACAGAGTAGAGTGGGACAGTCAACGTTTTAGGAAGGGAGGCTCTCTGGTGGTGATGTAGTAAGGAAAAGGAATTGGGCTTTAACCAAAGCCTCTTCTGCTTGGCCAAGCCCCATGCTGTGGGAGCCCAAACCCCAATAATTCACGAAACCCCAATAATTTAGACAATCCAAACATTTATCTCTGACAGTTCAGCTCCACTTGTTGTAATCTAGCAGCAAAAGTCATCATCTCCACAACATCAAACCCACCAAATTAGAAGAGTAAAATAAATAGTACCTGGCACAACTCAATAACTTTTCAGTTCCACATTAAAAATTTTTTTTTTATAGATTTATGATATAATTCTTAATATAAGTGTTAGAGAGAAATGCAGTAAATTCCATGAAGGCTCAGTCGCAAATACAAAATCAGAAATCAGTAATCTTTAAATCCTAATTAAGCAGACGTTTCCCTCAAATATCTAAGGGTCAAGCTCATAAAGAGAACTCACAGCATCCTAAAGGGAGAAGAAAAGTCTCAAGACAAAAGAACAGAGTCTCGGGTGAAAATGAGAAGTCACACCGGAACTTCTAAAAACAGGGCTCTTATACACATTTTACACATAAACAATTAGCAAACCCCCAGATCACGCATGGCACGGTCATTAGCTCAAACTGGACAAATCAAAAGCAAGATTGTACATATAAATTCCTTTAGCACTAACCGATTTCTAAGGCAGGAGAATGCTTTGGCTTGCTTCCTCAGCAACTGCAGTTCGGGGTTATAAAATATGATGTGAAACATCCTCAAACTATGGCTAGAACATTAGTGTCCTTCTATAAGCCTTCATTAGAACTTCCGGCGGAAGTCCTTTGAAATGATTAATCGGGAACACAATAGAAAGCCCCATTCTCAATACACTTTATAAGGAAAGTTACCATCTACATCACAGTACACCGTGCTCCGCAGAAACTGTGCGGAGCGAAGACTCACAGCGGGACACAGATTCTGAGGGGGAATGAGCAGGAGCAAAACAACAGAAACCTCCATCTTTTTTCAATAAAATGATGTTCCACACAAAAGTGTGGCATAATTATACTATGTTAATAATAAACCCTCTAACCATTATAATCAAATAATTTCGAGTGAAACATCTTTAATTTATCAGTTATGAATATATGCATCATAGAAACCATTAATACGCACAAATTATTTATCATCCAAAATTACACATCATAAAAAGCTTCTACAATGCGACCCTGAGGCCTGGGGAGATCTTCACTACATTCTCGCGACCAGCATGACCCAGCCGAACAGACAAAAGAGTTCACCCCAGTTGTTACCACTGATCCTTGGGGGGGCGGGGGGCTGTTTGGGGTCAAGGGAATGAGTGAAAGTCTAGAATTGGGGCTATAGGTTTCATCCAGGGCCCATGCATTGGAATCACAGGGCGCACTGTAGTATAATCAAAAATAGGAAATATTTTCGAAACCACCAAGCATGGTGATGATTTTTTAATGGTACAAACTTCACAAACGTATTACTGGGAAGCTGCAGAAGGGAGTGACTTCTTCCTATGCCAATCATACCTTGTTCGGGGTACATGGTGGGGGTACATGAGAGGTCTCACAGAAAGATGCAATTAAAAGACTGGTATATCTGAAAATAGTTACTCGGACTCTCCTCTGAAAGTCCTCAACTAATAACCCCACCAAAAACCGTCAGGTCGGATAGGACGACGGAGTTATATTTAGATTTGTTGTGGACAAACAGACTGGGGATCAGAAATAGAGGTTTCTTACTATAGAGAGCCTTGCAGAACAGATTTGCCTCATGTGACAAAGGCAGTGATGATGTTTGATGGTGTTTGGTGGTTCACTGTCCTTAGTGCATACCACCTTGGTCACTAAGCGGCTTTTTTTATGCAAGAGTACCTGAAAAAACCCTTCCACAGCAAGATGAATCTCATTCCTTCAAAGCAGTGCTAAACAGCACTGTCAGCTGAATGCAAGACCCTTGACTCCGTTGCACAGCTCCCAGACTCCCATGTCAGCTGGGCTTATGAATGCCAGAGGTGTGCTACTCTGTGTTGATTCAATATTTTAATCCCTCTTGATGTTATGTTATGTGTATTTGTTTAGACAAAACTCACTCAGGTGGGTATCCTAGCACTGAAGCAGGGCATACATGAGCTGAGCCAGGGCTACGTGAAAAGCCGGGTCTTCAGTTTCTCGTAGAACTCATCAGATTGTATTCTTTTTTCCCAGTCATTCCACACCTCTTAAATCCAGGTTTGATTTCAACATGGAGGGGAATTGGCAATCAAAGATCTCAGCTGTGAGCGCTTTTATTTTTCTCATGCACTGTTATTGTCTCTATCCCTGGTATTGGGAATTACTTTTGCAGTGAGCAGACCATCTGCCCACAAATTAGTTTCAGGCTAAACAACCAGCGCTGTGCAATGTTCAAAGTCTATTGAACTGCTCCAAACATATTCTTCATGACATGCCATGATGGTTGTGCATATGAGTTCTGCCCTATGCTGGTTTTAGGAAGTTCTCACCTTTGTGTTTATTAGTCTACGGCTGGCCCATCCACAGCCATAGCAGCACAGCTACAGTGGAAAGAAGGGAGGAACTTGGTGGTGCACTAAGATGGAGCAGAAGGTAAACTTCCAAAATGACGCATGTGGCATTTTCCTCCTAGAAAACACACAAAAGTTACCACAAATGACAGAAAGAGGGAAAGGTTCCAGTGTCTGATCCCATGTAACAAAGAAAAGGAAATCCTACTTTCACTTGCTTAGTGCTGGAGTCCAACTACAGTTACCACTCTTGGGCAAGATTCGATAATAGTCTTGGACCTGCTCTCAGGTTAAACAAAGGACATGGATAGCCTTATCCGAGGCTGCGTTTTGAGGAGCTATTCACACACCGAAATCTCAAGGTGGATTCCTGTACCCAGATGGTCAAGTGCACACAGGCTCCACACTAACTCTACATCCTACATCCCACATAATATTGTCAAACCAGGGCACACCATGAAAGTCCAGTCCTTCTTGTCATAGATATAAAAAACAATAGTTCGAGGTAAGTATAAGATAGCAGTTCTTTATTGTTCCTTCCAATAGTTCATGAGGAAAACAGACATCATAAGTCCAGGAATGCAACAGCCAACACGTGTTTCATCAACAAGACTTTTTCAAGGCCCAAGCATAGACATGTATAATAATGTGCAGGTTATGTTGTAAGTATAATAGATTGTTCTAGTATAAGGAAAAACCTTAACAATGTGGAGAATATGTCCATAGACATCCGTCCTGCGACACTAGATAACCCGTGCGACCATGATAAGCCTTAGGGTATGAGAACTAATGCATGTGTGGCACAAATCGGCTGAACCAACATCTCACATGCAAAGTGTTCACACACTCTTCATCCATTTTCCACATTTATGAATCAAGGAACCAGTTATGTGAGCCTACCAGACCTTGCAACAGAAGTGACCAGTTGGGAGTTTTCCCCTAAGATGGCAGGTAAAAAATCACGTCCCTTCCACTATTAATCAATGCTGCCACCTCTGCTGGGCTCTCTTGTCCCAGCGAGAGGACATTAGTCACTGACCCTTTGAATGGAGTGCTAACCCAGTGCACTTCCTTGTGAACTCATTCAATATATATGGGAGGCTATCAGTGAAAATGCATGATTGTCATGTTCACTAAGGCAAAAAAATATTTTTTTTAACTTGCGTTGTATCATCTGCTAGGTCCAAAGCCACACAAGGGAACATGTCCATCAAAAAAACTGTGTGTTTGGCCCAGGAAGAATCTGTCACATGCCAAGCATGCCTGAAAGGATCGGCCTCATCCTCTCCGGACTTTCAGAGCAACCCAGAGCAGACCTTTAGTTTTGCCCATTCATCTTTCTCCCTCCAAGATCTGCAGATTATCTAACTGCAATCTAAGCGCCTGCTTCAGTGTATGCTAGACTGTCACTCTGCACACATTTAACATAAATATCCTTGCTCACCTTATTACAAGGCCCTTGTTACATAATGCACTTGTGACAAGGCATAAGAGATATCTGACATTGGAGTAACCTGTCTAGTAAACTCTAAATCAGACCCTAAAATGTTAACCAAGTCTACCTGACCAAAAACATCTAAGCATAGATCTTTTGGGTGAAAATGCCAAACCTGTCCTCCCTTCTACATACTGCAGATGTAGCGAAAAGTGCACTTGCCATTACAGATGGGTCAGGTACAATAAAAACTCTTAACCAAGAGCATAGAGTAAGGGGAATTCCCACACGGGGAAGTGCATCAAAGACCCAGCCATCTACTGAGCTGCTCCACTCAAGGTCATTGCCCTCACTGCAGGTAAACAACGTGATGCTGGCTTCTTTCGATGTGCTTTGGCCTGTTTCAGCCACCCACAAGGCAGGAGTGACGAAAATGTAATATTACAAGCAAAGTGATTCATAGGGAAGTCGGGGAATAGCATGTGCTCCGAGATTTATACATGTTGAGTCAGCTAAATTAGCAATATTGAATGTGAAAATCACATTAATCTTGTGATTTAAGGGCGTATATATGTGGCCTGTTGCCCCTCCTCCACTCCTGAAGCAGGCTCGATATCCTAAGACCTTTGTGTTTACTGATGTTCTCCTTCTTTGTATGTGATCAAACTCTGAAAAAACACTCTGGCAGAGGACCTCCTTTCGACTATTAGCCGGTCAGTCTTATTACCGAACTTTTGCCTTGTTCTGAACTATTGCACTATATTTCCCTGTCAGCGATTCTCCTCAAGTTTGGCGCATGTCATTTCAAGGACGTGTTCGTACCAGTGGGATAGACCGAACTGTCGTGGAATAATCCCAGATGGCTTCCGCCTCGTGGAATTTAGCGTCCCGGGCTCAGAGAAGTGGAAGCAGGTCGAATGCTGTGAGCAAACATGCGCTAGTTTCGTATACCACCTTTGCGGAGGTCTAAAGACCACCACTGGCTCGTAACTTACACTTTCCAGTCCAACCGTTGATAAAGGGCTTTGTTCCAAGCAGTTCCACTACACCCATGTAGTTCTTTGCTTTTAAAGTCTCTCTTTTGAAATGTGCTCATTTTCTTGACTGTTGCTTGTTTTATCTGCTATCTCCGACCAGCACCAATCTTTGTGCAGTCTGACTTTGTAGTACCGTGGTTTATGTAGTGTCCATAAACCAATGCAAACATTACCTTTATAGAATGCTCTCTGGAAACCAGAGAAATATCACCAGCCCTTCCTGACCTTGAAGACAACACACAACATTCACCTGGTGCAGATTGGAAAGCAGCTGCACTGACTGCTGCTACCTCCAGGCAAAAGAACGTGCCACTAGGTGCAACAGGAAAACAAACATTCCACTAGGTGCAAAAGGAAAAGGAACATGGCAGTAGGTGCAACAGGAAAAAGAACCTGCCACTGGGAGCAACAGGAAAAGGAACCTTCCACTAGGTGCAAAAGGAAAAGGAACCTGAGGTGCAACAGGAAAAGGGACCTGCCACTAGGTGCAACCAGCAATAGCAATACTGTCCGTTCAATCGGGCACTCTGAAGATACAACACACTATAGAGTTATCTCAAAGAATGTAGAAATGCACCCAGAGCAGTCACCAAGGCAGCCATGCACGTCTCCTAGTTCTTTATGTTGGTCAGGATGAAGAGTCCAATTTGGAGATGGATTGGGAACTGGACGGTCTTAATTGGCTCTAGTTTGAGTCTTGTTAACAAGAATATGGCGTGGAGCAATAGAAGGAAAGGCCAATCATTTGTAGTCCTTCACTCCACTGAAGATCTTATTAGTGGACTTGTGAGACAGAAGAGATGGTGGCAATGCCTGCTAAGGTCTGTTGTTCCTTACACATGTCTATAATGTGTGTAAAAACAGGCCTAGGAAATGGAGGTGCAGGGTGGCCATTCTGGAGGCACCAAAAAAGTAAGGGGTCTGTGAGTGAAAGATTGTGTCAGGCAAAGCGTTGTCCCAACAGCCTAGATTAATGTGTCAAATGCAAAGGTATATCTCGAGATTTTGTTTTACTGGAAAGACTGAGCTTATGGCCTGGTATTTATTGACTATGTAGCACATCACACTACAGGAGAGGTCTACAGGAGGTGGTATTGGCATGGAATAAAGGTGTGTGCGGTATAGGTCAGGAGGGCCACATTTTCCAGATAACTACCAACAATATAAATGAGTTTCCATTGTAAATGATATTTGTAAATGTATATTTTGTGGCTAAACTAAAAATCTACCATAAACGAAGCCAACTGGACATGGCTTAGATATCCCTCGTACTGTGTGAATCATTTCCTAAGTGTGTCCCAGGTCAACTGGCTCATTTTAAGCAATGTAGCACCTTATGATTAAAGCTGGAGCTGGCTTAAGGCAACGGGCCTTTCCTTGTCAACATGTAGGCACCAGAATTAGATGCTGGGATTGGTGAGGCTAAACCATGCCTGAAAAGGGAAGGTGTAATCTCCATATGTGGGTTCTACATAGGGTTAACTGTGAAAACGTTGAACCCTTATAAAATCAGAAAGCCAACTAACTTTATATTCTGCACAAGTAGTACATTGACTTCCTCCCTCTCACCTCCACCAGCTATGTTTTTTTGGGGCAGCCTCAGGACAGCTTTAAGTGATTAGCAAGTTAAATAACATGACTAATCAAACAGAATGGCTCCATGGCTTGAACCTGCTTTTCAGCCATACCCAAGAAAAATATACCTATTGCTGTGCTTTATAGAAAAGCTGGGAAGGGTGAGAAGCAACACAGAGCAGGGGTGGGGGGGAGGGGTGAGGGGTGAAACAGTATAAGAGGGAAAGAGCTAGCAAACACATGCGCTCACTTATATTGCTGAATGAAAATTAAAAATTAGTTCCTTAAATGAGAGTTGTGGAAGGAAATTAATGAAAGCAAAGGACTTCTTTAAATATGAGCAGTGGAATGATATGTCAGCCAATCAAAAGAATTGTTAAGAGGTTATGCTAAAAGGGTGAGAAAACACAAGAAGAGGAAGACAAGCTGTTGAATAAGAAGCAAGCCAATGAGAGTGACAATAAAGCCAACCAGTGTTAAGCAATGGGAGGGCTGTAAGCCAACTTTAAAGTCGCAGACATCTTGCATTCTCTGGTAGGCTTGACCTAAAAATAGGAGACAAATCAGAGTTCAAGTAAAGAAAGGACACTCCTAGAACACAAGGTGTATGGTTATTCAGCTCAAAAACTAGGCCATGGTATCTGTACGAACACAGCTGCATGACCACAATTTACCTGGCATGACTGCATATTTGAGGTATTTCAGAACAAGTGCTGGGTAGGTCTACTTGTTAGAGCAACTCAAAACTTTGGAATATGTGAAAATGTTTTCAAACGTTGAAAGAGAAAGATAAAACAAGAACATTCTTGCATATATGTGGAACTGATGGTGAAGATGTGTATTAATGTTTTTAATTTTATTGCCAACAATTATAAACAAACTATGAAACTGTACTCACTGTGTTGGTGCAACAGGTCTCAAACCCTAGAAACATATCTAATTGTAATCTTCAGGGTCCCTGTTCCTTGATCACATCTCTGTGAGGATCCATAGTCCACGGACTGGGGCCTGAACACTTTCAAACATCTTACCTTGCTCCTCAGTGCACCTTTGTGGTCCCAAAACACACAAGTGCTTGCGGCAATCCTGGTTCAAGAGATAAAGTATAATGGAATGACCCAGATGAGGGAAATTTCTCTCATTTTTTTTAAGGAGATGCCCATTTATCAGGCCATCTTCAGCTAAACAGAACAGCTATAAGAATTATTTAGCACCTTAGTTAACACCAGCGATGTACGCAGACTATGTTGATAGTCTGAGTATGTGATGTTGGAAACTTTGTCAAGTGTTTATTTTTATACAACTCCTGGTTCACGACGCTGACTAGGGTTGAAAAAAAAGCAGTGATTAATTTAACAAAAAGTACGTTTTGTTGGAGAAAATAAATCACGAATTCATGTTTTTTGTTTGAAAGTTGCCCTGCGGGTGAATTCATGGTAATTTTATGCAAAGGTGACAATTCACACAACTTCTCAAGGTTGTGAGGTTTCTCAGTGTCACAAAACTTTGCTGGTGCAGTTTTAATTTCACATACCTCAAGTGGATGTCACTGCTGAACAGCCTGGAAACCTTCATGTTTTGCTTATTCACACCCTTCTTTTTCTGATGCTGATATTTTTCATGGGCTTTCAATTAAAGATAAAAAAATGTGCAGGGTGGTTTCTAAGAGATCAGAATTTACTATAAGTGTTGAAGATCTGTAGGAAATTAAGAAATCTATGTTTTTGCAGAGCACCCTGTAATAAATTTGGAATGTCTCTCAAGATGACCCAATGAGGGGTGTTCATTCGGAAAAAGATGCATTTAGTTTTAGGGAAGTAATCTAATTTTGTCCATGTTTTATTTTACCATCTGCTCATTATTTCCTCCAGTTTAAATTTATCCAAGGTCCTTTTTTGATTGAAGTCTGATATTTCAAGTTTTCACCGCACTGGCCTAATTGTTTATCAGCGGTATCATTGAGTTCAAGAGTGTCTATTGAAAGTTGATGCATTAAGCTCAAAACCATGATCTTGTTGCTATTCAGCTTTTCATGCAGCATTGTGATTGGATGATGGCTGCTCACCATTTGAGGACATGTGTTATCAGTAGGTATGAGATCTTCAATACGATGGAATCACTAATGCCCAGCAGATGTTTGCTGTTTCTCCATTTCTACCGTCATTAGGGAAGTCCATCCCAACAAGGAGTCAGTTCTCCATGTCTATTTTTTTCAAATAATTGTTTTCAAATGTGTCAGTTCCACTGGATACAATGAAATGAACCAGGATTACAACTCTCAGAATGCTTTAGATATGTAATTGAAACCCCAGCCCTGGAACGCAAGATCCTTGTGAACATGGAACATGGAATCATTTCGTATAATTAACTACTATAACAGCTTTGGCCCAGCTATCAATTGACGTCTGGTTCTGGTCCTAATTACTGATTGTTGATTTCCAGCAAAGTTGGGATAAGTAGGGGGCACACTGTAAAACGAGTCCGCATACAATCCTAATTTAGTAAACCTATGCATAGCGACTCGGATTTGCAAATGTAAGTGGTAAATCTGCACATGTGCTAATGCGTCTATGAATAAGTACAATTTTACTATTGTTGGGTATTGCCAAACATTTCTCGAAGTACGCCTGGAAAGCTGCACAAGGCACCGTCTTCCAGCCATACTACTGGGATTTATAGCTCCTTTCCCACCTTGGGAGGAGCATTATTATAGCCTTTGGATGGATCATAATTCTGACCATTTCCACGGTGGAAAGTGTCGGATTGGACCCTGGAAATGCCCACAAATTAACTGGCTTCTGGGCAAACACAAATTGAACAGGCAAACCATGCCTTGACCCGCATACTCCTCGCCCGTTGGTGACGTTTGTTACAGACGATTTATCTACATCTATGGTAAAGAAATTCGCAGTAGTGATATCATTTACGACTGTCAGGAATTCTCGATTGACTTCCTGGAAGGCGTAAATCGAGTCCTTTTCAAATGTAAGAATACATATATGGCTGAAAACCACTCTGAATCGTGGCCACGGCTTGAATAGGACTGTCCTTTAGGAAGAATTAAAACATCCCAAGAGCCTGGTGTCTCTGAAAGGACCACTGTGACAGGGCCGATCACGTATCCTGAAATGTTTGTATCATTGAAATTAATTTTACTGCAATACTCCAAAACAATGTTCCTGCCATTTTCAACAATGAAAAACGTTTTGCGTATTTATAAAGAGCCTTACCAGTTACTACCTTTAAAAAAATCATAATCCATCTGAACGTCGGACCAATACATGCCTTGGTTTTTTTGTTCACGAAAAAGCACACCTGTACCATTCCACCTTTGTCAAAGTTTACAGTGTAGAAATAAGGGACTCATAGCACTCTCAGGTATGTTTTTTTTAAAATGATTGACGCATATATTTACTAGCTAGCCATTCATGTATTGAAAAACGTGTCTTTACTTTGAATTATAGATGGATTTCATGTTTTTGTACAGAAAATTGCGCAGTTGCAAGCAACGAAATCTTCTTATCATCTAAATAAAAAGCGGCTAATGTAGTAAGTGCGCCTTCGTTATTTGTTTCTCTTTTTTTCTGGTTATGTATAGAACCTTATAATTGAGTTGCTTGTAAGCACTTGCAGGGCTGAGATTAGCAAAAAGCATAACAGTGTCAATTTAGATTTAGAACAGGAGGCTTTTATTTTATTTCAAGTGTATTTTGAGGCTGTGGGCGCCGGTTTGTGCTGTAGTAGGTTGCTCACAGGCAAGGACCAGCTATAGAGAAGCGCCCATTTCACCAGGTCTTGCATTTTGTGGCCAAGGCCGCTGCACTCCCCTGCATCACAGGGAAAGTGCAGGAATTGCTCGAATTTATACAATGCAGCCCGTTCCTGTACTTTTTCCTTAACCTGCGCCATTTTGGCTTCCTATTGCCAACGCAGGCACTCGCACCATGGTGCAAGGGCACCTGCATTGCATGCAAAATTGTTTCTGTGCAGGAAAGAACACCTTCCTACACAAAAACAATCATGAGAGGCTTTTTCCTCTTTCTATGTGAGCTGCAGAACAATATAGTGAATTGTGCTGTGTTGCCTTACTCCATATTTTTAACACCATTCAAAGCCACACAAGGTAGCTTTACGTGGCTTCAAAAATATGGCTTAGTGGTTTGCTCTACTCATGTACCACTCTAGGTGGTGCGAGCATTGTGCAAACCCCTCATAAATATGCACTTATGTCTCTTTGACGCTCTGTAGGGACACCACTGCATTATAAATAGAGGAGAGCCCAGTGAAGGGCTGGAGGCGGAAGTAGGTGTATGTTTATTAATTTGAAATTCCCCCTTCCAAAGGCTGGAAGGGAATTTCCTCATGTTTTAGTGCTGAAGTTTAGCAGAAGTGGCTTGTAAAATGTGCTTCTATTGTACGCTTGCTAGGATCACAACCTTCCCATTACAAAGCTGATTTTATCTCAGCCAATACACTGCTTGCAAGATGTCACAATTCTAATTTAACAGCAACAAACATCAGTACCTGAATATCTGTCTCTCCAGTTTTGGCCTGCTGCCTTCTGAAACATTAAGACACTAAACAAATACAAGAGCACCCCAAAATGCCCATGTCAACCTGGGTATAATTATCACAAAACACATATCTACCTGAAACTTATTTTCAATCAATTTAAATATTTTAGCAGAAAAATCCAGCTCTGGTTAACTCATACAAAAAAATCTTAAATGAAGATGAAAATCATCTGTCTAGAATCTTTAAAAAAAACCACTGAATTCAGTACCAACACATATGTGAAAAACATGTTTTTAATGTTTTGGAAGCTGCAGCAGCATATAATGGTGAATCATATTTATAATCATACTTTAGGAAAATAAACAAAGTGATAGTTGAAAAAAGTGATCCCCAAGTGAGAAAAGAGACACCACACCATAAAGCAACAAAGAAATCACTTATAGTTTTGTGATCTTTGGTGAATCTCACAAAGACAACCTCTTATTAAGTTATAAAGTATGCTTGTCAAATGATTGTTTGATAATTCAAAGCATAATCAAAGAGGTCTTGTATCCAGACTTCAGAAGTAAGAAAATACAGCATTCCCCACTCTGGGAAGATGCTGCCAGTCTACCCAGCTCTGATATTAAGGTGACAAAACCACCATTCTGGGTCAGACAGTGTTACCAATATTTGACATCCAGCTGAGGCCTTAATAATTCCAACCTTTCACTATTCCCCATGTAAATTTTTGTCCTGATGAGACCCTAGTATCCAGCATGAGGGTTGAAACGCCGCCAAGATGTTAATCAGACAAGGGCAATAGTTCTTTCTTTATACCCTGGCTCTCTAACCCCACTGTCATAAGCGAGACTTCATTCTTTCACTTGCACCTCTGCAGTGAAGAATTCCCTGACCAAAGCTTGCAAGAGCAAAGCATTGAAACTAGCTAGTTAAGTTGATTTATGGGGGGGGTGCAAGGGACGGCGTATAGTAGTGGCTGTGGGCAGAAGTGAGAACTCCTACCATTCTTTTCCCCATATGTACTGAATGTTTGTTACGGAAATTATGCTAGTATGCCATGTTGCCTGATTGTGCAGTGTTCACAGCAGAAATTAACCATAAGCACATGGAAACAATGAAAATGAAAGAAAAACGAGTGGATGTTTGCTCACTGTGCTTGTTTGGTCTTTTAGGGGCTAGTTTGTTTTACAGGGAATGTGTCATGTCCAACATGTGACGCAAAATGCCAGTTTTGCATTATGCGTAATGACGTGTAACTTTTCCAAATAATTCTCATATTTACCAGGCCTGGCCGGAGTTCACAGAGTTCCACTCCGCAGAACTCCACAGAGTTGATTTAAAATTCATGTAGGCAGAGTTTCGTGAGCCACCTCTCCTGAATGCGCCTGATCTCAGAAGCGCTAAGCAGAATTGGGACTGGTTAGCCAGCCCTGACCCTTTTTAGCACTTCTGAGATCATGTGCATGCACTGTTCATGGGGCAAGCCGGTGTATAAGAGCCCTAAAACGGCAGCTTTCACTGCCTACAGCCCTTTCCTTAATGCACCCAATCTCAGTCAAGGCAGCAAAAGCTGCAGTTTCAGGCCTCTTGTGCACAAGTGTGCACATAGAAAAAATAAAAAAAAACAAGGACTCACCTGGGTCCTTGTTGCCAGTGGCCTGGCACTCTGCCTCCCTCTGGCTCCTGCCCTCGGCCCTAGCCCGGGCTGCTGGCAGAGGGAGACCTGGAGGATCCAGAACTGGCACCGGCAGCAGCTCCATGCTGCCTCGCCAACGTCGGGCCAAGAGTGCACAATGCAGCCCAGTTGTGGGCTACACAGTGCAAGCTCAGACTGTCTGCACTTGCGCTGTGTGGCCAATAACTGGGCTGCAGTGAGCACGCGGTGAGCTCTGCTCTGATGGGGGGGCTAGCAGAGCTTCTGGGTGAACTCCATGCTCCAAGCAGAGCGCGGAGTGCCAAAAACGTAGTTAGCTCTGTCAGCAGAGCAGAGCTCGCTGCCCACCCCTAATATTTACACAAATATGAATTTCAAACACCTCTCCTCATGACAGTAGGCAACATCAGTTTGCTTTTTCCTCATCTAGCATGCATAATTCCTGTGAGAACTACAAGTTTTCACTGTGCATAATGACAGTGGGTGTCCGAAAGAAAATTGGGACCCTTGCAATGCTTTTTATCATGAGTTCACCATTTTCACAATCTGTTCACAAGCATAAATTATCTTCTATGCCTTTCTTTTGTAATGGTTCACTTTACAGTTTCAGTAAATTGTGTGATGAACATTGGTAGTACAGCACAAGTAGCACACAATCACTTTCACAGCTACTGTGACACCTTTCTTCTCTAACTCTACTTTGAAAGAAATCTAGGCAGCCAGTATAAGCGAAAGAAAAACAGGAAATTACATAACCTATTTATAGCTCAGTATTCAGGATCTACGCAATATTACTCATGTGTAATAAAAATGATACTTCAGCTTAGACTCTTTTCTATGGATAAAAGTGATCGGATGTGGAGAGCCAACGAGATGGTCCTTTTTCAATATGTAGGATGAATTGCCCGTCAGTCTGTGCTCACCCTACCACCCATATGATCTACCATTCAGTCTTTCACAAAAACACACTCACCATTTGAACAGGATGTGGAGAGTGGAACACTCACTTTGGGTTCTTCCCCTTCTACTTTACCCTCCCAACCTTCCCTCCCAGGGTGTCTTTTCAGGCTTTCCAGAGATGCACTGGCTCTAGCTCCTGATCCCTGATCCTTTGACTGTTCTTCCAAAACACCTCACTCCTTCAGTTCTTCTGGAAAACGAATCTAGGATTGACTCCAGTAAACACTTATCATGATCAGCAGTAACCACTGTGTAATCAGGAGCTGCTTCTATGTCACTGTGAACTGGTAAAAACCAAATCATTTTACCTCCTTCCTCAATCCATAATATACAGTGTGCGTGCAGGTGGAGATCACAGCGAGCGGCTATTTTCAGATGACATTTACACAATGTACTTTGTAAAATGTACTATTCTGCAGGAGTGGCTCACGGGAGGGAAAAGGGGTGGGGCGGCACTTGACTAGGGATGGGGGACGTACAAAAAAGAATAATGAAAAAATAAAACGTACCTTTTTTCTGCACTGTGCTGCCACCTCACCGCTCCATCCGCTCTGTCTTGCATTGCAGGCACAGGCTCCCAGCCTGAGCTGCGGCCAATCCTGATGCTGCTCAGAGCAGCATTAGGATTGGCTGGGAGCGCCCAGCCAGAATGCTCCCAGGCAGACTATGAGCCTGTGCCTGTGCTCTCCAGCCCGGCAACACAGTGCCGGGCTGGAGAAAGCACACTACACAATTGTGTTTGGCCGGCTGGAGTCAGCCAGCTGAACATACATCTGCCCTAAGGGGGACCTGTCATGCCCGTGGCCCCACCCTGTTATAGTAAAAACATAATAAACAGTTTATTAGGTTTTTACTATAAACGTTTTGCAGCTACTGCTGCTGGCGGGGGAGGCGACACTCCTTCGCCATAGCGGAGGAGCCGCACCTGCTATTCTGCTTGTTTTAGTAAAAGTTACTCAATACCACACCATCACTCAAAAATCACTGGGTACTCGACTATCCACATGTCAGTCCATCATGGTCTCATGCGCCATCTCTGTAAATATGAGCCATGTTTTTGGGAGAATTACTGCTGTTTTAGGAAATGCTAATGTCAACATTTTTTTAATGTTCAATTTTGCGTGACAAATTATTTTAAGTACTAATGATTTTTATGATGAATTTCAGTTGTAACCGATGAATTATTATTATTACACTTGAAACAATTTGTTAAATATGTTTAGAAACTGTTTAGAAGTATGTTTGTTAATGTGACTAAGTTATGCCACAATTTCATCAAGCATCATTTAAAAAAAATGGATGTAGGTTTCTGATGTTCTTTTCAAACTGCTCATGCCACCTCCCAATCAACGGCCCAGATTTACAACAAATGGCACAAAAACTGTGCCAAAATTTAACACTGTGCTAAGGCATTTCCATCCGCCATGTTAGCATCATATTTACAATATGGCGCAACATGGCAGCAAGGAAATCCTAGAGCCACAAAGAATGGCACTAATCTTAGGGACGTGTCGCAAAAGAAAATGGCTCTGTTGCTGGAAAAGTGGCACTAACCTGATCTGTGGCACATTCCGTAAGGTTAATCACAATAGCGTCACTTTTTGGATGAACTCGTCCAGGAAAAGCCTGCAAAAATGCCAAACAGAAGCCTGTTAATAGAAAAAATGGACAGGAGAGACCCCAGAGAGACCCCAATGAGCCAGATACCAGCCAGGATGTCCATGCAGAATCACAGGAGAAGAGCGGAGGTGGAAGTTCCACACCCCAGGAGCAACTGGATGAGCTGGCGGAGATGGTGGCAGCAGTCATCTCAGATGAAGTGGTGGAAGGAGTCCAGGAAGAGTACACCACATCAATTGAGAAGCTACAACAAACACAGGATAAGGTGCAGTGGGAAGCAATGTTTTAACTCTCAAATGACATAAGGGGGAGACACCCTAAAAGCACTGTATGCATGCTAATGAGTTGCATGTGGGCACACTAATGGCTAAACATCAAATGCATGTAATTTCCACTGACATCCCTCCCCCACTTGTATGCATAGACCACTTCACTACCTTCACATCACTACCTTCACTGTGTCAACTCTACTATCTAGCCATGTCTGACTCACAATGGGCAGCACATACCAGGGATGTTGCGCATGAGGGCTGGGGGAGGCCTGCCTGTACCACTGGGAAAGGGCACTAATGCAAATTGCACACAACCGATGGGGTTCCACCGTCTTCACCATTTGCACTACTGCACTTTTTACTGCCACATGCCTATGCAGGCACATCTGCATCATACTGCAAGAGGGTCTGTGTTGGGGGGATGAATGCTTTTGTGCATGAAGGGACACCTTCTTGTACAGATACAAACACACAAGGTGGGTGCATCTTGCTATGGATGGTGCAGGATAATGCACACAAAACAAGAGATCACATGGAGGATGCATGTTGACAGTTTCCCCCCTTACATTACTTTTACAACACATGTGGGGTGGCCTAGGGACCTGACACAGTCCCTAAAATGTAGATCTGGTGATGCAATAGATTCTGCTTTCTTCCATGGGTCTTACATATGTACACCACAAACAACACCCATGGCATCCAAACGCCATGCAATGTACAGCAAGAAATGGGTCACATGCAGATGCAAATGAAAAGCTGCGTAAGTGAGATGTGATATGAATTGTACCTGTGGACTTGCCCAATGTGTCAACAGAGGGATATCCAAATTCATGTTGTGATGGCACTGTGTGGAGCCAGGGGCCCGTGAATGAGGGACTTGACATGTGGCTCACTGCCATTAAAATTACTCAAAAATGAATTACAATCTTATGACTAAATAGAATAGCTAGTACAGGACAACAGTGACATATCGCCATCTCATTGCAGAGACTGAAGAAATACCTCCTCGCCAGCTGCCTGTCCTGGACTTCTAAGATGATCTTAATGACCAGATATCAACCATTAATACAGACACCATCCAGCAGATCCTGGGTTCCATCGGGTCACAATCTCCGGTTGCAAGGAGGACACACAGCATTGTGGGGTCACTAGATGACCCACCCAACAGAGCACATGCCAGTTGACACAGAGCCCTGGACTCCCAGGACCCAGACATCGTTTTCCAAAGTCAAGTGGTAGGAGTCCAGCGGGAGCTGGCACAAAATGTACGGGTGGGGATGGAGACCAAGGCGGGCAGCATAGCTGAAGTACAGAGCTGCCTCAGTCCCAATAGGGACAACTCTGCTGCCATCAGAGGCACCCACTCCCCACTGCGTGGACTGAAGCACTCCCTGGCCAAAATCACTGGCATCCTGAGGCAGATGCACAAACAAATGCCATACCAACGTGGTACCAGCGAGGCTACCAAAACGTTGGGGGGAATGCTCACCATCATGCAGTCCATGCAGCAGGAGCTGGTATCCATCAAGGAGTACTTGGCTGCCTACCACCGTGAGTTGCTGTGTTGAAAAAACAGCAGTTTTTCCTTGCAGCAGTGATGCCTCACATCATCCTACAGATGACAGCTACTGGGACCTACAATTCCACTTCTTCTGCCCCTGATGTGTGTGTATGCCTCTCTCAACTTTAACTCCAGCACAATTCTAGGCATAGGAGGCACCACACACATCAGAGGATGCAGATGTGGAAGAAACATTTTTTATCCATAAAACAGCTCAGTAGCTACAGTCTGTGGCACATGGGCAGTTTCTCTTTAGCTCTGTGTTTAAGATCCTGCCAGTGTCACGAGAACAATCTACGTCCTCACTTCTCTTTCCCACTGTTGACCAATCAGATATCTGGACTGTCAATTTGCCCCATCACACATAATGGCAAAGTGACCACCTCCTGACTAAAGCACTCCTCTTCTACACATGTCTGATTCCATGTTCCCCTACCTTCGGATTCTGTTTGGGCATCCAATTAATTAGGATCTCTCATGGGGTCTATCTCCTGTGCAATGAACCAAATCAATAACTCTCAATAGCACATGTCAATTCTGTGTCTGAGTTTGAAACTATTTGAACAGAATGCATCATGTGATGCTAAAACAATGAGGGGTCTATGTCCATAGAAACAGAGCTGTGCATTTCCACAAGTGAAGTTAATATACTGAGGTATGTCATTCTTAAAGTGCAGGGTTGGAAGAGCTAAGTCAAAGTATGTGCCTACAGTAGATCATGTGTATGATCTACAGCCCAGTCCCAATACAGCACCATGCTGCAATGTGTGGCAGTCTTGCAGGTAATAGTTGCAGTATCTGTAAGAAGATGTCCCGTTCAGAATGATAACAGTCCCTAATGTACCTTTGAACTCTTCATGTGTGTTGTAAAATTGTGCACACACAGTAAAAGCTAATCTGTGAAGCAATAATGATATCAATCCAAAAAACATGCCATGCAACACCCACCAGCGTGCTGTTGTCAGTATATTTTCCGTTGCCTCAAGTACACATATCATTGCATGGCTGATGCGGTGTCAAACTAAATGGATTTTGCTCGGGTATGGCCAAAGCACCACCCATCGAATGCCCCCCGCTGCATCAACTTGCTGCAGGGGAGCTACACCTGTAAATTGGCGTTATGCCACCCACATTGCCAACTTGTAGATATGTGAAAGAAAACATCACCACTGTATTCTCACAATTCATGATGGCATGGTGGTGTCAGTATGTTGAACATATGATACTGAGTACCTACCAAAAGGATATACCAAGTAATACATGAGGCATCCAAGCATGGCATGTGTCATGTATCATGCATGTATTGTGACACCTGATACCAAATACAACACATGTGGCTGGGCTAAGCAAGTCTGGTAGTTTCATCAAACCATTAATAGGACAAACACGTAATGCATGTGTAAGAATATGGGAGCCAGGCATGTGTGACTCTGTGTCAAAACCTTGAATAAGGCAGAGTGCATTGAAAAATATTAAATTGACAGTGCAAGTCACATGCCTTCAAAACACGGTAATATGCAATTAGATTACGTGTGTCAGGATGTGTATCCTTGCACAACCAGAGTGCTGCGTACCTTGCAGAAATGTGACTTGATTTGCTGATATTACACTATTGGCAATCTGACAGGAACCTCAGCATAGGAGATACATATTGCCACATACATCACAAAGTACTGCCACTCATGTCCTTGGAATGTGCCGAACATTACCTGTATACACATGCTACCACATACACAGTAGACATGATGGAGAGCAAGCTGTATGGTATAACACGATTTATTGAACTACATGCTTAAGTCTAAATACACACTAACTAAATTACCTAACAAAACTATGCTATCCTACACTAACTTATCCTACCTTATAACTACAACTATCTTAGCTTCTCTAAACCTATTCTAAACATCAAACACCTCAATTAAACATCAATCCCCCATGCCCCTTAAATTACATCCATTGACAAGGACAACAACGACTACAGCTAAACATTGACTGACTGAACAGATGTGCAAAAACAAATATATATTTTTTGTATTTATTGAAATTGGATAATTTTTTTTGTTTTTTATTTTTTATACGTAGAACATTGACCTTAAACATCTCCCCCCACTAACACACTTAGAATCACCTGTTGTGTAGTCTCTCATTATTCTAATGAGACTACTGGATTTTGGGCGGCAGAATCTCCTGCAGTGTGGGAGACTGAGTCTGATCCACTACAGGTGACACCTGTCGCCCTAATCTGGGTTTTGCTCCAACTAACTAGCAGTGCCTCATCTCTACCCAAGGGCAGGGATGATTGGGCAGCCGAACGCATGACATAACTGGTTTCTCAGGGAAGCCGTGGTCACTCTGGTCTTATCGGTTTCTCTCAGTTACATTAGTCTCATTTACACAATGACAAACAAAGGCAGTATATGTTTCAGTAATAATTTTAATGAAGTGACTGCATTCTACATAGCAAAGTATGGGCTGCAATAACCAGGACGATACAGCATGACATGATTAAAATTGTGACAAGGAGAGTGAAGCATAGAAATAATGCTACCATATTGTCACTACAGTCAATAGACTACTTCCTACCTAGGCAATAATAGAGCACAGCCTGTTAAGCTCTAATTCTGCCCTTCAGGTTCCCTTGGGAAGACATCATCCCCCATACTTGAGCAAAGGCCTGAAGTCTACAAAAGCAGCTGTGGCGAAGCACTCAGCGATCAGCATACAGTCGTGGTACTCTGGCTGGAATCTCCCTCTAATGTGTAAGGGACAGGGAAGTGTTTTTATAATAAAACAGGGGATGTTCTGAGAAAATGTCCCAACTTAAGGATGTGTATTTTCTATAAATGTCAGAGACTAAACGTATACAATGTTCACCGGCAACCTATCTTGCTGCAGCCTTGGAAGAAGGACAGAGTGAGCAAGAATGTCTTGTTTGAGTGTTGGCCTAGGCAAAAAAGTTAGATGGAGAGAAATAAAACAAGACAGTAAAAGTTGCTATTATAACAATATTAAAGCAAAGCCGAATAAAATATATCTAGGTTAAAGTGCACAGCTGCAGGCCTAGTATGTTAAAATAACCTGCATGAGCTATAACTAAAATGGCTACACAACACACTCCCCTTGTCGGCTGAAGGTGGTTCAAAGGTTAAATATACATAAAAGCTACTAAGCTCAACCTAAGATATATATGTAAAAATGTCAATAATGACAAGTTAAAAGGACACATGAGAGTATAAAAGGACAATTTAAAACTGTTAACATGTGGCATAAAAGGGACCTAATTTCAAGAGTCAGAGTTATCTTTAGAATTTCCAATCGATTCTGGGACAATGGAGGACAGGAAATCTTCCACTTTGGCAGGTGTTAAATTTGGAAAGGGATCTCCGGGAAGGACCAAGGAGCCGTTGGGTCCATAGCCTGAACCTCAGCCAAGGCGGCATTCTGTGGTGTGCCCAATGATGAGTTAAGAGCCACATCCTCCAGGAAGGGCAACTTGTAAGTTGCTTCACGTAGCAAACGCACCCTCAACTCGCATGTCTGGTAATGAGCCCTCAGCGAGAACATCAACAGAACAGTGTCCAATGAAATCAAGCGCTGCGTAGAAAGACAAACTTCCGGTGCTTGTTCGATTGAGCACCAGAGGCACCAAAACACAGGCTGCACACAATGCAAAACCGGTCTGAATGACAGGGACCAGTCACAATCCAATTGCTCCAGGAGTGTTGCACCAAAATACTGCATCATGCGTTCACGACACAGCTGCGCTGATGGGAGCGCTTTCATTCCTCCTTGTTGTGGTGGGACAGCCATCACGCATAAAAAATAGCAACGGGAAAACGACAATTATTATAGCCAAAGTTTGTGGAAATCCCCCGAAAACACTGGAGAATATTGAGTGGATAGCTGATGGTATTAAACTGAATATGGAGGAGAAGGTGTGAACGAAACCAGAACCAAAAGCCTTAAAGAAATTTGCGATTCCAGTAGTACTGGACACATTAAATATCCGTCCCTCGAGTTCACCAAAGTGTTTTAGAAAAGTGGTATTTAAAGGGGACTGTATCTCTGCTGACGACCTTGCCACCTAAAAGGCGTAGGTCTCGTGTGCAGATGTAAGAGCCATATGTTTTTGAAACAATAAAGCCTTGATGCTACTCAACTTGTCAAAATTCACATTAGAAGTAGCAATATGAGGCCAAATGTCTGCCACCTCTTTTAGGTTAGTGGGAGGAAAGAGTACGTTCCCGCAGCATGTAACAATCTTAGAGACCGAAACAACATAAACTATTTTGCCTCGCATTCCACAACAGTCTTTACCATTGAGGAGGACATAGCTGCCGTTTGAAACACCTGGAACGTAGCTCTAATCAAGGGGACTGGAACTCCCTTCAGAGAACAAGCCAAGTTTGCTGCAGGCGCGTTACATGCCCCATGCAAGGACAGCTGTTTACAAACCATTGAGTGGCTGACAGAAGTCTCGCATTCACTACTGCTAAGAAATACCTCTTTCATGCCACTAAGACATTTGTAAGCGAAGGGTAGCTCCCACACCGCATGGATGTAACTATCTACCACCTTTTTATATCTGCCTACCGGAATGTGGTTTAAACAGTAGGTGAATTGAAGTGTGGAAATAGGCAGATTAATGACTCCGTGTATTAACCACTCAGCAGATGGTATTTCAGCCACAGTAAAAGACAACTTTTCTAATTTCATGTTTAGCATGACATAAGTCGCTTCTTTCTTAGCCATTAGTTGTTGTTGTTACGTTAAATTAAAAGAAGAAAATATTTCCCTTGCGCTGACATGTTGCCAGGGAACGCGACCCGCCTTCAGTGTTTGAAGTGTCCAACCCAACTGCATCATGGACCTTAGCTGACTTTGTCCATGATGTAAGGAAGACATATCTGTTTGTATAATGTCTACAGCAGAAGAAATTATGTTATTTAATGTGTATATCCGGTCGGACAGGGTATTAATCCCATTATCAACAACAGCTAATGCCTTTTTTAAATTTTACTGGTCTATGTGCCTTAACCGGGCAGCAGCTTCTTGTTGTGAAAGCTTCCAGATTTCATTATATACTTCATATAAGAAGTGTTTTCTGCGTTGTTTTCTGGGGCCTTACAGGAAGTCCTGTAAGTCTGTCTAGACCGGAGACTGAGGTGTTCTCTAACCACGTCTAGTGAGGAAGTCTTTAACCATTGGTGGCATAGTTTCTCTACACTGTATGTTGTTACTATACCCGCATGTTTGGGCGATATATAGCGAGTGTCCGGCCTACTAGTTCTAAAACCCGATGAAACGTTGATAAAACGTTTGTTACACCCATTGGTATCTACTGGCCACAATAACCACCCGTGTCAGTGAAACATTAAACATGCCATTTCGGACCCATTCATCGAGCTGCTCTTCAGTTGCATTTGTATATTTTTGCCATTTGTAAAATTTTGCAGGGTCGTACCCAGTATACAGTTCGATTCCTTAATCTTTGCTAAGCCTAAACAACTCGTTTGTTGCACAGTTTCATTTAAAAATATATATATTTAAAGGTATCAGGTATGCTCTAAATAAAGCTTCCTTCCCCCGTATTTGCCAATGTCTAGTTCCCCACACATCTTATAAGTCAATCGACTTCAGGCAATGTTTAGCCTTCTATAGTCAACCGGGAAACAAAGGAATCCAAATATATATATTTCATATTTGTCAATAGCATGCGTATGTTTTCTGTAGGCAGAAATTTAAAATAATACGACTCAGCATTTTTAACATCGTGCCCAGAAAAATATGTAAACTTTTCAGAATACGTTTTTGAACTCCCTGGTGGTGGAGTCAGACAATGTTCCCATTCTGTATAATTAAAAACAATCTTTGGGCTGCTTGCTCTGTGGATGAAATGGTGCCCATAATAATTATAGCAAAACATATCACCATAAGTCTCTTTAGATTGATAAACATCTTCATTTTCAAATACAGTATAATACTGCAATTCAGTCATCATAGAATCAACAGTGTTCACATCCCAATAATCAGAAACAACTGGTATTATTATGTCATTTATTGAAAATTTAAACACATATGGTATTTGAATGACCTCCGTAGGGTCGTATATGTCAAATGTTACTTTATCTCAAACAATCCCATCAGGAACTGGTACAGCGGACAATTCTCTGCTGTCCTTGTGGGAAGAAAAAGGTAGTTTTAGGACCTCACCCACCAGTTCAACTGTTGATTTTTCAGGAAGAGAATGACCATGTATTAATAAAAAGAAAGTGATGACAAACACAAATCTAAGCAGGAAGGCTAGTACAGTCGAGGAAAGCCACAGATAGTTCCATGGAAGAATGAAGTAAGTTACTTTAAGCCAATTTATCAGCTTATGTGTTTTTGACAGTTCATGTGCCAAAGAGGCGAATGAGTCTGAGACATCATCTTTGATGTCAGCAAAAACTGGAGCCCTGTTAGTTGGTGGAGTTGGTGTTTCCTGTGGTGGCACTGAATAATTAACATTATCCGTCTGTGTCGAAGTTGTGTCAAATTGACCAATTATTTCTGTATTATTTGTTGTTAGTGGAACCAATGCAAGATCATTTTCCACCTTCCCCAAGGTCGGAGAGGTGTCAGTGTTGCTGCTTGCAACTTGTAGAGGAACTTCTTGACCAGTAGTGAGAGGGATTCGGGAACTACTGGCTGTTCCTTTTGGTCAGCTGTGCAGGATCGGCCACATGGTGTAGTTTGACATTGTTGATGGAGACAAAACGATTTTCTTTGGCACCTGCCAACAGTGGTAGAATGACCATTCTGGTACCGTGTATTCCCAAGACTGGGACTGGTGCACGATACGAAGGACAAAATTCCTTTTACACAGCAACCTATTCACGTACTAGATCCCCCACTCTAGGAATCCAGCCGGTACGCGTTACAGGTACATCCTTAATTCCTATGGAGGCAGCACTGTCAGAAGAGTTGTCATCACGGAACAGTTGTAATTCCTGTAAGACAGTGGCACGCTCATTTATGTCAAATAGTTTTTCTGCCGCCTCCACACCAGGACCATCAAGATCTGGAAAATACATTTGAGTTCCGAAAAGGCACTCATATGAAGTACGACCCCTCCAGGGACCTCCTAGGCAGATTGTTAAGTGCTCTGCGGACTCCATACAGGTGATTAAGCCAACTATGACCCGTACTTAAGACTCTGGCTGTCAAGGATTGCTTTAAATCATGGTTTAATCGCTCCACTACACTATTTACCTAAAGATGAAATGGAGACAAGTACTGGAGTTGGACCCCCAAAGAAGCCATGGCGTCCCTGAATGCCCTTGAGGCAAAAGCAGGGCCCTGGTACGAGTGGAAAGCCTCAACTGCATCTGTACCGATAAAGACTCACAAATCTTTAACAACAGTTTGAGCGTCACACCCATAGAAATCTGGAGCAGGAGTCAACATCGACTAAAATGTATTGGTATACACTGTCCGGTGTTAGGGGACCATAATGGTCCAAGTACAGACATTGTAAAGGTTTAATGGAAATTAGGAGGGGTGTCTGCAGTGGGCGCTTAGCAATTGAAACTTTGATTTGTTGGCAGATGTCACAACAAAGGACATACTGCTTGGCCTCCTCTTATAGGCCTGGCCACCAAAAATGAGCTTGTAGCAATGATATTGTAGCTGCCACACCAGCATGGGCAGATGCTGCCCCCTCATGCACTGCTTTAATCAACTCTGGTCTTATATCTTTATTGGGAATTTCTCGAAACCCTACACCTGGTATTTTAACTTCAGCATTTAGGCAGCCTCCCATTCGGTAGGAATATTTAGATGGAAATGCTTTTGGATAGGAGGTACCATCAGCCGTAACATTCACGGCAGCCCACATGTCTGCGTCCGGTTTTGCTCCTGAGCGGGTTACTGCAGCAACAGCAGCCGTAGCAACTGCTGACTTTGCGGCTTCATCAGACAGTGTATTCTCAGCCACGTGTATTCCAACGTTCTGGTGTCCAAGAGTATGTACAACATGGACTTTTGGTAGCTTTTCATTCAGATCCACTACTTTCCCCCACAGTAGTCTGTGTTTAATAGTGTTGCCTTTAGAATCTTTGAGCCCATTCTGGTGCCAGTAATGCAGGTATTCATTGAAGGACTGGAAACAATAATACGAATCACAAACAATCAGCATGTGCTGTGCAGGATCCGTATGTCCCAGTGCCATCACCAGAGCTTTCAGCTCTGCTAGTTGCGCTGTGCAATACCCTAGGGCAGGGTTCTGCAAAGTCGGTCCTGGAGAGCCGGGTCCATGCCAGATTTTAAGCATATCCACATTTAGAAAAAAGATGTTTCAGAAATTGACAGTTTTCTAAATGTGGATATGCTAAAAATCTGGCATGGACCCGGCTCTCCAGGACCAACCTTGCAAAACACTGCCCCAGGGTTTACATGAATGTACGTTGGGGACAAAATGTATTACCCTCCATGAAGCCACTTACGACTGTGCAAGTGGCAGGGTATTGATGCTTTGTGCCAATTGCAGGTTGTGCAGAGCCTTCAGTGTACATGACCCTATGATATTGTTCAATAGGCAATGTAGTTGCTGGAACTGAGTATTCTAGTTTGTATTAAAAAAATTCTTGAGTTTGTAATTTTGGGTAAAAAATGTAGTCTACATCAGTGGCTGTGAAAGACGTGACCCATTGTATCCAATGTGGATGTAATGCTATAGTGTTAGGAATGCTGGCTTTTGTGACAGCTTCTAGGGCTGGGATGGAGAAACGACAATAATGCTTTTGCCCTGGGCTAGAGGTCTTTCTTTAATGATAGCCATCTGAACAGCAGTGAGAATTTTCTCAGTGGGAACAAAGCGTTGTTCTGCTGCTAAGTACAAGTGTGATTTGGAAGCAATCAGGACGGTCTCACCCTCATTAAAGGTTACATAGGTGAAACCGATGGCAACAGCAATTACTCTGATGACCAAGTGTGTTTTGTTTTCCCTTGTGTTTAGATGTTGTGCTGCAAGCATGTCTGTCTGCAGTTCTCGAAGTATGCATGTGTGTTCAACTGTCCAAAATTAATTTGAAAAGTCAGGACGTATTAGTTCATATAATGGTTTTATGCATGGTGCATAATCTGGAATGTAAAATCTGCCAAAATTTAGGAAACCCAACAGAGATTGGAGGTTGTAATTGTGTGAATTGTTCTAAGAATTGTGGTGCTAGGCTCTTTCCTTCACTCAATAGCTCATATTAAGGAAGGCTATTTTTGTTTTTTTAAGTTGAATTTGTAACCAAAGTCAGCAAATCCCACAACAATGCGGGCTACCCGTCTTAAACCTCGTAGTAATTCATCATCCATAAAATAGATATCATCTATATAGGACAATGCTTCAGGGTCAATATCGTGCAAAATTGCAGTCACACGAGCTGCGAGCAGTCCTGGGCTGTTCTTGTACCTCTGGGGTAAACAACAGATTTTTTTCTGAGAGCACAGTGCGCTGAAACTTGTTAAGTCTCTACTCTCAGACCATATACTCTGGCAGAAGAAACCATTGGAAATATCCATTAGTGCTGTGATATGTGAGTTGTATAGCATTTGTGCATATATGACTGGTTAAGTGTCTGTAGTCTAAGACTATTCTGTATGAATGGTCTGGTTTAGCTACTGGGAAAAAATGAATATTCATTGGAGAGACACAGGGTTCAGTTACGCCCTGGTACTCTAGGTGTGTGAGGATTTCTCTCATGGTTGCTTTTGCATCGTGTTTTATTGGATATTGAGGTTGAGGTTGTAGTTGATTTTTAATAGGAATTACATGGTAGGGGGAATCTTTATCCCATCCAACGTGGTTGCGATATAACACGGGTGCCTGCACTAATGCCCAATCATGGCATGCGATTCAGAGAGTTCCTCCAGAACAAGGGGCGAGAGAGAAGCTTTAATAACCTCTTCCCAATATCGGCATGTACGGACAAATTCAGGTGGCCAATCTTGTTCAGCCAACAAAACACCATATATATTTACCACGCAATCCCAAAAGATTGTGTTTTCAATGTCTCCTTCTAACTGTAGAGTTACTTTCTACACTCTATCAGGCATGGAGACATGCATGTCCACAGTTTCTACTTGTAGAAAGTCATCAGTTGCTTTCACCTCCAGATACTCTAGAAGCCTCCAGCGAACTATTGTGACCTCTGCAGTGCTGTCTAGCAGCACTAATGCCCACTTCCTTTTCTTCAAGAAAACCCCCATCTTGAGCGGCATGTCGTATTGCAACTGCTGCCACCTTTTTCTTTTTAAATTTGGGTTTTTGTTTGGGAGGTTTCTCTTCCTTTTTAACTGAAACCTTTGATGAGCGTTGTGATTCCTGTCTCGGTTTCACGTACTCTGTTCTTCGCTCTGATCACCCACCTCTCTCACTGCGTTTTTCCGATGAGTCCAGAAAGGAACAAGATTGGCGTGTATCAGTATATTGATATCTATCAGGCGTTTTTATATTATCTCTATTTCGGAGATTATGGGGGTGATTCTAACTTTGGCGGGCGGAGGAGGCCGCCCGCCAAAGTCCCGCCAGCAGAATACCGCTACGCAGTCAGAAGACCGCCGCGGTAATTCTGAGTTTCACGCTGGGCTGGCGGGCGACCGCCAGAAGGCCGCCCACCAGGCCAGCGGGAAACCCCTTCCCACGAGGATGCCGGCTCCGAATGGAGCCGGCGGAGTGGCAAGGGTGCGACGGGTGCAGTTGCACCCGTCGCGATTTTCAGTGTCTGCTATGCAGACACTGAAAATCTTAGTGGGGCCCTGTTAGGGGGCCCCTGCAGTGCCCATGCCAACGGGGGGCCCCACGACACCCGTTACCGCCAGCCAGGTTCTGGCGGTCAAAACCACCAGAACCAGGCTGGCGGTAAGGGGGTCGGAATCCCCATGGCGGCGCTGCCTGCAGCGCCGCCATGGAGGATTCCTCAGGGCAGCGGGAAACCGGCGGGACACCGCCAGTATTCCGTTTCTGACCGCGGATGTACCGCCGCGGTCAGAATGCCCTGGGATGCACCGCCAGCCTGTTGGCGGTGCATCCGCGGTCGTTGGCCCTGGCGGTAGTCTACCACCAGGGTCAGAATGACCCCATATATCTATTCTGTGGGGTCTCCGTACGCGGAGATTCTCCCCTTTCTTTTTTAGGAGTTTGTTGTTTTTTATCCCAGCGTTTTTTGTTGCTATCAGGAGGTTGCTTGGAAAAAATCTTTATTAGATTTGACCTGAAATTGTGGTTTAGTTGGTCTGGCCCCTAGACTATCTCGACCACTGCTAGAATAGGTCTCTGCGATAATCTTTGGCAGCTCGCATTCCTGATCCTGGTGAGGAACATCATGGAGCCACATGTGCACTGCTAGTGCGACTGCTTCCCCTTTAAGATTACTTAAAATAATTGAGGATACTGTGGTAAAATTGCTCATTAATTGCATCCCCAAGTCTAGGGCCAGGGCAGCCCCCTATTCATCTTGAATTTGTTTTAACACTTCCAGCAAGTTGCCAAGTGTCGGTGTACTGTGTGCTGTAGTGGCAAGCACATGGTTACAATTCTATGTTTATCCTGAGGTACCGTTTGGGGAAATATCGCTTCCAGCGCATTTTGTTTTTTGAGCTAGCCAAAACGGAATTTCTTCTTGTTTGGCAGGTACTTTGCCCATAATCGAATGTACAGTTGCAGGGTTTATACCTGGTGTCGCTGCATGTGGTTGCGCTGGAGCAGCACATGCTGGGTTTGTATTCAATGTTTGCATTACAAACTGTACTAATCGTCTGTATATTGCTGTCAGTTCAGTATATAAGCGACAAACCTCAGCTACTGCTAAATTTGCTACTGCAGGGTGAGGTGTATAAGTGGCCAAAAAAGGCCAGGTAGGACCATCATTACTAACAGGACCTATCCTAACTGTTAAGATTGTGTGGGGTAGGGTGCCATCAAGCCAATTATTATGTTCTTGATAAGGTAAGGGTATTTCTAAATAGGCATATGCTCAGTGTTGTCCAGGTACATTTGCAAGTGTATAGTGATGAAATGTGTTTGTGTTCCCATCAGCTGCCGGAAATGTAACCCAAGAATAGAAAAGTTATGTTCTATAAGCTGGATGGGCGTCCGCCAAATATGTGACTCAACCCCCCTGGCCCATTAGGCCGTTTGCCAGTAAATGTGCAGTCAGGTGTAGTCTCATATTGACTGCAATTGCTACCTGTTGTGGATTTGCCATAATAGATGGTAAATTTTTTAGAGAAGGCACGCCAAATAGGGATTATCTTTTCAGAGTTCAAGCTTGAATAACCTCCAGCATCATATAGGGTCTCCTACTTAGCTGAGGAGGAAATCCTCAATACCACGGACGTCACCATGTATAGTACTGAGGTGTCTTTGTATATAATGAGACAGAAATACTCAGGAAGACCTGAAAATAAGAGCCTGACCAATCGTTAGCGGCACATGTCGTGTAGGCTCTCATTATTCTAATGAGACTACTGGATTTCAAGCAGCAGAATCGCCTTCGGTGTTGGAGACTGAGTCTGTCCCACTACAGGTGACACCTGTCACCCTAATCCGGGTTTTGCTCCTGCTAACTAGCAGTGCTTCATCTCTACCCAAAGGCAGGGATGATTGGGCAGCCGAATGCATGACATAACTGGTTTCTCAGGGAAGCCGTTGTCACTCAGGTCTTATCTGTTTCTCTCAGTTACATTAGTCTCATTTACACAATGACAAACAGAGGCAGTATATGTTTCAGTAATGATTTTAATGAAGTGACTGCAATCTAGATAGCAAAGCATGGGCTGCGATAACCAGGACAATACAGCATGACAATATTCAAATTGTGACAAGGAGAGTGAAGTATAGAAATAACGCTACCATATTGTCACTTCAGTCAATAGACTAATTCCTACCTAGGCCATAATAGAGCACAGCTTGTTAAGCTCTAATTCTGCCCTTCAGGTTCCCTTGGGAAGACATCCTCCCTCATACCTGAGCAAAGGCCTGAAGTCTGCAAAAGCAGCTGTGGCGAAGCACTCGGCGATCAGCATACAGTCGTGGTACTCTGGCTGGAATCTCCCTCTAACGTGTAAGGGACAGGGAAGTGTTTTTATAATAAAACAGCTGATGTTCTGAGAAAATGTCCCTACGTAAGGATGTTTATTTTCTATGAATGTCAGAGACTAAACTTATATCACGTTCACCAGCAACCTCTCTTGCTGCAGCCTTGGAAGAAACACAGAGTAAGCAAGAATGTCTTGTTTGAAAACAGAGTGCTAGCCTAGGCAAAACAGTTAGATAGAGAGAAATAAAACAAAACTGTAAACGTTGCTATTATAACAATAATAAAGCGAAGCCAAATAAAATATATCTAGGTTAAAGTGCACAACGGCAGGCCTAGTATCTTAAAATAATGTGCATGGAGCTATAGCTAAAATGGCTACACAACACACCAACCCCACCCCCCCTACCGATATACAACTATGGCTTAAAACTAACTACACTATACCAATCTATCTAAAAACAACACACCTATGAAAAAACAGAACGAGGGGAAGTGAAATCTGTCCTATTCACAGATCTTTCAAATCAATGTCTATTCTGGTTGACCTGTATGTCTATCTTAATGGTCAAAACCATTTAAGCTTATGCTGAAGGCGAGCAATCCTGCATTTTTGATCAGATAGTTCAATATGCAGGTCCTGGAAGTAAGGTGGCTCCACATGGTGCTGGCCTGGCTGAGTCCTGCAGGTGGTGGCCGTAAGGTAGGCGGCATATATGCAGAGGATGGTCCTGCTCCTAATGGTCCTCCAACATCAGGTGTAGCTGACCTGCCTGCTGGTTGGGTGGCAGAACCATTATAGATTCTTCGTGGTCCCCCATGTGGGAATATCACCAGCTCCCTGAGGCCTTTTTCTGGCCATTGAGAGCCTCCAATCGCCTGTACCCACTGCGGACCTGCCTGATGTGGTGACACCGTTCTTCCCGTTTTGCAAAATTCCTTTTTTCGGCTGGCGTTATGTTGACAGGTGCATGAAAAATAGCATGTTAGGCTACTCTATGTCAGGCAAAAGACCAACAGGCATGGACAGGTGTTGCACATCACAAAGAGTTTCCTAAAGTACAGGTTAATGATAACTCAAAAAGGCCAAATGAGATGTCTTTCTGACATAAATTGGATAGGCCAGCTTGACATGTTAACATGTGTGCAGGTACAATACATATGTGTCTTAGCCACATAGTTCACATGTTGCAAATGTGGTTATGTCACTCAGCACATAGGTGACTCAAGAGACACACTCAGGCATCTTTCCTTTACTCCTTCCTCACTTCCATCAGCACATGTACATGACTATGGTGGTCATTATGAACATGGCGGGAAAGACCGCCGACCGGCGTGTCGGCGGTGAACAGAATCCTGCCGTTGGTGGTGAATGCAAACCCGCCATACAATGAACGAAAAACCCAACCCCGCCAAAGATTCCCAGACCACAACTCCCCGCCATGACTCTGTTGGTGGGAATCCCGGCCCACCCCACCCCGCCACCACCAAGCACACCCACATCCCGCCCTCCAAATAATGATGCACAAATCACCTTGACGGACAGTGGAGGCCGGATGACCATTGGCGGCTGCGACCGCCACGGGCGGCAACTGGACTCAACAGCAACAAGTGCACACATTGGACAGGCATATCACCCACACACCTGACACACATCCAGAACCCCATAAAACACCCCCAGACACACCCCACAATCCCTTGCAATGAAACCAGGACAAGAAGACGGAGAGCACCAGAGCCAGACAGAGTACGCCAGCATACAGGAGACGCACATCGACCCACAGAAGAGCACCCTTACCTCATTCCCAGTCCCGACGCCTTCAACCACGCTCACCATGCCCCACCCAAAAATCCACGCTTCGCCTAAAGGGAGTTAAGGACCATGGGGGACGAGATCCTGAAGGTGGAGCCACAAATATTCGCAGCCGAGGTGCAGCACACACCAATCGCCTGGAAAATTGAGCTGTGGCAGACCATTGTGAACAGGGTGAATGCAGTGGGACACCATCCACGCACCAAGGACGACATCCGCAAGAGATGGAACGACCTGCAGGGGAAGGTCAGGGCCATGGCATCTAGGCACCACATTGCAGTGCAGAAGACTGGAGGGGGACCACCACCAACACCACCCAACTACACCGAATGGGAGGAAAAGGTACTCGCCATCCTTCACCCAGAGGGACTCATTGGACTTACTGGAGGAATGGACTGGGGTAAGTTATCTACAATTACCCCATATACCCCACAGCTGCAATGCATTCACCCCTCCACCCCACCCACACCCAACTGGCCCTAAACTCCACCCAGCCATTACCCACCACATCAACCCCCCTGCATGACCTACAACCCATTAACATGCCCACATCACTCCCGCTGTGCACAGCCACCCACCCCTGCACGTACCCACAATGGAACAATAGCCCCACCACAATGCAACCCCACCACTGGCGCTAAATGCAATGTCAACGTCACAAAGACACCCTGGAACGCCACTGAAAGTAACACCAGCACAAAATAGCACAGTCCTGTACACCTCAAACCTACATGCATATGTAACAGACATGTCTATGTCCCCCAACAGGCAACACCACCCATTCAACCCTAATGGACGGGACAAGGAGTGCCCCTGCCCTCCAGGGAGACAGAGGCACCTCACAGGACCTTGGCGAAGGATCCCTGGACATTGATGAGCAGGCCGGCCCCTCACACAGTCCTGCATTCCCACCATAGAGCAGCCCCATCCAGGAAACCACAGTCACCCCTAACACCCAGTCAAGACCAGCAGGCCAGGGCAGGCGTACCCACGCCAGTGTACCCAGGGCACAGACTGGTGGAACCCAGCTACAGAGGCCACAGTCTCCCACTCCCAACTTGCAAGAAGGCGAGGGCCCCAGTACAAGTGGCACGTCCAGACCTGTGAAGGGGACACAGGCACACAGGGCTACGGCAAGTTCAAGGATCCCAGTGGGCCAGCGGGGAGGCAACAGGATGGATGCAGCAGCCCAGGACGTTATTTCAGAGGTATTGGGGGCCTACCAACATACCCAAGACAGGTTGGCACAGATTGTGTCCACCCTGGAGCAAAGTCAGAGGATGCAGCAGGATCAACACCAACAGGCCGTGGATCAGTGGCAAGAGCACAATGCCACAATGGCCACCATAGTTGGAGCACTGCTGCAGTTGGTCAAAAACCAGTCTGACACCCACACTGGACAAGAGGCCCCCACAACAGCCCTGGACAACCAGCAAAAACATCCTAGAAAATACCCTCCCAGGAAACCCAAGGGCCAACCATGCAACCCCAAGAAGCCCCACAGCATGCGCCCAAGCATACTCTTAGGCCAAGATATGGCAATGGAAACCCAGCTAAGAACAAGGCCCCCTCCAACAATTGACTCTGCTACTAATGCAAAGCAACCATCCCACCCATTCACCAGCAACACTTAGCTGAGGGCAGTTTGAAGTACTGTTAGACAAAATGGACCCATCAATACCATCTAAAAAGGCTGCCACCAACTTGGTTTTGAGGAACCCCAACCCTTACGACTCCCATCACTGTATATAGCACAATTCACTCACTTCTACCAATAACACACATTTCACACCTGTAACACTGTCCCCTGCCTTAAATTGTGAACAAAGTGGAGTATGGATGCAAGTGGCAGAGAACAACTTTATTGTCAATTTGTGCTTGATGGTAGTCCTGTGTGCCCAAATGGTGTCAAGGAGGGAATGCATATATTTTCAGTCAGTACCATACAGAGGTGGTCCATGTATCGCCTATCATGACCAACCCCCCCTATATGACAAAGCACACTATGGGCCAAATGTAGGTACAAAAAAATTAGCGACTCGCAATTTGCGAGCATGTGCGACTCGCAAATTGCGTGTCGCTAATAGGAATGCAGGTACAATTTCCGGGGACAAATTGTGACTCGCACCCGGAGTCGCAACGCAGATAGCGAGTCCGCTGTCTGCGAGGTCGCTTTTTGCGACCGCACAAAAAACGGACACGCAATTTGCGAGTGGGTGTCGCAAATTGCGATTCTCATGAAAATTGTTTGCAGGTGCTGCAGAACACTCCAGAAACCACTCCAGAACACTCTGGAAACACTTCCTGGCACATGATGATGACATCACAGCCAGGAAGTTTACAAATACACTTGGGAGGAGGGAGGACCACACCCTTTTTAACATCAGAACTGCAAACAGAGCTACAGCAACAATGGCAGACACTCCCAGAAAGAGGAAATTGAAATTTTCTGAGAGGGAGCTGGAGGTGCTGACAGAAGAATGCTGTCAGCACCATGATGATCTTTTTGGGAAGGCAGCCCTCAATGTGCCAGACTCCACTAAAAAAAGAATTTGGCTGGATATTCAAGAAAAGGTGAACTCCCTGGGGGTCAGCCACAGGAGTGTGGATGAGATAAAGAAGAGATGGTATGACCTCCGCTCCCGGACCAAGGAGAGGGTGGCAGAAAGGCTCCGGGAGATGAGAGGCACAGGAGGGGGACCATCATCCATACCACCACCCACACCCCTGGAGGAAAGGGTGGAGGAGACCCTGGAGCAGGAGGCTGTTACAGGATTCGGAGATCTGGACACCTCTGAGCCCAGAACATCAACCGGTGAGTACCATGTGATATGCCTGTACCCCCATCAATGCCATACCCCCACCCACCATGTACACAGGGGCATGCACAACCAAGATAGCTCCATTTCAGGGTAGCATATACCAGCATGATGCATTATGGGCAATGTAGTCAAGTAGGCAGTCAATAGGCAAATGTTTAATAGGAAGTGTGCAACAGATAGTAGACACTGACAGTCTGTTCCTCATGTCCCACAGGTCTCCCACAAGACCCCACCACCAGCCACAGCAGCCAGGTTCCAACAGTCAGCCAGCCCCATGAGGAAAGCACAGGAGCTGCCACCACTCCCACCTGCACCACCAACACCATCCCCTTGATGACAACACCTGCTGGAACAGTGGTTCCGGAGGCAGCACCAGCAACAGCCAGGAGTGCCACAGTACATCTCACAGGGCATCCACCGCTGCGCAGGCGACGCAGGTTGAGGAGAGCAGGGCTGCAGGCAGAGTCCGGGCGTCCATCCACCACCATGACAGAGGCACAACTGCTACGTGGTCAGCGCCTGCAGAACCAAATGTTAGGGAGGATTAGTGGGGTGCTGCACCGCTTTGTAAGGAGCAATGAGAACAACATGCAGCAGCTCCATGCACAATTGGACGTCATAGGCAACAACACTGGGGACCTAGCCCTGTCCATGCGGGAACTGGTGGCTGGACTGTTGTCACAGAGCGAGGGTGGGTGGCGCAGGGACCGCCAGCTGCTCCAGAGGCTGGACAGGATGGCCTCCTCAATTGGCAGACTGGCAGTCAACACACCACTGGGCTGTCCAGAAGAACAGTCGGCCTCCAGGTGGAAATGGGCCACTTTACAGGTGATGTGGCAAGAGGCCTGGGCCAGATCACCCATGTGATCGATCTCATGGAGGCACGGCATGTGTCCAGGGGTACAGGGAACACCCCACAGGACAGCGAAGAGGGCTCCACTGTGAGCAGTGTCTCTGCTGGTGACACTAGGGTGCTCCGGAGTGGGAGTACCAGGCAGAGCACTGCAGAACAACCTGGGACCAGCCAGGCTGGCAGAGGCCGCCGTAGGTCATAAACTAAATACTGTCCCTGATGTTGGGGCACATGACGGCAATGTGCCCCATGCCTGGTTGGCTTTCTGAACTCCCTGAACAGTTTGTCTTTGTAAATAGTTCACTTTCTGCACATATTCAATAGTTTTTTTGTTCCACTTAACAAATGGAGTTTTTGGTCAATAGGTGAGTATGGTTGAAGTTGACACGTACCTTCCAAAGTATTGGGTTTGCGATGTGTTGCCGTCTCAGTCTGCCTTGATTTGCGATGCTCCGATCCCCATGATGGTGATGTGGTTGCTCTTGCTCTTCATCCTCAGAATCTGGGTCTGCAGGGGTGAGAGGTAGCCCACATCGGGTGGCAATATTGTGCAGGATTGAGCATGCGACAACAATTTTGAATGCCGTAATGGGGGTATACTGGATGGCACCTCCACTTCGGTGGAGGCATCTGAAACGTGCTTTCAGCAATCCGAAGGTGCGTTCAATCAAGTTCCTGGTCCTCTTATGTGCACTGTTGTATCGTCTCTCACATTCATTGCTGGGTGTTAAGTACGGAGTCATTTTCCATGGCCGTAGTGCATATGCACTGTCACCTGTTGGGCACAAACAGTACACTGTTAGAAAGTCCTGGTTGTTGTGCACATTGATCTGTGTGTATGTCTACAAGGTGTATGCAGCTCTACCTAGGAGGTATCCGTCTCCAAACTCCCCACGTTCGAGGCGTTGGTGTATCCCACTGTGCCTAAAAATGTATGAGTCATGAGTACTGCCTGGAAATTTCGCAACAATGTCAGTGATGACATAATGGGCGTCACAAACAACCAGAATATTGAGTGAGTGGGTACACTTTCTGTTGCGGAACAGATATTCCAGGTTTGCAAGAGGGCATATTTGAATATGTGTCCCATCTACACACCCTATTACATGGGGAAAGTTGGCAATCCGGTAAAAGCCCAACTTGGTGCTGTTAATTTCTGCCTCATTCCTGAGTAGGTATATGTAGTGAGACATGTGTGTGAGTATGGCATCTAGGAATTCCCTGAGGAACCTTGATAGTGCACTTTGAGATACCCCACCTGCCACAGCAATGACCCCCTGATAGCTCCCCGAGTCCAAGAGGTGCAGTGAGCATAGCACTTGCACATGCGTAGGGATGGAGCAGCCGCGCAGAGTCTGGCGTTCTAGCTGTGGTTTGAGTAATTCAATTAATTCTAGTATAGCTGCGCTGCTCAGTCTGTATTTGTCATAGATCTCTTCCTCAGTTTGCTGAAAAAGAGTCTGCCTTGTTCTGTAAATCTTCTCCTGTCTCTGGCTCCTCCTCCTCCTCTGCTGGGCTGCGTGGACTCTCCTCCTCACTGCTATCAGGTATATCTCCGCCATCTTGAGTAATCCAGATGCCATCTGGGTCTCCTTTTATACTTTGGTAATGATTACCACCTGCTCTGAGTTAGTGGTAAATGGGACATGCAAACTGGGCTTTTTGCGACTAGTAGCAATTTGCGAGTTGCAATTGCATATGGTTTGCGACTCGCAAATTGCGACTTGCTATTTGCGGGTCGCAAAATGGGGTCGCACATTTTGCGAGTCGGTAACGGCTCGCATTGCTTTTTGCGAGTCGGAAACGGGATTTTTGCATCCCTTTTCCGACTTTGCGGAGTCGCAAATAGCGATTCGGGCCATTTGCGACTCGCAAACCTTTGCTACATCTGGCCCTTAGAGTATTAGTCACTAACCCCAATGACACGCTTAACTCCCACACAGTTATTGGAAGTAGAGTTGTATCAGTTGGTTCCTGGAATTGACATCTTCCCCTTCCTCATCCTCACCATCACTCTCCTCACTTCTCTGAGGTAGCTGATCAGGACCTATAGCACCCTCCACCTCCAGGAGGGGGATAGAATGTCTCACTGCCATGTTGTGCAGCATGCAGCAGGCCACCACTATTCTACACACCTTATCAGGCCCATAGGCCAGGGAAACCACAGAGATATGTAGACACCGGAATCTAGCCTTCAGGAGACCTATAGTTGGCTCTATTACCATCCTAGTACGTCCATGGGCCTCATTGTAATTCCTCTCTGCATCCGTTCTGGGATTCCTCACTGGTGTCAGGAGCCAACGTAAGTTTGGATAGCCAGAATCACCTACAAAATGGTGCAATACACACTCATCATTGTTATGTCCCTTAGTCAGACAGGCTGGTTTTCTGCAATGTGTCTGTCCTCCTGTAGTTGTTACATTTTCTGTGGCACTCTACTGATCCTCAACACAAATGAATCATGGACTGAACCTGGAAACATGGCATTTACATGGCAAATGTACTGGTCTGCAGTACATACCAATTGGATGTTCATGGAGCGAAAGTTCTTCCTGTTTCTGTACACCTGTTCACTCACTCTTGGGGGGATGATAGCTATGTGTGTGCCATCGATGGCACCTATGACATGGAGAATGTTGGCAAAGGCATAGAAGTCAGACTAGATGGCAGGGAGGTCAGTACTTTGGGTAAACCACACATAGGATTACAGGTGTTGTGCAAATGCATTCAGAAATCTTGTCAGTACCATGCTGAACATTGGATGTGAAAAACCAGCACCCATGCCCACTGTCACTTGAAATGAGCCAGTTCCCAGGAAATGGAGTGCGGAGAGCACCTGCACTTCAGTTGGATTGGTATGCTGATTACGATTTCCCGGAGTTAGTGCAGGATCCAGTAATGCACAAAGGTCCTGAATAGTTGCACGTGTGAGTCTGTAAGTGATTATGATCTGATGCTCCACCATGGTTCCCATATCCACAAGTGGTCTATACACCAATGGTGCCCTTCCTCGCCACAAGGGTCGGTACCTACGAGGAGTTACAAAAAGGAGTGATGAAGACACATTCATAGGCACACTTCTCATCATATGTGCACTGCATTGTTCATTGTAGTGTCTCAACAATAACTGCTACCGACAGATATACATCTACATCACAAGGTGGGAAGAGAGGAATTTGTGTGTGCTACTATATGGAATGGACAGAGGCCTAGGTGCTTCATGTGGCTAGTAGGGCCTGCATTGTGAGTAGTAAGAAATTCTAGATGCGTAGTTGATGGCAAAATGTCTGCCCACTGTAGATCTGCCCCTTCGTTGTGGAAGTGACCTCATACCACTAGCGGTTGACGTCACAGCGTAAGGCGGTGTTGACCGCTGTTCACACCCTCATTGGCTAACATAGATGCCAATGGGGAATTCTGGAGTATCATGATCGGCGCCTCCCTGATCTTGTGTGGACAGGTACTCCACTCTCTGTACTGCTGTGGCCTGCCTCTGGCTATGGATGTGCCACGTGGTGCAGGGGAAAGGGCCCCGGCCTTCACCCAGGAAGAACTGGAGAAGCTAGTGGATGGGGTCCTGCCCCTGTACGCGAAACTGTAAGGACGGCCAGACGTACAGGTGAGTCTGGGTTTGGAGGGCACTGTGTGTGTAATGGATGGTGTTGATTGGACATATGTGTGCACCTCTGAGCCTGCATGGGCCATGGTGCATGGCATGCTGCGTGCGACTGTCCTGTATGTCTGAGAGTACTGTCCGTCCCATAGTGGGCAATTAGCCAGCTGTTCCTATCGTGCAAGTGCCTGACCTCTGTGTTCCATTTCTGTGTCGCCCTTCTAGGTCAGCGCCCACCAGAAGAGGGTACATTGGCATGCCATCGCCAAGAAGGTGCGGACCCTGGGGGTTTAAAACCGGCAGAGAACCCACTGTCGAAAGAGGTGGGAGAACCTGAGGCGCTGGGCACAAAAGATCAGTGAAGCCCAGCTGGGGAAGTCCTCCCAACGTGTAAAGGGTGCCCGTCGGGCATTGACCGCCCTCATGCGACGGATCCTGGCGGTGGTGTACCCAGACCTGGATGGGCACTTGAAGGCTGCACAGCAGTCACAAGGGGTGAGTACTCATTGACCGTACTTCAGTCTGGAAGGATGCCTGGGTGTGCAATAGGGCTCATGCTGGTTAGAGGCAGGGAATTTGACTGGTGTCCATCTACTGTATGTTCCCCAAAGGGTGTAGGGGTGTCCCTGTCAGGTTTCACCTACTTCTGCTCCTAAAGTACTTCAGGGGATGGGTGTAGAGCAGTATTCTGGTCAGTAGTCAGGGGCATGGCCATGGGCATGGTGTACGTGCTGCCTGTTTTGTGTGTTTGATGGGTGGGTGTATGTCTGGCCAATCTGTACCTGCATTCAGCTATTTACAAGTGTCCTGTTTTGTCTCCCCATCCCTGTTCTCTTGTGCTGGTTTGGTACTGCATCAACATCAGGCGAAGGAGCTGAGGCACCGGGACGTGGGGAGGCAGCGGCCCATGGATACTCTGAGGCAGAGACAACGGATGCCCAAGGGACCAGTGGGTGGGAGGGCGAGGGGACTTCCATGGGGGGGGGCTCCTACCACAGGAGGTAGTGACTCTGAGACCTCCTCCGATGGGGGTCCACCTGTGGTGGCCGACCCTAGTGCACACACCACTACTGTGAGATCTTCCACCACCCCCCATACCATCACCGCCCTCCCATCTGCTCCCCACCGAGTTGCCCGTGCCTGCCCACCCAGAAAGGTGGGAGTCTCCTTTGCCCCACGAACCTCCTCCACTGCCCCAGTCAGCCCCGCTGCCCTCACAGAGGAGGCTATTGACCTCCTGAGAACCATCTCTGTAGGGCAGACAACCATTGTCAATGCCATCCAGACGCTAGCATCAGAGGTGCAGCAGACAAATGTCTATCTGGATGGCATTTACGGTGCCGTGTCTGCCCTACAGAGATCTTTTCAGGCTCTGGTCACCTCTGGGTGGCAGCCAGTTTCCCTGGCCATTCTGTCCCCCCTCCAACCTCCTATACCCCTTCCAGCACCCCACTACTTTCACCCGTCCAAGGCACACATTCAGATACACAGTCGAGCACATCAAAACACCAGAAGCACACTTCTAAATACAAGCACCACACCTCCCACCACAAGCATTCACACAGCCAACAGACACATGCACACACAACAACGTCCACCTCCCCCAGTGTGCCCACCTCTTCCGCCTCCGTGTCTGTCCCCTCTACATCCACACCCTCATGCACTGCACCTTCACTCACTGTTACTGATCCTCTTCCTGCACTCACCACAATAGCAGACAGCCATACATACACCCCATACACCACATATGCACTCACCACCTCTACTGTAGTTGGCACATGCAGCACACTCACCAGACTTGCAGACACCCACACAACATATATCCACACTAGCTGTCTGTCTTCTCCCACTGTGTCCACCTCCCAAGACACACAAACGCACCAAGACACCCACCTTTCAGACATCCACAACACCACAGCATACTGAGCAGTCACCTGCACCCACTACACGCACCCCTACACCCCGTACATCCACTACCTCTGCCTCCACTCCCATGCCCTCATCCACACCCACCCCAACTGCTCCCAAAAAACGTTTCCTCTCCCGTGCTGACCTCTTCCAACCCACTGGCCCACCCCGTCTTGTCCCCAAACGTGCCCACCTCCTTGCCCTTTCCGCTCCTCCCACATCACAGCCCACCCCTTTCCGCCCTTCACCTTCCCATGCCCCTTCCCCAGAGAAGAAGAAGGCCCGTACAGAGCCTAGGCCATCCTGCTCCACCCGAGCCAAACAGCCCCCACCCCCTTCAAAGGAGAAACCTACCCCTCCTCCACCCTCCACAAGAAAGTCAAAGGTCACACCCCTGTCAAAAATCCTCACTACCCCATTCCCCACTTCCGTGAGGTGCCTGGATCCCCATATGGTGCCCCATAATGTGGAGTACCCAGCATTTGTGGGAGTCAGATGGGGCCCGTTGTGGCCGATGACAATTGTGATATTACGGGCTGGCCATTGGCCCTGTTTGCACTGTTTGGCTCAGTGAGCTTCTTATTAAAATTTCTGTGTGGCCTGTGTTTGGGCTGCACGTAGTTACACCCTGGTGATTTGTTTTACTTTTTTATGGGTGTGGGGCTTTTGTATATACTATGGTCAAGTTGCATTAGCCTTGTGTCGGGTAAGTACCTCTTGCTGTGGGGTGTATGACATGTGCTGCTGGGAAGGGTTAAGGGGGGGGTTGCCGGATGGGTGGAGTGGGTAGGTATGTAACTGTGCCCTTTCCTCCTTTGTGTCGTAGGTTGCGGTACTTACCATAGTCATCTTTGTTGGTGCTCTCGGTCGTGTAGGAATATGACAAGGAGCAGGGCTGGCATGATCTGCAGCTCTCTATCCATGGCTGCCGCAGTGAGTTCTGTGGGACTCTGGTGCATGGTTCCTTATATTTGGTTCATTTCCACCTGGCTTTGTGTGGTGGTGGTTTCGGCCCCAGAACTGACGGCGGAATGGTGGTTCATTATTTGATGGGCGGGTTGGAACTTTCCGACAGCCTGTGGGCGGACTCTGCTGTGGTCGGCGGGACTCCTCTCCTGGCGGTGGGTGGTTCGCGGGATGCATTTGTTTTGTTTGGATCATTATTTGCCAGTCTGGACCGCTCCTCTGTTGGATGTTTCTACTGCCAGCACCAGCGGAGCAGAATGGACCGCCATGTTCATAATGAGGGCCTCTGTAACATATGACATCTGTCATTCCCTGTGTTGTACAAGGACATATCTTCCTGTGAAAGTCTTTCTCCTCATCTGCTAGAAATGGGGTCTATATCTGGCAGTCAGTTTGCACTCGGTCCAAGCAGGGACCCTCACTCTAGTCAGGGTAAAGGAGATACACAGATCAAATAACCCCTACTTACCCTCTTGGTAGCTTGGCACAAGCAGCCAGGCCTATCTCAGAGGCAATGTGAAAAGTATTTGTACAAACACGCACAGTAACACAGTAGAAGCACCACAAAATAACTCCACACCAGGTCAGAAAAATAGCCAATATTTATCTAAATCAAACAAGACCAGAACGACAAAAATCTAACATACACAAGCAAAGTTATGAATTTTTAAAGATTAAACTTGAATATAGCACTTAGAAACACAAATGCTTCAATTTAGAGTTATCACAGCATCATGACAAGTCATTCCCAACAATCTGATTCCAATGGCACCAGTCACGGCGTCACATGGACCCCCAGGTACAGTACCTTTAGTAACGATGAAACAAGCTGGTGCATGTAGTGGGGGAGGAGAGGCGTTGCTGGATCGGGTGCAGCATCGGTTCCTTACTGCAAAGCAGGGGAGTTGATGCGGTGTTGGTGCGAAGTATTGGTTCCTTACACTTCGGCAGGGTCGATGTCCGGCGTGCCTAGACACAGTGGGGTGACCTTACAGGTTCGGGGTTGTTGTCACGCCACAGGGCAGTAGGCGCCACAGTGGAGTTAGGTGTCATGTACATCGGTGACAAAACACTCAGGGCTCACAAAGTCACAGGACACCAGCGTGTTACAACTCTGTCGTCCCATCTCTAGGGGGCGCTGTAAGGGGACTGTCGGAAGCCTGGGAATCACCTTGAACACTAATCTAGAGTCCCTTGTTGACTCCCGTTTGTTTCTCTTTTCGCCATGGTATGCTTTTGTAGTATTACATTTGCTTCCTGGGACTGCAAATCCCATAATGCACAGCCTGGTAGTCAGGAAAGCCTGGATTCTGTTTTACATTGTTTTCTATGGAAGAAATCGAGTTGCTCCTTTTCACCAGATCCTCTCCTCCAGGACTTGCGAGTGTCTGAAACTACACACACCTGAGACCTCTCCTGTGCAGCCCAGTCATGTGATTCCACCTGGTGTTTTCTGCAGCTTGGAACTGCTTACAAGCAGCCATTTCTTCAAGATCCTTTGTCATGTATTGGAGTTCAATTCCTTTGTGTTACAGACCCCTGATCGGATGGTGTTCCAGTCTTGTTCCTGTTCTGTTCCAGCTTGAACCTGTTTCCTGTTTCTCTGCCCTGCTCCTAATTGTTCCAGCCAGAGTCTGCTCCTTGTCTCTCAGCCTTGTTCCTGTTTGTTTCTTCCAGAGCATGCTCCCTGTTTCTCTGTCCTGCTCCTGCCTTGTTTCAGCCTGAACCTGCTCTGTTTCCCAGTCCTGTGTACTGCTTATTCCTACTCCCTGTATTCCAGCCCTGTCCTTGCTTGTTCCAGCCAGAGCCTGCTCTCTGTTTCCCAGTCCTGTCTCTGTTTGTTCCAGCCAGAAGTTTGCATCCTGTTTACCAGCCCTAGTCCTGCCTTTGCTTCAGACTGAGCCTGTTCCCTGTTCCTGCCACTGCCTCTTAGTTTGTTCCTCCTGTTTCTGTTTCTTCTTGGGTGTTTGTGTCTGGTAAGTGTTCTATCAGTCTTCACCAGTGTATAAGTGTCCTCCTTTGTACTGGGGTTGGCTCCTGGTTTCCAGGAGGCAATTCCAGCCCCCATCCTTGTCTAGTGTTATACGTTGTCTTTCATGCCTAACAGTGACAGTGTGCTATTGCTGTTTTTCCAGGAATCACCACTGTGTTTCCAGCTGGAACCACAAGAGCTTGTCTTGTGTATGTAAGTACTATCCTTGTTTGTGCTCTAGGGTCCGGAGACAGAATCACTTCTGCTGCCTCCTTTCTATGGGGCTAGCAGGGTGACTATCTGTGAGAGCAAACTGCACAGAGGCATTGACATTCCCTGTCACTGTGGGGGGTTCTGCGCCCTACTCTGTGTACAACCCCAGCGTGTTTGTCCATTAGTAATCCGTTTCCTGTTTGATCACACAAGGGTTGCTCTGCTTTTACTTTCCTGTTTCCTATGCCTGTCCACAGCTGTCCTTTCTGTGTATGTCTTTAGCGACTCTTCTGCCCCAGTACACTACCTCTTTGGGATATTATGTGACCTCAAGGGGTGTCCCAACCAGAGTCCTGATCAGACCCGCCCGAAACTGTGACACAGCGGGGCTGCACCAGCGACAGGCCTTCTTTGTCGGTGGGGTTGACGCAATCCAGCGGGGTCCACGGCTTGAGTTGCAGGTGGCGTTGCAGGGTCAAGCAGCATCAATGGTCTGGATGTCGTCCGGAGTTGGTCCACTGGTTTTTCTTGTTGACATCCAGCTTTCACTCTCAGGGGCTCAGAGACTGGAGTAGGTGAGTTAGGGTCCACAGCAAGCAAACCCAGAGGCTGGTAGGTGAAGTCTTTGATGTCCCTGAGACTTTGTAACAGGAGGCAAGCTCAGTCCAAGCCCTTGGAGAAACTTCACAAGCAGGGTTTCAGAAAGCAAAATTCAGTCCTTTTCCTCTTAGGCAGAAGCAGCAGTAGCAGGCCAGCACAGCAAAGCAATAGGCAGAGTGGAAGGTCCTCCTCAAGCATCAGGCTCTTCTCCTTGGCAGAGGTTCCTCTTGATCAAGGAGTAATCTAAATGTCTGGGGTTTTGGATCCACTACTTATACTCATTTCTACCTTTAAAGTAGGTAAACTTCAAAGAAAAGTCTTGGTTGCTGACAAGTTCCTGTCTCGCCCGGACTGACCCCAGGCATACACCAGGGGGTTGGTGTCTGGATTGTATGAGGACAGGAACAGCCCTTTCAGGTGCAGGTGTCAGCTCCTCCGTTCCCACTCTAGCCCAGGAGACTCATCAGGATATGCAGGATACTCCACAGCTCCCTTTGTGTCACTTTCTAGTGGGAATTCACAAACAGTCCAACTGTCAGTCTGACCCAGACGTGGGTTCCACAAGCAGGCAGAGGCACAGAATTGTTAAGCAAGAAAATGCCAACTTTCTAAAGCTGGCATTTCCAAACTGACAATCTAAAATCCAACCTTACCAAAAGATGTATTTTTTAATTGTTAGTTCATAGACGCCAATCTCCACATCTCTATCTACTCCCAGTGGGAAACTGCACTTAAAAGACATTTAAAGGCAGTCCCCATGTAACCCTATAAGAGAGATATTACACTATCAGGACATGTAAAACACACCAGTACATGTGCTACCTTGTAATACACTGCACACTGCCCATGGGGCTACCTAGGGCCTACCTTAGGGGTGACATGTAGTCAAAGGGAAGATTTGGGCCTTGCAAGTGGGTACACTTGCCAGGTTGATTTGGCAGTGCACGACTGCACAAATAGACACTGCAGTGATAGGTCTAAGACATGTTTAGAGGGCTACTCATGTGGGTGGTACAATCAATGCTGCAGGCCCTCTCATAGCATGTGATTTTCAGTCCCTGGGCACCCCTAGTGCACTTTACTAGGGACTTACTAGTAAATCAAATATGGCAATCATGGATAACCAATCACCAATACAATTTAGATAGAGAGCACTTGCAATTTAGCACTGGTTAGCAGTGGTAAAGTGCCCAGATAGTCAAAACCAGCAAAAACGAATTACAGCACAGAGTCCAAAAACAGGAGGTCAGAAGGAAAAAGTACAGAGAAACCATGCCAAGAGCTGGTAGGTCTAACAACATCTATGACACAGTTGTTCCAACATTGCTGCGCATCAACTCTATATCAAAACGAGTTTTGCAATTTTCCTACTGTATGTTGCTTTACTGCCCTTTACATGGATGCATATATTCCAATTGGACCCCACCTACTAGGCAGACCGGATGCTTTACTTTGTAAATTTTGGCATATGTCAAACAGACATGCAGTAGCATTCGCACAACAGGAGTCACCCACAAAGGTTTTATACTCACTAACTGTTCCGCCAACCTCAATTCCGAGGAAGTCCAGCAGGTCCTGTTCACAAGCAATCAGGTCTGCCCAGCAATGTTTAAGTTGCTGGACCGTCCTCTCCAACTTAAAGATCCGGTTCGTCAGTGATAGAACCTTTCTCCACTGCAACTTTCTGGCCTCGTTGTGGTAACCCTGAATCACCCTGCCACCATGGGCCACCATGTGGGCGAGGTAGAGCAGGACCATCCAGATAAAAACACCCACCTCATCATCTCAAATCTTAAGTACTTCATCCCCCACCCTACCTGCATGCTATCACATACCCCCACCCTCGCCCTCACCCCATCACTCCAACTCCTCACACATGTCCCACTATCACAAACCACACATCCCAACACCAAGTCCTGCATGCAACAACAAAGCATGGGCACCCATCATCAATGCATGGCCACGGCACATACCCACACACACCCCTAAAAATTTAGCACACAAGGTCCTACACAAGAATGCAAGCACTGGGGTACAGGGTCACCCACACATTGCACACCATGGCACAAACAGATGCAATAATCATGCCTTTATACCCCTGCAGGACCCCTACCCAATGACACCGGACAGGAGGTTCCAGACATGTCAACTCCACCCACAGAAGAGGCCCACAGTGATGACAGCAGCTCTGTCCAACTGGATCTAGATGACTAGCCCGGCCCATCTGGGACCTTGGGACAGTCGGTTCCCCTCACACTGGCACAAGCCAAAACAAAGCCTCCCCCTCTAGAAACACCAGCACAGCACCCATCCAGTGGGCCCATACCTCTGTCCCAAGGACACGTCAAGCAGCAGTGTGTCCACCACTACAGGGAACCCAGGCTAACCCACCACCCCAACAACACCAGGGACCTGGGGGCAGTGGCAGTGGGCACACAGTTCAGGCGACAGAAGCACAGGAACACAGGGGAACTGGGAGGGCTTCTGTGCGACAAGGGGAGGACAGGCCCAGGGAACCCACTCTCCACGAGGCCCTCTCCAACATCATGGGAGCCTACCACCATTCCCAGGAGATGATGGCAACGGTACTGGCCAAGATTCAGGAGACCCAGCGACTGCAGGAGGAACAGTATTTGGGGTTCAGGGAGGAACTCAAATCCATCAATACCACCCTGGGCACCATTGTAGGGGTGCAGAAGGAACTCGTCAACACCAGGAGGCACACAGTGGCACAACAAGGGACCCCTGACACTAGCCTGGACGATGAACTGCCCACCACCTCCGCAGGTGATAGAGGACAGGAGGCACCGCCACAGGACCACGACACCAGCACCCCACCCCCTACAGATGGAAAACCACCTCGCAAGCGGTCCCTGAGATCCATGACAAAGACAGAGAACAATGCCAAGACCCCCGCCAAAAAATGAGACCACCCTGATTGTCATCCTTCTGTCCCATTTTGTCACCCTGTCCATCCTTAAACTGCCCCAGCTCTACTTCCTATGCCCCTTTGGACAATGCACCTGTGAGACTAATAGACTGGACTGTGCCATGGACATTCCTCCACCATCACCCTGACCATTTTACAACCCCCTCCACTATTTAGCACTTAAATAAACACCCTTAAATCACAAAACTATCTGGAGTCAGTCTGTGCTTTCGAAAATGTGTATTTGCAATAACTGTGGAAAACTGCTATATCCATTGTATTACCAACATACCTATGTCACACAGCTCTAGTCCATGAGGAAACAAAGCAGATGTCACACAGTGGGACCCACATCTGTGAAACTGAAAGGGAAAGTGATAACTCAGGGTCCATACACTGGGTGAAAGTGACAGACAGATGAGAGGGAGAACAAGGGTATCAGATATAGCAGGCAGTGATGTCTTCTTACCTGTGTCTCACTGGAAGTATTGATGAATCACTATGTTTCTGTTGTCGATATCCTCTTCTTCTGCTTCTTCGTCTTCACTGTCCACAGGCTCCACAGCTGCCACAAGACCTCCATCTGGACCATCCTCCTGCAGAAAAGGCGCCTGTCGTCGCAAAGCCAAGTTGTGAAGCATACAGCAGGCCACGATGATCTGGCACACCTTCTTTGGTGAGTAGAATAGGGAACCACCTGCCAGATGGAGGCACCTGAACCTGGCCTTCAGGAGGCCGAAGGTCCTCTCTAGAACCCTCCTAGTTTGCCCATGGGCCTCATTGTAGCGTTCCTCTGCCCTTGTCCTGGGATTCCTAACGGGGGTCAGTAGCAAATGGCAGGTTGGGGTAACCAGAGTCACCTGCAAATGTCGAGGGAAATCTGTTAGATACACACTAACTCTTAGGGATATCCCCAGACCCAGACACCTAGTCACACTGTATAGGGTCCATGTCCTCACCTAATAGCCACACACGGTGACTCTGGAGTTGCCCCATCACATGAGGAATGCTGCTATTCTTCAGAATGTAAGCGTCATGCACTGAGCCAGGATACTTGCCATTCACATGGGAGATGTACTCGTCGGCCAAACACACCATCTGCACATTAATCGAATGGTAACTCGTCCGGTTTCTGTACACCTGTTCACTCCTGCGGGGGGTTACCAAGGCCACATGTGTCCCATCAATGGCACCAATGATGTTGGGGATATGTCCCAGGGTATAGAAGTCACCTTTCACTGTAGGCAAATCCTCCACCTGAGGGAAAACGATGTAGCTGCGCATTTGTTTTAGCAGGGCAGACAACACGTTTGAGAACATAGGCTGGGACATCCCTGATGCTATGGCCACTGTCGTCTGAAAAGACCCACTTGCCAGGAAATGGAGTATTGACAGGACCTGCACTAGAGGGGGGGATTCCTGTGAGATGGCGGATAGCTGACATCAGGCCTGGCTCCAACTGGGCACACAGTTCCTGGATTGTGGCACGGTCCAGTCTGTAGGTGACAATTACATGTCGCTCTTCCATTGTCGACAGGTCCACCAGTGGTCTACACACCGGAGGATGCCGCCATCTCCTCACCTGCCCCAGCGGACGTGCTCTATGGAGGAGAACAGCGAGCAGAGAGTCAGCCAACACTGAGGTACGAAAACACAACTTTATTCCACAACTTTTTAAATCCGCTATGTGCCTGTCTTAGTGTGTATGCAAGGCCTAGATATGTGTGACGCATTTAAAATTAATGCCATGTGGCCCCCTGAAATGGCTGCTGCCTGACCTGTAATGTGGGACAAAGGGATATGAGGTAACTGCGCTGGCGTTGTACACCGTCGCGTTAGGCGGTCAAAGACCGCCGGGCAATCCTGCATTGGTTAACATTGGACCCTATGGGTCCCAGGAGCCAATGAAGATGTACACCAGCGGTGACGGTACGCACCGCCGCAGATGTGACCGTCATTTTCTCTCTGTTCACTCACTTGATACCTGATCTTCGGCAGGAGAGGACCTACACAGCAAGTGCTGCTGTGACCTCAGTCTGGAAGAGACAATGGCTCATGTGTCTGTGTAAAGGGCCCCTGCCTTCAGCACGGAGGAGTTGGAGAAACTAGTGGATGGAGTCCTCCCCCAGTACACGCTACTCTACGGTCCTCCAGACAAACAGGTAAGTTCACTGTGAGCATGCTGTATAGGCAATGCCTGTGTGGAGTGGTGTGGAGGGAAGATGGGGGGGAGAATGAGGCGTGCATGAAATGACAGTGAGTGGATGTGCGTCATGGCAAGGGTAGGGATGCGGGCCAATGACTGTGACGGTGGGGACAGTTATATCTTCTCCTTTTCCCCTGTACTATTCCTGTAGGTCAGCGCCCACCAGAAGAAGGATATTTGGCGTGCCATTGCCGAGGAAGTGCGGACCCTGGGGGTCCACCACAGAAGGAGCACTCACTGCCATAAAAGATGGGAGGACATTCGCCGCTGGAGCAAGAAGACGGCGGAGGCCCAGCTGGGGATGGCCTCCCAACGTGGGAGGCGTGCCCGTCGCACCATGACCCCCCTGATGTTCCGGATCCTGGGGGTGGCGTATCCGGAGTTGGATGGGCGCTTGAGGGCATCACAGCAGCCACAAGGGGGTGAGTACACTCTCATTCAGCTGATTCAGCGTGCATTGGAGGTGTCTGGGTGGGGGAGGTGGGCTGTGGGTTCCCCTAGGCCAGGGCGTGTTTAGTAGGCAAGGTCCCTTCGTAAGGCAGGCCATATGGCACCCCCACCTGTGTTCAGAGGCAACTACACCTAGTCAGGCTCCTGTGACTTCGATGTGTGCAGCAATCGCCATAGGCCTTGTAACCCATGTCCCTGTGATTAATTAGGGTACTCAAGTGCATGGCGTAGTGCAAGGGGCTTCTGTATCTGTAGTGTCCGCCAACGGTAGCGGTATTGCATGCAATCAACATGTCTTTCTTCTGTCTTCCCCCCACTTTTTGTGGTCTCCCTGTTCTTGTGTGCATTAGCATCATCAGGCGGAAGAGCTGTGCCACCGGAGCAGGAGGGAGCTCCATCCCACATTGCCCTGGAGGGCGACACAATGGAGTCTGAAGCCACCAGTGGGACGGAGGGCGAGGGGAATTCCACGGCTGGGAACAGGAGCTGAGACCAGCGACACGGACTCCTCCTCTGATGGGAGCTCCCTTGCAGTGGCTGGCCCCTCTGTGCCCCCATATCTACAGGTACAGCCGCCACCCCCCCTACCAGCACCGCCCTCCCAGCAGCCCCTCAGCGTGTGCCACGTCGTCGCTCACCCAGGAGGGTGGGCATCTCCTTCGCCCCATGCACCACAGCCCCTGCCCCTGTCAGCCCTGCTGCCCTCAGTGAGGAGGCCATTGACCTCCTCAGATCCCTCACTGTTGGGCAGTCTACCATTTTGAATGCCATACAGGGTGTAGAGAGGCAGATGCAACAGACCAATGCATATCTGGAGGGCATTAATTCTGGTCAGGCAGCCCAACAGCGAGCTTTTCAGACTCTGGCCTCAGCACTGATGGCAGCCATTGTCCCTGTGTCCAGCCGCCCCCCTCCAACTTCCTCCACCCAGCCCCAATCCCCTGTACCTCAGCCTATCCCAAGCACACCATCAGACCAGCATGCACATACCTCAACACACAAGGGAAGCTCTGGCAAACATAAGCACCACACATCCCACAGGCACTCACACAAGCATCATACCCATGCACACATACCAACATCCACTGCCTCCATTGTGTCCCCCTCCTCCTCGTCTCCCTCCTCCCTCCCTGTGTCCACTCACACCTGCATGCACTACATCTTCAGCCACTACGTCCATCACCAGCACACCCATCACCACACCCCACTCACGTGCACTCACCACCCCCACTACCGTTCACACATCCCCTGTGTCCTCTCCCAGTGTGTCTGTGAGCCCACCTCCCAAGGTACACAAACGCAGCCACACACACACCCAACAGCCATCCACCTCACGACAGCCTCCAGCCCATGCACCTTCACCCAAAGTCAACAAACGTACACCTCCTACAACCACTACCTCTTCCTCCACTCCCAAACCCACTCCATCTACCCGTCCCAGTTTGTCCAAAAAACCTTTCCCGTCCAACCTTGAACTCTTCCCCTCCCCTCCCCCACCCCTTCAGTCCCCTAGGGCCCGCCTTTCCAGGTCCCAACCCAGCACCTCAGCCACCACATCACCGGGAACAGTGGTGCCAGCAGTAACCGGCTTCTGGAGTGCGCCAAGCAGCAGGGCAGCCAGTGTGCCAAGGAGCCAGACCACGGACAGTCTCCCACCTCAGAAGCATAAAAAGTTGGCCACTGCCCGGCAGGAGAAAGGCAACATATCTGGCATCAAAGGCTCTCCCAGGAGTACAGTTGGGAGTGGGAAGACAGCTGCGCCACCATCCAAGGTGGGGAAGGGGCACAGAAAGAAAGGCAAGTCGCCGCAAACCTGCACGGCGGACAAGACCGCCACCAGCAGCGCTGGCAAGGACACCCCCGCCACCAGCACCGCTTCACAGGACACCACCGCCACCAGCACCGCTTTCAAGGACACCGCTGCCACCAGCACCCCTGCCAAGGACACTGCCAGCACCGCTGCCAAGGACACCGCCGCCACCAGCACCGCTGCCAAGGACACCGCTGCCACCAGCACCACTGCCAAGGACACTGCCGCCACCACCACCACTTCATAGGACACCGCCGCCACCAGCACCGCTTCACAGGACACCGCCGCCACCAGCACCGCTTCACAGGACACCGCCGCCACCAGCACCACTTCATAGGACACCGCCGCCACCAGCACCGCTTCACAGGACACCGCCGCCACCAGCACTGCTTCACAGGACACCGCTGCCACCAGCACCGCTGCCAAGGACACCGCCGCCACCAGCACCACAGGCCCATGAGCGCAGAAAGCTCTGACGCTACTGAGTCCGCCACAAGCAGGTTGTAGCACTCTGGGCACAAAGCCCCCTCCAGAACCAGTGGAGAAAGACATCCACTACCTCTGTCCTTGGCAGGATGAAGCACTCTGGCACAAAGCCCCCTCCAGAAACAGTGGAGAAAGACATCCACTACCTCTGTCCTTGGCAGGATGAAGCACTCTGGGCACAAAGCCCCCTCCAGAACCAGTGGAGACTGTTATCCACTTGATGATAATGCAGTGGGCATCCCACCCACTTGAGAGACTTGTGAGACTGTGGTTTTGCACTCCCCAGGATAAAGCAGTGGGCATCCCACCCACTTGAGAGACTTGTGAGACTGTGGCTTTGCACTCCCCAGGATAAAGCAGTGGGCAAACCACCCACTTGAGAGACTTGTGAGACTTTGGCTTTGCACTCCCCAGGATGAAGCAGTGGGCAAACCACCCACTGGAGAGACTTGAGAGACTGTGGCTTTTTACTCCCCAGGATAAAGCAGTGGGCAAACCACCCACTTGAGAGACTTATGAGACTGTGGTTTTGCACTCCCCAGGATAAAGCAGTGGGCAAACCACCCACTTGAGAGACTTGTGAGACTGTGTCTTTGCACTCCCCAGGATAAATCAGTGTGCAAACTACCCACTGGAGATACTTGTGAGACTGTGGCTTTGCACTCCCCAGGATAAAGCAGTGGGCAAGCAACCCACTGAAAAGACTTGTGAGACTGTGGCTTTGCACTCCCCAGGATAAAGCAGTGGGCAACCCACCCACTGGAGAGACTTGTGAGACTGTGGCTTTGCACTCCCCAGGATACAGCAGTGGGCATGGAGCCCCCTCGTGGATCTGGCGTTGTGCACTCATACGGCTTAGGTGCACCCTTTCCCTTCCCCCTGAGGTGCCTGTTGTATTTCTATCTGATGCCCCTGCAGTGTTCTCTCCGTTTTGATCGGGTATTGAGTGTGGGCCTCGCCCATGCATTTTGGGCCCAGTGGTCCACGGACTTTAATGGTGCAATACCTGGACTTGTATTCTTGGTGTATATATTTGTTTGTAGTGTATATATATTTTTTTGTACCGTATTTTAATAGATTACAAACGTTCAAATCATTTCCTTTTGTCTTTGCATTCTTTCGGGGGCTATCAATATGTATTAGTGTGTGTGTTGTAGTGGGTGAGGGTGGGGGTGTGGGTGGGGGTGTTGCGTGTGTGTGTCACTCTTTTTTCCCTCCCCCTCTCCTGGTTCGTAGGTGCAGTACTCACTGTGGTCGTCGCCGCCGGCGTTCGTGCTCCTGGTACAGGAGCAGGAAGACAAAGGCAGGGAGAATCTGGAGTTCCGGTTCCATGGTGTCCTGGTTCCTTGTGGGGTGTGTAGAGGTGAGCGTTTTCCCTTCCAATTCCTGTTTCCGCCGTGTTTTTGTTTGCGATGAATCTGCCCCGGAAAAGGTGGCGGATTGGCCTGTTGTAATACTGTGGGCGGTACATTGTGTTCCGCCTGTCTGTTGGTGGTTACCGCCGCAGTGTTTGTTTGTACCGCCATGGCGGTTGGAGTGTTAAAGTGGCTGTCTATGTTGGCGTTTTCCGCCACGGTCATGATTCCATTTTTTTTACCGCTGGCCTGTTGGCGGTTTTACTGCCGCTTCAACACCGACCGCCAGGGTTGTAATGACCTCCAAAGTGTCTTGCAGCAGCACCCTATACCACTAGTACATATCAGCAATGTGCCATGACTACTAGATATGGAGCATTGCTGTCCTCACCACTGTGCTGACAGTCACTCAGCTGCCAAGTTGCAACATAGGCACCCTAGCACAGTGGTACTATGATGCCTACATTGCAGGGGTGATTGCTGATGTGCATGACGGTGTCCTTTTCTGCACATGATGTATCAATGTTGACAATTTGCTATTTCTATGTGTGCTGTAGACTGCTGTACACTTTGGGATATCAATAACAATCAAAGTGTGGAGTGCTTCTCCTTTTTGACCAATGGTGTTTGCACCCCTATGGTGTGCTTAATTTTTGGTGCTGCCTCAGGTGTACGTATTGCTAAATATGTGAGCCAATGCCAATATGCAATATTGGTGGCACACCCACATCATGACTATTGATACTATGTACTGCCCTTCCACACTCAGTGATGCATGTAATACAGCTATGTTGACATAGCTGCGATAATACCCAAATGAGTTGCTAAACACCACCTTGTGAATGCAGAGCAGGCACTGCTATACAGGAGCATCATTGAAAATGACAATCAAGTGGCACTAGGGGCTTGTACAGTGGTCCTTTTGTGTTGGAGATATTTTGGAATTTTGCTGTGACGCATGTTCCATGTTTGCTGCTGACTGTTGATCCATGCGTCTCTATCCATGTGTGGGGAGTGTTGTGCGTATATAGTTTGCATCATGTGTGTTGTGTGTTGTATGTGTTAAGTGATAGCTGTTTGATTACCTACTAGTAGGCCATGGCCATATTGTCCACCCTGGAAGTGTTAGTTGATGGTGGAATGCCAGAAGATGTAGGCATCATGCACACATCCAGCACATTAGCCAGCACATTGGCGAATAGCACCTTGTGGTCCACAATGGCCTGCACATTGATGTGTGCTTCCTGTTCCTGTACAGGTATTTAGTTTTGGCAGGAGGGGCAAGTAGAACATGCATGCAGTCCATGGCACCCAGCACATTTGGGAATCCAGCATCTGCATAAAATCCCTGTTTGGTCTCCTTCTGCAGTTGCTGGGTGTTGGGGAACAGAATATGGTGAGGAGTGTGGCAGATGATGGCATCCAACACACTTGGCAGTAGGGCTGAGAGGGAGGGCTGGGATAATCCACCCATTTCTTCCACAGTTGACTGGAAAGTACCAGAGGCCAGCATGTGCAGCACAGCCAGGAGCTTGGTCAGGGGTGGTATGTTGGTTGACATATGCATCCTGGGTATAATTGCTGGTGCGATGTCATGAAGCAGCTGCACAATGGACTCTGGCTTCAGCCGGTTGTATCTGATGACAGTTTCCTCTCTTTAGCCAAGGATGGATATCCTTTGGCGATAGATTAATCTCTCCTCCTGCGTCACCTTTGTGGTTGGTGTAGGGATGATGGAGGGTCCTGTGGTGAGTCTGGCAGTGCTTGGCATCATTGCTGTCTTCTTCTCCTCGTGCCCAGCTGCAGCAGTAACAGGTCCATGTTTCTCAGGTCACTGCCAGAGTGCTTAATGTGTGTTTTCCTTGTTATAACTGTGCCTTTGCACCATTTTAATGCCTCATCTGACCAGGCATTTAATATTTTGGCACTATTGGGTATTTGCACCATTTTCCGATGAGCGCACGCTTTTTTGGCAGGCTTGTAAATATGGCGTTAGGCGGCTAGTGCCATTTTTTTGTAGGAAAAGCCCACCCTGCATATCATTTTGTTAAACGGCGCAGGGTTTGGTGGCGCTATTACAAAATGGTGCAATGATCTGGAAAGTGGTGCTAGACAGGCCTAGTGCCACTTTGTAAACATGGTGCAGATTTTTTGCTGCAGTTGCGCCAAAAACTGTGGTGCAACAGCGGCACTAAATCCTTGTAAATCTGGGCCAATGTCCCCCTGCATGACTTCTTGCCCCATAGTCTCTGCAGTCTTTACAGTGCATACAAAACTGTGACATAATTAGTTATTTGCCTTGCAGCAATGTACTGTGAATGAACCTTTCTTCATTTGCTGCATTTAACAATCTGAAGGTCCTTCCCTTGTAGCTTTCTAATGTGGACCTCTTTGAAAATATTGTGCATGAGGCTGCTGGAGACTTCTTTAGAGATGCGTTAGTACTAATGTAAATTAAGATAACATAATTTTTTTTTTTTTTTTAGAATGTGTTATAACTAGTATAGGAAATGGGGCTGTAGGTTGACTGGGGTGGGAGCCATGGTCAAGCAGGAACCACAGTCCTTGTCAGGGTGAGGCTCAAGTCAACCTGAGCTACACCCTCTGGTTGCTTGGCACAGAGCAGTCAGGCTTAACATAGGGGAAAGTTGTAAAGTATTTGTGCAGCACTTCAAACAGTAACAAAGTGAAAACACCACACAGAAAGGGTCCCACACCAAGTTAGAAAAATAGAATTTCTTTTAAAAAAAAAGACCAACATGACTAAAATACATTCAGTGAAGCCAGAGCTTTGCAATTTTAAAGATTTGAGTAAAAATAGCATCAAGAAGCACAAAATGCCAACTGTGGATATCTAGTATAGAACAATAAGATTAGGCAATCAGTGAACTGATCAACAAAAAATTCACTCAGGTGAAAAAGTTAAATTAATCACCAGTATAGTGAAGATATAAATCATCAAACAAATGTACTTAACAATTTCTATACGCAAGCTCCAAACCCGATACTCTAGTTACATAGGCATCACAACATATTTCAAATCATACATAACCAAATAAATAAAAAAGCCTATCTGCTGTCTTCCATTCTTTTGTGTATATGTGGCTTAGACTATCCTTTAAGGAAAAAAGCCCACAATCAGAGGTACTCTGAATTACAGTACACATGTGGAAAGCTCCTTGCCTTCTGTTTCATTGCTTAGTGTACTATAACGATTTCCAATATTTTTTTACAACTTGGTGTAGACTCCTTCACAAGAAGCCAAAGCGTTTCGGCCCTCTTGACCATGGTTCTCCTCAGGACCAAGGAAGAAATGCCCAAATGCCTAGTAAAATACAGATGAGTTTAAATACACTGAATGTAACTTTCAGGCATATCACATTACAAACACATATGTGTCACGCTGGCAAAACTTGCGATGATTACTTACACTGGCATCCGCCTTACCGACCAAAATCAAACTCATTGCTACCACCACACCGGGGTCATAGCATGTCACAAACGCACTACAAGTGAGTAAAGAGAGAGACCCGCACCACCATATATCATGACAAGCCAAATCAGTGGATTAACTCAATCACCAAGTGTGCAAGGCAAATCAAAATCATCCGGTGAAGCAAACATGTACATATGACAATAAGTATCCGGGAAAAGCCAAGTTGAGATATACCTACGCGTCTTTAAACCTTCCTTGGATAGGTAAATCTCACTTGAAAATGCTTGAACATTGCTGAACCAGACCCTTTAATAAAAGTGGATATCTGGTCACGCTAGACTGAGAAAAGTCACAAGTTCAAGATGACTGCGATGGAGCACATGCTGACTATAGGGATCCAGTTAGGCCCGCTAAAAAAAGTACCTTAAATTTGCCTAGCGTTGTGATGATCTGCGTCAAAATGCGTTGCGCGACCAAAGCTATGCGTCATTTCTGAGATGTGGTGAGGCTGTGATTTGAGGGCCTGCTTTGTCATCCATGATCCAGTCGAAGGGGCTTGCAATGTAAAGTCCGGCATCAAGGATGTGGGTGATGCGTCGGTGCAGGGGTGAAGCATTGGTTCTGCTGGGGTTTGTGCCATACAGCAGAGGAAATGCATAGGTTCTGCTGGATCCACAGAGGCTGGCAGAGCACTTTAAGCCTACTTCCAAGGGTCCAGGACTGGAGTGGCACCACTTGGCCAGGTAGACTCACAGATGGCAGAGACCAGGTGCAGGGTTGTTGGAAGCTTGGAAGCCTGTTTTGTCCATGAGGCTTTCAGATCATGAGGTCAACCAACTAACCCATGGAATCACTCTGGGACTCTTGGGTCAAGAGATGCAGGTCCAGTCCTCACCCATGTAAGAGGGAAGCGGGCCAGCTCAGAGGGGCAGCAGCCTTTCAGAGCAGCAGTCCAGCAGAGTGGCAGTCGTTTCAGGAGTACAGCAGTCCTTCTTCTTCACAGAGTATTCACAGGTCCAGCAGTGTACTAAAGAGTCGGTGTCTGAGGTGCAGTATTTATACCAAGTTGTGCCTTTGTAGTGGGGAAAAGCTTCTAGAGACATGCCTTTGAAGTGCCCAGGTGCCCTACCTCGAGACTAACTATAGGGGGTATGAAGCCCTTTGTGTAGAGGCAGGACACAGCCTATTCAAGTGTAAGTGCGGCTGGGTCCAGCTCCTCCTCCCATCCTGCCAGTGATGGCCCATCCAGTCACACCTATGCTCCCCATTGTGTGTGGCGTGTAATGGAGGAATGCACTAATCCAAACTGTTAACTACACCCAGTCATGTGACCCAGAGACAGATTGCAGACACCAAATGGCCAAGGTAAGAAAATTACAACTTTCTAAAAGTGGCATTTTCAAAATTGTAATTTAAAATCTTACTTTACTATGATGGTAGGATGTTTCATTGCAATTCCAGAGACACCACACATTACCTGATGCCATTTGGAAATTACACTTATAAAATGTAATAAGTTAACTTCAATGTTATCCTATGGGAGAGTTAGGCCTTGCAGTAGTGGAAAAAAAATGAAAGAGTTTTCTACTACCAGGACTTGTAAAATTTTAAAGTATGTTTTACTCTTAAAAGACATTGCTCCCTGCATATATATATATATAAATATTATATATATGTATTAAAAAGGAAGTTTCAGGCCTGACAAAAGGTTTACTTTGCCAGGCAACAATGACAGGCCTAAGACTTGTTTAAAGTGCTACTTAAGTAGATGGCACAATCAATGCTGCAAGTCCACTAGTAGAATTTTACAGGCATAGGCACAGGTAGTGCCCTTCACTAGGGATTTAAAAGTAAATTAAATATGTCAATCGGGTATAAGCCAATCTAACATGTTTGAGGGCGAGAGTGTAAACATTTTAGCACTGGGTAGCAGTGGTAAAGTGTGCAGAGTCCAAATGCCTGCAAAAACAAAGACGGCAAAAACAGGAGGTCTGAAGGTAAAAAGTTAGGGGGCAACTATGCCAAAGATGCCAGGTCTACCAACTAGTCATACCACTGTGAGTTTGCAGTTTTGGTCATTACGTATGTTAGAAATGTGTATAAAAGCCCCTGTGTTTTGGGGTGAGACAGAGACTTTCCTGAACATCTTTGGCTGTTAATTTTGCTGTACGTTTTAAGACTCAGAATTATGATCCTGATTATGTGTTCAGCTTTTATGCCTTCATGGCATTTAACTATTATTCTGTACTGCCTGATTTTGGGGTTTATAATAAAACCCTTTAACTTTTCGCTGATTTAGACCTTAGTTATTAAGTTGTCCCATTTACTAGTTACTCTGCTAAATTTGTTGGACTTGCTGTTGAGGAGGGTGTCTCTTATTGCAAGATGAATGTTATGCAGGAGCTGAGCTGCCAAAAGTAAATTTCAGATTGCTCTGAATTTAGGGGTGAATTAGTTTATTCGGGCCAACTCAACACTTATTTATAAGTAAATCTTCCTTTTGGCATATTCACCTAATAAAATTAAAAAACAGACATGGTTTAGAACAAATAGAGATACCCTGTAGAATAGAGTTCCTCAAACATTTCTTTATTGTGATGCCATATCCTTGAGTAAAGTCAAGTTTGAAAGTGTTGTAACTCAATATTATGGAAATATTTATGCCACGTAATTTATTGACCTGGCCCAACCACGCAACTTGATCATATCTCCTGCTGGCCCTCCCAACAGACTTGACAACCTGTTCTACTAGGTGTCAAGTGAGATCCAATACAGTCAAGGGCACACAGTCTCTGGAGGTCGTTGTAGGATGGGAGGTGAGACAACATGCTGTGCAACTGGAATTTTGAGAGATTTTAATTTCTAAGGCAAAGGAACGTACTATGAGGTGAGTTAACTTTTAACTGGCTTAGAATGAACTACAGCGCAGTAAGCAAGGGGATGGAATACATTTTCTTTTTTACATCAACTAATAGTAACTATTAGCAAGAATTAGCAAAGCTGGTATGATGGTTAATTTTATTTCTTATAGTAAGCATTTTCCATAAAAAGAAAAAAAGAAAAAATGCCTCCAATTAAACATGGCAGCCATTTTCAATAAAAATGTTTATTTTAAAAATAAATTAACCCTCATACATAATTGTATTGGAGATTCTTCCAAGCAGGCAGGTGTACTTAGAATGGGTATAGAAACCATTTTTAGTTTAATGCATATCACAGGAACATATGAATTTTATTGGTGCAAAGAGAAGGGCTTTGAATTTCCGTAACCTCAAGACATACTTTAATATAAAAAGATAACTTAAAAACAAAACACACTAAAAAGAATGATAAAAAAGCTTTGCCAAAGAAAAGTATTAACTAGGCAGACAGACAACTGAAGTGCACTTCTTTTGGGCAGATGTGCACATGGCTCAACAGGGCTGACCCACTGACCCATTCTATACACTGTGTTGTGCTAAAGCAAAATGTGAATGACAGATGAACAGACTAATGGTGAAAAGGGTTGAAAGCACCATTATGGATGTATCTATTCATGTAATAATTTTGGGGTTTGCTTAACAGTACCAGCTGTCATCCGACCTTATCCTGTGATCAAAAAAGGAGCAATTGAAAGCTCTATTATTCGAACGGCCCTGGCACTTCCTACATATTGATCACCTTTAGTACAGTATTCGGTTGAGCAGAAGTTGTGAAAGTCCACTTCCAAAGTAGTTCGCTTGCGTCTGCTGTGCCAAGCACTATGGCCCTCATTACATGTGGCCTGACTGAATGGCGATTACTATTGCACCTTTTAAAGATTGGCCCTCAAAAGACCCAACTTTTTTCGGCTATTATAAGTTGTGCCTTTTAATATGGGGCATAACATGTAGATCTGCATGTAGTAGTATCTGCCAGGCATTTTTTCCTGGTACAATTCGACAAGGTTTACCTACCGAAATTTACCTGAGAAAAACTGCAAGGAATAGAGGGCCAGATGTACTATCCTCAGTGATTACAACTCACAATTTGAATTTTTTTGCGACTTGCAAACACTTATGTACAGCAGTGTCTAAGACCCTGTTTGCAATTCCCAAATGAGTCACTCACAAGGGACCTGTCTCATTAATATTCATGTGTAGGGTCGCAGTTTGCAACCCACTGGGAATGGCTGGCACTCACAGGGATTGTGGCCTGCTGAGGTCAGCAGACCACCATGTCTGTGACTGCTTTTTAAATAAAGTAGTTTTTGTTTTTTGAAATGCAGCCCGTCTTCCTTAAAGGAAACTGGGATGCATTTCGAAAAGAAAAATGAAAAGTTTTCTTTAAAACATTTTTTAGCGTGGGCAGTCATCCGTGGGACCACTGACTGCTCTGAAAAAATATTGGTCCCCCCATTAACAAAGGGCAAGGGCCATTTGCGAGTGAAAAAAATGTGCCATGCATGTGACCCATAGAGTCTGCAAAGGGATTGGAAAAGAATGGGCTACTCTGGCACCTACGACTGGCACCTGCGAGTCTGGACAGACCCCTTTGCTAGCACTGGTGAGACTTTTTTTTTTTTTCATTCATTGATGGTGATACAGTGTGTTAGAATTGGTCATTTATTTTTTTATAAAATGCATTTACAAATCATTTCTTAAAAAAGTCTCTCTAGCCTGTTGGAAGGTCCTACAATGAAAATTAAAAATTAACAGAAAATAAGTTCTCCTAGATTAAGGAAAGACACTTGTGCATTTTAGAAAAATACAGCAAAGAAAAAACAAACAAGGCTCCAGAAAATCTTTCGCTGCAACATCTTCCTCCTTGACCTATTTTTGTTTTCAATAACTTGAGCATTGAAAAGGAAATTCCACACATGCTGCCTGCCTTCAGGAGTGCGTGTGTTTGTGAATTTGTCTCCAAACCTTTAATATCACTACCAAAACCACACTACCTATACCACCACCATTGGCACCACTACCAGTAGTACCACAAGCACCAGTCCTAGTACCAGCACCACTACCTGTACCATACCACCAATGCCACCACATCCACCAGTACCTCCACCAGTAATACTACCACTAGTAACACTACCATCAGTACCACCAGAATTAATACCACCACCAGTGCCATCACCATCAGTACCAGTGCCACCAATACCACCACCAAAGGTACCACCTCCACCAGTATTATTACCATCAGTATCACCAACACCATCACCACCACTAGTACTACCACCACAAGCACTACTACTACCTGCATCACCACATCAGTATCTCTAGCACCACCATCAGCCCCACCACCAGTATCAGTGCCACCTGTACTGCCACAAAAGTACAACCACCACGAGTACCACCAGAATCACTACCATCATCAGTACTAACACCAACACCACACTTACCACCACCATCAATACTACCACCACCACCAATACCTACTGCCTCCACAAGCAACACCATCACCTTGATCAGCAATACCACCAGCCCCAACCCTAACACCATAGCCATAACCACCACATCCAACACCAAATTACTAGTAACACATCAACAGCATCAGTACCAATTCTACCATCCGTATCACCACAACCAATAGCACTAGCAGTACCAATACCACCACAAGTACCACCACTAGTGCCACCTAAGACAGCTGGACTGCAATTCCCAGAATGGAGAATCTGAGTTCACCCCTTCACCACAGCCAGGGGAGAGGCTAATAACACCCCCTCACCTCAGCCAGGAGAGAGGTAAATTCCACCATTAAACCCAAACGCCTTTTTCTGCCACCACGAGGATTTTCAGATCCAAGGACGAAGAAGTTGGGTGGGGTTAAAACACACTAATCCAATATTATGTAGCAGCTATAAAACATAGAGCTATCATTGCTGTAGAAGTTTCCTTGTTCGAAATAGGGCCATTCCTTTTGAAACTTTACAAATTTTAGCAAGCATTGGCAAAGCTAATAGGTCTGGTTCAAAAGTGCTAACAGGTGGAAACACAACCATGCACAGTCTTCAGTAGCATATCGAAGCCAGAGGTTCTGGCTAAGGTAAGGTTTGTTTATTTATGATTTTTTAACACTTGAGAGTGGAAAACTAATAAGATTTCTCTAAGCTAGACCTATGAATATATTGAACAAACCAATTTGCACGAATTGCGGGTTAGCAAAGCAGCAAAATTTGTGTACTCAAAGTGTCTTGCAAAAACTTTGTGATCTTTGTAAAAGTGTAACGCTTGGAAAGTAGTAAAAATGAGAACCCACTTCTGAACCTCTTTGGGAAGTGGGAAACAGTTCTTTTACTGTAATAGGCAGCAGGTGGACTGCCATCACTACGTGGCAGTTCCCGTCAAAGCCTCCACCCCTGATGCCCCTGTTCCTCCTTTAGTGCCTTACCTCCTGACTCAAGGTCCAGTATCTCTCCTCACATCAGACCGAGAGCTCCGTCTCCATTTGGATAATTTTAATTGGGATTGCCAATGAAAATTTTCCAAATGTACACATCTTCTGTTATGGAGGGATTACGTTTGCCCTACTAACTTTACCCCACCAAACAGACCCTGCAAGCACTACATGCCATACAAAGATAAGGCACACAATACAAATGCGGATAACATAGCATGACATTATATTACAAAACATAGCATATTAATGGGGTTGATGAAGGCCCGGGAATAACAATACACATTTTATCATGAATGGAAAGGAAACTCATGGAGTAGTGTATTGTAACATTTTTTTAGTGATTACTACCACAATGTGTGGAGCTGATGTGCTTGCCCTACCTGGGTTTTACCCTACACAGTACGCTGTGTGGTTGGAAGTGTACTGTCTTTTCTTCCATCTTTTGTTGGAAGTGTTTCCATGTTTAGTGTGATGACTACCAAGGTGCAGTTATCATGTTCCAAGTTGGGGGATGTAGTAGTTTGCAATGTGATGGGGGAAGAAATGTTAGAGATACTAGGCAGTTTATGATATTCAGTAAGCTGGCAGTTTCGTTCACATCTAATTGGCCTTTTATGGTATTTGTAATGATCACAGTCCACCAAGTTGGTTACTGTGCATGGTTGTACAGTTTTAGAATTTTGCTTGTTTATAGTCAAGAGCAGGCAAAGGTTGAAGGGAGGTTGGAAGGAGAGCTGGTCAGGGAATTGGATAGCATGACTTCCTTAAATTATTCTCTTTTATGATTTCTTTGTGAGGTGTCAAGAAGTGGTCATAATATATAGGCAATTGGGACCTGCAATGATGGAATAAATTAGAGCCCTCCAGTGGGTGCAGTCCATAAGAGTGTCTGCCAGTATATATTGAGAATCACCCTGAAAGCATAGACATATCAAGGGTGCCATGGCCATACTGCAAGCATGGAATTTAGCAGGTGTGGCTCTTCCATGTGGGCAGAGGAGCGCCGCCCCTGCCTGCAGCAGAAGCTGTAAACCTTTCACCATGAAGGGATAATAAACTATGGTGGAGTCACGGGTGACGAGCACCGAGGGGAGTGCACTCCCCTCAGAGCGCATGTGTGTTTGGCCGTGTGTCTCGGGACAGCCAAACACACATGTGCTGTAGGCTCTCTCAAGCCTGGCAACATGGTTGCTGGGCTGGAGAGGCTGCACAGGCTCTCAGTCTGCCTTGGAGCGCCCAGCCACGGTGCTCCCTGCCAATCCTAACGCTGCTCTGAGTAGCATCAGGATTGGTCGCAGGGCAGGCTGGGAGTCTGTGCCTGAGGGAGAAGACGGAAGAGCAGGTAAGTTTTTATTCTATTTTATTTTTTTTAATTAATTTTAAGACCCTCTCCCGTGCGCCACCTTACCTCTACTCCCCGCACGCCGCACCACCCCCACCCCCCTCATTAAGGAAGCGAGCCATGACTAGAATTTAGGCCCTCTGTCACCTAATTTGGTTGTGAAAAAACAGTGCTTAATTTGAGCTGGGGGTTTCCAGTGCTCAGCGTGGGACTTAATTGTCAACATGGCACTTATGGCATTTTGCCACCTGGTGGTACTGTTTGTCTAATTTAGACATGCACTTGACAAAATTTTTTATTAATTCAATATACATTAAAAAATTAGTAATACCTGTTGTCCAAGCTAGTCTTATAGCTTTGGGTGCCTGGAATAGTCAATTGTTACACCTGTAGAAGTGTGACAGGGGGTAGTTGAATTGGCACTGCCATTTGCAGCACTGGCACGGGGAATGGGTGTTGCAAGCTGCACTGGCCTCCTGACGAGAGCCCTGGGACTTATTTTGTTTCAAATTAAGCACTGTGAAAAACAGTCACTAATTGAGGTGAAGTGGTTCCCTCACACTCCTGGGTCGTAGTGCCAGTGAACCTGCTGCGCTATAGCTAGTTACACTCCTGCCTTAAAGCCCTCTAGTCTACTGGAAAGGGGCATGAGGCCGGATCAGGAGCAGCAAGGGAAATATTTATTCACTGAACTGATAGTAAATATTGGAAACGCCCAGCCAGTGGATCAGTTGTTGCCAGTGCAGAACAATAAGCAACAGGAGGTTGCAACACGGAGACTGGGGGGACATTTAAAAATATCACTTCATGGGAGAGTTAGCGAATGCAGGAATCGCCGTTGCCATCCCCGTAGGTTGAAGTTGAATCCGTGTCAATCGAAAGGGGCTCCCTCGAAGAGCCAGGGCATGACACAAGAACCGAAAACCAAGTAATCACCAAGTCAAACAGCCGAGAGAGCGCTCCTTACCCCAGGCAGTCTCAGAGTCTGCGTCACGAATCCGTGTGTGATTAACAACTGGGTATGGATGAATTCCGCGCGCCTCGTCAGTTTTCCCTCTGGCCCGGGTTGTGCCGAAGATCTCATAACGTGCTGAGAAACAGATACCGAAGTATGAGTCAGCTTGGTGCCATGTTGTGTTTTAGTTTCCCTAAAACTGGACCCAGTAATCACTTCAGAGGAGTGGTACGACAGCAAAATAAGGTGCGAAATAGCACTACATGGCATCACCTAAGTCAGAGGCAGAAGGAATGAAAAGTGGGAACGTTCCAGGGTAAGCTGGTTGTCCCCCGTGTGGGAGTGAGAGCAGTGCCAGTAACACGAGGCCTCACTTGAGTTGCACACATTATTTATCCAAGCAAAGTTTAGAAAAAAAGTATGTTTACTGGCCTTAGCATAGTTTGGAAAGTGTCCGGAATTTCTTATGACTTCGCACCAGTGGCTAATGCAAAATGATAGTGCCTTCCCTGTGTTTTCTTGAAACTTTAAAACTGCTATTTTCTCCACCAAGGACTGTCTAAATTGAACTCTTGGTCTATGTGTATTTTGTACCTTTATAACGGCTGTTTTTTTCTACCCAAGACTGTTAAAATGTATCTCCTTGCTTTCCTCTACAATGCCAAGCCCTGTTTTTAAAAAGGCAAAAAGGTAAACTAAATCTCAGAGGCTAAGCAGAGTGAGTTTGAGAGGCTGCTTAATCTGTTTATGGGTTAAACTATGTTTGAGAAGTATATGTAGAACTATTTTTGGGCTAGAAAAAATATTTTGCTTAACAGCGCAAAAAGCAGTATCTGCATTGGCTTACAATTCGGGCCTTACCTGCAAGGTTGACCAGGACTTGCAAAGTGTGGATTGAGCCTGTCCATATCCAAGGAGATTCTGACTTATAGACCATCTCCCTGCCTCCTGCCTAGCAGCTTGTGCTTTCCTGATTGTCCTGCTAGCTCCTAAGCAACCCCGAGCCCTCCTCTTACACCTGCCCAGGCCCTGTAACTTTGTGGAAGGAACCATAATACAGCCACCTCCATTTCGTAATCCCATGTTTTCTGTGCCCTAACCAGCCCAGAGAGCAGAAAGAGAAAGAAGGTGGTAAGAACACAGACTTGTGTTGTGTATTTGTGAAACATTAAAACTGCTTTTTTCTCTACTAGTCACTGTCTAAATTGAACTCTCGGTCGCTGTGCAATTTGTACCATTAACTCTGCAGGATCTCCTCTGTACTCTGCTAAGGACTGTGTTTTCAAAAGGTAAAAAGGCAAACTAAATCTAAAAGGCTAAGCAGAGTGTGTTTGAGAGACTGCTTAATCTGCTTTATGGTCTAAACTGTGCTCAGAGGTGTATGTAACACTTGCTTTGGTTAGAAAAAGTATTCTGCTTAACTGTGTGAAAAGCAGTATCTGTAGTGACTTTAAATTTGGGCTTTACCTGCAAGGTTGATTAGGACCTGCAAAGTGTTGATTGAGCCTGTCTATATCTAAGGAGATTCTGATTTGCAGAACAGCTCCTTGCCCCCTGTCCCCTGCCCGTCAGCCTGTGCTTAAGATGACTTGCCCTTTAGATACATTTCTTACTGGTTGTTACATCTGCATTCTGATTGGTTCCTAGGGCTATGGTTTCTATTCGACTCGGGGCTCAGGGTTCGAGTTCTGATAGGCTGGTTAGTCTGGGGTTCTGATTGGTTCCTAAGCCTAGGGTTTCTATTGGAGTCAGGGCTTAGAGTTAGAGTTCTCATTGGCTGATGGGCCTTGGGTTCTGATTGGTTCCTATGGCTAAAAATGTGATTGAATACAAGGTTAGGGTTTCGGTTTGAATTGGTTGGTAGGACTTGGATTGTGACTCGTTAAAAGGGACAGGTCTCCCATTGGTCCCAGGGCCTAGGGGTAGGGTTCTGGTTGGTTAGGGTTAGAGCTAGGGTTTCCATTCCCCGACAGGGCTATTTAGGTCTAGGTTTAAGGAAGCCTCCGCCCGGGCGTAGAGGCTAAGGGTGGGATGGGCAGTTGCCTTTTTGGGCCTGTTCAGGCCATGCCGGGCTTAGGACTAGAAATGCTGGCCTTTTTGCCATTCACCAGCAATCACCTTAAACCAGCCATATCCACGAACACAGGGACACTGTCTCAACAAATGCACACTACTCATGTACCACAAACAAACCTCATACACATTTCAATATCTCAACAACCACTGCAAAATCCCCCAAACCACACTTATACACCCTTCTACTCCAACTACCACACAATGGCACCTACATTCTTATATAAAACACCACTCTGTCCTATACCAGTAACAAATCCGCGCATCAACAACACAACACAAAACCACATTACACATAACTTTAATCCATCCAAACAGACACTCCCTGTTCATACAAAATACCATCTCTGTCCTCTACTTGCTCCTAACAGACCTCTATCTGTCACCACCAAACCTATACTCAGCCCGCCATTATATAATCCACCAACACTGTCCTTCTTTTTTTACCAAAACACACAACTAAACAATCCTTACACTCCACTCTACCACAAATATTACCTCTTCCAGGGATCAAATCTAACACAAACACTTACAGCTCTGGTCCATCCCCTCCCACACACCACATACATTATTTTCCAGAACTCATTACCACCCCCTTTACCATTCAACATCCACTCGCCAACAGTACTTTACATACAAATCCTTCTCAGAAAAACCACTACATCAATAAACAAAACACAACACAAACACCAGCAAATCCAAATCACACATTCTCACTTTCACAATACTTTCCATCACAAATTAGAAACATACTCCCACATTTTCAATCTTCACCAACCACCCGCCTCTCATCCATTGCACAATTTAGAGCCTTGAAATATGCCCCACATGCTCCACCTCTACCCCTAAGCCACACACCTTTCCCCTAAGCAGACACAAACAAAATAAACAACATTCCACTCTTCACAACTTTGCATCGTACATCAATTACACAACAAAGCTACTCTACAAAAACAACACTGCTCACCATCTCACTCTCAGCCACCAACTCCATCACCGACGCACGCAGACCCCAAAAAATGCCTTCTAAGCCTGCTGGTGAGGAATACAATATAGAAAAACAACACTATTGTGACCCTCATACAGCTGATACCAGCACTAATGACACAACTTCTACAAGTGCAAAGTATACTGCTCACTCTTCTAGAAAACAAATTAACACCACCACCAAAACACAGTCTCTAAACTGCCTAATAAATGCTCATTTACTCTCTAAAATAGGCACTACTTTTACAACCTACCCACTGACACACAACCTGACTTACTCTTCATAACTGAATGATTGTTAAGAGATTACATGGTCCAGTGTTGCATGGGCCATTCCTCTAGACTATGAAACTATCACACAAAATTGTATGGGCAACAGAGTAGGTGGATTAGCTTTTATACTCAAGCAAACAGTAAATCTCACCAAAACTGACAACATTTCCATGCAAGGTTGTGAGATCCTTATCACAAGATGCAAACTCTACACCAACTTCCTCTTGTAACTTCCTCCTCCTTTACAGGCTGCCACCTAGCAATGCAACATTCCCAGACATGTTTCTGGTAACAGTTTCAAACCTTATGTAAGAAATGGGGTCTCTAGTTGCCAGTGGTGTGTACCCTGTCCAAGTAGGGACCATCGCTCTAGTTAGGGTATGGGAGCCACACAGCTAAGATAATCCTTGCTCACCCTCTTAGTAGCTTGGCTCACACAGTTAGGCTTATCTCAGAGGCAATGTATAAAGTATTTGTACACACCCACAGTAACACATTGAAAACACCACAAAAGTACTCCGCACCAGTTTAGAAAAATAGCCAATATTTTTCTGAGTAAAACAAGACCAAAATGACAAAAAATCCAACATACACAAGTAAAGATATGAATTTTCAAAGATTAAATGTAGTATAGCGCTTAGAAACACAATAGCTCCAACTGAGGCCATCAAAACAACTTGGCGGAGTCGCTTCCAACAGTCCAGCTGATCGAAAAAGTGCACGGGCTGGCTATGGAGTCGTATAGCGCCCTGTTACAGTATCTTGGAAAACAAAGAGGAAACAAAGACAGTGTTGGCGAGGTGAGGCGTTGCTGGAGCCGGTGCAGCGTCAGTTCCTTGCTGCCACTGGGGATGTGAGGTGTTGGCTCCTTACTGCTAGGCAGGGGAGGTGAGATGTCGGATCCTTACAGTGTAGAGGAGGTGATGCGGTTTTGGAGTGGAGGCGTCAGTTCCTTATGACAAGGTAGGAATGATGATGAATCCAGCAGGTCAAGAGGTGAGGCCATGACTTCATCTTGTCGCGGTCAGACCACGGGGACACAGGTGTTGCAGTGGAACCAGATTTGGGTGCAATGGAAGTCGGTGACATGGCACTCTGGATTCACAATGTGGTGGGACTTCACAGGCACTGCAGCAGCATCAGGCCTGCATTGTAGGTCACGGTCCTTGCAATCAGAGGGGACCAAGGCTCCGATGCAGGCTGCGGCGCAGGGTCAGAGTCCTGCGCTGGTTCCGAAGTTGTTCTAGAAGTCGATGCACTAGTTTCCTCCTTGTTGCATCATAACCCACTCCCAAAGGCCCAGGAACTGGATTTGGCACCATTTGGCTAGTCAGGAATCTCAGCAAAAGAGCCCAGGCACTGGCAGGTGAAGTCTTTGATATCCAGGAGATTTTTTAACAGGAGGCGAGCTCAGTCCAAGCCCTTTGAGAGCCTTTGGACGCAGTATGTAGAAAGCCAAGTCCAGTCCTTTCACACCCATGACAGAAGCAGAAAGCAGCAGTACAGCACAACAAAGCAGCATGCAGGGTGGCAGTCTCTTCTACAGCATCCAGCTCCTCTTCCTGGCAGAATTTCCCAGTCCAGAAGGATTCTAACTATGTCATGTCAGAGGTCAGGTACTTATTCCCATTTCTGTCTTTGAAGCAGACAAACTTTAAAGAGAAGTCTTTGTAGTGGACAAGGCCCTGCCTTTCCCTGCCCTGGAACCAGACACACTCCAGGGGGTTGGAGGCTGCTGTGCGGGAGGACAGGGACAGCCCTATTCAGGTGCAAGTGTCAGCTCCTCCCACCACTCTAGTTTAGGAAGACCTAACAGCCTGGCCATGAGCCATCAGGATATACAGGGCACACCTCAGCTCCCTCTGTGTGACTGTCTAGCGTGAATGCACAACTGTCATCCTGACCCAGATGTATATTCAGCAGACAGGCAGAGGCACAGAATGGTTAAGTAAGAAAATGCCCCCTTTCTAAAAGTGGCATTTTCGAACTCACAATTCAAAAACCAACTTCACCAAATAAAGTTCAAAGACCCCCAAACTCCTTATCTCTATCTGCTCCCAAGGGGAAACTACACTTAAAAGATATTTCAAGATAGTTTCTTTGGTACCCCATAGGAGAGTTAAAACTTGCAATAGTGAACAAAATAGCAATATTTCACTATTGGGATATGTAAAACACACCAGTACATGTCCTACCTTTTAAATACACTGAAAACTGCACAAGAGGCTGCCTTCGGCCTACTTTAGGGGTGACTTCCATGTCGTAAAAGGGAAGGTGTGGGCCTGCAAGTGGGTGCACTTGTCAGGTCGAAATGGCAGTTTAAATCAGTCACGGCTTACTCGTTGTTTGTGCCTGGAGTCCGCTGGACGTGTGACGAGGTTCTTGTTCTTGCAGGTTCTGCCTTGGCCCAGATAGGGGTGACTCTTTCTGGTAGCCACGGTGCTGCAGGCAATGGGAACACCAAGGGCAGTCCGTGTCCTTCAGAAGGAGTGCCAGAGGGAAAAAAAAACAAAAAAAGGGGAAAAAAACTCAAAAAGGACCTCCTGAAATAAGAGCAAAGGATCAATAATTTCAGAACACAAGACAAAATTAACAGGAAAAAACTGGAACAAGAGCGGAATCTGTATCTGATGCAAAGGAGAAGGAGTGAAGATCACCATCCAAAAAGGAAGTTTGCAGCGCAAGAAGAAAAGGAATCACAGCCCTTAAATACCCACAGAACAGGAAACGACCAACAGGAAGTAAAAGGACACAATATTGGATAGGGAACAATACGTAGAAAGCAATAGACAAGGCACCATTGTGAATAGGGTACCAAGGCAAGCTGGAAAAGAGAGGGGAATCATGGGTAAAGGAAAACATAAAAAAGGAGAGAAAACGAGGGCGACAGCAAGAGAAAAGGAGCAAAACAGAAGGTAAGTGGGGAGAAACGCAGGAGTCAATGGGGGCCCTCCGCGACACTACAGAGGCGAGGCCCCATGCCTAATTTGGGGCCTCGAGTAAGACCGGAAAGGCTGGGGGTGCGGCACGTTCTACTGCCACATGCCGCGTTGCGACAAAATCTGCACACACCGCCACTGAAATGGCAGGCCTGAGATTTGTTTGGAGGGCTACTCGTGGGGGGGCACAATCAGTGCTGCAGGACCACTAGTGGCATTTGGTTTACTGGCCCTGGGCACACCTGGTAGAGTATACTAGGGTCTTAATGATAAATCAAATATGCCACTTGTGAATCAACCAATCACCAATACTATTTAGATGGTGAACACTTGTACCTTACCACTGGTCATCAGTGGTAAAGTGCCCAGAGTCTTAAAGCCAACAAAAACAGGTCAGAGAAAATATGAGGAAGAAGGCAAAAGCTTTGGAATAACCTTGCAAAAAGGGCCAGGTCCAACGTCCTATAGCACTACACAACAACTTACGGATTCTTGGTGACCTAAATATTTGGGGCCACATGTTCAGATTTGCGACTCGTCCTTGACACCAATTGCAATTCGCAAGAGGGTCGCAAATGCACACCTCATGAATATTCACGAGGTAGGTCGCAAATTGTGACCCCCTTGGGAATGGCAGCCCTCACAGGGATGGTGGCTTGCTGGATACAGCAGACCACCATGTCTGTGACTGCTTCTCAATAAAGCAGGTTTTTTTTGTAATGCAGCCCGTTTTCCTTAAAGGAAAACGAGATGCATTACAAAAACAAAAAATGAAATGTTTTCGTTTCATTTTTACTGAATTTATTTTTACAGTGACATTCACAATGGGGAGGGGATTCCATGGGGACCCCTTCCCATTTGCGAATGGCTTAGCACCCATTTGAAATGGGTGCAAACTGTGATTGTTTTGTGACCACGTTCGCGGTTACAAAACAATCCTACATTGCATTGTGAACACCCCTTCCTAATTGCGAGTCGCAAACCTGTTTTGTAATTCGGTAACCAAGTTACTGAATCGCAAAATGGGGTTTGTGCATCGTGATGTGCTTTTTGCATGTCGCAAACAGACAAATTCACTATTTGTGACGTTCAAAAAGTTTAGTACATGTGGCCCTTGGTTTGAAAGCCCAATATGCCCCATCCAACAACAATCATTATTGGACTAATCACACTGAACCTATATCAGATCATATACAAACCCACACACATCACGGGACAAATCCTAGATGTAATTTTTGCAAATCTAGGACTAGTTAGCTTTAAATGGATTAATCAGTCACATTTGGTAGCTTTCCAACATAAAACACCACAAATCAACACACCCAAGACCACCTTCCGTGCTTCCACGTATCGATCCTGGAACAAACACCATTTTGAATACTTGGAAACACAATAACATCCAACACAGATCTAGACACAATAAATTCCTTTAAAAAATGTATGAGTGGCTACAGGAAGCTTTTGATATCCTAATACTGCCAAGAGCAACAACACAGGGCAAAAGAAAACAAGCACATTGCAGATATACAGAACTAAAAAGATAAAACTACAAATTAGATGGCTGCAACGAACCTGGCTCAAAACAAACAGCAATTAAGACAAACCTCACCTAAGCAAACTTGACAGATTATATATATCAACAATCAAAACAGCAAAAAAAGGTACTATTCAGACAGAACTCAGAATGCTAAATGTGCAAATAATGAAGTTTATAAAATTCTCACTGAATTTCGTAAACCTAAATGCACAGAAGGAACTCACCCCATTATTGAAGACTTCGTGGGCAAACTGGCAAATCATCACAAAACCAAAGCAGACACATTTGACTACTATTTAATGCAAAGGCAAACCACCAGCACCAACACATTTCTAAAAAGCCCCTCCAAGAGTAGGCTAACTTTGCCTCAGCATTCCTTCAAAGAAATATCACAAATTGAATTTATGGAACTGGCTGACCTTCTGACCTTTGTCCACTACAAATTTTCAAGAACATTCTTTTATCTACCTCTGCTGCCACACCAAGAAGAAGAATAACCAATACTTCTTTAACTACGGGAATCTTTCCAGAAGACCTGAAAAAGGCATACATACACCCATTGTTAAAGAAAACAAACCTGGATCTGCATGACCCCAACAACTGCAGACCCGTTATAAATTGACCTTTCCTCAGCAAACTGAGAGCAGCATTCACCAGATTTTGAGATTCATTGAAGATTATTCCATACTTTCAGACTACCAAACTGGATTCTGCCCATGAAGAGACACAGAATCTTCCCCACCGCCATGTGTGATGACCTTAAAAACACAGTAGACTCAAACAGGAATGCTGCACTACTTCTTTTGATCCTCTTAGCTTCCTTTGACACAGTTGACAATGATACCCTAATATAATGACTCTACGAAGCCCGCATAGAGGAGATTGCTCTCAACTGGTTCACATCTTACCTTCAAAACAGAACAAATGTCATTCACACTCTCCCATTCTCATCTAAACCGTACTTCACAAAAGCAGGAGTCCTACAAGGCTCAATCTCCTCACCCATGGTTTTTAACATGTACATGAAGTCATTACCGACAAAGATCAATTAATTTCAGCTCACATGCAGATTACACGCAAATGCTTCTTAAACTGGAAATCCCAAAGACATTGGAAACTCATAAATCTTCAGTTGCCTCAGAGCCTTTGATCAATGGATGACATGGATCCATGTCAAACTGAATGCTTCCAAAATGGAAATACATGTGGCAACTGGAAAAATTATGACCCACTCTGCGTCTGGCCTGACAATCTGGGACCGCCTCCTAAATTATCTACGGGAGCTAGAAACCTTGGAATTACTATGGACTTCAAGTTAACAATTAATTAACAAGTGGACAAATTAGCAGGGTCAAGCTTCATCACCATGAAAACTCTGTGAAAGCTCTTCCTCACAAGGTCCGGGCTACTAACTCTCTTGTACTGTCTAAACATTTTTTTTATTGCTTTCATTAAGGTAAAGTAGAACATAACAAGACAGTCCCAGCACATCAGTCAGAACGCATAGTGAGCAACTTATGGTAAGCATACCTCGTGTCTATACATTACAATCACCTTGAAGTCTGATAGCCACACAGTTCCTTTAATCAGTGATTAATCATTTGGCCTAAGGTCATGTAGGCAAAATATAAGCCGAAAGAAGTCATACAGTTCAGCCGTGCATGACTCCGTCTGTACCAGGAAACAATAAAAGGGAAGAAATAGCAGAGAGTGGGAGGAAGGGAAAGGAAAAGGGAAGGGAGTAGGGAAGTCCTCACATCTATAGTATCCAACTTGAAAGGGTATGGTGTTGGCTCGTCTCATCGGGGGGCCAATGTGGTCACATCTGGCCCTATGTATCTACAGCTGTTTCACACCACTACGGCTGGGAGTCAAGGTAGGCCTGCAGGGGAGTCCATATATCTTGTGGCCGGGAGTTAGACAGCATCAATTCCCAGTAGGCCATTAGTTGTTCCTGGCAGTATGCAGCATCGTGCAGAAAATCCTAACAATGGGCTGTCTGTCTCTTACCCCAACACATAGCCATTCTGCGCTTCGTCAGTACCAACAGCAGCCCCACTAATCTCCTGTGTTTGGGGGAACCTCCTTGACATACCCCAGGAGGACAAATTTGGGTGACCGCGAGAGCTCGAGCCCGACCATTTTTTCCAGTGCACCCAGCACATTCATCCAGTATCCCTGCAATGCCCCGCAGCTCCACGCCAGGTGCAGGAAATCCACCTCCGCCGCTGAACACCTATTGCATCTAGCGGCAAAAAGGATACCCATCCTCTTAAGGTGCCTCGGCATATAGTATAAGCAGTGCAGAAATTAAAAATGTATTAGGTGCAATTTATAATTGGGGGAAAGCCCTAGCATGTGCGCACAGCAACAACACCACACATCATCCAGAAGGATCTCCCCTATGTCCACCTCTCACTGCCCTCTGCGCTCGAGGGCACAGTCGTCTGCATGCATACATACAGGCCTGTGATAAGTACGGGGGAGACGGGGACCTGTACACCAGCTCCAGGGCGTGGCTCACCGGGGGTGCCCCAAGGAAGCCAGGGTATCTAGCCCGCAAAAGCACCCTGATTCATAGGTAAGTTAAACGATAGAGCGCCGTATCATGTGGCTCACAAAGCACAGCTTCTGGGAGATGAACGAGCCCTCTGGATACCAAGACCCCAGGGTCGCCATCCTCAAGTCACGCAGATGCTCGCAAATCCATCCTCCCTCTGATGTCCGCGTGCTCACAATGTCACTCACCGGTGTCGAGGGTGAAAAGGGCTGCACACACCCATGACGCTGCAGGAGCACCTGCCAAGCATGCGCCATGCACACTACTGTGTCGACACTTTGTGCCCTAGACCTGGGTGGCCCATAAATCATCCGAGAGCTCATCAGGCCAAACAGAATTGTGTTCCGGAGCCAGATGTGGTAAGTATCTTATGGGGTGCATCCAAAAATACACAAAATGTGCTTGTGCGCAGTTATAATATGGTTCCAGATCTGGGGCAGTCAGGCAGCTAATTTCAAATGGCTGTGTTAGCATTTCCCATGGGATTCTGGGCTGCCTACCCACCCAGACCAGAGTTATGAGTGAAGACCAAAGCCGCTTCAGGAAATTAGACATGAGACTGAGGGGAATATTGGTGTGCAGAGAACTTTGGGCAGGATTACCTTCTTGGCTATGGCTATACAGCCAGTCAGCGAGAGCGGAAGGGAGTGCCAGACTGCCAGCTTGTCCTTCAGCCACATAATGGCCTTGCCATAGTTGGCCGACCATAACTCATCCACCTCCCTGCTGACACATATGCCCAGTTAGTGCACCAAGCCATCAGTCAAACTCCTGGGGGTATTTTGAGCGGTACTGTGTTGTAGCAGCTGACAGGGGTAGAACTATTGACTTGGACCAGTTTATTGTAATCCCAGAGATCTAACCAAAGCGTACAATCTCGTCTACTAGTATGTCAAGATGAAGCTGTGGGTTCTGCACGCATAGAGAAACATCATCAGCATACATAGAGACCAGGACTGGGTGTTGTCTGAATGCAATTCCCCTGTGGTTATGATGTTGTCTCAAGTGCTCCATCGCCACTGCGAATAGCAGTGGTGAAAGGGGGCAGCCCTGTCAAGTTCCTCTAGACACCGGGAAGGGATCTGATACCATTCCGTTGATTCTCAATCTTGCCACAGGAGCTGAGTACAATAAACATATTAATTGGATGAATCTAGGGCTCAGTCCCACCCTCGACAATAGGCCGAACATATACAGCACTCGAGGGAGTCGAATGTCTTTGTGGTGTCTAGGAACACAGATGGAGCAGCGCGGCTCTTCAGTGTTCACCATTCGGGTCACCACAAAAAAGGTACGTCGGTTATATAAGATTGAGCGACCCAGCACGAAACCGGATTGGTCTGGTAGCACCAGACACGGGAGCAGGGGCTGCAGTCAAGCTGCAATTAACTTTGCTAATATCTTATTGTCCATATTTATAAGCGATAGTGGCCTATATGAGTCGCAAACGCACGGGTCTTTACCTGGCTTCAATATGGTAACACTGAGGGCTTCATGCTGCGAAGGTGGGAGAATTCCACTCTCAAGTGCCTCCGCATATGCATCTAGTAGGTGCAACACCAATAGGTCTGTGCATTCCTTATAGAAGGCCGTTGTGGGCCCATCTAAGCCAGGGGCCTTTTCTCCCAGCAGGCCACGGATAACGTATATGATGTCCTCAACCGTGAATGGTGAATCTAAATACTGCCTTTGCATGTTCTCGAGCCAGGGCAGGTTAATGTAATCAAAGTATTCTGTATATGCCTCTCGGTGCAGCCTCACCGATTCAGAGTACAAGGAAGCGTAGAAGTCAGTTAGCACCTTGACTCCTCAGTGCCAGCATGACGTACACCAGCTGAGTCAAGCAGCTCTACAATATAATTCCCAGACCATGGCCGTCGTAGCATTGCCACCAACGTCCTACCGGCCCTCTCTCCCTCACCGCACCACCTCTCCTTGGCTTCCTTTCCCAGAAAACAGATCTCACGGAGTGCCTTTTCCTCATAATTTCTCTCTTACCTCAACCAAGAGGGCACTAGACATATCTACACATATTTGTTTCTCCCGCATGGCCTGCTGAGCCTCTAAGTCTGCCAATTCAAGACAGGTCGCTCTGAGCACACCGTGCTGCTTGGACAGACAGACCCCCCGAATCACCACCTTAAATGCCTCCTATTAGGTGCCCGCCGACGATACCGATCCCTGATTAACAGTGAAGTATTCCACTATAGTGGTTCAAACCTCCTCCCTAAAGGCTTGATCTCTAAGCACGCTGTAATGTACCCTGCAGCATACCTTAGCAGCCAAGCGGGTCTGTAAGCACTTTCTCAGTACACCACTGTAGTCCCTTTCTAAGCAGGATGGCCACCCCCCTCGCATAGCTCGAGTACACTGCCACATGACTCTCCCCAATCCATCCAGCCCTCAACCTATGTTTCGTGGCATTAGTCCGGTGAGTTTCTTGAAGCATGCAAATGTCTATCAAATGGCACTGCATATAAGCCAATACTAGTCTCCTCTTGTGACCATCATCCAACCGCTGGACATTCAGGTCAAGCATCTCAAGGCGTCACATAATTAGGAGCTATCATGGCACAACCGCGCTACAGCCGCCCCCAACCCAGCCACAAATCGAATCAAGCTGCGAGGACAGGTAGGTATAGATAAGAAGAAACAGAGGGAAAACATCAAACATAGTGACTAACAAAACATCTGCTGCCCCAACCCACTCTGGCCCCCCAATTAAGGCAGACCACCCATCCCACCCCAAAATCATACCCCACCTCATAACAGCAAACAACTTATTTGGACTCATCAAATGGGGCACTGGTGTGGCCATCAGACTTCCCAGCCAATGTGAGTGGGTGGGCAGGAGCCTCCGCATCGCCAGGAGTCCAACGGGACGGCCATCACCAAAGCACAGTTCACGCACTGGCCCCATCAGGCTGCAGGTCGCAGTTAAGGTCCACTGGCGCCCCCCAGGAACGGCTGTTCTCAGACATTATCGCTAAGATTGCTTCCACCATCTTCATTATCCTGCTGGCAGCCCAGCACAACTCTTTTGGAAATGTTTTTTGCAAATTTTGCTGCCTGTTTCAGGACTATGAAGAAATGTAGTTTGCCTTCATGCTGAAAACGTAACTTAGCCGGGTAGATAAGGGAGTATTTAGAGTCCGTATGGCTCAGAGTGCGCTTCACCGGGAGGAACGCCCTGCGGGCCGCCTGCACGCCTGGGTTGTAGTCAGGGAAGATGCTGAGCTCATTGTTATTATAGACGATGGGTCAATGCTTGCGGGCAAGGTGAAGTACAGTGTCTCTGTAGTTTAGCAAGCGCGCAATGACAGGGCACACCGGCGCCCCGGACAGTGGCCACGGGCCAAGCGACCTATGCGCCCACTCCACCACCAGCACCATGGAGAGCTCACCAGGGAAAAGCACAGACAGCATAGCCTCCACGTAGTCCTCCATGCGCCCCATGGCATTCTAATCTGGAAGACCTAAGATGCAGATGTTGTTACGTCTTGAGCAGGCTTCAAGGTCTTCATTTTTATTCCAGATTACTTCCAGCACCCGCTCCATTTGAAGTAGCCTCTTGCCATCCCCACGCCGACTGTCCTCCAAGTCTGAAGTGCGAGATTCCACCTGCTCAAGATGGCTGATTATCCACCCTATTTTTTAAGTGATCCATTTGCTCCGTCAGGTGGTCTAGCTTAGCACCTGTACCTGCCAGGTTTGTTTAAGGTCCAGAAACATAGCTTTCACTTAGGTCGACTGAGAGTCTTGCTCCTGAGGCAGATTGTTTGTTGATTTGCCTGCTTGGCTGCACTTTTTTTTCCCCTCAAATGACAGCTTAGCTTGTTTATGGTCAAACTTCCCCATCATAGCAGGATCTCAGCCCGAGGGGGACGCAAAGTCGGAAGCCGACGTCGTGGGCATCCAGTCCAGCACCATGCAGTCCCCAGTGCTACTGCGCAATGTGGGAAGGTGGGCACTCTGCCCCAGCACCGGAGGTCCCCGACAAGTCGCTTGGCGAGCCACCCACTCTTCTCTCCTGCACTCAGTCAGATTCGGATACCGCAGCCCCCGCTCTCTCACCAGGCCCCTGGTCCCCAAATCCTCTTCTGCTCTTGTGGGCAGCCCCCCAGCCCTCTCCCGCAGAAGGGGGAGTTGCTCAGACTCCTTCTATATCATCTCCCCGTTGGCCACGGGCAAGGCGGTGTGACACAGCTCGGGTGGCGTTCCAAAAGCTTGCCGGTTCTTCCCAAAATTGGGCACGCCACCTGATGTAATCAGCGGGTCCTCTGCCAGTGGCCAGCCACCAGCATCTAGCGCCGGGGGGCAGAGCTAGGCAGCACGCACCACCACCAGCTCCACCTCGGGCCCCACCTTGCCGGTGCAGCCACCAGCAGGGCCTGTGGCCCGATCCTCGCCACCAGCCTGGCCCAGCAGGTGTTCACCTGCCGTCCCGCTCAGGGGATTCAGGGGCACCATGGCTCCAGATCGCCACCTCTCGTAATCCAGGAGGGGGGCAGTCAATACTCCGTGCGCTGTTCTCAGCCATCGCCGACCCGCCTCGGGGACCCGCCTGGCCATTCACGAGGCAGAAGCCTTGCCGCCAGGCCTCATCGCCAGCAGGGCAATCCGGTCATCTTGCACCGTCTGCCACCAAGCCGGCTCAGTTGCAACAGCCCTCGCCTCCTCAGCAATTCAACACATGGGGCGCATTGTAAAGAGTGCCTCCGGTAGCCGTTCCGTCCGAATCATAGACGGATTTATGTCCCTGCCCTGCAAGAGCCTCACAGAGTCGCGGTTATCTTGCCGGATGGCCAGACCACACCCTCTTCTACCGTCTAAACTTGATTACTCCAATGGCCTCTACCATGGATCATCTCTGTCAGCTATGAAAAGACTACAACAGATTCAGAAATCTGATGCCAGACTACTCCTACATGTAAAGCCTCAAGCACATATCTCCCCTGTCTTGAGGGCCCTGCATTGGTTACTGGTTGCCAGAAGATCCATGTTCAAGCTGCTTTGTATCACCCACAAGGCAATACAAGGATAATGACCACTTTTCATCAAGAATAAAATCATGAAATACATTCAACAAAGGATCATCCGCTCAAGATTGGCACTTTGTCTCAAAATCCACCCCACAAGAAAAAGTCCATAGATGGTACATCTTCCACTGTTCAAGCAGACACACTATGGAATTCATTACCCTCAAATATAAGATCCACACATAGCTATCCTATCTTCAGAAGACTACTCAAGAGTTGGCTCTTTCCTGCATAACCACCATATTTAAACACTAATTCACAGTGTCTTGTAAGAACGAGACTGCTAGATTTTGGGCGGCAGCACCACCGAGCGTGGGATACTGAGTCTGATTTCATGTCATATGATAGCTGTCGCCATAGCCTTTTTGTCTACCTAGCAGCACATCACCAGTATCCAAGGTAAAGGTGAATTGTGGCAGCCTATCATATGACACTCTGAGACTCCTCATGGAAGTCGTGGTGGAACAGATCTAACCCCTTTCTCTCAGTTACACACGTCTCATACATGCAAAGACAAACAGATGCAGGATTTGGTTCAATACTTTTTATCGAAGCAACTGCATACTATGTAAAAAGGCATGAATTGCAATTATTATGATAATGAAACACAACAATGTTATTGCGTGACTAGAAAAGTGAAACAGAGGAAAAGCCCAACCATTCTGACACAATAATGATTCTAAAATCCCTACCTGAACAACTAAAATTCTACATAAGAGGAATAGCAGTGTTAGCCCCAATCTGCCCATCTAGTCCGTGGAAGGATAACCAGTTACCAAACCTGTGCTATAAATAGAGAAGAGCAGTCTGTTGGTCTGCTTGGAATCCTCACGCATGGATGAAGAGAAGCAGAGTTTCAGCAGAACTGCAACAACAACATGCATCATAAGATGGCTGACTGGCTGGAATGTGCCCTCTAATTTGTCAGGGCAGTGTGGTGTTTTATTATAAAACATGTGTTATTCTAAGAACTGCCCTAATCTGACAATATGTATCTTTCTGTGTAGGGCAGACAATGTACTTTCGGACCAGCAATAACCAGTAAACTATCATGTGCAGCCTTGGGTTGAGGTACAGGATGAAAATGTTGTGCAAAGAAATGAATAACAAATTCTGCAAGGAAGGGCAACTAATAAAAATAATAAAAACAACTCCACTAAAATAAACTTTGCTAAAATAATACATGGAATAAAAATTAGATGTAACTGGGTGAGAAGGCAAGGACTCAGGCCCAGAGCTAAATGATGTGTCTGTGTAGATGCTAAAATAACCTCATGACACCCTCCCCATTGTCGGTTCAAAGTTGCAGAGGTCTATACCAATACCTAATACTAAAATCACCATTTCTACATGAACACCCAATAAGGCTGAATGTCATAAGATCAACATTAATCATGATCCTTCAGAATATCACCAATGTCATTAGTTGTTATTGAGTCCAGATATTAAAACAACCAGTTAGTTGACAAGGAAAGCGAGGGAGCACTCATGTTACTGTGCCTCAGCCATAAGTCCGCCGGCATGAAGCACCAGCAGCCAATTGGTCCACAAATGGCTACTCATAGGAAGCTTCTTGTAGCAATGGCAATCTCAATGTGCATGTCTGGTAATGAACCCTCATCGAGAACACCAACAAACCTGCGTTCACAGAAGGTACACACTGCATGGCAGGACAGACTTTCAGTGCATGTTCAAATGGGCACCACAAGCATTGAAATACAGGCTGCACACAAGAAAGAACCAGTTTGAATGACAAAGATCAACTGGCCTTCAATTCTTCCAGGAATGGTTCTCCAAAATACTGTATCATCTGTTCACAACACAGTTGGGCTGGTGGACGTGCCATCAGTCCTCTTTTTTGAGATGGGCAGCCATTGCGAAGGAAAAACAGCAGCAGCAAAATGCTGCCAAAGTAGCAGGGAATCACACAAAGACACATGAAAAAAGTGGTTGTATGGCTGAAGGTATTTGCGGTGTCTGCAGTGGCAATTTGATGTTGGACTTTCTTATTTGTTAACAGATATCACAACATAGGACTTAATATTGGACCTGCTTGCACAGACCTGGCCACTAGTAGCATTTTTGCATAAAGAAATAGTAGCTGCCACACCTGCATGGGCAGAAGCAACTCACTCACGCGCTGCCTTAATGAGATCTAATCTTTGTTGGGGATCACAAGATCAACCCCCCTAGTATCGTTGCAAATGCAACATTCTGGGCACTTAGATGGTAGGAAGATTCAGCGGGATACGCCTTTGACAAGGCCTTGCCATCAGCTGAAGTTTTCACTGCAGTGTTTCATCATCCAACCTCGTTCATGAACGAGTAATCGCAGCAACAGAAGCCACAGCTATTGCTGATTTTGCTGCTTCATCAGCCAAAGTGTTTCCTACATCGTGCATTCCTACACGTTGATGGCACAATCTAAGCACTACATGGGCATGTGGTTGCATTTCCTTTAGATTTGCTACCTTCTCCCAAAGGAATCTATGTTTTATGGTGTTCCCTTTTGAATCTCGGAACCCATTTTGGCACCAGTAATGCAGATATTCATTAAAGGACTGGATGCTTTAGTATGAAACACAAACAACCAGTGTTAGAAGTACAGGATCAGTATGTTCCAGTGCCAATATTAGAGCCTTCAGCTCTGCCTGTTGTGCAGTGCAGTCCCCTAGGGTCTGCGTGTATGTGTTTTGAGGGTGGAATTCACCAGCCCTCATGAAACCACTCATGGCTGCGCAAGCACCAGAGTATTATTGTATAGTGCTCACTGCTGGTTGCGCTGAACCACCAATATAGATAATCATTTGATATTGATCAAGACGCAAAATGTTTAGAAAAAATAGGCAATATTTATCTAAATCAAACAAGACCAGAACAACAAAAATCCAACATTCAGTTGGTCAAGATATGACTTTTTAAAGTAAAAAGAGTCTTAGGGCCAGATGTAGCAACAGAACATTTTGCGACTTGCAAATTGCGAGTCAGACCGACTCGCAATTTGCAACTCGCAAAATTGTATGCAGAAAGGTGTCTCAGACACCTTCTGCGACTCGCTATGGGGTCGCAAAGACCCACCTCATGAATATTAATGAGGTGGGTCGCAATTTGCGACCCCATAGCGAGTCCCTGCACTCACAGGGATGGTGGCCTGCAGGAGACAGCAGACCTCCATGTCTGTGACTGGTTTTTTAATAAAGCAGTTTTTTTTTTTAATTGCAGCCCGTTTTCCTTAAAGGAAAACGAGTTGCAATTCAAAAAAATAATGAAACCATTTGGTTTCATTTTTTCAGAGTAGGCAGTGGTCCATTGGACCACTGCCTCCTCTGAAAAAATATTTTCAGCGACATTCACAAAGTGGAAGGGGTCCCATTGGGACCACTTCCCGTTTGCGAATGAGTTACCACCCACTTCAAATTGGTGTTAACTGCGAATTGCTTTGTGACCGCTTTCGCGGTCACTAAGCAATTCTGCATCGCGGTGCTAGTCGCAAATAGGAAGGGAACACCCCTTCCTATTTGCGAGTCGGATTCACTTTTTGCGAGTTGGTACCGACTCGCAAAATGTGAATCAGCATCGCGATGGCCGTTTTGCATGTGGCAAGCTGCGTTTTTCGCAGTTTGCGACATGCAAAACGGTTCCTACATCTGGCCCTGACTCCTTAGAAAACAATGGAAACGTTGTTACACAAAGTACCTGGACCAGAGGACCCTTGTGCCTGAGAACATTAAAAAGTAAAGGCAATGGGTGACCATAAATGGACACAGAGTGGAGGCTCTGAAAGACACAGAAGGCAGTATGACTACTGTGAGAAGTTACCTGGTGTCTGAAGAGCAGGTAGTTACCTATGCACTTCACCAAGTAGTTGCAATAGACAACTCTGAATGCCCGTGCAAAGTGGCACAGGTTCTCTTTGAGTGGGGGAGGGGGTCTGAGGGTGGCTATGAGTCCAACCATGCCTGTAGACTGTCTGCTTGGCAATGACCTGAACGATGCCCCTTGGAAGGAGGTGAAACACAGGTCTCACTTGGAGATGTTGGGTCTGCCAGGGTGGGTGTGTGGGCCCACCCGGTTAATGGCAGCCGTCAAGGTGATCGGGAAATCCTGGAGCCTGAAAGAGTGGCCCAGGTGTCTGCCAGAAGGAGAAGGAGCAATAGGCACAGGAAACTGGCCCCAGAAGTTCCCACGGTCTGTCAGGAGACTGAACTTGAGGTGGATACCCTGGAGCCTACAGGGGAACAGGTGGCTGAGCTGGGGGTGGTCCCTGAGCTGACTCAGTGGCAGCAGGAAGGGGGATCCACCAGGGAAGCATTCTGTGAAGCAAAGAAGACATGCCCTACTCTGGAGGGTTTGCAGCAGAAGGCTGCATACCAGGTGTCTGGCATGGAGTCTGGTTCACATCTGATTTACTGGGAGGATGGCCTCCTATATAGTGAGCCTAAGGTTGCTGAGCCTGGGGCAGACCATGTGCTGATGGTACCCCAGTGCTTCAGAGCCTACCTACTGGGGTTGGCTAATGATGTGCCTTTAGTTGGACATTTGGGGCACGACAAGGCCTTTGAAAGGCTTGTCACCCACTTTTTCTAGACACAAATGTGCAGGCACTCAGATGCGCACTGTTGGTCTTGCCAAAGTTGTCAGACAAGTGGCAAGAGTGGGGGGAAATGTAAGGCTCCCCTCCAACCTTTCCTGTAGTCAGCACCCCCTTCGAAAGGGTTGGTATTGAAATTGTGGGGCCTCTGGATCCTAAGACTGCCACGGGCAACAGGTTTATCCTGGTTTTGGTGGACCATGCCACCCGGTACCCAGAAGCCATTCCGTTGAGATCAATCATTGCGCCAGTGGTGGGACATGCATTGATGTGTGGTATTAACCGCATGGGGTTCCCCAAGGAGGTGGTATCTGATAGGGGTACCAACTTCATATCTACCTCCATGAAGTATCTGTGGAAGGAGTATGGGCTAACCTACAAGTTTACCACTCCTTACCATCCCCAAGGAAATGGTCTGGTTGAGAGATTCAACTGCATTTTGAAGGGCATGATCATGGGCCTGCCAGAGCCCTTGAGGCATAAGTGGTATGTCCTCTTAGCATGCCTTCTGTTTGCTTACAGGGAGGTGCCACAAAAGGGACTTGGTTTTAGGTCCTTTGAATTGTTGTATGGACACCCTGTGAGAGGACCTCTGAGTCTGGTTTGGAAGAGCTTGGAGAAAGACTACATGCTGGCTTTTAGAAACCAGACAGTAGGTTCCAGGAAGCTCGCTCAGAAGAACCTGGAAGCAAGTCAGGAAGACATGAAACGCTGGTATGACCAGAATGCCTCTCTGGTTGAGTTTCATCCTGGACAGAAAGTGTGGGTCATGGCCCCAGTGGAGCCTCGGGCTCTACGGGACAAGCGCTGGGGTTTATTTTGAGTCACACATTGCACAAGTTATCATTATTTGGCAAGTTGTTAAAGCTAAAAGCTTATTTTAGCCCTGCCAAGTACCACGTATCAGGGGTTGGACTAACACATTTTAGTGTGGTTTTCATCACACTAAAATGCAAAAGTCACACATTCATAGCTCCTCCTGACACCACCAACACGGAGGCAGACACAAGGAAGACAGGAACGCCTCCACCTCCCTCTACTAGAAGCACTCAAGCCAGCAGCGTGGACTGCTCACTGCTCTGGCAGACTACATTGCACTGGCTGCACACACCATTCATTGCAGCTTTCACTCAGCAATTAGAATGGGTTGCACCAGCCTAGGGGGGGGCAGCTTAGCTGAGTTAGTGACTCCATTCATTATCTGGTCTTAGCTGCTGTTCTGAGACACCCTCAGCCCAGGCCAGCATGGCAGCGTCATGTCACTGAAACAATAATCACACAGAGTGTGTCCACTTGATTTGCTAACGGTGAGTGAGGTGGCGAGCAGCAGTTGTTTCTTTGCCGCACTGCTGCCTCTGCCGCCAGTCTGGTGCCTCACCGTGCCATGCTACAAGACTCGTTGGACGCTCTCAGGTCTGCGAGTGTGTGATTCATGACATGCATGTTGTTGTTGATGTATACATTAAGAATATTAGTTTAAGTTTAAGAGCCTGAGCCTGCAAGTAGAACTACTCACCTCAGGCTGGTGCTACAGCGAATTGGGCTCAGCTGACTCACTGTAATGATTAGTAGCTGAGTCGACCCCGCAAGAAGCGGCTGCCAACTGTAACGGTGGCCTGTAGTTCCTTGCATCAGCAAACTATGTTATACTTTGGTAGGTACCTTCCCAGTTGCTGAGTTTTTTCCCGGCAAATGGTGCCACCTCAGTGTCACTGACAGTGAACGTTCGGCGGCTGGGCTTCAGGCAGTCTGAAAGCCAGAAACTTATTCTGAAAATGGGCACCTGCATGCCCTCTGTGCAGTTTTTCCTATAATGTTTGGAACCAGAATCATCTGCAAATTACTCCTGAAGCGGACTTTATGGGTATTCCTGACAGATAACACATCATCATTTTTAAAAAGTCTAAGCTGAGCAAGAAGCACAAACCATGCAAGTGAACTGATCTCAGGTTGCCGCAGGCGGCGAAGGACCCAAGTGCGGTCAGCCGCTCAGTGATAATTAATGATTTTTATACTAGTAAGTCAGTGTTTCTCTTTCCTTTGTTGCTTGATTTTCCTCATGAGAAAGTGTCACTCAAAGTAATTAAAATGACACTCATAATTGCACTGAAATTGTGAAATTGTCACACATAGCAATCTGAAACCTTGCCAGCTATGTTGTTTTAATTAACATTTAATTGTGTTACTTGTTCTGAAAGTGGGATTGTATTTATCATGATGGCATTACTGCTAACATGTTGTCAACAGTGGTTCTGTATTTATCACAGCTACTCCTGATGAAGGGCTTGTGCTCGAAATGCATTGGGTTTACAAAATTTGTGGACATGCATAATGATTGAAGAATCGCCACGTGCTACAAGCAAAAGCCTGGATTGACACCTCATTTGAAAAAGCCTGGATTGGCATTTCTTATGATTTTGCATTTTGAAAGGTGCGCTGTTTCTGAAGAAGCGTGGAAAACAAACACTGAATTATGATTGACCAATGAAAATGAAAATGTGGATTAAATTAGTGTGTAAAGGACCATTCATTGTTGACTTTATTGGTTGATGGTAGATGGTTGTGCATCCTGGGTCTGGGGCACTGTCGTAAAATCTGAACCTAACAATAACATCCCTGTAACCTTTGTTTTTTTAGTACATTTCTAGGGTTTTTAATGTTAAGTAATGTTTAATTACCAAACATTAGTCTAATCGCCACTACACATGGCCTTTGACCGTGCCTGGGGGAGCGTTGGCCGCAGGTCCTGCCTGGCAGCCAACCCTGAGCTATGGACATCTGCTAGTACAGTAACACTAACACACAGCTACAACTGTTTCCTCTAATAAACTGTCCCTTCTAACTCCCATCACCTATGGAATTGTACTCACCTAGGGGCATAACAATAGTATAGTCCATTGCCATTGGATGGCTATTGACAGGAATGTCAAGGACAGCTGCACCTGACATCCCCCCCCCCACACACACACAGCTACAACTGTGTCCCCTGCTACTCTGTCCCAACTACCTCCCATCACATATGGGACTCTACTCACCTGGGGGATCTCACATATATGCAGTGTGCTGTACTTGGTGTAACCTGTCACATACTGCCAGGTAGACTGGTTACTAAAACTCTGATGGGATCAGTGTCCAAATGACATTGTGCAGCTGTCCGTTAACTCAACAATGAAGTTTTGCTAACTGGGGGGTACCATGAAACATATAATGCTTCACAGCTGCCAAGATATGAATCAATGAACAGACATCTAAGTGCCAAGATACTCTGACATCATGTAGCAAGGTGACTTAAAAAGGAATTGTCTGTACCCTAAATGTCAGGTCTGCATAATTGCAATCAGGTGTCATTGTCAAATAAGGGGATCAAGCACAGTCAATCTATACATGTCCCAAAGCATATCTACCTATCACATTTGGTGCTACTTGTCACATAACAACTTGTAACTAGCTGTTTCCAATCTTCAACAGGTCTACCTAGCACTGGGACCATGGAAATAACTCCTGAGACAGCCACTTCCCCCCTCTGGATGAAGTCCTCAGTGAGGAGAGCACTCCTGGATGTGTGGACTTTGTGGACGGCTCTGGCTCATCTGGGCAACCTGGTCAGACGACAACTGTCAACCTCAACCTGCCCACATCAACTCCTCCCAGCCTTATTGCATATATATCCCAGGCAACCAGCTGCCCCCAGACCAGTGTTCCAAGGACAGTAACAACCATCATGTGCCCCCCAGTCCAGGTACCAGAGTCACAACATGAAAATCCCTGACAGTAATGGTCCCGGCACCAGTGGCAGTGTGTAACTGTGCCAAGGGTGCAGGCACGTGGGGATAGGATGCGTGGGAGGGATAGTGTGGGCCAGCGGCATGAGGCTGCTAGGGACACTTCTGGCCAGGACACAATATTGTAAGTCTTTGTAGCCTACCAACAATCTCAAAGCATGGTGGGCCAGGTACTTGTCATGATGGGGAGTTCATGCAGCTGCAGTAGGACAACCACCGGGAAGTAATTCAACATTGTGAGGCCACCAATGCCAGGGGAGCTGAGAGAAATCAACACCACCCTGAGCAGGGAACGTCCACAACACCAAACCCCTTCAATTGGCCAAGTTACACCTGCCCCTTCAATATCTGTGGCAGTCAGTTAATTGGAAGCCCTGCCAGGGGAAGAACATGCCTCAGACCTTCCTGCCTCTGTAGCTGAGGACCCCCCCCCCTGCAAGCATGGATATCCACCCAAACAACCAGGAGGTACAGATGGCAAGACAACAACCACTGCCAGGAAGTAATCCTCAGCTGATAGATTCCCCTTTTTTGCCTTAGATGCACCCTGTTGACTTTTCTAAAACCACTTTCCAATTTCCCAGTATCACAGGACACTGGTCTCAGGACTTAAACTGTTCTGGCAGCAACTCAAATGGTAACATTCACCATGACTGATCCCTTCACTGTTTGAACATTATTTCTTTACTCACATACATCCTATTCTCCTGTGCGCATGACAATAAACACAACTAATACTCTATGTTTGAGAGCAATTTTTTATCTATGTGAGTAGTTTGATCAGTAATATGCTTTATGCCAAATGACTCATAGGAAGGAAATGTGGGGAGGGACATGTCACATGTAGTGTCATGCTTGAACTCACTACCAACACAATGACACAATAGCACAATTGGACAATCACCAATCTTTGTTTATTACCCTGTGCAGCACATAGGCTGCCGAAATGTCAGGACTGTCATAGTCAAGTAGGTCTGAACAGTTATATCTTCTGCCTAGGTGTCATTAAGACTGTGTGCCTCCGAATAGCCTAACAGATTGGTGGAAATTGGCATCAGCTGAACCCTTATCACACATGTATACCATGCCTACAAAATCAACATAACCCATAATACAGACAGAAGGCAGTACAACACTCCTTAGTCAGAGAAACTTCCACTTACAATGGTCAGGCTTCTGTAGGCATGCTTATCACCTATGTCAGTGTTGACAAACAGGCACAGTGGCCTGCAATAAGAGAACACATTAACAGCTACATACAAGTGAAACAAGATCACTGTCAATACAATGTGAAGGTTGAGTGAATGGATTGCACAGGATGACGTGTCAAAGACATACGATCACACACATGACAACATTGGACTCACATACCATGGCAAACCAGTCTATTGTGTAGGACAGATACCTGCCATCCCATTGTCCTGACAGCCTAGGCATGGGACTCATATTTCACAAAAATATGTAAAACAGTACCTGGATCAATCTATGTCTAACTCACATGTCAGACCAGCTAAATTCATCTTCTATTGATACAACTCAGAAATGTCCACATGAGGATGGCATTGTGAAGAGACATGTAAGGAAGAAAGTTGTAAACAAGGAGTTTAGGCAAGTAAAGGCCTACATGAGCCAGAGAAATCTGTTACAAATATTGTTGTTTCTCATATTGTGCATTTTGACTTCCCTAAACAAAGGAGATCCCCACGAGAGTCACAACTCCAAGTCTAAACTTGCCTGAAAAAACCTAAACTGTATATTACAAAGCATAAAATGACCTGCCTGATGGTCACACAGAGACCCTTCTCAGCCAATCCTGATCCCCACACTACCCCACAGAGTCAGTGAACTTACAAACCATCACATACTTACACTCAGGTGAAGTACTGATTGATGAGATCTGGCTGCATGTCACCACCTTCCATCCATCACTGTCATCCCCACTTGCCATTTCTGCATTTGCACCCAGTGGAACTGCTGTCTCCCCCCGCATCTGTGATGTCTGGGATCTGTTACCTCAGAGCAAGGTTGTGGAGCATGCAGGAGGCTGCAATGATCTGACACACTTTAGTGGGTGAGTAGAGGAGGGATCCACCAGACTTAGCAATGCTGCGGAATCTTGCCTAGAGGAGTCCAAAAGCCTGCTCCATTACATGCCGTGTCCTTCCATGGGCCTCATTGAAGTGGACTTACCCTGGCATAGCTTTCCTCACTGGTGACAACAACCAGGGATGGTTTGGGTAGTCAGAGTTTCCTCTAAGGAACTGTGACATGTGTGCAAACATGAGTTTAGGGCATCATCACATTTGGCAGCAGACATAGCATACAAACACACATTACATTTGTAACGTACCAATCAACCACTCCCTCTCTGGGTACTGCTGTGTCATCAGCTGTGGGATAGCGCTGTTCCGCATGATGAAGGCATCATGGACTGAACCTGGGTACTGTGCACATACATGGGTAATGTAGAGATCGGCCAAACAGACTACTTGGACATTTATGGAGTGGAAGTTCTTCCTCTTCCGATAGACCTGCTTATTGCCATGTGGGGGAACCAAGGGTGCATGAGTACCATCAATGGCTCCCCTTACATGTGGGATGTGTGCCAAACCATAGAACTCTGTCTTCACATGGGCCAAATCCTCACATTGTGGAAATCAGATGTGGTTGTCCAAGTGTTTCAACATTGCAGACCAGACTGAACATAGGTTCAGGGCTGGAGCTTCCCTGCAGTTAAGGCCACTGTATTTTGGAAGGAGCCTGTGGCCAGGAAGGGCAACACTGCCATGACTTGTACAGTGGGTGGTGTTCTATTTGGATTTGAAGCATCAGATCTGGACCCAACCGACGACAGAGATCCTTGATTGTCTGCCTATTCAGGCGGTAAATTTATATGACATGTCTATTCTCCATGGTCTGCAAGTCTGCTAGTGGACAGTACACAGAAGTTTGTCTGATCTTTCTCATTCTAGGGTAACTATGTGAGAGAAAATAAGAAGGTATATCAATCACGTTCCCTTTGCCCTCCGTTCCACTGGTCCCCTCGGCGTCGATGGACTCTGCTTCCTGGGTCCTGTGGGATGCAGCTCTCTCAATCGCTGGTGCCCCTGCTCCTCTGCCAGATGATGCTAATGCACATATGGACAGGATGACAGGATAAATGGGGGGGAGAAAGGGAGCACTGGGTCAATTACAGCACCAACAACACAGATGGCATACACATTACCATCGCACACATGGATCAGGATTGGGCACTATGCATCACACTGGCATTCTATCGGCTAGGTACCACAGCAAGATGAGAGCCAATCATCACCAACAGCACCCCTCCTGGGACCCACTAATCCCTATCTGGCCTGGAATGCCACATAGCTGGAATACAAGATTTTGCAATACATCCATTTACCTTGTGCTGGACCACGCAGCAATGTCTGAGCTGGCATTAAGGGCACCCACTAACTGAAGCCCACCACCGGGATCCCATGTCAGCCAATAAAAATGTTTGTCACGCTCACTGTATTCATCCCCTTGTGGCTGCTGTGCTGCCCTCAAGCGCCCATACAGCTCTGGGTAGGCCACTGCCAGTACGCAGGCTATCAGGGGGGTAGGTTTTCGACGGACACCCCTCTCATTGGGAGGCCATCCCAGCTGGGCCTCCGCGGTCTTCCGGGCCCAGCGTCTCAGGTTCTCCCACCTTTTCTTGCAGTGGGTGCTCCGCCTGCTATAGAACCCCAGGGTCCGCACGTCCTTGGCACGTCACAATCCCTTCTTTTGATGATCACTGACCTGCAGAGGTAATAGAGACAGGAGGACACCATTAACCATGCAATCCATTCTGTCACACATATGGCACACAAATTACATTTGCATCTCCATTGGCACACACATCACCCAGACCCCTGCATGTACATTACCACCAGACATATCCCACACCTTGTCGCATGCATCGTCCCCATGGTGTACTCACTTGTTGGTCTGGAGGCTCATGCAGCTGTCCATACAGGGGTAGGACCCCATCCACCAGGCGGTCCAACTCCTCCGAAGTGAAGGCAGGGGCACTTTCCCTGGTCATACAGGCCATGGCAGGATCCAGACACAGCTCACAGCAGCACATGCAGTGCAGGTGATGTCCTGTGGAAAGTCAGGAACAAAGGGAGGTTATAGATAGAGAATGGTGGTCATGTCCACGGTGGTGTACACTGTCACCACCGCCGGTGATCCTCACTGGATGCTGTACTCCATAGAGCCCCATGTTAGCCAATGAGGAATAGCACGGCAGTGCAAGACCGCCTTCTGCCATGACGAGCAAGGCCAGTGGAGTTACATCACTTCCACCTGTCCATACTTACAGGACAGACGGTCACCATTTCACGGTTGTGGACAACAATCAGAAATTGGAAACTGCGTCATTGCTGTCTATTGCACATACATTGCCATTCACATTGTCGGATTACATAGATGCCCGGTTGCATGGGGGGCTGGTTCCATTGTTCAGTTTATGACTTCCTTCTCTCTCTTGTGTCCCTTAGATACCTACCACTGTGGAGGAATAGGAGGAGGAGGCAAGCCCCAGTGTACACACCCCTTGTGGACTTGGCTACACTGGAGGCGATGCATATAATCCTGACCAATAGACTGGACAGGGCCACAATCACAGAGCTGTGTACTCAATTGGAGCCTGATCTGATATCAGCTATCCATCATCCCACTGGGATCCCCCTCTTGTGTAAACTCTATCAGTTCTCCATTTCCTGGCAACTGGTTCTTTCCAAGCGACAGTGGGATTGGCAGCAGGAATGTCACAGCCAATGTTCTCAACAGTGCTGGCAAGGGTTTTGTCTGTCTTGGTCAAACACGTGTGTAGCTGCATCGCTTTCCCCCAAGTGGAAGATTTGGCCACAGTGAAGGCTGGATTCTATGCAGTGGGACATATTCCTAATATGATTGGGGCAATTGATGGAACACATATTGCATTTGCCCTCCCCGCCACAATGACCAGGTGTTCAGGAATCAGAAGAGTTTCCACTCACTCAGTATGCAAATGGTGTGCCTGGCAGACCAGTACATCTCCCACGTCACTGCCAAGTATCCTGGGTCTGTGCCCAACGCCTTTGTCCGGAGGAATAGCAGCATCCCAAATGTGATGGCACAATTACAGAGGCACAGGGTGTGGCTGATAGGTGAGCCTGAGTCCCCACCAAAGATATGTCGGTGTATGCCTTCTGGAGTAATCCTGCATACCATTGTGTAAGGCTAATGTTTGTCCCTCAGTTCTTGCAGGTGACTCTGGCTACCCAAACCTGTTGTTGCTCCTGACCCCATTGAGGAATGCCAGGAAAGGGGCTGAGAATCAGTATAATGATGCACATGGGCGAACCAAGCGAATCATAGAACCTACCGTTGGCCTCCTGAAGGTCTGCCAGATAGTTGTAGTATGCTGCATGTTGCACAACCTGGCCCTCGGATGACATGTGCCTTATCTGCAGGAGGAGGAGATTGGAAATGCTCCTGTTGCAGCAGTGGACCCTGAGGATAGTGAGGATGAGGAGGCAGAGGATGAGGATGTGGACAACAGAACATCAGTAATACGACAGTACTTCCAATGTCACACAGGTAAGACAGTGAAACTGACCTTTCCTCTAATTATTTATGTTTTCAGTGTGACTGTAGCAGGATGGCAGTCACTTCCATTGCATCTCAACTGACTGCCACCTATGCCTTCTCTATTTGCAGATATTGGTGTTATTACTACTGTACACTGATGTGATGACTACAGACAGCTCATCATTTGTATACTATACCAAGGTTCATGTGAATTGCTCATGATGTATCTGTTATCATAAGTGCACATTTTCATCTCATAAAGCACTATCACTCAAGTTGTGTTCAAGGGTGTTTATTGTAGTGCAGAGGGAATAGTGCAATGGAACGGGGTGATGGTAGAGCAAAGTCCAGGGTATTGGTCTAGTCTGTTTTTAGCACAGGCCTGGTGTCCAAGGGGCCAAAGGAAGGGGAGCAATGGCAGCTCCAAGTGCACAAGGTGACAGAGTAGAACACAAGGTGGTCTTAGTCTTGGCAAGTGTCTCTGGCATCTGACTGGGTCACAGGGAATGTTTGTGGGGTGGTTCACCTTCTGCAGGGGGAGGGGTGCTGGTGGCCTGTGGGTCCTGTGGCAGAGCCTCCTGTCCGCTAGCTGCAGCAGATGTGGTGGGCTGTTCAGTTTACTGGCTAGTGGAAGGGCCACGTGTGCTGTACATTCCCTCACGATGTTGGGCATATCAGCCACCACCCCTGCTATGGAGACCATGGTGGTGTTGAGGGCCTGCAAACCTTCCCTGATCTCTTGAAGTTGTACCTCCTGCAGCCGCATGTTCTCCTGCTTATAGTAAAAAATCTGGTCCATTTTGTCCTGGGATTGTTGGTAAGCCCCCAGGACATTAGTGAGTGCCTCCTAGAGAGTCGGTTCCCTGGGCCTGTCCACCCCCTGGCGCACAGCAATCCTCTGAGTGTCCCTGTCCCCCTGTGCCTGTGTCCCCTGAACGGTGTGCCCACTGCCACCGACCCCAGGACCCTGATTATCTTGGCTGTGAGGTGTGGACTGGGGTCCCTGTACAGGTGGGCACACTGCTGATTGATATGTCCTGGGGACAGAGGTGTGGGAACGTTGCGTGGGTGCCGTGGGGTTGGATACTGAGGGAGGAAGATCTGTGGTGGACTGGGAGTGGGCTGGGGTGGCCGACTGACCAGTGGTCCCTGATGGCCCAGGTAGTTCATCCAGATCCAGAAGTCCAGAGTTGCTATCATCACTTGGGGCATCTTCTGTTGGGGGACTGGATAGTCGTAGCACCGCCTCCCTGCTGGGATTGGCTGGGGCACCTGTGGGGATGTAAGTGATGTATTATACTTCACGTCTGTGACATATTGTACATCCCTAGCTTCCCTAATATCGTTGCTGTTGCCCTGCCACCTTTGTTTGTGTATGGTGATGTATTGTGGGATTGTTAGTACTCCATGCTGTGCATGCTTTGGTGATGGGTGTACATGCAGGGCTGGTAGGGCTGAACATGCATTGGTAAGGCATGCAGGGCTTGGCATTGGGGTTAGTCACATGTGTAGGTGCATTGTGTGGGATGGGGTGAAGTGATGGGAGTCAGGGTGAGGGGGTGAGATGGCATGCAGGTATGGGTGGTGATAAGTAGTAAATATTGGCTCACCAGTGTCCAGTCCTCTGGCTACTCCAGTGAGTCCCTCAGGATGCAGGATTGCCATGACTTGCTACTCCCATGGTGTCAGCTGTGGGAGAGGAGGTGGGGGTCCACCACCAGTCCTCTGGACGGCGAGCTGGTGCCTTCCTGCCAAGGAACGTACCTTCCCTGTAGGTCATTCCAACTCTTCCTGATGTCGTCCCTTGTTCTTGGATGCAGTCCCACTGGGTTCACCCTGTCCTCGATTCTCCACCATAGCTCCATCTTCCCGGCAATGGACATTTGCTGAACCTGTGCTCCGAATAGCTGTGGCTCTACTCTGACTATTTCCGCCACCATGACCCACAATTCTTCATCTGTGAAACAGGGGTGCCTTGGTGGGACATGGGTGTTGTGTGGTGTGTGGTGTGTGTTGTGCAGAGGGTGTTCAGGAATGTGGTGGGGTGTGGAATGTGGAGTGCATGACAGATGTATGTGTGGTTGTGGTCGGTGTGTGTGGTTGTCTCTGCGATTTGCGTGGCTAGCTATTGCAGTCTTTTTGTGTTGGCAAATGGTTGTGTGTAATGTGGGTGTGTGTTCTATAGTGCCGTGGGTGGGTGGGTGTGGTGTGTGTATGAGTGTCAGGTGTGTGATTTTCGTTTTGGCCAATGTTGTGTTGTTTTGTATTTGGGTGGCCATTCTGACCGCGCCAGTGTGTACCGCCAATGGTTTACCACCGTTGAATGTCTGCTGTGGTGATTCGTGGGTCATAATGTGGTGGGCGTTATTTTGTTGGCGTAATGGTATGGGTGTTCGTACGGCACTTTAACACTGACCTTTGGTCTGGCGTATTTGTGTTTGTGGCAGTATTCTGTTGGTTTAGTGTGTGTGTGTCATAATGTGGCAAATGGATGTCCGCCTCTGCGACAGTATGTTGACGGCCGTCACCACGGCAGTAAGCGGCATTTATCATCAATGTCATAATGACCACCTAAGTGTTTTGGACATGATGTGGGACATGTCAACTGCAAAGCTAGGTGTATCTTTCCTTGACATAGTTTTTGTGTGCACACATTTTTTAGAAGTATAGTTCAATATTTTTATACTGACACAAATACTCCTGAAGTAGCATGTGGGTGCATGAGTATGTGCATAGGTGCACACGTGTAGAGGCATACATGTTTGTGTGTACAACATGTGACTTCCTTGTATGTTGTCTGGGCATTATGGGCCTGTCGGTAGCCTGGCTGTGACCTGTGGGAACCATATTCAGCTTGTGATCATCAGGTGTTGTGGATGAATGTGTGCAATGTTAGCCATTTGGTGTAGCTGTCACTTGCCATTTTGTGTGATATTATATTGTGTTCCTGGTCACTGTCATGTGGATTGCTCATGTCACACAAAACACACTGCTCTAGTACCTGGTCAGTGAAGGGGCTGAGCTGGTGGTTTGGAGGGGTACCCTTGTGGAGAGTGTTAACAGTAATCTCCTCCTGTCCAATGTCTGCGATGTGCCATAGGTGGACAGGATGGTCAAGCCAGGTTGTCATTGGCTTGTTGGACTGACTTGTAGATAACTCAGCCTGTTCTTGTGTGGGGCTTGTGGACATGATTTTCTTTTTTGTCTTTGGCATCCATGCAGGTCAACGCCCATCAGATGAAGGGGATTTGGCGTGCCATCGCCAAGAAGGTGCGGACCCTGGGGGCCCACAGCCGGTGTAGCGCCCACTGTTGGAAGAAGTAAGAGGACCGGGAAGGCTGGGCCCAGAAGATCGCAGAGGCCCAGCTAGGGCTGTCCTCCCAACGAGGACGAGGTGCCCATCGGACCATGAACCCCCCTAGTGACCTGCATTTTGGTGGTGGCCTACCCTGAGGTGGATGGGCGTTTAAAGGCAGCACAGCAGCCACAAAGGGGTAAGTACAGATCTATCTCATGTTTTCCCCTTTACCAGCTGATTGAGTGAGGACAGAATGCTAGCTCTGACAATGTGGGAAGTGTCATGTGTCACAAATCTTCTGCGCTCACATTGGTGTACATGGGTCATGTATTGTCAACAGGTATGCACATTAATTTTGTTTTGAGACATGGTACTCAAATATGGGGACCCCTTAGTCCAGAATGGCACAGAATGGAACACATATGACTGTGTTTTGCGATCAGTAATCTTCTTTTACTACCCTGGTCGGTGTTAGTTCCCACTAACAGATCACTCCTCCCTAATGTTACAGTAGAAATATGTGTAGGTTCTTGCTCTCTGTCCTCCTCTATGCATCAGGGGGTATGTCTATGTGTGATTTCAAGTAAGTCAGGGGCAAGACATCTCCAGTGTTTGTTGGTTTCTGATGTGTCACAGTATTATGTGATGCAGTGGTGGCCATCAAACACGTCACATGACATACATAGATAACATCTTCACACCTGTTGCAAGGTAATTCCCCTTGGTAAGTGAGGAATGTACATTGACATGTGTGATGTACCATCAGAGTTGACAATATGCATGTTGGATATCAGTGTGCATATGCTACATTTCCACTGGGACACAAATGTTGGTATCAGATGTAAGAGTGTGATTGCCATGCTGATGTTCTGAAAGCAGAAACCAGTCACGTATTTTGTCCATGGTATACGTTTGTAGGTATGATACATAGACAATGGCTATTCACTCACAGCTATGGCCCAGACAGTACTGTGTGAACATCGTGTGTAAACTGCAAACAAAAAGCATGCCTCACTGTTGGACTTTATCATGTGTACCTACTGTAGCTATGAAGGATATGACACGTGAGGCTTGGGTGTTTGGGAACTTCATGTTTTATGATAATATTATTTGGTGCAGTTGTTTTAGTTCATAAACACCTGCGTGTAGTTGGCAAGTGAGACCTGTCTGTTGGCTTGCATCATGGTTTGTATACCAGTTTTGTTAGCATCACTTATGCATTGCCTCTAGGTATCGTCCACAGACAGATGCCATGCTTGCCATGTCTGATGTGTGGGTAGTGATGTTGCTTATCATTCAGTGACAAGTTAGTTTACTCATGTTAGTGTTTGGAAGGTCTGTTTCCCCTCTTACAGTAGTCTATTTGATACATACAAAAAATAGTTAACTTCTAAATGTGTGTGAGACATTGGTGTGAGCTTACTTGGTCTTCAAATGACTTATATTGTTTGACCTCCAGAGCAATTATCTTAGATATATTGGACCTGAGTCCATTGTCACTCCTTGCTGCATCACAATTGGTGCATGTGTGAGTGACATGTGTACTACCTCCTTGAATAACATTTGGCAGGTGTGACTTGTTGATATATCATATGATGGTAATTGTTCATGGTGATACGGTTAAATTTATTTCAGTTGATGAAGGTATGGCTTGTTTGTTCCAGGGTTATCTGTCTTTACTTGGCAACATATGTGATTGCCTGGTACGTGACATCAGGGAAAGGTATTTGTTTGGTAAGGATTGGTTCTATGCATTTGGTAAGCTACCTTACAATGCTTGACTATGTTGTACTGATTATGGCACCTGTATTGGGTGGAGTAGTCACCTAGTCATGGTATGGTAAGTGTGATTGGTCAACTTTATTCCTGGTATTGTAGTTTTCTGCTAGATTGCTTTGCTGGTGTGTTACAGTTGTAAAATTGAGAGACATGCATTCTATTGAGTTGTAGCATGATGTTGGCACTTTGCTAGCACTTCATGCGGGGGTCAGTTGACATGATGGTATATGATTTCTTTCTGATTTGTGATGGAAGTGTTATCATGTGTATGTAATGACCCTACTTCTGGCCATGGGACCTCCTGTCATGCACCACAGATATCGAGGGACCCAGTGACCCAGAGGGCAAGGGTAGTGCCACGGGGGAGATTGGATCTGCAACATCTTCACCTGAGTCCTCCCTAGTGGTGGCGGACCCATCAGTGACCACTCCAGTACCATCTCTGTTCGCCACCCCCTTGCTATCACCGACCTCACTGCAGCTCCCCACCCAGTTGGCCGTGTCTGCTCACCCAAGATGGTGGGTGTCTCCTTTCCTGCAGGCACTTCTGCCCCAGTCCCTATTCCCCCTGCTGCCCTCAGTGAGGAGCATATTGACCTCCTGAGAAGCATCCACAATCATGAATGCCATCCAGGGACTGGCAGCACAGGCCCAACAAATCAGTGCATTCCTGGTGGGCATTCAAGGTGCAATGGCTGGCCTACAGAGATCTTTTCAGGATCTGACCTCCATAGTGACAGCAACCAGTCACCTCTTGTCTACGTTCCCCTCCACCCAGTCCAAATCTCTCCTTCTATGACCCAGCCAAAGCACACAGACGTTCAAGCATCCACCTCAACAGACAAGGGAAGCGCACACAAACATAAGCACCACAAGACACACCAGCGGCACGTACACAAAGAACATCCACTTGCAGACACAGCAACAGTCACAACTTGCCCTGACACCTCTACCACCCCCAGCATCATAGACGCAACATCTGGCACACAAGCAGACACCACTCCAACATTCACTAACACAGCCATCATGCCTATCTTACCGGCAGACACCACCCCAGGAGACCCTCTGACATCCACCCCAGTCACCACACCCGTAGAGACCACAAGCATAGACATTCCTACATGCAGCACATACACCATACCTGCAATCACCACCCCAATAGACAGCCACCTACCCACCACGCCATCCCCAGCACCTCTGCCCTCTTCAGCCCAAGACACATAAACACTCTCACTCACTCACCCAACAGACATACCCACCAAAGACAAGCACACCTCCCACAGTCACGCACACAAGACATCCACACCTAAATTTCAGATGACAACTCCCTCACCCTCCAAACCCAACTCCCCTTCTGATGATCCACCCTGTGTGACCAAAAAAGTTTGACTTTCTAACCTTGACCTTTTCCCTACTTGCCCCCTTTGACACTGCAAAAAGATCTGTTTCAGGACATTTGCATGGCAATCACATCCCTTCCACCTCCAAGGCCTCCCCTATCCACACTGACAGCACTCATGCCCCTCCCCCCACCAAGAAGAGGTACACCCCTCCCAAGAAGGTTCCTCCCCTCCCAAATGAAAGCCAAAAAACACCCCTCCGAAGCACAAGCCCAAACCACTGCACCACCACCCCCCAATACTCCCTGAGCTTGCTGCCTACCCCCTTGATGACCCTACCTGCGGAGGTTACATGGCAGTCAGGAGTCAAGCTGGGGCGCTATTTTATGCCTTTGGTGCCATAGATAAACATTTGGACTGTCCTATGGCTTTGCACATTCATATTTATTGCAGTTTTAGGTCATTAAAGCAAACCAGTTTTTGTGTCTGCTGCTTGCTGCTTCATGTGTTGTTTTAGCAGTATGTGAGGTTGTGTGTAATGCTGTTGTCCACCAGGGGTAGGTTGTGTGTTGTGTGATAGGAGTGTGTATGTAGCTGAAATGTTGGTGTCATGGTATTGTGTTGTATTTGTGTGATATGTGTGTGTTGTAGTGATGTGTGATGTGGTCCAGGATGATGTATGCCTTGTCCCCTGATGTGGCAATTGTGTACATGGTGTGTGTGTTGGGGAGTTTTTTCAGTGCAGACAGGGCGTGTGTTGAGTTGTGCAAGTGTGCTTTGCTTTTGTTGCATGTGACTATTTAGTGTGTGTCCCTCAGAGCTGGCTGGTGTCTTGTAAGTGTTTGGAGTAGTATATGTTTTGTAGTCTTGCACTTCACCCATATGTGTGACTGTGCATTACATTTGTTGTTGGTATTGCATGTACATGAGCTCTGAAGGGTACCTGTTCATGTGGGAATGTATTTGTGGGCCTTATTCAACATGAGATGTTGCCCAGTGTTACCTCGTTCCATGTATGGTTTTGCTGCTCCCATCGCTGCTGTGCAGGTCTTGTTGTCATGTGTTGCTTTGTGTGTTTTGACTTTATGGGTCTGTGTGTATTGTGCATAACATAATAGGTTTGATGTTCTGCATGTAATGTGTGATGTGTGTGTCAATCGCTGGGTTGTATGATGGTATTGTGTGTGTTCCATTACACATAGATGTACATGTGTGTTGTATGTGTGTCCAGTCCCTGGCCAGAGTTAAGTGTGAGTGTGTGACATGTATTTGTTTTTGTGCAGTTGTTGTGTTGTTGTTACGAGTTTGTTTGTTTTATGGGAATCTTTGACCCTGGGCCAGTGCTATGTTGTGCCTAAATGTGTGGTATTGACTTGTGATGTGTGTGTTGGCTGAAGTGTGTGTGATGTATATGTCTGGGTTTCCTTAATGCAGTATGTGAATGTGTGTGTCACTATGCTGTTACGTGTGAATTCCGCCCTCCGCCCTACTCTCCCTATGGTATGCTATGAAACTGTACACATTTGAACATATCACACATATAACAGGTGAGTGTGTGTACTTATGGTTGTTGTCATCCTCTTTGGCAATGATTATGTTGCCTTTCGGCAAGCAGAAGCAGCGGAATGACGTCTAGTTCGGGTTCCATGGCGCCAATGGATAAGTATGGCTTCCTGGAGGTGAGTGTCTCCTTTTATACTGTTCGTTTCTGCCTTGTGCTCTGTGGTGGTTAGACCGCGGAGGTCACATTGGTGGTGTGCAACCTCCTAATAGGTCGGGCAGAAACATGGTCTCCACCGGACTGTTTGTGCCTCCAGAAGACGGCTGCAGTCTGTACTGTCTGGTGGTGCCGGCAGACTGGTGGCAGTCTTCTGTGTGCACCACCGCCAAACTCATAATTTTGTGGTCTGCTCCGCCAGCCTGTGGACAACCAACATGGCGGGCCTGCTGGCGGTCAGACCGCCAACATGGTGGTCATGGGACCGGCAAACTCGTAATGAGACCTTAAATGTTCCAAAAAGAAAATCAACCTTTCTAAAGGACTGTGTTCTCTCTAGGTATATATGCAAGTCTAAATAATGAAAAAGTATGTTCTGCTCTGAGGAAGGAGATGGAATATAGGATAGTAATACTATATCCTGGGAGCAGTGAACAGCAGAAACTATTTTAGGTATGTAGAATGGATCAGGCCTCAAAATCACATTATCAGGCAAGAAGTGAAAAAAAGAGGTTGTGGCACTGCATTGCCTCATTTCTTCACCACCCTTCTTCCTGAACTTACAGCCACCAAAAATAAAACCTTGAGAGTCATTAGCTGTAATGTTGTGGTAGCTAGGAGTGCAAAAGGAGCTTCTTGCAACATGTTTAAGACTAGTGGAGGGGCCCAAGAAGGAACAGGGGTGTGAACCACCGTTCTTGTCAAGAAGAATTGATTGATTTAAGGTTGAGTTGACAGGTTGCCAGTACACACCAGACCTGACCTGTCTCTGTTGAAAGATGCAAAGGCCAACAAAGCTCTGTGGACTGCCTCCGGGTCCTTCCAATTCAAAGAATCTGGATTGTCCCAATTTGACCAGAGATTCTGGACCAACCTGGACTCCAGTGCCTCACCCCAACCCAGACTGCTTGCATTGGTCTTTATGACTTGTGGAACAGGAGCAGACAACAGTACTTCTTTGCTTAGACTGAATCCAGAATCTAAATATCACAACAAGTCTGATCCAAAAGTTGGTACACCAGGTGATAGAAGTGTAGGAGAGCACATGGAACCAATATCAAGGCTGCCAATATGTCCCCTGTACTCTGAGCCAGTGCCTTGCTGGAACTGAGAGGCATTCCTTAAGATTCTCTAGATGAACCATCAATTTCTGTTGATGAGATGGTGGGAGAAACACTTTCCCCATATCTGTCCTGCACAAGGCCCCGGTATACATATGTTCCTGACATGTCACCATATTTGACTTGAGGAAAGCTCTCAGGTTGCTCTGAAGAGAAGAAGTTCGTTGAGATGTGCAGGTTGGCATCCATCATGTTAACTGAGGCTAAAAACATGCCAGGAGAGTCAAGAGTATCTTATCCTGGAGACTCACATTCTTAAAATTCTAAGGAAAAAAACAGGAGTTGATGTTCTTCAGATCCAATACCAAACGAATGTATCCTGAAGCCTTCTGCACAAGGAACATGAGAGTGTAATATCGCTGACCCCGGTCTCAAACGGGTCCTAGAATCACAACACCTTTGTTTAGCAGACCTTTTATACTCTTCCCAAGTTCTTGGGGCTTGAAAGGATTCTGAGGATTCAGAGTTGGAACAAAAGAGACTTCAGGAATAGAAGGAAATTCTATCCCATTACCACATTCAACCAGATGAATCACCCATGTCTATGAGACATCTGCCATTAGGCTTTGGCGAAGGAATTGATCCTTTTGATCCTGCTATCCAGTGCTAAAGTGCAAGTGTTCCTATGTAAAATGTATGTGGAATTGGCTTTCCATGATTGGCGTATTTGATTTACTGGTAAGTCCCTAGTACAGTGCACTAGAAGTGCCCAGGGCCTGTAAATCAAATGCTACCAGTGGGCCTGCAGCACTGGTTGTGCCACCCACAGTAGTAGCTCTGTAAAAATGGCTCATACCTGCCACTGCAGTGTCTGTGTGTGCAGTTTTAAACTGCCAATTCGACTTGGCAAGTGTACCCACTTGCCAGGCCTAAACCTTCCCTTTTCTTACATGTAAAATGCCCCGGAGGTAGGGCCTAGGTAGCCCCATGGGCAGGGTGCAGTGTATGTTTAAGGTAGTACATATACTAATGTGTTTTATATGTCCTGACAGTGAAATACTGCCAAATTTGTTTTTCACTAGTGCAAGGCCTGTCTCTCTCATAGGTTAACATGGGGGCTACCTTTTATTATGATTAAAGTGCAGATTCCCTTTGGGAGTAGATGGACATATGGAGTTTGGGGTCTCTGAACTCACAATTTAAAAATACATCTTTAAGTAAAGTTGGTTTTGAGATTGTGTGTTTGAAAATGTCACTTTTAGAAAGTAGGCATTTTCTTGCTTAAACCCTTCTGTGACTCTGCCTGGTTGTAGATTCCCTGTCTGGGTTAGTTTGACAGTCGGGCTGTCTGCACCTCTCTCTAGCCAGTGACACAAAGGGAGCTGAGGTGTACCCTGCATATCCTGATAAGCCATCTGTGCTAGGAGGGACGGGAGGAGAGGTCACTTACACCTGAAAGGGCTGTGCCTGCCCTCACGCAATGCAATCTCCAACCCCCTGGTGTGTGTCTGGGGCCTCGCCTGGGCAAGGCAGGATCTCACAAACAAGAGAGACTTTCCTTCTCGGGCCATCAAAGACTTCCCCTGCCAGCACCTGGACTCTCTGCTGAGACTCCTGCCCTGCCAAGTGGTGCCCTATTCAGTTCCTTGGCCCTTGAAAGGTGAAGCTGGCAGCCCCAGACTGAAAGTCCACGCACAGACCGCTGTGCCGGGAAATTTTCGACGCACCTTCTGAGATGCGGCTGAGAAACGACGCGCCGCTGGCTTCGTGGCTGTAATCAATGCTCCACCTGCATCGCGGCTGGAAGATTGACGCACGTGGCTGGAGAAACGACACGCAACTCCCGCTAACGGCAGCTTATGACGTTGCAACCCCACGCAGCACGGTTTTTAGATACCTTGCAACCGGATTTTTGACGCAACATCGCTGGGCACAGAAAACCTACGCAAAGCCTGCCTGGACCCGAGGGTGCCTGTCTGGATCGACGCACTCTTGCAGGGATGAAAATCTACACACGCCGACCCGACCGGAGGAGGAACGACGCACGTTCTGGCTTGATGGTGAGTAATCGGCGCATCGCTGGCCTATTCCGACGCACACTCGCTCATGCGGTGTTATTTTCACACAACCTAAGTACTTTTTCACACTAACAGTGTTAGCACTAGTTTCTAAGCATTTAAGAGGCTTTCTTGCTTTTTAATTCATAACTTGACTTTTTTATGGTGGATTTTTGTCGTTTTGGTCCTGTTTTGTTTAGATAAATATTACCTATTTCTCTAAACCTGGTTTGTGTCATTTTGTAGTGTTTTTACAGAGTTACTGTGTGTGTTGGTACAAATACTTTACATCGAGACTCTGAAGTTAAGCCTGCCTGCTTGTGCCAAGCTGCCAAGGGGGTGAGCGGGGGTTAACCGAGGGTGATTCTCCTTTATCCTGACTAGAGTAAGGGTCCTTGCTTGGACAGGGGGGTAACCTGACTGCCAACCAAAGACCTAATTTCTAACAACTTTAGAACCATGCTTACAACACTAGTGTGAGATAGACCATTTCGAAGTACATTCTATATTATTCTACAATATGCATTCCATCAAAAAACTAACATTTAAAAAAACAAAAACACGCCTGTGCCATACATTGCTTATGATCTCACATATTACATCACTCATGACATGTTAAATGACATAAGTGATGAAATCACTGATAGCACTTCAAATGGCATCATCGATAATATCCCCAATAACATCACTGATGATGACATAATTCAGACATACGTGACATCTAGACCTAATTTTCAATATTTACTGCTAATTGGTGTAAGCTTTAGGAATATGATTGATCTTTAAATGGGTCTTGGGTGTTTGAAGAGAGTGAGTTTTCCTTGAATGGTTGTGCCGTATCTGACAAGAGCTCATCTAGGTGTAAAACCTTTTCTACGCTGCAATGGCTGTACATAGTGGATGCTTATTACTGAAGGAACCCTGAGTGTCTTCAGGGAGTTGGCTCTTTATGAGAAGTTGTGCCTAGGAATGAAGACTGTAGCACAATATACTTTCCCACCTGTGTGTGATTGATTGCCTCCAAAAGGATGTCTATTTCCAAAGTGTTTGGTATAGGGTGGAGGCTGTGCGTAGTACAGCTTTCACCATGTAAGGGTCCGCAGGTGTTTAGAGAGAGTGGCCAATTCTGCACAGTGGGTGAAGGCTGCTTGCAGTAGGTACTTTCCTACCCATGTCTGGTTCATTGCCCATGAGAGGTTGTATATCCATGAAGGGTTTCTTACAGGGCAAAGGCTTTGTATTGTAATGGCTTGGCCAAATAACGGGGCTAGGTGTCTGGAGGGAGTTGGTTCTCCATGAAGAGTTGTTCACAGTGAAAAACTGGTGTGCAGCAGGGGCTTGTCCATCCAAGTTGTTTCATTGCTCACATGACGGCGCTAGCCACAATGTTTTCTGTACAGGGTGATGGCTTGGCTTAGTAGGAGCTTGGATCACCTAAGGGGACTAGTGTGTCTGAAGAGTAACATATGCTTTATGTGAATCTGAACCCATTAGTATTTAGTTTAGTATCAGAAATGATGCACTGGTTTCTAAATTAATTTGAACAGCTGTAGGTTGGGTGATGTGATAAGTGTTGTCATCAGTGATGTTATCAATGATATCATTCAAGATGACATCAATGATGTCATTGAACATGCTGTGAGTGATGTATTACTTGAGGTCATAAGTAGTCCATGGTGGAAGCGCAAATTATATTTAGCTCAGTAAACTACAACTGGTATTTTTTTGTTTTAAAACAACACTTTTTATAATATTACAAGGTATAACTATAATATCTCTTAAACCTTTGGTTTTCAGTGTATTTTAAGGTTTTTTTAAATGTAAAGTTAGATATTACCATACCTAATTATAACACCACTTTAACTTTGGTTTTTTTTCTATGAATTTCTTTTTTTTAATGTGAAGTGAGATCTTGTTACCATACTTAACTAGCACGTCACTTTAACCTTTGTTATTTTCAGTCAAGTTTTTTTAACACAAATGTAATATAAAGCTAAATATGATTGCTAGTGAATTTCTGTATTTTTATCATATTCACCCAGATCCCTCAGTGAGCATACTTTTTATTGTTCATAGTGTGAGTTTGGCCACAGAGCCTGGCTGCAAGCCCCATGCAAGCAGCTAACAGCCTGGCATGCCTGTCCTTCATCTGTGCATGCCAATGGGTTATCCAGTTTTTTTGGGTTCCGACAATGCTCCTGCGAGACCCCACAGGGGTCTACGCTCGGTACTGCAAGAGTCGAGCAGTACTTCATGGGAGGCTTTACTGGGTCCCACAGAAATACCACTGTACCAACACCCAGAATTGTCTTTTTTTTTAGTTTACCCCAGAGGGTGTGGAGGGGTCCATCTAGGATCCATGCAAAAGGTCTAGTGGTGCAGGGTACCCCTAACCTTCCCCTTTTCCTAATTTTTAATTCAAACACTGGAAACAGGATCTCAGTCTCTGAGTCGAGTAATAGTGGCTACAATATTTCTCTCAAGGTTGTGATCAGCCAATTAGAGCACTTTGTCCTGCTTAGCAGCGGATGGAGGAAAAAGGCCTCTTGGTCAGTCAGAATTATCTATGTTTAGGTCTTTCCTCCACAGTGCACACACTGTGCTACAATACATATAGGGGCATATTTATGACCCCTAGTGCCACCTGAGTGTCACATTTCATGACGCTTCGGTGAAGCAATGCCCTGTCCATATTTACAAGGTGATGTTAAGCCACTTTTTTTTAATACGGCCCCTTCACACGCAGCCCTTTGCGTGGGAGGGGCGAGCAATGGGTGTTGCTATCGGCGTGTCACAGCCACACTCAATGCATTTTGACGCTGCTCAGATTTACAAGTTTTCGTAAAGCTGAGGCAGTGCCAAAATCTAATGCCAGCCCAGGGGTGACATTAGCAAGGAGCAACAAGGAGGAATACTTTTATTCCTCCTCTTTTTTGCTTTTTCTATGTGTGCAGCATTCTGCAGCATGCATAGAAGGAGTAAAATACCAGCCATGATTGTTTATGTGCAGGGAGGTGTCCCTTCTTGCACATAAACAATCATTTCAAAATGACACTTTGGCACTTCTGTGTGTGCTGCATTCTGCATTATTAGTGATCATTAGTGATTGTTTATGTGCAGGATGGAACACCTTCCCACACATAAACAATCAAACTCCTCAATGCAGACATCTTTGCACGATTGAGCAAAGATCCCTGCCTTGGCACGGGGTGCACCATTCTTAATTAAATACAGTGCATCCCTGCCTTGTGAAAATGACAGAGCGCTGCCAATTTTGGCGCAGCATCACACTCTGTTACTTTCGGTTAAATATCGACCATAGTTTACAGTTCAAAATCATTTGAAATGTTTTGATGGCTTAGCTCCAGGAAGATTCCCTTTCTTTCTTGTGTTAGCTCATCCCTGGAGTATGGACTAAGTACATGTGTTCTCCCTCATCTTTGTTCTTCCTCATTATTTTGCAACACACTCTGCTTTTTTTTCTTAGCATTTCTGTATTTTTCAATGATGAATTTGCTTTCCAACTTTTGTCACCTGTGCACGGTTTCTTATTTATGTTGTTTTTACACTATCTGCCATCACTATTGATGCTTTAGTTTTTTACACCCACAGATATAATACTCTATGCTACTCCACCCTACTCCACTCTATGCCACTGTACTCCACTCTACCCCACTCCATGCCACTCTGCTCTATGTCACTACACTTTACTCTAAGCTACTCTACTCCACTCCACCTTATGCCACTCTAGTGTACTCCACTCCACACCACTCCATTCTACTCTATGCCACTATAATCTGATCCACACTATTCTGTGCCACTCCACTATACTCTGCACTACTCCACTGTATTCTATGCATCTCCACTCTGTCATTTCACTCTGCACCACTTCACTTCACTCCACGCCACTGTAATCTATAGCACTCTACTCTATGCCAGTTGACCCTACCCTTCGTCACTCTACTCTATACCAATTCACACTGCTTTGCACTACTCCATTCCACACAACGTCACTCTATGAAACTCCGCATGACTCGACTTTATTCTATGACACTCTATTCCATGGCACTCCATTTCACTCAACCCCATTCTTCTCTACATAACTTTGTTCTGTGCCACTACACTCTACACCACTTCTTGCCACTCTATGGCTTTGTACTATCTATCACTCCACTCTATGCCACTCTACTCCACACCATTCTACTCCATCCCACTCTTCTCCATGCCATTCTACTCCACTCCACCCTACTCTATACCACTCTGCTCTATACTACTCTTCTCTATGCCGCTGCACTTTATACCATGCTACTCCACTCCACTCTACACCACTCTACTCCAGTCTACTTCACTCTATGCCACTCTATGTCACTCCATTCTCCTCTACAACACTCTACTCTATTCCACTCCACACCCTTCCATACAATGCAACGCTACAGAACTATATACTACTCCACTATATGCTACTCTAGTGCACTCCACTCTATGCCACTCAACTCTAACCCAGTCCACTCTGCTCTTCACCACTCTTGCCAATCCACTCTACTGTATGCCACTACATTCTACTCTACGCAACTCCACTCTACACTAGTTCACTTTATGCTACTCCACCCATGCCACACTTCTATACACTGCTCTACTCTATGCCACTCTATGCCATTCTACTCTATGCCACTCTATTCTACGCCATTGCACTTCACACAAAGTTCCTCCGTGGCACTTTACATCACTGTACTCTACGCTAAGCCACTCTTTTACACTCTATGCTACTCTACTCTATGCCACTCAGTGCCACTCTATGCCTCTGTAATTTACACCACTCCACTCTACACCACTCTACTCAATGCCATTCTACTCCATGACACTCTACTCATCTCCACTCAATGCCACTTGACTTTATGTCACTCTACTTTATGCCACTCTCCTCTATGCCACTCCACTCTACACCACCCTACTGAAGTCTACACCACTCCACTCTCTGTGACTCTATGCCACTCCAATGCACATCACTCTACTCTGCGTCACTTCACTCTGCTCTACACAACTCCACTCTGCTCCACACCATTCTAAGTCAGTCTATACAATTTTACTCCAGGTCACTCTACTCCACTCTATCCAATTCTATGCCACTGTACTCTATGCCACTATACCTTAGGCCACTCCACTCTACTATTCGCCACTCCACTCTCCTCTAAGCCACCCTACTCTAAGCCACTCTACTTTACACGACTCCACTTCACAGCACTCCACTCAATGCCACTCCTTTCATGCCGCTTTATGCCACTCCACTCTATGCCACATCATTCTATGCAATTTCACACTAAATTACTGCACTCCACTCTGCTCATGTCACTCTGTTCTACACTGCGCCACACCACTCCACTCTGCTCTACTTCACTCCTCTCCTTGCAATGCCACTCTATGGAACTCTATTCCACTCCACTCTACACTACTCTGCTCTACACCACTCTGTACCACTCTACTCTATGCCACTCTACTCTGTGCTGCTCTACTCCTTGCACACTATGCCACTTTATGACAATCTGTTCCACTTTACTCTACACCACTCTACTCTTTACCACTCTACTCTACCCCATGCCAGGCCCCTTTACTCCACTCCACCCGACTTATTGCCATCTCACTCTGCTGTATGCCACTCTACACCATGTCTCTCTATGTCCCTCCACTGTTCATCACTCGATTCTATGTCACGCTCCTCCAAGCTCCTCTATGCCACTCTACTCCCCTCTATGCCACTCTGCAGAACTCTACTTCACTCCATGGCCTTCTTCTCTACACTGCCCCACTCGACACAATGCCACTCTATATCACTCTATGCCACTTCACTCTATGCCACTCTACTCTAACTTACTCTACTCTACGTCAGTCTACTCTCTGCCACTCTACTCTACACCACGCTAATCTTCACCATTCCACTCTACCCCACTCTACTCAATGCCATTCTACTGTATGCCACTACCAAACAACATTCCACCCTACTCCATGACACTCTACTCCACTCCATCCCACTACATGCCTCTCTACTCTGTGCCACCCTACACCACTCAACTCTATGGTACTCTATGCCTCTCTACATTGTACTATGCCACCCTATTCCACTCCACTCTATGCTACTCATCTCCATGCCACTCTACTCTATGGCACTATACTCCATGCCACTCTACACCACATCACTCTACGCCACTCTACTCTACTCTACGCTATTGTATGCCTCTCCACTTCCCTTCACTATACGCTACTCCACTATGTGCTACTCTACTACATATGTGTTTGTGTCATTTTTGTTTTGCTAATAACTATTGCGCTATTTGACAAATCTTCACAACACTTTCCAATAAAAAAGTTAACTTCCTGATCTGTCAAGCAAGAGCAAAGAAAGAAGTGTGGGGGGGGGGGGTCCAAAATGCAATTTTCGCATATGAATTTTAGAAAGTGTTTTAGAGAACAGGGCTGAACAGAATTACACCATACATTGCAGAAAGATGAATCATTACTCACAAAGCGGGCTTTATGTGATTTGGTGAAAATACATTCAGTGGTTTTGAGAAATAAAGGTCGAAAAGTTAGAGATATATTGACAGCTTCCCTGACAGAGTCCTGTGGCAGTCCAATTGGACCACAAATTAAACGGAGACATTGGAAAAGCCGGTAGGTCTCGCCTATATGAAAATGATTTGTTTTGCAAATGTCTTTTAGTATTTTTTTACAGCAGTGTGTGGTTTAAGTTGGTTTGTACAGAAATGGTAAATTAGTTTTTCCTAACTATTGCTAATCTTAAATCTATGTTTTTTTTCATTGAATGGGACATATATAAACTTCTAAGCAACAACACTGAAAGAGGATCAGAAATCAACACCTATAAAACACCATTGGAAAGTAGATCAAAATAAAAAACCTTCACAATAACGTTATAAAGAAGATCCACATTCTACAGCTGTACACCAACACTGGAACTGGGTCTAGAAGTCAACACTATATTCTGACACCGAAAAAGGATTGTACATCTACCACAACACACAACACTGGATAAGTAATGGAAAACCAATCCATATACATGAACCTGAACAAGCATTGCCAAAGCCAATAGGTCTTGGCTGCAAAGCCATTAGATTTACCAATGACTAGGGCATGTGTGCACGGAGCAGCAGAGGAATCCAGGGAGATGTGAAAGTCATTACTACGAGGAAACTTTCTAGCCTAAGCCCAAGCCCAAGTTTAGGAAAATAAAAAACAGGATGTGCTACTTTTCAACCCTCAAAAAAGGAAAAGAGGAAATCGAAAATGCGGCTGTTAATCAAGGAAAACTTTTACCCCCTTTTTCCTGTGTCCCGTCATTAAAAGAGAGTATCCCCTCAGATTTGGCCTTGGTGAGCTTTGCCAAGAGTGGTGGGGACGAGGTAAAATTCCAGTCCAAGTTAGTCACCTCAGTAACTTAGAAAGTGACTACGAAGTTATCCACCCTCAGCACTGAAGTTTGCATGCCCTTGGAAATATCTGAATTACATCTGAGACCGAGCTGCCCTCAGGTACTATGTTTAACAAGGCATGGAGGACTGACAGCAACTCACGTTGAACTTTTCTACCTGACACGTCCCATTTCTTGGAGTGATAAAAATGCAAACCATAAGCTATTTGTGCATCAGGACTGTATAAGAGTGTCAATTTTAACTGATCTGTATGTCATTGCTTGGAATCATCATATCTCATTCCAACGACACGCCTTCCGCCCTTCGATCTCAATACAGAGAAAAAGTAGGAGGAGTCTGCATCCATAGCTTACTGTGCATTCTGCGCCACTATTCTTGTAATTTGGAGCATTCACTTTTGTAAAAACCTGTCCGAAGTACTGCATAAACTAAGGCCCATATTTAAGAAAAATGACACACAACTGCACTAGTGCACTTGTCTGTCAATTTTTTTAAGGTGAGCTAACGTCATTCCCTAGCGCCATCCGTGCGGCATATTTAATAAACGATGCACAATGGCACTAAAGAATGGTTAGTGTAAAACAAAAATGATGGTAACCAGTGCAACATGCCATAAGAAAATATGATGCTAATGCTGCAAAAGTGGCGCTAGACCATATTGCGGCATGTCAACATGTCGCAAAAGGGTTAGCGCCATATTTTTTATCACATTAGCGTAAAAAAAAAAACACAAGCAGGAAAATATTGCAATTTCAATAGAAGAAGGAGTTTTCAGGCCAGGAAAGATGCCAGGGAAAACCAAATCACCAAAGTACCAGCCAGGAGGGTCCAGAAACCCAGGAGAAGAAGAAGAGAAAGCGCAAGTGTTGCTTTAGTGAGGAGGAGCATGACATCCTGGTCAGAGAGGTGATGGAGCCAGTCGGTAGGAGAGACACAATATGGGAGGAAATTGTAGACAAAGTCAACAGCGTGGCAGAGGTGAAGAGGACTATCACCGAGTGAAGGAAGCGTTGGCACAATTGCAAGTGCAGTACTAAGGAGAAACTGGCCAGGAACCGAAAGGCAGCACTGCAGACTGGAGGTGGGAGTCCCGCACCACAGGAGGACCTGGATGAGGTAGAGGAGATGGTTGCAGCGGTCATCCCAGAGGAGCTGGACAGCGCAGACTACCAAGAACCAGCACAACTGCAGAGTAAGTTGCAAGGAGGGAATATCTGGAATTCCACTAATGGCAGAAGGGGGAGGCACACAGGACACACTCAATGCATGCTGAACGGTTGCATCTGACACATAGGCTGTGAATCAGGATGCGCCACCCCCACCCGAGCCACACATGTACTGACGCTTTGGTTGTTCTATGCACTCCAACATATATACATGTGGACATAGGCCACCCACTATGGCTATACTCCACCATGTAAATATGCAGCACATTGCCTGGAATGGACGTGCAAATAGTGTGGCTGTGCCATGACAACACCCATTGCATATTGCCAAAGCCCCTGTACCTACACAACTTTGACATCAGAGACTAGGATGGAAGTCAATACCACCCCAGGGGTTGTGTCAGGGTAGGGTATCTTGCCAAAATGCTTCCCTTCTTCCTTGCCACATTGCCTTTCTCATGTGTGCTGCATCTTACAGCACACATTGAAATGTCACCTTAGCAAAAAAAGCTTGTACATGTGCAAGAAGGGACACCTCCCTGCACATAAGCAAATGATCCACTCAAGGCAGGCACCCCATCATCATGCTGCAACAAGGCCTGTGTTGGTGCAGGGAGAACAAATCTGTGCAGTCACAGGGGGAATTGCAGGGCTGTACTGCATTCAAGTAAACATGGCACATACCAGCATATCTAAACGGGTGCCGTGTCATGCAGCACATATTGCTGCAGCCCTAAGCTGTGCCACATGAGAAAAAAATCTGACCTAAAGCTTTCAACCTGTGGAACACAACCCATACAGGGTGAACCCACAACAACTCAGAGACAACCATATGTGCCATATAGCAATGGCCACAAAATAAAACACATACAACACATGGAGCATCTGTGAACTTCATGTGTGCAGCTGTATACGTAGTTGCAATTTCACCATCTGACAAGATAGAGGCCTAAATGAAACAGAAAATTACACTGCGTGGCGCTGTGCCAAAATAGGCGCATCACACACTGTCATTTTCAAAAAGCAGGGATGCACCATGTTGATAAGAATATGGTGCACCTCTGTGTTTGCCCCTGCGCCATCGATAAATTAGGTGTTGTGCACCAACGCAACCACCCTTGCACCATAGTGCAAGGATGGCTGCGTTGAGGGGGAGATTGTTATTATGCAGGAAGGAACACCTTCCTGCACAACAAACTTAAATGGCAATTTGCGCTTTCTATGTGTGCTGCATAATGCCTGGGCTGGTGTTACATTTTGGTGCTGTTTCCGGTTTGCAAAAACTTGTAAATCCGAGGCAGTGTCAAAATGCAATGGGTGTTGCTGTGGAATGCCCACAGCAACACCCATTGCATGCACCTTCCACACAAAGTGCTGCTTGTGAGGGGGCATATATACAAGGTGGTGTTAAGCCACAACAAGGGCTTTACGCCACCGTGTAAATATGGTGCAGGGCATTGCTCCACCAGAGCCTTACCTAAAGTGACACTCAGGTGGTGCTTGGGGCACCTAAATATGCCCCAAACTACCTTGTGAGCCTGACTCATGTATGATGTGCAACGCAACACACAATGTACCACTACAAACTTGGGTCAGTAACATGTCACTGAGGCTCCAGTAGCAAATATATGATGTGCCAGTTCAACAGCCACAACAATCTAAGATTGACTTTACACTATCTCATTGAAGAGGATGATGGCTTACCTCCTGCCAAGTTGCCTGTCCTGGATTTTACAGATGACATGGATGACTAGCTGCCAACCATCAATGAACAGACTCTCCAGGATGTCCTAGGATCCCTCCGGACACCACCTCCAGTCACAGAGAGGACACAGCGTTGTGGGGTCTCCACATGAACCACCCAGTTACCAACACACCACAAGCCATTACTGACACAGCCCTGGGCTCCGAGGACCCAGAGATCACCTTTCAGAGGATGGTTGTCCAGTGGGAGGTGGCCAAACAGGAGCAGGTGGGGATAGAGAGAATGGCAGGCAGCCTTGAGGTAGTCCAAATAAAGACAACTGAGCTGCCATCAGAGGCACCCACTCCCGCTACATGGGCTCCAGCAGTCTCTGGGAGACATAGCTGCTGTCATTAGGCAGAGGCTACAACATTTGTCCTCTCAAACTGTCGCCGGCATAACAGACAACAGGCTGAGGGCTATGCAGAATACCCTGGAGTCCATACAGCGGGAAGTGGCCTCTCTCAGGGAAAACATGGCTGCTATCTCCGTGATGTTGCTGCGGTGTTGAAAAATTGGCAGTCCCTCCTTGTTGCAGTGATGCCTTATGTGTTCCTACAAATGGCAGCTGTCGGGACCTTTGACTCCACATCTCTATCCCCTGAATTGTGTGTGGCCCCTCTACCTCTACAACAGCACCAGCCATGACACAGGAAGCACCACACATACCAGAGGATGAAGATGTGGAAGGAATTACATTCACAGGGAAAAGCACCCAGTAGCACCCAGTAGCAACAGTCCATGCCACATGGACAGTATCTCCTTAGTTCTGGTCTTAATATCATTCCAGTGTTGTGACAGTAGCACATGTGGTCTCTTCACCCAACCACTGTTATCTTGTCTGCTATGTACTTTCATTGTCTTCATTCTTACCAATTGGCAATTTTTAACCACCTCACTAATGCACACTACTCCTAACCATGTTCATTGACATGTCCGTCAAACCTGGACTCTGATTGTGCTACATATGGCAAACGTTCACTCACGGGGTCTGTGAACTGGACATTGTATAGAATTTATAACTATACTTGCACTTGTAAATAAAGCACCTTGAATACATGTGGCATTTCTATGTTTACTGTGATCCATTTACTCAGCTAAATGATTTCAGTGTGCGAATTCATGTCAATAAGTACAGAATATCCGAACATGAGTGCATTACTGTCAGACACAATCCCACACACTAGGATCCTAACATAAGAATGGTGAATGATGATGTAGACATCTGTAGCCACCTTACTTAGCATTCTATACAAATATTGGACAGACATCCTTTGAAGTTGACATACGGCATGTATGGCTCTGAACCAAGTCAATGGTAATTTACTGAGAAGGGAGTACCAGTAAAACTTATTTGTGTGGTACAGAAGAAGCTAACCTCATCAGTGATGGGCACCTGTCAGTGTTGCAGTGTTGCAGGATACAGTTCCAATTTTGCCTGTTGTCAGATGTGCCACACTTGCCAACAATGAAACTGCAGGATCCACCAATGACAGTTGAAGTTTGATACCTACCTGTCCAAGATAATGTATACATACACATTGTCATGCAGGCGTTTGTTAGCTCTACACCTCATGACCATATGAGACTGCATGATACTGTATACTGCATCAGAGGGGCATGCAATGGTTGTTGCACTGGCGATCTCATTGTGACACCCATAGAATTTGAGCCTACCCCAGATGTTGTAGACATCTACCTCATTGTCACCGCAAACTGACAAACAACTGCCCAGGGGTTGTGTGGGTATGCCAAAGTGTTGAGGAATGCCATGATACATTCTTGTTTGAAGTTACTAATATGTGTGTGCCACCACAAGGCACACGCATGAGCGATAATGCCACAGGAGTTTACTTATGTCTAAATAGTTGTACCAACCTGCATATTGACTGATAGAAATTATGGATGTCTTGCAAATAGTATGTGGCCAGCCATTGTTGGTATAGTATACCATTATTTGTCCAGAGAGGGATAAGAACATGTGTCTAGGCATATGCCTCAACACAGACACACTTACTCGGTGGTCCAAGGATCCGTATGTCGGTGCAGCTTTCTGAGCAATGTGCCAGTGATAGAGCAGATGCAGGGCAGCCCCATACTGTCAGTAAGATGCGGCAGGACTGTGGTACTATATCAGCACATGTGTGTGATAATAGACATAGTTTGGGGTGTATGTGATACACAATGTACAGGAAGAGGAAAGTGTTAGTAGTCTGGACCCAGTGCATAGTCAACCTCCCTTATATGGCCTTGGCGAATGATGCATAGGGGCAGATTGAACGACAGTAGGGCAGAACCAAGTGTATCACTACAGTCCTTGTGGCCCTCAGTGCACCCCTTACCCCCACCACATGTGCGCCTAATGAGAATTAAGGCACAGCATGATGCAGGTAGGGTCCAACTGCATCTATTTATGTGTAGGAAAATGATGTACTCAGCAGGAGTTGCAACAAAACATATCATCACGACTTCTGCTGATTAAATGGGGGCCTATCACATACATTTATATGCCTCCTCATAACACCTGGTCTCTGCAAAGTACATGAAATATAGAATTGAGGTATTTCTCATTTTTCCCAGAGACTTTTACATTTGCCCTCCAAACAGGTTTGTGCCCCCTCCCATACATGATGCATGGCGCAGGGCTCATGGTGTGCTGCTCAGAACCGAGTTGCCCTATGCATGCATCACAACATTTTGTAATGGTTGTGCAGGGAGGATGGCACATCTGTCCTGCCTCATTATTGTACTTTAGAATGGCAGCCCTGAGGTGATGCTGGGGCTCTTCATTCAGGCAGCATACGAAATGTCCAGATCCTTAAGCATGACATGCTGCACTCAACCGTTTCAGCACCTGTCATGCACATGCAAATAATGGACTTTGTAGGGAAATGGGATACTTGCCAACTGTTCCACCAATCTCAATGCTCAGGTGATCCAGAAGATCTTGCTCCCTTGTGATGAAGTCATCCCAGCGGTGTTTCAATTGGTGGTCATTCCTTACTGTGGCAAAAACTCTAGTCAGGTGGTGGAGCACCTTGTACTACTGCAGCTTGCTGGCCTCTGTGGGGTAGCCTTGTATGACACGGCTACCCAGTACCAGCATCATGGGGAGGTAATGTGGTACCGGCCAAATGAAGTACCCCAACTCATCGACCGACATCCTGGCCATCCTCCCTTTCCTGCAAATGCAGTTGACTGAAACAAAAATGCCCTAAGACTGCCCCAACTACCCCAAATACCCTACAAACTATCCTACCCCAGTCAAATACCCCACAATAAAATGACAGACGCAGAACACTTACAATACAAAAGACAGATTAAATGACAAATAAAACACAACAGCTACAGGACACAGCACAAAAATACTCCAAATACTCCAAAACTCCAACAGAACCAGCTCCACACACCCTCACACAGTCACAGACAAGAAGACTGCGAAGTGAAAGTGAAACTGGAATCGCTGTCCCATATATGCAGGCAGGATGTCCTGTTTCATCACTTTCTGTGCTTGTACATCATGTTTCCAGTCATGCGTATTTTTTTTGACACATGACGGTCATGTTTTGATTTTGTTCCTATTGTGCATGAAAGGCCTGTGGGCATGCTATAGACATTCATGGGCTAGGCGTCTTTTAGCTTAGGAGAAAAGTATGGCTTAAGAGTATGAATTTTTGATGCATGATGGTCATGTATCAAATTTTTCCCCTTTGTGCGTAAAAAGGCCTGTGGGCGTGCGATAGACGTTCAGAATCTAGGTGTCTTTTATCTGTGAAAAAACGTTTGAGGTTTAGGCATCTGTGTCTATATTTGTGATGCATGACAGTCATGAGTCGATTTTTCCCCATGGTGCGTGTAAAGGCCTGTGGAGGTGTGATAGATGCTCAGGGGCCAGGCATACTTTTTCTGACGTTGCAGAGTGTAGACTTGAGCCTTTTGCCTCATTTATTTATGCATGATGTGTAGCTATCCAGTCATATCTTTAGAGTGACATTGGTATGTTGAACCTACAGGTTTGTTTATGATTCTGCTGCATGCAATTACTCATACCTTGTACATATGTGCATGTGTAGCTACACTGTGTCCACATATGTGTTAGGACATGTGTACTTTGAGTGTACATATGCGCTTGAACACTTATTTGTGGGAGTACCACATTGTTATGTCTGATATACAAATGTACACATACCAACTACACAACATATATGATGGTCTATGTCCAACACATGTTAAGGCATTTGACAGCCATGACAATTTGTACTCAGAGGATGCAGTGGACTAGGACTGGGTTGACATCACATTACCCCTGCCAATCTGTATGTTCATGTTCGTCCGCTCTGTGGTGTGTGTTGATTTTGCCTTTCTGATGCTCTGCTACATGTGTGACATGTAGTTCCCCATGCATTTTAGTTGCAGGAGATGATGTGTATACGTGTCACTGAAGGTTGGTATATGCCGTGTGTGTGTGTAAAGATATGTGTAGTGTCATTTCAGTAACATATGACCTCAGTGGTGTGTTCATGGGATGTGAAACCTCACATGACTATCTTCCTGCATGGACACATGTTGGAATTTGACAAATGCCTGTGTAGTCGTATGAGTGCCACATATGTTTCCATATGTTGTAACACATGTGAAGGTCCTTTCTTTCAGTCACTGATCTTGTGATAACTATGCCCCTACATTTGTGGTAGGTTGCCTTTTGTTCAGAATCCTCTGGACATCACCATGCATGAGTAATTTCAGTGGTACATGTGAGCTGAGATATGTGGTATATGTGTACACGCCACCAGCTAGGCACTCACATTTGTCCACATCATGTTTGTTATGACTATCACATACAATGGCATAACACTGTGTAGAAGTGTTGCAATCTGGCATAGATGGCAGCCTACTCTTCATCACTACTGTGGGAGTTTGTATGCAACACAAACCCATGGTTGCATGTGAAGGGGCAGGTTTACAGAGCTCCAGTTTACTCAGGTCACTGTGCACATGCATCAGGCCCATGACAATGTCTTAAGTTTATGTAGCCAGAGCAGTGTTGTTAGGGTGTTTTGAGTGGGGAGCTAGCCTCTTCATGATTGCTACTCAGGAGAACAATGCACACTCCCCTGCAGATAGACACATGCACAATTGTTATCAAACAGACCAGGATATCACATTTGCCTCTGCAGTACTTTATGTCAGCCTTCCGCTTTCATGTACAGAGGACTGGGTACTTGCACGTGTAGGACATGCCTCATCAGTTGATATCCTTAGTAATTTCCATGGGCAGCTTGGTTAGGGGTTGTATATCTGTTGTGACTTCTATTTTGGGAACATGCCAGGGTACAGATGGTGTTATATGTCACTGCCTCCTGTCATGTTGGCATGGAATGGGCAACTATCAGGTTATGGTAGTGGCAAACATGATTGGGCTATGTACTGACCTGGCCACCCTCTCTGAACATATGTTGGATGTTCACATGTAGACATTTATGTGTTGCACAGTATTGGTCTATGTGCGTTCCTTCTCCATGTTTTACCTCATTACTTGTAAGGTTTGTATTGTCTCCTATATTGCTCCCATTCTTTAGGCTGCTTGCACTTTGTACACATCTTCTACAGCAACATTGTCTGGTCATAAATGGACAGGATGCAACAAGTGTAACTTGTAGATGTACACATCTACTATGTGCTACATGATAGATACTGTCCCATTGATGGTATTTGTGAGATATAGTGAGTGCCACACGCGACATTACACCTGCCACAGCACTTGTGTTGTCTCCAAGGGACCTTCCATGTTGTATTTGCAAGTATCTGTGGGTATCTCTCAGCTGTCTATCCACATCCTCCATTGAACATGGTATGCATTTCTTCTAGCATGCCACAACCTAAGTAGATCTTACCATGACTGAATGATGTTGAGGTGTGAAATCATCTTAGTGCTGTTTTTTCCATTATCCAAATGCAACATATATGGCTACTTATACTTCCATTCATTTTTATGATCGGTCTCTGACATTTTTAAACATTGTTGGACATAGTTGCACATCCCACACCTGATTGCCATGTTGGAGGCCAAAACATGTATGGGATAATTTGTGACTGTTGCTACCTTGCACTTGTTCTGGCATGTGAGTGACAATGAGTAGTGTGTATTGCTATTGCATACTTGGTAACTATGCTGATACATGTCAAACATTGTTGCTACTAGCAAACCCTTTGCTACCTAGGAAATACACCCGTACATCAGTCTTCACATGTTTATCTGGAATTGCTGTAGGCATGTGTCAAGACAGCAGTTTTGTGTGAAAAGTGTGCATCTTATGTACATAGGGAGTGTAACACACTCTGCCTACATTCCACCCAGACAACTATTTGGTGGTGCATTGTCCCATTTAAAACGTAGATCCTGACAATGGGTCTTATGTTTGGATAGTGAATCAGCGCCCATAACTGCTTCATTTGTCTGGCAACCCATAGTGCACTCCACAGCCGACGTGTGTGTACCATAAGTGAGGTACAGGCCACCATATGTCAGAGTTGTGCCCAATGGCAGTGCCAGGACATAATCCCATGGATACAGTGTACAGACTTTGCCTCTAACATTGGTTTCAATCCCTGTACAATAACTGAAGATCCATAGTTTCCAATGATGTTCCCCACTTGTCACACATGCACCGTGCAGGCAAAGCAGCAATCACCCTAAGATGTGACAGTGTTCAGTTCCTACATTACTTAAACAGCATTTGATCACAGCCTCTACCTTATGTGTGCCCACTTTGCATACATCTTGGTAGGCATGGTGTTGATGTGGGGAAAGGGCTAGGAATTAGCACCTTGCCCACTTGATGGCATGATATATGTTGTGGTGCATGGATCTAGGCCTTCAGGAGTCTTATGACCGAGAACTGCATGTCACTGACATGTGAAATGGAGGCAGTAGACCCTCTTATATTACAAATTATGTTGCTACCATACTTATTACTATTGTATTTCTTCCCTGCTCCCTAAGGTTTGAGTTACATTCCAATCGTATATATAGTGGAGAATGAGTAGACCAAGGAGATTCAGGAGCAAAGTATTTTATTATTGTGCTGTTTACAATGTGATGATGAATGTTCTTGTGTTTGTGAAATGGTTTCATAGGTCTTTGTTGATGGACATGACAATCTTGGTAGAGGCTCAGGGACCTGGGAATTTTCATATTGATTTCAAAATGATGGCTAAATCATTGCAAAGGTATGTTGTGTAGTCCCTATTTGAGGCAGTGTCCTATTGTTGGATGGAACCCATAACCTCCTTGCACCACAATAGTGTCAGATGTAGAGGCACCATGGTAGCCCTACAAAGCCAAACTGTGCCGTCCATGTTACTATTTGGCACTACACATGCAGTGCAACAATTAGTGACCCTTTGTGGCAGATGATGGTTGTGCCAGCCATCAAGTGTACGAGGGTGTGTATCACACATTTATAGGGTGATCTAATTTAGTGCAGTAGTATCTCCTACCTTTCACTCCATGATTTCTCACAGATACTTTCAACACATGCACAGTGCAGGCTTTGGGAGGGGCCGCACCTATTTTTCACATGGGTCCCTATGTACGGTGCATGTAAGGTCAGGTATGTCTTCTATACTCCTGCCGAGTCCTACTATGGCATCTATGATCTTTACAGTTTTGCACAAACTCTGCACCATGGTGGACTGTTTCTAGTATACAAAACAGACATGGTGGTGTTGTTGGCGCTAAGGGGGACATGTGAGGTGGTACTGGAGTAGGTGCTGCCCCATTTCACATGATTCTGCCCCATGGACTTTCATGGCAGGTTAATTTGTATTCCTATGTGTGGAACACAATGCAGCAGACAGGTGTATGTGCACCCTACAGGTATTATGTCAGGTATGTGTAGATGATATGCAGTTGGTATGGCACCACTTGGGTGGCATTTGATATAGGTGCTGCCAGAGGCTTGCACACCATGATTTACGTGGGGCTGTGCCTATGTGTGACTTTCTTTAAATGGCCATGGCCTATACCATTGACATAGCTGAGCTATTCTTTGTTTGGTTTAATGTGTGTGGGATCTGTATTTAGTTGCCAGTGAGTTGACACTTGCAGTGGTTTGTGGGCAGATTCTATATGCAAAGAGGACATTGCTCCACCTGTCCACATGTGGTGTGCCAGTCAGGTTGTGGCTGTGCTATGCACATGTGGGTGTATGTGCTTGTGATGTGCAATGATTGCAGTGTAGTGTGGCATGTTGCATATGTGTTGTTGCCTGTACATCTGTACATTTGTGTTCCCCTATCCATGTGTATTTCATGTGGTGTATGTCTTGTTTGTCCTACATAGTTGGTATGTTGTGTGTGTAATGATTTCTATGGTGGCTTACTTATGAGTAGGCCTTTGCCATATTGCCCATCCTGAAAACGCTCTTTGATAGTGGAATGGCAAAATATGTCGGCATCATGGATGCTGCTGGGATATTTTGCTAGGATGTTAGTGAAGAGCCCACGGTGGTCCACAATGGCCTGCACATTGATAGAATGGGTGTGCTTGCAGTTCCTATATAAATGTTCAGTTGCTGCAGGTGGCACCAGTTGGACATGGGTGCTGTCTATTGCACCCAGCACATGCGGGAACCCAGCAATTTGGCAGAAACCTTGCTTGCTCTCCTGCTGCAGTTGCTGGGTGTTTGGTAAGCAGATTTGGTGGGGTGTGAGGTGTATGATTGTGGCCAAAGCCCTGGGTAGTAAGACCAACAAGGATGGCTGGGACATACCAGACACTTGTGCACTCATGATCTGAAAAGATCCAAACACCAGCATATGAAGGACAGCGAGAAGTTTTGTAATGGGTGGAATCATTGTAAGAGTTTTCACCCTTGCTGTGATGTGTGGCGCAATGTGGTGCAGCAGGCGTACAATGGACTCCCGGTTCAGTTGGTACATCCTGATGACATCTTGTTTCCTGAGGCCAAGGATGGTTGTCTGCTGTCCAAGGATCTTCTCCCGCCTTCTCTGCTGCCTTTGTAGCTGCTGTGGTAGTGTTTGGGGTTGCTGCAGTGGCATGGTGGTGGAGGCACCTGATCTCTTCACTGACATCTGCGGCACAAGCCAAACTGGAGCAGTACCACTTCCATGCTGTCCTGGAAGTTGCAAATGCTCCTTCTGTGTGTTTTCCTTGAGTGGTGGTGTGCAGGCCTCTTTTTAATGACTTGTCTGACCAGGCGTTAAATTTTAATGCTAATCGGATTTAGGGTGATTTTTGCGGTCCGCTTCCTAGGTATGTGTCGTTTTTGCATCAGGTGGTAAATATGTCGCTAGAGGGCTAGCATCATTTTTTGGATGGGAACGTCTACCTTGCATTCCATTGTCACAATGAGACACAAAGTGGTTTGGGGCTTTCCAAAAATGGCGCTGACTCCAATATTTTGAGGCTAGGCTGGTCTACCATCAAAATATAAATATGGAGTTAAGTTAGCGACACTTTAACGTAAATAAATGACCCTAAGACAATGCTAACTTTCCATAAATATTGGCCAAAACGTGAAGAAATTTGCCATCTTACTACTGCTGGATAAGTTGTGCAAAGAATGCTTTATCAACTAACCATGGAGGTTTTGCAGGGGGACAATTGACTTTGGGTCTGTTCTCTGTACCAGGAAGGTAGAGCGTTTAGTCGCAACCTGTAGCTGGGTGTTTGTTGCTGCCACATTATACCTCCAGTCTATGACAATTTTTTTAAGTCTGGTTTGTCTAAGTGTGTGTATTTAGACTAGAGTAACATATTTTCTCGAAGAGTTGAGGAATCATGATGATGGCCTGTGTATGTTATGCCAGTTTTTCCATGATTCATTATTTGTTGCTAAATTATTAATTTGAAAATGGCCTTTTCCAGTGTGATGCTCATTCGGATTTATTAACTTTAAATGGCATTCTAGCAGTGTTGAAGGCCGAAGGGAAACATTTTTGGAAAGCTGCCCTGGTATTATCCCTTTTAAATGCAACATAGTTCAACCACCCTTACTGGTCGATTATCTGCACGTGTTACTTTCAAACTGGGCACCTTCCAAGCTCCGACTGATCAAACTTTTGCATCTTTGAACCTCTTTAAAACGATTGCCATTTTTAAAGTTACTGATTTGGGTGCAAGTGACCACTATGCTCTGGTTTTGACCGTTAATGGTCTGGGATAAGTTAAGAAATCATTTTCATTATTGGAGCTTAACTGCTTTCTATGGATAGTATGTGAGCTGGTTGAAGTTGGAGAATCTGGTTTTAAAAAAGTTATTCAACGGCTCGGTGAAGGAAACGATACAGACACTAAAACCTGAAATGGGTTTCATTTGTGGGACTTAATACCATATTCGCACACTCTGCGCTTTTTATTTTCACTTAGAATGCCAGTAAACAGCAATAAACGTTCAACTCAATCAATACAGGAAATAGAGCAATTGCCATAGTTCAAGTTGTATTGGTAATTTTAATGCATGCTTGGCGTGTATATTACTAATTTGGAAGGTAACATATCCACTGCCGTCCTATGCACAATAAAATTGTAATTCACTCCCTAGAATAGCTGGGAAATGTGAAGGGCCTTTCCCTATCTGACCCACCTCCCAGGTAAAGAAGTGCCGGAAGAATTCCTCCATATAGGCCCTCATTCCGACCCTGGCGGTTTCAAACCACCAGGGTGGAGGGCAGAGGAAGCACCGCCAACAGGCTGGCGGTGCTTCCCGGGCCATTCTGACCGCAGCGGTAAAGCCGCGGTCAGAAAAGGGGAACCGGCGGTTTCCCGCCGGTTTTCCCCTGGCCCAGGGAATCCTCCATGGCGGCGCTGCTTGCAGCACCGCCATGGGGATTCAGACCCCCTTCCCGCCAGCCTGTTCCTGGCGGTTTACACCGCCAGGAAGAGGCTGGCGGGAACGGGTGTCATGGGGCCCCTGGGGGCCCCTGCACTGCCCATGCCACTAGCATGGGCAGTGCAGGGGCCCCCTAACAGGGCCCCACAAAGATTTTCGGTGTCTGCTTTGCAGACACTGAAAATCGCCACGGGTGCCACTGCACCCGTCGCACCCCTGCAAATCCGCCGGCTCCATTCGGAGCCGGCTTCCTCTTTGCAGGGGCTTTCCCGCTGGGCCGGCGGGCGATCTTTTGGAGATCGCCCGCCGGCCCAGCGGGAAAGTTGTAATGACCCCCGCGGTCATTTGACCGCGGTGCGGTCTTTTGGAGGTTTCCGCCCGGCGGGCAGAGCCCGCCGCCCGCCGGGGTCGGAATGACCCCCATAGTCTGGATAGGGATAGACCCAGTACAGAGTATATCTGGTTTAAAGACTAGGATTAGATTTAATCAAGATTGCTGCATGTGCAGCATAGGAGGCAATTGCAGAATAATTAATCTTCTCCTTGATTGCTTGTTATTTTTAGAGGAAGCAAAAAAATGTTCTTCCCAGCTTTTAAGGGATTTGTTGCTACAAGGCGTAGAAAATCTCTACCCATTTTGTTTGGAATAGAATATTTTGATGTTACAGTGGATTTCGCCGAGTTTATTAGGCCCTTATTAGGCCCATACAAAGAAAGTCTTTTACTGCTCCATAATGTAATGAGTGAAGCAGGACCGTATGGTTTTCCGGTAGTTATCTTAGAATGTATAGGATTGGTTGGGCAAATGATATTTTAAAATGTGATAATGAAAAGTAAAGGTTTTTTAGTTATTTAATAGGATGTATATGTTGAATGTTTTTAAAATGTGTGTATTTGTAGCAATATTTTGGTGAAAAACTGTTTTGTATTTTTGTAAGATATTGCTTAGAAATAAATGGTTTATTACTTGGAAACCCTATACACCAACCAGATCAAGCATTGGCAAAGCCAATAGGCCTCAGCTGCGAAGCCATTTGCTTTGCCAATGCTAAGGGCATGTGTAGTAGAAGGGAAAGCATATGATGGCTGCCTGGTGTTGTATCACATTCGAATCATCGGACGACAGTAGGCATACATGCTGTAGGATGTATATGTCTGTGGTGTTGCAAGTTCGGGTGCACAGTGATGGTGCACACCTGGAAGTTGAGAGAAGCGCTGCCAAAATAAGTCTTAAAAAGCTTCTCGAATACGGCTATCATTCTTGTTCTCCATCACAAACGTGAACATGGCTCAGTTTCGCAGACCATGGTCACCACTCAATCCCACCAATCAAAGGATAGAAATCTTCAGCAGCCGCACCATGGAAGCAGCAGGATGAGCTGGTACCCCACCAATAGAAGCAGACCCGTGGCCTCTCCTCTGCTCACCCAGACACCATTTGCCATTCTCTTCTGTGGTATAGAGCAGCTGCTGCACCAGAGTTGCAGTGTCAAGTTCAAACTACCTAACAGCAAAGGCATGCACAAAAAGTTCACACTGAAACACTTAAGAACCAAATATTTATTGAAATTATTTCCAGGTAGAAATTTCTTAGCATCGTATATTTATATTAGTAGGCCAGAGACACATATATATTATGCTGGGATAATGTGCATAATGTAAATAATTTCACAATAGGCTTCTTAAACAAAATTCCTAGAAGTCAGACACTTTACATAATTACATGGATTCACGGTAAAAAGTTACCCCAATTTTGTTTTCTGCAAACTCACAGGAAAACAGAACAGGAGTGGCTGTTGTTCACAGTGCTTTTGTTTTGTTGCACCTCACATCAAAAATTGACGTTAGGATGCATTACGGCCTCAAATATAGTGTGAAATGAAGGATTTGCATTTTGTGTAATTACACATAGTGTCGTGTATTTTGCTGAAATTTTGCATATTTATTGAAAGCAAATTACATGGGCTTTGCACACCCATAACATTAGCTGTGGTTGTCCACTGCAGTAAAAATTGAAAAAAATACTTCACGCTTAATCCACTCTAGAACTCAGAACATAAATCTGACACTTGTAGTCATTCTTTTATTTTTCCTCTGCTAGCACAAGTTCTTCTTTGGGATGGTCACCATGGATGCTAATGCAACTGTGGCAGCTATTTCTGAATGGATTTTCATGAATGCTTTAACAAAATATATTAAAAGATGGTTGCCATAAATGAGGTACAGTCCACCAGTGTGTCAGAGTTGTGCCCAATGGCAGTGCCAGGACATAATCCCATGGATACAGTGTACAGACTTTGCCTCTAACATTGGTTTCAATCCCTGTACAATAACTGAAGATCCATAGTTTCCAATGATGTTCCCTACTTGTCACACATGCACCGTGCAGGCAAAGCAGCAAGCACCCTAAGATGTGACAGTGTTCAGTTCCTACATTACTTAAACAGCATTTGATCACAGCCTTTACCTTATGTGTGCCCACTTTGCATACATCTTGGTAGGCATGGTGTTGATGTGGGGAAAGGGCTAGGAATTAGCACCTTTCCCACTTGATGGCATGATATATGTTGTGGTGCATGTAACTAGGGCTTCAGGAGTCTTATGCCCGTGAACTGCGTGTCACTGATATGTGAAATGGAGGCAGTAGACCCTCTTACATTACAAATGATGTTGCTACCATACTTATAACTATTGTATTTCTTCCCTGCTCCCTGAGGTTTGAGTTACATTCCAATCATATATATAGTGGAGAATGAGTAGACCAAGGAGATTCAGGAGCAAAGTATTTCATTTTTGTGCTCTTTACAATGTGATGATGAATGTTCTTGTGTTTGTGAAATGGTTTCATAGGTCTTTGTTGATGGACATGACAATCTTGATAGAGGCTCAGGGACCTGGGTATTTTCATATTGATTTCAAACTGATGGTTAAATCATTGCAAAGGTATGTTGTGTAGTCCCTATTTGAGGCAGTGTCCTATTGTTGAATGGAACCCACAACCTCCTTGCACCATAATGGTGTCAGATGTAGAGGCACCATGGTAGCCCTACAAAGCCAAACTGTGTCGTCCATGTTACTATTTGGCACTACACATGCAGTGCAACAATTAGTGACCCTTTGTGGCAGATGATGGTTGTGCCAGCCATCAAGTGTATGAGGGTGTGTATCACACATTTATAGGGTGATCTAATTTAGTGCAGTAGTATCTCCTACCTTTCAATACATGATTTCTCAATGATACTTTCAACACATGCACAGTGCAGGCTTTGGGAGGGGCCGCACCTATTTTTCACATGGGTCCCTATGTACTGTGCATGTAAGCTCAGGTATGTCTTCTATACTCCTGCCGAGTCCTACTATGGCATCTATGATCTTTACAGTTTTGCACAAACTCTGCACCATGGTGGACCATTTCTAGTATACAAAACAGACATGGTGGTGTTAGTTGGCGCTAAGGGGCCCATGTGAGGTGGCACTGGAGTAGGTGCTGCCCCATTTCTCATGACTCTGCCCATGGACTTTCATGGCAGGTTAATTTGTATTCCTATGTGTGCAACACAATGCAGCAGACAGGTGTATGTGCACACTACAGGTATTATGTCAGGTATGTGTAGATCATATGTAGTTGGTAGGGCACCACTTGGGTGGCATTTGAATAGGTGCTGCCAGAGGCTTGCACACCATGATTTACGTGGGGCTGTGCCTATGTGTGACTTTCTTTAAATGGCCATGGCCTATACCATTGATATAGCTGAGCTATTCTTTGTTTGGTTTAATGTGTGTGGGATCTCTATTTAGTTGTCAGTGAGTTGACACTTGTAGTGGTTTGTGGGCAGATTCTATATGCAAAGGGGACATTGCTCCACCTGTCCACATGTGGTGTGCCAGTCATGGTGTGGCTGTGCTATGTACATGTGGGTGTATGTGTTTGTGATGTGCAATGATTGCAGTGTAGTGTGGCATGTTGTATATGTGTTGTTGCCTGTACATCTGTACATTTGTGTTCCCTTATCCATGTGTATTTCATGAGGTGTATGTCTTGTCTGATCTACTTAGTTGGTATGTTGTGTGTGTAATGATTTGTATGGTGGCTTACTTATGAGTAGGCCTTTGCCATATTGCCCATCCTGAAACCGCTCTTTGATAGTGGAATGGCAAAATATGTCGGCATCATGGATGCTGCTGGGATATTTTGCTAGGATGTTAGTGAAGAGCCCACGGTGGTCCACAATGGCCTGCACATTGATAGAATGGGTGTGCTTGCAGTTCCTATGTAAATGTTCAGTTGCTGCAGGTGGCACCAGTTGGACATGGGTGCAGTCTATTGCACCCAGCACATGCGGGAACCCAGCAATTTGGCAGAAACCTTGCTTGCTCTCCTGCTGCAGTTGCTGGGTGTTTGGTAAGCAGATTTGGTGGGGTGTGAGGTGTATGATTATGGCCAAGTCCTTGGGTAGTAAGACCAAGAAGGATGACTGGGACATACCAGCCACTTGTGCACTCATTATCTGAAAAGATCCAAACACCAGCATATGAAGGACAGCAAGGAGTTTTTTTTCATGGGTGGAATCATTGTAAGAGTTTTCACCCTTGCTGTGATGTGTGGCGCAATGTGGTGCAGCAGGCGTACAATGGACTCCTGGTTCAGTTGGTACATCCTGATGACATCTTGTTCCCTGAGGCCAAGGATGGCTGTCTGCTGTCCGAGGATCTTCTCCCACCTTCTCTGCTTCCTTTGTAGCTGCTGTGGGAGTGTTTGGGGTTGCTGCAGTGGCATGGTGGTAGAGGCACCTGATCTCTTTGCTGACGTCAAGCTGGAGCAGTACGACTTCCATGCTGTCCTGGAAGTTGCAAATGCTCCTTCTGTGTGTTTTCCTTGAGTGGTGGTGTGCGGGCCTCTTTAAAAGATGGTTGCTGCTGATGCATTGGCATCTGCAAGGGTCACCTTTGAATACATTATATCAATAAGCAAGAAAAGCACAAGAATAGGAATGCTTCAAATGTCGAACATCTAAGTGGAGTAGACAACAATGTCATCCACTCATGAGCAAGGGGCTGACCCAAATCACATTCTAAGTATTAGTAATGTACTGAAGATAGCAAAATCTGTCCTTAGCCACAAACTGAAAGAGACCAGAAATCAAGCCATAAAATAATTCGGGAAAATAGATCTAAAATAAAATGGGTACACCAGAAAAAGAAAAGGGACCACAAATCAATCATGCCAACACTTTAAATCGAACCAGCAATCAATCCATACACAACAGTAATTGAAAATGGAATCCTATGAACAAATATTGGAAAATGGACCAGAAATGACCCCCGCATGCTCACCAAAATTGGAAAATTAACACAATCTTACAGGCCAATGTAACCAAACAAAAGGAACCATAAATTAACCGCTAAATGCTAACAGTGGAAATGCTGCCCTTGCTCTAGTTGGAAGCAAGACAGGATTTAAAAAGTGTCTTCTGAAATGTACACATCTGAAACCGGGGGAAGCTGAACAGCTGCTAAAAATAGGAATTATTACAGGAATTCAAAACATTTGAAGAAGAATGCCTGCTTCAAATTTCAGATACAAGGTACCACTCGAATACACTCTGATGAAAACCTTTTTCAGGGATGCAGTAGGGCGCTAGAAACAGCAAGGCCTGTGTAGTATCATCTGAGCTATGAAACCCACTTTTTTCAAGCTTAAGATTGACTGCTGATATTCCTGCTTGTAGGTTTCTTGAACTGTAATTATTTTTTTATACTTATTGGTTGACTATTAATGCACTTTTTAAAATGGCATAGTTAGCATTATGGGATATAAAGTTACTAGTTTGGGGACAGATTTACAAAATTTCCACGCAGAGCATGAGCCAAAAATGCTGTGCTGCATTGTGTGAGAAGGAGAAAGGAACAGAGTGCTGTATCTAAAGTGCACGCACACACCTTAGCTCCATATTTTAAGGGTGTTTGTGCAAATATAGCATACGTTCTGTACCAGAAGGTGCTCTACAAACCCATCTACCAATCCCTCTTTGGAACTAGCCAGCGCGAGACGCATCCTCAAAGCAGGTCACTGCTTCCCAAGCTTCCCTTTTCAACAGCCTCCTCAATGATGATGCAGGACCTCCTTATGCAGCCTTGCAGCTCCCTGTAACTGATCTAGATCTCCCCACTTCTACAAGGTGCAAAGTAGAGAAGAATCACAGCATTGTCCCTGCTGTGGGAACTCTTCCAGTGCAAGAACTCTGCATCAACCTCACACCCACAGCCTCATCAGAACCACCATTGCACAATGCATCCCTGACTCAGGCCTTCACATCACAAGCCTCTCATCGTTGGCAGTCTCAACAGTAATGCAGGACTTTGCATCCCAAGCCCCACAGACTCTTTGTAAGTAACTGGTGTGTGACGCATCCTCAATGGAGGACTTCACTTCCCAAGCTTCCTTTGTGGAAAGCCTCATCAGCGATGATGCAGGACCTCCCATCATAGACTTGCAGCTCCCTACAACTGACACTGCATGACACATCTCCGATCTGGTCCTCACATCCCCTTGGCTGCGTGAAGCATCCTCGAAGCTGGACCTTCCAATGCTCTGCCATCGTTGGATTTGCAGAACGGGCACTCGGCCATTGCCTAAGGGGCCTGAGGCAAAGGCCAGCTGAGGGGCCAGTTTTATCAGCTGTAGATAAAATCACATTTGTCTGGGTCGGCTTGGCCGCTGGTGATTGACTTTAAAAACTGCTGTGGCCTTATAGAGCAAATCAGTGCTCACTATAACCAAGTACAGAGAACAGATGGCTCATTGTCTTGTGCAGTAGGACAATAAGCCAAACTGAACAGGCAAAGCATATGGTGAGTCTTCTCCCTCTCAGCAGGACATTGCATATTTAGCACTAATATTACTTGGGGTCAGGGTGAATAGGGGCTATGCAGGGAGACAGATTACAAGTGGTGGCTATCTAACAGGCTATATATTTATATCCAGCAGTAGACAGACGAGCCCCAGGTGCCTCTGCCACCTTGTGATCTTAAAAACCATGATGGGACTCCTGCTCACCACTGAACAAAAATACAAAAATAACGCAAACAACCAAAATGAGTAAAAAGATAAATGCTTTTGCTTTTGACAACACAAAGTCATTTTTGGGAGAAACGTTCATTTTGGCACAAAATGGAAGGGGGAAGGGAGAATACACATGGCAGGATACTAACAAAATAGATTGAGTGAAGACAGCAATGTGGAGAGCAACAAAAGGAAAAGTGAGACAGCAGAGTAGAGAAGAATGGCAAAAATATTGGGAGAGTAAATGGAAATCAAGTGAAGAAGAAAGGAAAGGTAGAAGAATGAGTATAAGAATGCTAAAGATGCAGACAGAAGGGGCGAGTGAGGTGAAATAGATTAGGGAGAAGTGACAAAAGACAGTGGAGAGAAGGATCTGGAAATTGTTAAAGATAGAGAGAAAGCGAGAAAAAATAAGTGGGGAAGAGGACACAGGGAAATGGTAGAGGGTGTGGCATAATGGCTTTGGAACTTGGGAATCAGGTTTGAGTCTCAGCGTCGGCTCAGCATCCTGTGATTCTAGGCAAATCCCTTAATCACCCTGTGTCTAAAAGAATGCACATGGCCATGTAAAGATTCAAATACATTTGAGTAGGGTTTGCGCTACATAAAACAGCAAAAAAGGTGAATTACAAAGGAAATGTTAGAAAGGAGAGGAAGGCAGGGAAGGGTGTCAAACATTTCCTAGTCTATGACAAAAAAGGAAGGTTGGCTACTACCTCACATGCAGTATCCTAATCTCTCCATTAGCTAGGGCTTAGTTTAAAGGTTGATGGCATTCCAGGAGGTAGTGCTAAATGTAGATTACAATGCACCAGTGGAATTTCCTTCTTCAAAAGGATGGAATGATAAAGGAAATTCCACCTGTGGATTCTCCTTTGGCTGAAACACTCCCTACAGGCCCATGAGGGCTTCCCTGTTCTGTCTGCAGTAAAGCAATAATAGGGACACAAGCATATAACATTAGGTGTACTACAAAGGCATTCAAGAGAGAGAGGGACGTGAAAGAAGCCGACAGAAGACAGCAAGACAGGAGAAAATAGAATGTTTGCAAGACAGAGAAATGAAATAAAACTTCAAGGAGAGATACAAAATGACAGGAAGAATAAGGGCATAAGTGATATAAAAATAAATGAAGAGAGAGCCCATAGGGGAGATGGGAAAGAGAGAGAGGGATGGAGAGAGAGAGAGAGAGAGAGAGAGAGAGAGAGAGAGAGAGAGAGAGAGAGAGAGAGAGAGAGAGAGAGAGAGAGAGAGAGAGAGAGAGAGAGAGAGAGAGAGAGAGAGAGGAGATTTTTAAACAGAGCGAAAGATAGGAAAAAAGGAGGGGAAATGTGAAAGAATAAGTGAAGGACATAGATAGAATGAGGCTCACCAATGAGAGGGAAAAAAAGAATATGAGCAAAAAAGCAAGAACAAAACAGAGACGCACAATAGTGATAGCAAGAATGAGAGAGGTGAACACAGCAAGTAGGAAGGGGGTATAGAGACAGAGGCAGAAAGGCATTTGGACTGAATTCCTGCAGCTTTTTGAGATTCAAAGCAAGTCTCTACCCACAATACAAACAACATCAAGTACAAATCTGTATGCAATCCCTAAAGCCATTACTTGCAGGGAGGCTCCTGAGTGACAGCCAAAAGAGGAAGACTCCTGGTTGCTTGAGGGTGAACAGAAGCCTCCTGACACAAAGGATGCACTTGGTTCTCTGACTCATGGCCTGATATGATACAGGACATTTAAAGTACTTTGGGGGTGGGGAAGTGTTAGACCTGGCATCCTTGGCATGGTCTCCTCTGTCTTTTTTGCCTCTGCTTCCCATGTTTTGACTGTATGCTGGACACAGTTTTTACTCTTTTTGGTACTCTGGGCACTTTACCACTATTGACCACTGCTAAAGTGCAAGTGCTCCCTGTGTAAAATATATGTGTAATTGGCTTTTCCATGAGTGGCACATTTGAGTTACTAGTAAGTCTCCAGTAAAGTGCACTAGAGGTGCCGAGGACCTGTAAATCAAATGCTACTAGTGCTCTGTAGCATCGGTTGAGCCACCCACACGAGTAGCCTTGTACACATGTCTCAGACCTGCCACTGCAGTGTCTGTGTGTGCAGCCTTGCACTGCCAATTCAACCTGACGAGTGGACCCACTCACCCAGCCAAAACCTTCCCTTTTTACACATGTAAGGCACCCCTAAGGTAGGCCTTACGTAGCCCCATGGGCAGGGTGCAGTGTATGTTAAAGGTGGGAAATACTGCCAAATTCTAGTTTCACTGTTGTAAGGCCTATCTCCCTCATAGGTTAACATGGGGGCTGACTTTAAATAACGTTTAAGTCCAGTTTCCCTTTGGGAGCAGATAGAAACATGGAGTTTGGTGTCTCTAAACTCACAATTTTAAAATACATCTTTTGGTAAAGTTGTTTTTTAAATTGTTAGTTTGAAAATGCCATTTTTAGAGAGTGGGCATTTTCTTCCTTAAACCATTCTGTGACTCTGCCTGCTTGTGTATTCTCTGTCTGAGTCAGACTGACAGTAGGGCTGTTTGTGAATCCCTTCAAAGGGAGCTGGGGTGTAACCTGCATATCCTGATGGGCCATTTGACCTGGAATGGAGGGAGGAGTTGTCACTTACATCTGAATGGGCTGTGCCTGTCCTCACATAACGCAGTCTCCAGCCCACTGGTGTGAGTCTGAAGGCAGGCTCTTATGATCAACAGAGACTTTCCTTTGAAGTTTGTCTACTTCAAAGGCAGAAAGGGGTATAAGTAGTGGACTTAAATCCTCAGATTTTTAGAGTACTTCTGGAACCAAGAGGAACCTCTGCCAAGGAGATGAGCTGAAAAGCTGGATGAGGAGTGCGTCCCCTTTGCCGGTGATTGTGCTTTGCTGGGTTGGCCTGCAGTTGCTGCTTGTGGTATATTCCTCCTTGTGAAGAATCTCCAAGGGCTTGGATTGAGCTTGCCTCCTGTTATGAAGTAGGGCCATCAACTACTTTCTCTGATAGCACCTGGGCTGTCTGCTGAGACTCCTGCCCTGCCAAGTGGTGCCCCATCCAGTCCATGGGCCCTTAAGAGGTGATGCTGGCAGAACAAGGACTGAAATCCATGCACAGAACCCTGTGCTAGGAAAAGTTTGATGCACCACCTGCAACGCGGCTGAAAAACGACGTGCCACCAGCTTCACGGCTAAAACCAACACTCCACCTGCATCGTGGCTGGGAGATCGATGCATTGTGGCTGAAGAAATTACGCAACACCCACTTGCAGTTGCTGATAATGACGTAAACCCCGCGCAGCATGGTTTTTCAACACAGTGTGGACGGATTTCTCACTCATCATCCCTGGGCACCAAAGTCATTGTAAACCTGTGCGATCCATGGTTCCCTGTCCTGAAACCGACGCATCGCTCTCTTGCGGGGGAGAAAAACAACACATCGCCAACCCGACCGGAGAAGAAATTATGCACTGCCTCACTTGCGAAGTAAGGAATCGATGCCTCATTGACTTTTCTGACACACGCTCGCCTGTGAGTCTTTATTTTTGATGCAAACCAGATACTTTGCGCAAAGTCTACGTTTCATTTGTTTTCTATAGAGTAAGGCTCTTATTCATTTGAAAATTCATATCTTGACTTGTGTATATTGGATTTTTGTCATTTTGGTCTTGTTTGATTTAGATAAATATTGCCTATTTTACTAAACTGGTGTGGTGTCCATTTTGTGGTGTTTTCACTGTATTGCGGTGTGTGTTGGTACAAATACTTTACACATTGCCTTTGAGATAAGCATGACTGCTTGTGCTAAGCTACCAAGGGGGTGAGCAGGGCTTACCTAAGTGTGTGTCTCCATTGCCCTGACTAGAGTGAGAGTCCCTGCTTGGACAGAGTGCAAACTGATTCCAACCAGAGACCCAATTTTTAACAGGGAATTTAAGGGACCAATAGGTTCAGGCACCCGAAGTAGAGAAATGTATACACCTGAAGATCAGGTGAGGAATAATGGTGTGTCTAGTGGTGTGTCTCATTTTGGCCAATGCTACTGACCACACAAGTTACAAGAAAACGTAATTTATCAGATTTTTCTCCCAAATTGCTCCTGATGCTAAGCATTGTTTTATGAAAGGCCATTATTCACAAATGTGGGGTACCTGCGTCCCTGCAGTTGGCCTGACTCCATCGCGGTCAGCAAGAACTTGTGACTTTGTTCTGGTCCAGCGTGACCAGATGCCCACAATTACCGCTTTGTGCTTTATGATGCTATTTTCACCTAAATCCTCAAACTTGCATATCTCCGGTTCTTCTAATTTTTTTTTTTTTTTTGTAGTAGTCTTGTTTTATTTATTAGATATTATTCTGTTTTAATGATGTTGTTTCTTCTTCTGTTGTGTTTTCATGTTACTGTTTGAAGTTTTGCACAAATACCTTACACATTGCTTGACTGCTCAGTGTCAAGGTACCCAAGTGTTGAGCACAGATTAATTTAGGGTTTGCTTGTGACTTTACCCTGTTAAGAGTTGTGGTTGCTGCTCAATAGGGTTTCACCCTCTTCAACCAATAATCCAATTTCTTACACCCCATTTTACTTAATATTATGTATTGACATTAGGGTTGGGTGGAAATTTCTTCTGCAAAGTTGGTAAACTTTGCACTGTTTCTAGAGTTTCCCAACTAGAGTTTCTGCTTCATGTTGTCAGCAAACAAAGGTGTTGATTCACTAAAGTTTTGCACAGGTACTAGAATAGCGCAATGTAATGCAATCGCAGCATCTATGAGCTATATGTTGTGAGGGCCAAAAAGCACAGAGCTAAATTGTTTTCTCTCTTGGTCTTTAATCAGACAATAATTTACTTTTCATTGGTGTTATATAATCGACGCACCTCTCCTCCACGACAGAAAAAAAAAGCTCTAAGGCACTCGCAGTATGTATATTCTGTGTGCTGAGGGGTTGAAATGTGGGAGGGCTGGAAACAAATAATTGTAATCGCTTACAACGAAGACATTTTTTTTATTTATTGTTATAATACCACTCAATAACAGGATGCAGACAGCATTCCAGCTCGCATTCGAGGCTCTGGGTTGGCAGCAACAACTGTGCTCGTGCTCAGTTTGGCTGGAGACTCCGGGAAAAGACCACTGGTGGCCCGATAAGCAGGTGATTAATGTCTGGGCGGCTTAAACACGTGCCTTCATCTCCGCCGACCTCCTCAGCTGATTGGGCTTCCTTGTTTTCATGTGCTTCCGGTTCCCGTTTTAAATGAGCTCGTGTGGGGGAATTGGAGTGGTGGGGGCGGCATGGGGGACCTGGACAGGAACACACAGGCTCTTCCTGGGTTTGTTCGTCTGACTGGCTGCCACAGAAACCAGCAGCCACATGGACACAAACAACATTCCGACCTGGGCAGCAATGTATAAGCACCCCTGGGGGGAGCCCAGGAATGCGTTTGTTTTACTCTGTAATTGTCTATGTCCCCCTCCCCATACAGTTAGTTTATCTGTTTGCGCAGATTCCATCTATTGCCGGGATTTGCCCCGATGTTGGCAGTTGGCGCAGCGCCCCAGAATTGTTGAACTGTTCTCTGTTTGCTCCGGGCTGTTGGCGCTTTTCCTCGGCGTGAAGCAAATGCGGACTGGCCAATACTGAAAGAGGACAAGTGCCTGGCCGGCCAACTTCAATCGGACTTATTTGCAGTGTTTTCAACAGCGCGAGTGTATGATTTGTTTAAAAGAACCCCAACTATTCATGTTTTAAGTAGTTAGCTATGTTGTTGAGAAGGTAAAATGAAAATGTTATTGGTTATGGCAATAGAGCAATCCACTAGTCCTGGCCACGAGACAATAGATAGATGCTCAGGGGAATGGAGGAATTATGTTGATGGCCACCCTTCAAAGAAGTGCGTGAATGATAGCGCATTCCGGTTGTATTGTGGTTATATTTTCAGACCCCTTTGTTTCTTTGTTGTAGCCGTTGATTGGTGAAGTGAAAGTTATTTCCTGTTCTCTTTTCGTTGTATCACTCTAGGACAAGACTTTGTCGAAACACTGTGGTTTATTCTGGTTACATTGAAGCTAGTCGTGTTCGCTCTAGGATGTTGGTGGGTATTAACTAGGGTTGGGCGAGCAAATAAATGTTTGCTGAGTTTTCTACCCTGTAGCATAGTTACCTCTTGCCAAGTCCATGCATCCTTTTCTGCCTTTCTAAATGTGTGATGCATCTGAATGCTCAGTTTGCTTTGGCTAGCTCTGTGCTGCGCTCCATCTCTGACCTCCGGTTCCAGGAGAACTATAGAAGGCTCTCAGGATAGGTAAATATAGAAAGACTGTGGAGTGGCCACTGTAAGCAACAAGTATTGGCAAAGCCGATAGGTCAGGCTAGGAGTCGTAAAGTGAAATGGTAAAGAGTGGAGCAGAGTGTCATAAAGTCAAGTGGCTTTGAGTGTTGTGTATTGTTTTGGAGTTGCGTAGAGTGGCATATGGGGGAGTGGCATAGGATATAGTGGACTGGTGTGGAGCACATTGGCATAGAGTGTTGAAGAATATAGTGGCATAAAATGCAGTGGCATAGAGTGCAGTAGCGTTCAATGCAGCATCATACGATGCAGTGGCATAGATTAAAGTTTTGCATAGTAGAGTGCAGTGATGTAGATAAAGAGGTGTGGAGTGCAGTGGTGCAGAATAGAGTAGAGTGGCATAGAGAGCATTGTTGTAGAGTGGTGCAGAGTAGAGTGGCATAGAGTGGTGCAGAATAGAGTATAGTGCTGTAAAGTGTAGTTGCATAGAGTGCAGTACAGCAGAGTAGAGTGCTGCAGACTAGAGTGGCGTAGAGTGCATTGGCATAGAATGCAGTAGTGCAGAGTAGAGTGGCATATAATTCAGTGGCACATAATGTAGTGTTGCAGAGTAGAGTGCAGTGGTGTAGAATGGCATAGAGTGCATTGGTGTAGAGTGGCTTAGAGCACAGTGGTATAGATTACAGTGGTTCAGAGTAGAGTGCAGTGACATAGAGTGCAGTGACGTACAGTGCAGTGGCATAGAGTGCAGTGGTGCAGAGTGCAGTTGTTTAGAGTAGAGAGGCATAGAGTGCAGTGGTTTTGAATAGAGAGGTGTGGAGTGCCGTAGAGTGGCATAGAGTGCAGTGGCGTAGAGTAGATTATTTCAGAGCAGAGTGGAGTGGTGCAGGGTTGAGTGCAGTGGCATAGAGTAGAGTGGTGTAGAGTGTGATGGCATAGAATGAAGTGGTGTAGAGTGCAGTGGTGCAGAGAAGTTTAGAATGGTGTTCAGTGGATTAGCGTAGAGTGCAGGGCGTAGAGTTAAGTGGTACAGAGTAGAGTGCATTGGCAGACAGTATATTGGCATAGAGTGCAGTCATGAACAGTGGAGAGTTGTGGAGTGCCATAGAGTGAAGGTGTGCAGAGTATAGTGGAATGCCCTGGACTGGAGTGGAGTGAAGTGGTGTAGAGTGCAGTGGCAAAGAGTTCAGTGGTGTTGAGTGCATTGACATGGAGTAGATTGGTGCAGAGTAGATTAGAGAGGCGTAGAGTGCAATTGAGTGGAGTAGAGTAGAGAGAAGAGTACAATTGCTTGGAGTGGAGTGGCACAGAGTGGGGTAGATAGTTGTGACGCAGAGTGCAGTGGCGTGGAGTGGTGTAAAATGGAGTTGTGCACAGTAGAGTGGAGTGGTGCACAGTGGAGTATACATGGTGCGGCAGTAAACTGCCATTACAGATAACACATTTTCAATTGAAATGATCATTACATTTGCACAGACATACAGCTTTACTAATAAAGCTATAGAGTTGACAATTACTTGCAGAGTTCATTTGAATATTGTTGTGTGCTAGAAAATACACCCTTTCTTACCTTCAGGATCCAGCAAGATTGTCCCATAAATACTCTCACTTTGAAGTCAGAGAAAGAAAAGTAAACACCAAGCTCCCTCAGAAGACAGAGCCTGCTACTTACCCTCTGTCTTTGAATGCACAGCAAATGTGACTAGATGAGAACAAGATTTACAGGTCTGTTGAGAGAAAGAAGCACTAATGGGATAATAGAAGCATATGGAGTGACTTTGCTCTTAGGGAAGGACAAACTCACTCTGGACAGCCTAAAACAAATAAAATGAGCAAATAAAAAGCCAGACGTGTGAGTTTCAACCACAAAGCCAGTGGTTTGCAATGGGTGGAATGAATTCCCAGGGAAGCTTTCTGAATGTCCCCAAGACGTCTTTGGCAAACCAGATAGCTGCACTGAAAGGTAGGCTTTGAACTAAAAGTCTGCCGCTCCTGGCCCTTGATTGCAGCTAGAAAGATTAACCTGCAGCACAAGACTCCTTTCTATGCATTCATTTTGGTTAAAAATATTTCCCCTTCTTTTTGTTCAAAGAGTCTGTTTTCTAGACCATGGCTTATTCGATGCCTGACTAAATATCACTGTATTTAATTGTCTCCTGAAATGAAGGTGCATGTGTACTACTCTTAAGAGCACAATTAGCCTTCTGGCTATTTGACTCAAGGGAATCTCCCACCTTGTTTCTGATGTTTGATTATCGGATGGATACTCCAGTGATCCAAGTTATTTGGTTGGTGTGTAGTGATTCACTAGTTTCTGTTGATATATCTGTTTTTTGCTCAACTAAGCTTTGCGCATTGTGCAGGGGATATTACATTTTATACTTGAGTTTATAAACAAACAGTGGTGAGACATTAATGGAAGATGTGTGGTTGTGTGTTTCTGTTTCTGTTTCAGATTTGGACACAGGAATGCGTCTTTTCAGGCAGCACAATATATAACTTGTTTTAAGGCTGTGTTGTGCATCAACCCTTTAAACCTTCTGTGCTACAGAGACTGTCTCCCACATCTCATGTGTGCAAGTGAAGGTCACTGACATGCACTTATCTTCAGCTCATTTTCACAGTGAGTGGATCTGCTCGAGAAGCATCCTTTCTGAGCCATTTGAACACTTTGACGTTCTTATGCACTATCGGGTTGGAACTATCTAAAACATCTAGTAGCTTACAGGGCATCAAATTAGGTGGATTCGCAAGAAGGGCTCTATGAATAGACTGTCCTCTGGCTACACTAGGAGGTTTCCTGAAGGTGTCAATTCTCAATAAATATTGGTAAATTTGTCTTGGAATTTGACAGCATGTAGGACTTACTCAGACAAATTAAATGTGTCAAAATAGAGAGAACATGGACTCCAGCTTTATTCATACTTTCTCAGTGCTAATTACCTTCCGGTGCCCCCCCCCACTATAATTTAAGATAAAAAAATCTTTTTTCACTTACATCTTTTCTGCTAGAAGTGTGTTTTGTATATTAATTGCCCTTTCTTGAAACAATGTTTTAGTGTTGCTTCCTACCCTTTCTTCACTTCTAGTTTCATATTATAACTGCTACCTTTAGGAATACTTTACCACGGCCTCTTGTACGCCTAGGCTTCCTTTTTATATGGCAAAAGCTGATGGGTGAGCTTTATTGCAACTTAATCACAGATAATTATTGGAAATCATGTTGCCTTTGATGATTTTGTCTGTCTAGTATTAACTTTAGCTGTCTGGAAGATCTCCTGCCATCTCTTTTATAAAAAAGTACTATACAAAATATAGAGATGCAGTGGCTTTGGGTGAGCCCCTTTCAGCCATTGGCTCACATGTGTTATTTTATGGTTTGCGGTGTATTGCAGGGACTTTCTATCAAGTTCTTGGCATTTTATGGATGGTTACATTGTCGTTCTTTTTGTTCCTGCTAGCTTTTGTTGATGGTGAACCAAATAGTTATTTTGTTAGGCATGGATCAGTATGTTCTCTTTGATGTATTTACTGTGCGCATACAATGAGTTGTCCCAATGGCACTTTAATTGTTGCTTTATGGCTTTCTGTTTAGGAAGTGCTATATGCATGGCTGCATTACGCTGCCATAAATACACAGTGCTAATCATTAATTACCTTTGCACATTCATTTGTTTATCTATGCTATCCTGCGAACACGTGGCTGGATTTTTGTTGATTTCGTACACTCTGTAAATGCATGTACCTACAAAAGCGTTTTCAAATATGCAACATTAATAATCGTTCTTTGCGAAATTGAGCTATTGTGGCGTGTTTGACTCGCTATTCTTTTTAAGTTTGAATAGTTACACCGCAAACCTTATCGTGTCATTCCTTTTCATAACAATTTTATTTGATGGTATAGCTTATCTTTGCTAAGGCAGTCTTAACAGTGAAGAGGCCCAGTTCCCAGATTTCATATTGTTTTAGTCCATAATGAAGCATATTTTTTTATTTTCTTTCTAGGACAGCTGGGGCAACGCCCACAGACTTTCTCACCTATTTCCAAATACACCCCTAACTAAAAGACAGACCTCTTGATTTTGCCACTATGTACACTAAAAAATTGATAGGTGGAATGTGTGAATTAATCTCACACTGGTAATTACTCTGTGCTACATTCAAGTACATTGTTTCTTTTCTGCCCACCATACCACCTCAGACAAGATCTAGTCAGATGATTGTCAGCCTTCGTCCTACTCAGTAGGAAGTGTGGAGCCCAAGGTACAGCCCAAGACCCTTCTGAATGGAAACACAAGCAAGGCCACATTGGTTTTTGCTTATTTTTGGGCATCATCAATAGTGAGAACCATAAGCCCTGGGGTAGATAAAGCACAAGGCCCACGTCTGGGCACATCCATTACACTTTGTGTTGTGCAGGGAGCAAAAAAAGTAATGGTTGGAATTCTTGAAATGATTTCAGACATTGGTATTATCTTTAGGCGTCAGTCAAGGCCATTGTTTTTATTTTTGGGCACCATGCTACCCCAATTAGGATCAAGCCTAATGTATGTCATCCTTGGTCATGCTCCAATAGGAACAGTTGAGCCACACCTGCTTACCAGCTCTCTTTTGAATAGGAACACAAGCAATCCCAAACCCTATTCAGGCCACGTCAGAAAGGTGTAGTTGAATCCGATAGCATAGTGAGCATTGGACCCATATATTGACATACCTTTTGAACCCAGGCTGTCACACCAAGGAAAATAAAAAAGTACTGGGTGGCATGCTTTAATTAATTACAGTCACCGGCAGCTACTTGGGGTTTACATTCCTGTCCATCATTTTATGCCAATGAATGTGTCATTATTCCACCATTGGAATGACCAACCAAAAGGAAATCAATGTTCGCCCTGCCCCAAAAGAGACAGTCCAGCTCTACGTGTTACACAATGCTCCCTCTGGATGGTGAGAAAGCATAACCAGATGTGTTTTGGCACTAGAGGACCATTTGGGTGAGGTGCAAATTGAGTTTCGAGGTGAAGAAAGCTACAAAAACCTATTCCTTGCACATATCATTATTTCATACGATGCAGCTGACCTCAGTCAGGTAGAAATAATGTGGCTGGTCTGACAAGCTATTTTGTAATTGATCAGATTGCAGAGGGATTTAGAATGCTTTGAAAGCAATAAATTAAATACAATCTAAGTCCCAAAATCAATTTTATAACATTAATAAGTTATCAGGCACATTTTGCCAGAAGTTAACTGTTGCCTTGGTGCCAGGGAGATATAAAGGAAATTGCATATTTAGTCCGGGGTTATCTTTACAGCGAAACACAGTCTCAGCAAAAGAAAAACTCCCACGAGCCCTAGGTTGGGCATAATAAGCCAGTGGACTCAGCAAGCAAGGGTTCCCTAGGGAGAACTGGGGCAGGATACTCTCCCCAACAATTGTTTTCGGTCAACATGGTTTGTATTTTAAAGAACAATTTGTAAATACATAAATTAAAACATCATACTTTTACTGATAGTTTTAAAGAAGAACCGATAAAATAGTACAATACTTCAAGGTATTTTATAATATTCAGGAGCAGTATCTCATGAAGGCAAATATCTGTTGGATATGTGAAGCAATATCTACCGAATAAAATGTGTCCAACTGCAAAAATGCACAAAAATTTCCTATGCAACGATAAATAACAAACAACACCAGTAATACAAACTGTGCTGGACGTATGTCGTTCAGTGTTCCTGTGCCAGCAATTTGACAATTACAATTTCTGTGCAAGGACATAAAGCCAACATATATATCACTGTTGCTTTAATTGTTCCCGTTAGGCTGTGTACATTGACATTGAAGAGCAGATCAATTATTTCAACATTTTTTTAAATAATAATTTGTTTTTTTACAGTCCACTTCAGACTGCACTTCTAGCATTACTAAGCACTAGAGACACCACATTGTACTGTTGCCCAATGTAAATACCCCCAATGTTATGGCCTTCATATGGACAGAAGTTTGAGATGGGCTAGATGGGGTCAAAATGTTGACAGTTATATCATAGAATATACCATCCACATGCATTAACTCATTGAGTCTTCATACTGGTTGTAATGTTTATTAAGTCGCATATTTTTAAGATAAAGTAATTCATTTAGTACAACTCTTAACAGTAAAAAAAAATCATCAATAATTGTAGTTAGATTAAACTTTCATATCGTTTCCTAACTGCCAGAGCCTCACAAATGAAATGAATCATAACAAAGCAGATTTCCGGGGTCTCAGGGCACTGTAAATATTGTAGGCCTGATTTTTGATATCTGAGACACGTAAGTTTGGGAATGGGAACCGCTTACACTGAGCGCCATATAAAGTGCAAAACAATGTGAGGTGCAAAGTACTCTGAGGAGACGCATTGTCGCAGGGACACTTTGGCTAATTAATGAAATACTCGCCTTGCACTGGAAAGGCCAGTAGAAAGTGTCATGTCCGTAGGCGAAATCGTGTCAGATAAAATCTGTACTGTGAATTACAAATATAACCCAAATAAGGTTCCAGACTATAGGTTGCACTTAGAAGGGAATACGTATTTTGGACCCTCTATAGCCTTTCGTTGGTACAGTAACTAAAACACAAATTTTTGATTTGCAACTTCCAATTTGGCAATGCAGACTGAGTCAAATATTCAGCTCAGTCAAATATTCAGATTTAAAAAGGCCTGTTTATATAGTTGAGCCTCGGAACCTTTATAATTATTGTCTAGTTTCAAACAATCTTCAATGACTAGTCTGGTAAAAGACACCTCAGAAAGAAGCAATATTGTAAGTCATAACGGCAAGGGAGCTATCCTTACAGAGTACTGCACATTTATCCCCAGTTCTGAATGGCAAATTTATGCCTTAACATTATTAGAAACAGAAAGAAGTCCATGCAAAGAACGGTTTTCTATTCTTTCGAGAGCGTCAGGGTTAGGATACCCCCAGACAGACAGACGCCTGCTCCAAAAAAGCTCCACGGGGATGCATTTGCTCTTGTACAACTGCAGATACTCCTTAATAGGTCTATGAACCAATGTGGATGCTAAACGGAAAATTGCCTCTATCACTCGGAACATCGGCTGCGATCTAATGTTCATAAGATGACCCCCAGCATGACGAGGCATTACATGTAATCTTTAAGTAGTTGTACGTTTTAACGTTGCCCACCACCTCCCCCTCGATAAAATACGATTTTGATTTTACATTTTAAGGTCCAATATTCATTAAAAAAAAGATTTAATGCAGTTCACTTTGAAGTCTCATTTGCTCAGAAATGTTGTGAATGCACCCAGCACTGACCGGAGGCCGTTCACAGTTCTCGCATGGAGAACTGTCTTATCAGCATAGAGCACGGTAGGTATTGGCCGATTCCCTAACAGCAGCACGTCAGCACCTTTCTGTACTAAATATCTCTCAAGGCTGTTTATAGAAAATAAAATAAAAAAGAGGGCCAATATGCACCGCTGACGTACTCCACGGGCAGAGCACATAGGGGCAGTGAACTCACCGTATGGACCATAAGATATTCTTATAAATGTCTCTGCCTATAATCCTCTCACTAGGGTATTTAGTGACTCCTCCACTCCCATGTCCTCCATCATGCCCCACAATTTTGATCCATTCACTTTGGCTAAAGCACAGGATGAGTAAGGGTGGGTGGAATTTTTAATTCTTCCGGCGGAATTGGAGGAATTTAGCAATTCCTCGTAACTCATGTAACGTGGAATTACTAATAAATTCCGAAACTCCGCTCCGCCGGCGGACTTAATTAATCAGCACTGAATTGATCACATCAAGAGTCAAATTCCGTGGGGCAAGGATGAGTAGGCCATTCTCACTGCAATGTGTGTTTCTGTAATATGACATCACATGCCTAAGTTCAAGTGTCTTTGCACTGCATCACCCAACCAGCATGGATACCTGGGTTGGTTAGGTCAGTAGGTGCCCACCAGGACCAACTGATCTCTCGCAGTGGCGTGGGTACGAAACACTGAGGTTATTCTCTGGCACAACAGGATGGGGGGGAAGGGTGCCATGATGTGCGCAGACCTCCAGCCTAACAGCTTTGGCACCAGAACTGAAGCACACAAAGCTGCACTGTGCCATCAAACAGCAAAAGAGATCTCAATGCAAGGATAAATCTGTGCAGTACCTATGCCGGGGCAGAGTAGGCGCGCAAGCAGGGCATGCTGCCATGAACCGCGTGCTGCTACAACAGTACTGTCAGATGACCTCATTCCTGAGAGCAGGGGCGTAGCTTCAAGATGGGTGTTTGGGGTGTTACACCTCCCTATTAAATGTGTTTCAGGACATAAGCACTCGACACCCTTCTCCATATTGTAAAAGGCCATTTATTAGGACAGGCTTGCTATCATAACAGAAACATTAACATAACCGTAACTTGATTGAACACTTCAAACGTTTCATTTTGAACTCCTCTGTCTTCCAATCTCACTTCCTTCCCCACTTCTCTGTTCACCCAGCATCCCCTTCCATTCTGACACGCATCACCCTTTTGCATTCGTCTCCTGCCTGAAAACAGGCATCCCACTCTGTCATCCTTCACCTGCTTCTTTTTCCCCGGTGGAAGGGTGGCCAGCCCGCATCTGACCCTCCACCCTCCCCACCACTGCCACCCAGCATATACCCTCTAGACGTTTTGCTGCCCCACCAGCGAATCCACTGCAACTCGAAATTACACAGGCTCGCTCCTTCATAGCTTCTCTCCCCACAAATTAGTCAACAAAAAACGCAATTCTATCATGGAATGCTGTTCTCCTTGTTCGACAAATGTACTCCACCATGTCTGAAAAGTCCCTGTTCATTTTCTTTAATCCCTTCGTGCGTCAGCACTTTGATGTCCTGCGTCCCACAGAACACCTGCATCGCCCGATTGAGCTTTCCCGTGGCCCGTTCAATGGCCCTATGCTTCAAAGCTCCTCTCCACTTCTTTCTGGGCATAAACTCTGTCCATACTAAACAAGTCCCATGCACGTTGTGCTTCAGTAGTGCCAGATCCATCCGCATGTGTTGCAGTAGGGTGAGCCTCGATTATCAAACCTAATCATTTTCCCCTCTGTGCAATACCAGAACAATAGCTCAAACGTAACAGCCTCACGCACCATCCTTCCTGACCCTGATCGCGCCCTGCCCCAACCTTTCAACATTTTCGGCAGAATGTCATCCTTTGCCGGGTCCCTGCCAAAAAACAACTTCCCATAAAACGCTTGTGAATCAGAAATAACACAACACGCATCACACGCGCTTCAAGCACAGCCATCCATTGCCACCAGAAACGGTCTCCATTCGCCTCAAAATCCTGAAATTCCAACCATGCTAAACGGTAACTCCTCAGCGTGGATTCAGCCAGTGACATCTCCACCAGTTTCATGACCATCACACCCCCACTCCCAAATGTCTGCTGGAACTGCAGTTTTGTGCTCCTCTGCACCCGGTGCCAATGGGCGGAAAGCTGCCACTGTCAATGAGACAGGGAATCTGCGATAGAATTGTTGACCCCAGGAATGTGTGCAGCCTTAAATATGATGTTCAAAGACAAACAGCACAGCATGAATCTTCACAAAAGGTGCATCACACTTGCCCTCTGTCTGTTCACCAAATCAACCACTGTCAAGTTGTCAACGTGAAACATTACAGTCCTGTTCGCCAGCTCGTCACCCCCCACCACCAACGCCAGCAACAGTGGGAAGAATTCCAAAAATGCAATGCTCCTGCCCTGGTTTAACCAGCGCGCTGGCCAAGGTTCCGCACACCACCGTCCATCCCAAAAAAGGCCAAAACCAGAGGCCCCTGCCGCATCCAAAAAAATGTGCACCTGCCACATGGTGTCCTGTTCCCGAAAAGCCATGGAGACCCCATTAAACTGTGTCAGGAACAACTCTCAAACTCCCATACTCTGATGTCTTCTCTCAAACCTACTGTCAGTCGAATCCTGTGATGAGGAAGGGATGCTCCAGACAACGCCAGCCCCATCCATCTAGAAAATGATCTTCCTCCCCGTACCACCCTACATGTAAAATTAAGGTAGCCCAGGAGCTGTTGTGCAACACGCAGCTCTATCCTCTGTCTCAACCTGACCTGTTGCAGGAATTGCAAGATTTCAGCAATCTTGTCCGCCGGCAAACGCACCATGAATGCCACCATGTCCAGCTCAATGCCCAAAAATGAAAACACGTAACTAGGTCCTTCTGTCTTTTCAGTTGCCAGAGGCATCCCTAACTCCTGCACCAAGTTCTCGAAACACTGCAAGGCCTTCCCACACGCTCTCGAATGTGTTGCCCACACAAAAAGAAAATCATCCAGATAGTGAGACACCGTCCAATGCCCACTCAGTTGCACAAAAACCCACAGTGAGAAGGTACTGAAGGTTTCAAACAATGCACAAGAAATTGCGCACCCCCATGGGTAGCACCCTGTCCACGTAAATAGCCCCTCTCAACTGCATCACCAGCAAAGAGAAATCCTCAGGGTGGATAGGAAGCAGCCGGAAAGCTGCCTTGATGTCACACTTGGCCAACTCTGCACCCTTACCGTATCCCCTTATGAGCCGTATAGCATCATCCACAGAGGCATATACCACCTTGGTATCATCAGGTGTAATAAAAATCATTGACTGATGCCCCTTCTGGCCATGACAAATGTATTGAACGAAACACCCCCTTTGCCTTCTTGGGGACCACACCCAAAGGTGAGGCCATAAGATCCTCCATGGGCCACCCGTAAAAGGGGCCCACAATTCTGCCCTCTGCCACCTCCTTGGCCAGTTTTGTCGCTACCTCGTCAGGCATGGCCAGCGCTGACTGCAAATTTGCCGCCCATCTCCTCACCCGTGGCCCTTGGTACCCTACTTGAAAACCCCGTCTGAAACCCCATTCCAATTTACGCGCCATGTCCGTATCTGGCCACATGCGCAACAAGGGTAGTAACCTATCCAATTTAATTTGAGTAGGCGTGCTTCGGCCCAGGAGTGCCTTGACCTCCTCTGCCCCTGGAAAATCTCCACTGCTCCGCTGGACTGGCCAAGGAAAAACATTGTGTGACTGCATGCCTCCCCCCACATTTGGAACATTCATGCTTGTATATATCAGGAATGCCGAGGTCCAATTATCCGTGGTGATAGGTACCCTACACAAACACGCCTGTTCACACTCTTCTTCTTTTGAGCCTTCCTTAGCCTGAATGTCTTTATGTAGGAGCCAAAATACATCCACATACTCATGCTTCCATATCCGAGCCTTCGTCTTCTCCGCCACATGAGACCCCAGCAGCATTGCTAAACCCATGTAGGGTAGCCGCTACTTATGGCTATTCCCTTTCTTTAGCATCACTTTCCTTGTCCCCGCTCACCACAGCATCCCCCTTTACGCACTGTGGTGTTGCAACCTTCACTGTCTCTTGCTCCTTACCACTCACAGCCACCGCACTGGTATCCAATGGGCCATGTACTGAAACATCCCCCACTCCAATAGACTTATATCGGGCCGCACCAGCCTTGCCCCTCCACTCGCCCCACGGGGACCACCAGTCTCCCTTACCTTGTACTCCATGAGCCCGAGTACTCTCCTCCAACAAGGCTTTGGGCCCGCCGCCTCCTGTGCGTGACACCTCCTGCACTCCAGCGCCATTCTTTGATGTCTGCAAAACAGGAAAAGAAGAGGGGGTTGCATAGCTCCTGCGACCCGCTCCCCTTCCCTAATCCCCGCTCACCTCCTTGTCCCGTATCTCCCCTTCTTCCCATTCCTCCAATTCCTCATCATAGTCCAACTCAACCACATCTTCCTCATCCATACCCCATTCATCATTGTCACCCTCAGCATCCACCGCACCACGCTTGCAGACCGTCCCATGGCCCCTATGGTGTTTGCCATCTGTGCCTTTCGTGCGGTCCCGCGGCGTGGAGAAGGGCGCCGAAGACTCCTCTATTGCTTCAGGCCAACGTCCAGGGGCGTAATACGCCCCATTAGCTTTGCCTCCTTTCTGCCAATGTCTGCTGCTGGCATTGACTCCCCGCGCTGCACCTGGCCGTGTGCCCCATGTGTGTTTGTCTTGCTGCCTACACCACAGGCCGCATCAGCCTCCTGCTCCCTACCTTGTTCCACATCAGGGACCCATACCCAATTTCTGCGCCCCAAACTATGCCCCCTGTGTACTTCGCTGGCCCACGACTTTCTCTTAGACTGCCTGGCCCGGCCCTCTGCCTCGCCCCTTTCTTTACTTATGCGTGCCCACCGCTCCTCTTAGCTTCCTCTGCTCCTGTATCCTGGCCTGAAAGTCCACTGCTGACCAGTCAGTGGTGGGCTGCTGCTGACAAACCTCCCCCCTGGACCCTCCACGCTTGACTGTGCCAGGTTCTTATTGGGCCCCATGCCCGCCTCCCTCGCCCTGTTCTCACTGGCACCCACCTGGACCCTGCTCTCTACCACCTGGGCTTTCTTACTTCTGGCCTTTCCTTTGCCCCTCATACCTCTCTGTTAATCCCTCCCTGCCATCTATGCCTGGCTGGGTGGCCACCAACAGGTCCAGAGGCATCTCCAGGCCCTCAGGCCCACTAGGCCTCAAAACTTCAATGGCGCTGTCATGCCCTTTTGGCAGGCCGTGGGCACTGGGCCCAGGCGCCTCCTCAGCTGCCTCACCTGGCTGCCCCTCCCCCACCTGCACTGCCTGACTATTAGGCTCCCCCAATGCCCCACTCACAGATTTGGGCCCGGGGGGGCCGGACCTGCAATGTCCCCGTCCTACCTGGCTTTCTTTCCTCCCTCTGTCGCAAGTGAGTGGCAGGCCGCAACTGCTGCTGCAACGCTGTGAGTAGCAGCACGCATAGCATACCTGCCCAGGCCTGGTCTAGTACCCCTGGCCTGAGCAGGTTGCTATGGCCGGCTTCGCCCAACACGCGAAGCGTGGCCCGTAAGGCCGCCGTGTCATGTGCCGCGGCCATGCCTAAAGAAAATACCTGCCCCCCAGGGATCGGCTCCAATCTTGGCAGCAGTGTGACAAGCTGCGAAGAGGCCGATCCCTGTTCCCGCCCCCCTCCTTATACAAAACCTAATTCCCTCCCCTTCCTCCCCCTCCAGCCTATTCCGCCTCAGGCTGTCTCTTTCCAGCCCGAAGCTTGCGGTGGAGAGACTGGACTGCGTCCATCTCTCCATGGGGCCCTCCAATTTGATAAATAGTTGGGTACATGTGCTTTCTGATAGGGTATGGTGAGGTGTCTGTCAGATTTCACAGGGAAATTTTACATACACAAAGTCAAAAAAACACTCACACTCTCGCTTTCGAAAGTCCTCGAAAATGTTGGTTATTTTACAGAATATTGTGCTTTCTCTCACTTAGAACTCCTATCCCTTTCCACTGCCCCTTGGGGCCCTCTCATACATCCTGCTTGTCCTATAATTCTATTTAAACATTATATACATGATTATTGAAAAATCTGTAGCTCACACCCCCAGTCTTGCTGACGAAGCTACAACCCTGTCCGAGAGAAGCAGCAAACTATCCCATTCCTCAGACAGACTGCGTGTGGATACTAAAATAAAATGTGTCCTTGAGGAGGTCTAGGGGGGGCAGCTGACCACTGGGAGGTCTTCACCAGGAGGTTTTGGGAAGTGGAGCAGTCCACGACTGTCATGGGCTATGTTGGGGTACGTTTGGGCTACTTTGTAGCCCTGGGTATTTAAATGTGATTGTGATTGATGCCACCATTTTGTTGGTGACACAGCAGCGGAGGGTAAGCTGAGGTCCTTTTGTCGGCTCTTTATCTGTTTTAACAGAGAGGTGTCAGTGTGCTGTCACGCGTATCACTTTTGTCTGGTGGCACTCTGAATAACTCATTCGCAAACTAACTTGGTGTCCAGGGGCGGTTCCAGGAATATGTCTTCAGCGGAGATCTCCCAGGTGGTCAACATGCTAAATGAAACAGGTCCACTGGACCTGCTGAATGAAGGCGTCCACGATGGGCTTTAATGGGAGTGAAGGCGGCTGTACTTGACTGCTCGCCCCCTCAGAAGAGTCCAGAGGGTAGTGGGCGGGGTTACTCTGAGTCGGGAGAGCAGCCGTAGTTGGGCGAGGCAGGTTGCAGGGAAGTTGATTGCTGCCATTGCCTGGGGTGGCGTTGTCAGCGAAAGTATGTCGTGGGCATACCCGAAGTGAAGGGCGACATGAGGCGTTGCGCTCAGCGAGCCTCGGTGCGTGATGGCTAAACGTGGATACATGGCTGCAGATGAGGGGTGGGGTTGAGCTGAGCAGTGCGGAGAAGGGGTGGCGAAAAGGGGGGAAGGAGGTAGGACACAAGGGGAAAGGATCCCATACATGGCAAGGAGGAAAGGGCAGCAGGGTGGGGGGTGCTGCATCATCAGAGGATGAAGGACATCAGGAAGGACGGAGGCCTCCCCCCATGTAGTAGTGGGGGGTCCCCAGGCAGAGGCCAACAAGAGCAGGTGGCTCCCTAGGGGTATGAGGGGCACAGGTTTGGGGGTTCCAAAGGACGGGTAGGGCAGGAGGGCAGCAGGCAAAGGAGGAGGGAGCCTTTAGGACAAGCATCGGTGCTAGTGGCAGCACTCCTAGAATGGAGGGACTACAGAGGGTAAGAGGAGGAGGACATGGGTGATGTGTGTGAGGCAGCCATGAGTGGCCAAGTGAGACACCAATGGGTTGCAATCCCTCCTAAGAGAGTATATGACAAGCAGAGGAAGACGGCAGGGTTGCATGGTTTTGGCAGGGGTGGGGGATTATGGGAAGAGGACAGGAGTATGGGCAAAGAGGTGGGCAACATGTTAATTGACCTGGAAGACGATTGTGTGTGGCAGGACGTCAGTTGGGAATTAGTGTCGGGGGGTTCCCCAGCTCTCCGGACCGGTGCTATAATTCGCCGCAAGATTTCTCATGGGAGACGGCAGACCTGGGAGAGCTTGTGATGGTGGAGGAGGAAGTGAAGGCGGGGCCACGGGCGGCTAGCCAGATGTCGTCGGATTGGATGGCATATACGCAAAGGAAGAACGTCATGAAAGCCTCAACACTGCCGTGAGACGGTTGGAACAATGCACACACCAGTGTCATGGCACTAGAGATGATTTTGAGCTATTAGATGTGCAATTCGTGGGCCACTGGTATGTGGACAAGTCATTTACAATTGGCTGCTCCATACTGTGTGTCCTCTTTGAATGCTTTAGCTCCTTCCTGCAAAGGACAATTGCGTAACACATTATCTTAATGATTTATTTCTGGTGGGCGCACCACGATCGGGGCAATGCAAATATTTGCTGGACAGATTCCAGGCCATTATGGGGGGAACTAGGTGTCCCACTGGCCACTGAGAAGACTGTGGGGCCAAGCACCGTGGTGACATTTCTCGGTGTGTAAATTAATTATCAGTCAATAACGGTGTATCTACAGGAGGACAAGGAGGATATAATGGTAGGGTTGCTGCAGAGCATCTTTGGGACACACAAGGTCACTGCCAAGGAGATAAAGGTGGTGTTGGGCCAACGTAACTTTGCTTGTAGGGTTGTGCGGGCAGGTCACACATTCTGTAGGCACCTGGGGCTGTCAGGGAGGAGGCTGCTGCAGGTGGGAAAGGCTTTGGCATTTATTGGTAGAGCAGGTGCTCCATGTAGTAATGGCCCCACAAGTGAAGTGGTAGGTGTATTGCCTTTCTGGAGCTGTTTCTTCTAGTGGCTGCTGAGCACATCTGGGGCAACCAGTTGGCACAGAAAAAAGGGGTTTTCAGGGTTGTCAACTTTCCTACAGCAGGGGGCACAGAAGCATCTAGAAGAATGGGAGAGGGCAGAGGATGTACAATTTGAGAGGATGTAGCTCAGCAGTCAGAGTGACCGCCTCGGAAGGTGGAGGTCTGGGTTCAAGCCTCGGCATCAGTGCAATGTCCTGTGATTCTGGGCAAATCACTTAATCTTCCCATGCCCATGTTCAGCACCTTGAGACACACATGGGCGATAAGCCACGTTATATAAATCTACATTTCACATTTCACATCCTGGGATTCAGAGAGAGGACAGTCAAGGGTGACGATTGCAGGCAAGCTAGCAGGAATTGCCTTCATGGGCAAGATGCTGTGAGGATATGCCCCGTCAGCAGGGGAATTGGGCAAAAGGATGCTGGAGGGGTGGGCTAGGGCGGTGGGTGGGTTAGGACAGGCAAGAAGATCGATCAGAGTAGACCTATAGAGGCAGATGATCAGTTCCTTGACGGTGATTTGCAGCGGCAGGTATGAATCGATCCTCTTTAGGGGGCTAATGTGTTGGATGTTCTTTGGGGCTTTCAGAGTATCAGAGCTCCTTGGTGACAGGGAAAGGGGTGGTTTAGAGTGGTGGGACAAACATATGAGTCCAGAAGGAGTACAGATTTGTCTTCAGGGGTCCAGACAGATCAAAGGAGGAAAGGAAGGTGGGTGCACTTGCAAGAGTACCCATCGCCAGCACTATGCCTGCTACGATAGGGAAGGCTTTTCTGCATGCCGTTTGCAAACTCCTCAGGCTGGGTTTTTTAGGTACAAGGATGGTCAAAGATGCGCAAAGTTCTGAGGAAGGTGGGATTAGACACAACATCCTTTGGAACCCATTCATTTAGAATGGGTGTGGCTACGAAGGATGGTAGGCGGGTTTGGGGCAGAGAGGACATCATGCATGTAGCTAAGTGGAAGTCGGGCTGTTACCAGAGATATGTGCATAAGGGGAATGAGAATGTATGCAAGGGGAGTTGCTAATTTGTTATTTGTGTTTTCCAGGTTTGATGCCAGGAGCGTAATCCTGCACCTGTCAATTTGCTTGGTGGGACATTCATTTGTCAAATGGGCTCAAAGACAAGGGTGCACTTTCACCAGAAAGTTCCTGCAAACCAGCAGTGGTGAGGTAGGCAGAACTCCTTGGAGTCTTATGGAGTTTTTATGTAACTCCTCGGAATTCCACGGAATAAAACTCTGTGACTTACTCCTACCCCTACAGAAGAGGACCAAAAGAGCCATGTTTAAAAAAACATCCCTGGCATTAATATACTTCCCTATTAACAATGACACATTTAGGGATTGTTCCACTGTGCCAGTTCATGGTTAGAACACAAATTTTACATTAGACAAAAAGTTGTTTCTTTCAGCCGTCTCCTCAGTTTGGTGAGCAGGACCTGGCCTAATATTTTAAAGGTTTAAACTAAAATTGAATTTGGCCAATGTCAGGCTAAAACAAACAGTTAGGAGCGCACCTGCCTGACATCCCAGCAATTAATCTGCCCCATTGCATCATGGTAGATGTAGTATCTTCAAAAAACGAACTCCATTGATTTTTAAATATTTCACCTTTAAGTAGGTACAGCCTTTACTGTGCATCTCTGGACACATGTGTTTCTGGGTTAGTCCCTTCTTCAGCAGAGAACATATTTGCGGGGTGCTGGGAATGCTGCCATAAATCCCCCGGTTTCAGTACCTCTTTCCTGGCATGCTGGTGCCTGCTCCAGAGCTCGTCAGTCCAGTAGCTCAAGGGAGCCTTTAAAGTCACAAACAGTTAGGAGCGCACCTGCCTGACATCCCAGCAATTAATCTGCCCCATTGCATCATGGTAGATGTAGTATCTTCAAAAAACGAACTCCATTGATTTTTAAATATTTCACCTTTAAGTAGGTACAGCCTTTACTGTGAATCTCTGGACACATGTGTTTCTGGGTTAGTCCCTTCTTCAGCAGAGAACATATTTGCGGGGTGCTGGGAATGCTGCCATAAATCCCCCGGTTTCAGTACCTCTTTCCTGGCATGCTGGTGCCTGCTCCAGAGCTCGTCAGCCCAGTAGCTCAAGGGAGCCTTTAAAGTCACAAACAGTTAGGAGCGCACCTGCCTGACATCCCAGCAATTAATCTGCCCCATTGCATCATGGTAGATGTAATATCTTCAAAAAACGAACTCCATTGATTTTTAAATGTCAGGCTAATATAACGTACAATTACTCTAATGTCGGCAAGTTGAAGACTTAAATCCTGACATAATAAAATCAAATCAATAAGACTATCTTGACCACAGGCAGTAAAAGTTAGAGTATATAATTGAGATTCTTATGTTTTGTTACGAGCTCATTTAACCGCTTGGAAGCCAAGGACGCAACGGTTATGTCCTTGGCTGTGCTGCTGAGGCACCAAGGACGTAACCGTTACGTCCTTGGACCGGCTCATGGGGGGAGCACTAGCGCTCACCCATGAGCCTCTCCTCGGCACCCCCATGGCAGGGATGGAAGGGGAATCGCTTCCCCTTCCACCCCCGCCCGACCCCACCATGGCGTCTGCTGACGTCAGCGTGCGATTCATCAGAGGCCTACCCCTCCGCGCTGGAAGCGGAGGAGAAATGCAAAAGCATTTCTCCTCAGATCACGTGGAGGGGCCAAGAGAGGCATCAAAGGAAAGGCCTTTCCTTTCCTTTGATGTCTCTCTCTGCATTTCTGCTGCCAGCTATTATAATTAGACTGATCTGCCCCCGGGAAGGGGGGGGGGGCAGAAACCACTAGACACCAGGGCTAATTATTTTTTGCTTTTTTTTTTATATGTGACGAGCGACCCCTTAGGCAAGGGTCGCTCCCCTGGGGGCAAAATTACTTTTAGTCTATTTCTGCCCCACTTGGGGGCAGATCGGCCTATTTTTATTAGGCCAATATTTTCATTCATTTATATTTATACATAAGGGGAGCGGCCCCTTGGGCAATAGCCGCTTCCCAGGGGTGAAAAATATTTTTAGGCCTTTTCTGTCCCCCCGGGGGCAGATCGGTCTCTCATAATTAGGCCGATTTGCCCCCGGGGGGGGCAGAAACCCATAGACACTAGGGATATATATATTCTTTCTGTTTACTTTAGTTTTTTATTAATGGGGAGTGACCCCTTAGGCAAGGGTCACTCCCCTGGGGGGCAAATTGTATTTAGGCCATTTCAGCTCCCCTTTTTATTAGGCCAAAAACCACTAGACACCAGGGATTTTTATTTTTTTTGCGTCAATTTCACGCATGGGTCGCTCCTGAGGGGCAAAATTATTTTAGGCCATTTCAGCCCTCCTTGGGAGCAGATTGACCTATTTCTATTAGGCCGATATGCCCCGGGGGGGGGCAGAAAGCACTAGGCACCAGGGATTGGTGTGTGTGTATGTGTGTGTTTTGTTTGGGGGGCAGCCCCATGGGCAAGGGTCTCTCCCTGTGAAGGCACATTACTATTGGCCATACCTACCCCCTATTTTTGGAAGGCCCATCTGCCCCCAAGGGGGGCAGAAAGCCCACCAGAGACCAGGGAAGATTTTTTTTTTCAAAATAAGAGGGTGGGGGTATAGCCATACCCCCACCCTAAATAAATGGGGCCAAAGTTGTTCTGCCCATCTGCGGGCAGATGGAGCAATTACCCCCTATTCACACCCCTGGGGGGCAGAAAGTCTACTACATGCCAGGGAATTCAAGTAAAAAAAGAAAGTGTGGTGGTGGCTACCCACCAGTATGGGCATGTTTATGTCACCACCCCAACGGAAGGGGGTAACAGTCTTTCAGCTCTCCCCAAGCAAGAGGACATTTGATTATTTTGGGTATGAGAGCTTGGCTAACTCTCAAAATCGTCCAACTTGGAATGGTGAGGGCTGCACTTTATGGACTTTGGGAACGCTGCCATGTAAAAAAATCCACAAGACCTATACACATCTGAAAACTAAACATCTGGGTGAATCCAGGGTGGTGTACTTCACTTGCACCCAGCACCATTTTCTTACCCACAATGCCCTGCAAACCTCCAACTTTACTCTAAATCACACATTTTTTCCACATTTTTGTGATGGAACCTTCCGGAATCTGCAGAAATCTACAAAATTCCACCCAGCATTGTCTCATCTATACCGATAAAAATTCTGCCCCACTTGTCAGCCTAAAAGTGTTTTTTTTCAAAATGCCCTTTTGGACCCGCTCTGGTTCCCCCTCAATTTCAACGTGTTTTTGGCTTTTCCCTGTCATAAGCACTTGGCCCACCTACACATGTGAGGTATCAATTTTACCGGGAGACTGAGGGGATCCTTAGGTGGTAGGAAATTTGTCCCGATGCAGTGATCCCACAAAGAAATGTGGGAAAAATGTGATGTGTAGCTAAATTTGAGGTTTGCTGAGGATCCTGGGTAAGAAAACACTGGGGGATCCATGCAAGTTACACCTCCCTGGACTCCTTTTGGGTGTCTAGTTTTCAGAAATGTCTGGGTTTGGTAGGTTTCCCTAGATTGCTCCTGAGCCCAGGACAAAAACACAGGTGCACCCCCGCAAAAACAGGTAGTTTTGTATTTGATAAGATAGTGTTTTGGGGCTTTTCCTTTTGCGGGCACTAGGCCTACCCACACAAGTGAGGTACCATTTTTATCGGGATACTTGGGGAAACGCTGGGTGGAAAGAAATTTGTGGCTTCACTCACATTCCAGAACTTTCTGTCACCGAAATCTGAGGAAAAAGTGTTTTTTTTTGTGCCAAATTTTGAGGTTTGCAAAGGATTCTGGGTAACAGAACCTGGTGAGAGCCCCACAAGTCACCTCATCCTGGATTCCCATAGGTGTCTAGTTTTCAAAAATGCACAGGTTTGGTAGGTTTCCCTAGGTGCCAGCTGAGCTAGAGGCCAAACTCCACAGCTAGGCACTTTCCAAAAAACAGCTCTGTTTTCTTTGGGAAAATGTGATGTGGCCATGTTGTGTTTTGTGGCATTTCCTGTTGCGGGTGCTAGGCCTACCCACACAAATGAGTTACCATTTTTATCAGGAGACTTGGGGGAAGGCTGGGTGGAAGGAAATTTGTGGCTCCTCTCAGATTGCAGAACTTTCTGTCACCAAAATGTGAGCAAAAAGTGTTTTTTTGGCCATATTTTGAGGTTTGCAAAGTATTCTGGGTACCAGAACCTGGTGCGAGCCACACAAGTCACCCCATCCTGGATTTCCCCTAGGTGTCTAGTTTTAAAAAATGCACAGGTTTGGTAGGTTTCCCTAGGTGCCGCCTGAGCTTGAGGCCAAAATCTACAGCTAGGCACTTTGCAAAAAACATGTCAGATTTCAATGTAAAACTGTGATGTGTCCATGTTGCGGTTCCTGTCACGAGCATTAGGCCTAATCATGCAAGTGAGGTACCATTTTAATCGGGAGACTAGGGGGGAACACAGAATAGCAAAACAAGTGTTATAGCTCCTTGTCTTTCTCTACATTTTTTCCTAAGACAATGTGTAAAAAAGACGTCTGTTTGAGAAATGCCCTGTAATTCACATGCTAGTATGGGCACCCCGGAATTCAGAGATGTGCCAATAACCACTGCTTCTCAACACCTTATCATGTGCCCATGTTGGAAGTACAAAGGTTTTATTGATACCTATTTTCTACTCTTTATATTTCAGCATATGAATTGCTGTATACTCGGTATAGAATGAAAACCCATTGCAAGGTGCAGCTCATTTATTGGCTCTGGGTACCTAGGATTCTAGATGAACCTACAAGCCCTATATCCCCACAAACAGAAGAGCCCAGCAGACATAACGGTATATTGCTTTAAAAAATCTGACATTGCAGGAAAAACAAAGTTACAGAGTAAAACGTGAAGAAAAATTGCAGTTTTTTACCTCAATTTCAATATTTTGTTATTTCAGCTTTTATTTTCTGTAGGAAAACCTTGTAGGATCTACACAAATGACCCCTTGCTGAATTCAAAATGGTATCTACTTTTCAGAAATCTTTAGGTTTCCGGGATACAGCATTGATTTCATACCCAGTTGCTAACTGGAAAGAGGCTAAACGCACAAAAAATAGTAAAAATGGGGTATGTCCCAGTATAATGCCAAAAGTTGTGTTAAAAAACTTGTTTTTCTGATTGAAGTCTGCCTGTTCCTGAAAGCTGGGAAGCTGGTTATTGTAGCACCACAAACCCATTGTTGATGCCGTTTTCAGGGAAAAAACCACAAGTCTTCTTCTGCAGCCCTTTTTCCCATTTGATTGAAAAAAAATAATTTTTGCTGTATTTTGGCTAACTCCTTGGTCTCCGTCAGGGGAACCCATGAACTCTGGGTACCTCTGGAATCATTAGGATGTTGGAAAAAAAGGACGCAAACTTGGCATGGATGTGGACAAAAAGTTATGAGGGCCTAAGTGCAAACTGCCCTACATAGCCAAAAGAAGGCTTGGCACCGGAGGGAGAAAAGGCCTGGCAGCGAAGGGGTTAATGCTTCACCATAAGCAGTGCAGGTAAAGTAAGTGAGATCATCCGTGTTTGAGTTAACATGTCTGCAAACTGGCAGCCTGCTAAACCTAAGGTACTGATGTTAAAATCTCCTGCCCATAAGATTGAGCTATATTGGTTGTATTTATTAACAAATGTTATCACAATATCATCTAGCAAATCAGTTACATCAGTTGACAGATTCTCAAAAATATTGTAATAAAAGGTTATAAGCAGAAGATCAATTGAGTCTTGCAAAGGAAGATACAGTAGTTGCCTCTGGTTGGAATTTTGACAGAAACAAGGGTAACTAAACCCCCGTTTGGTCTTCCAGCAGATGATGGGGATGTTGCATAACAATACACCTGAAAATCATCTATACAAAAATCTGTTATTCCCCAGGTTTCCTCACCGCATGTTATATAATTTTTTTCATATAAGTTCTGCCAATCTAAATTTGAGAGTTTTGTGCTAGTACCAGATAGGTTCCAAGATAAAAGGTTAAGGCCCTTCTGATCAGGGGTGCACATACTTTGGGTGGACGATGAGCCATTGTTGGCAAATCCAGTGATAGGAGGAGGCAGCGGTCTGGCCCATGTAGCATTTGCAGTCACTCATTATTCTGAAATGAGTCAAAAGGAGCACAGGTTTTATTGTATCATTTTACTGGAAAATAAAATCATAGTAGTAAAGGGTACTCCTCCAAGATAGGAAGCGGTTTATGGTGTGGAAGTGGATACCCCTGTTGCATGTTAATTATTACTGTCAGGCAGATAATTTGACAGGTTTAGATCTAAAACAGCACAATTATCAATTTGGTTGCAAACATCGACATGACACTGGTTTTTACGTTGATAGAATATAAAAAAACAAATTTTGCCAAGCTGATTTCCATTTTATTCTCAGTTTTAGGTGACATTAATGCGGCATTTTACACTTCCTTCTTACCCTCCTCAGCATGTAAAGAACCACTGACTTACCGATTGGCCTCCTAGGATTTGTATGATCACCTCCCATTTGTTTGGACTGATGCTGCTGGTTTATTAACTGTGCACTAGGTCTCCGCTAACCAGGTCACAGTGCATACGAAAGTTCTCTGGCCCCTAAAATATGTTAAAATTATATTTAATCTACCTGTAAATCACTGGTACATGGAGCAAAGTATACCCTGGGTCTCTAAGCTAAATGTCACAAGTGGACTGCAGCATCCATTGTGCAACCCACTTAAGTGATAGTGCAAACATGACAGCAGGCCTACCACTGTAAACTGCCTGTGCAATAATCATAATCCTCCTTTTAAAATTTAATAAGTTACCCCTGAGAAACCCAAAAGGCAGGGTACATGGTATTGGAAATTAGGACATCACAATGGTTAATGTTAAATATGTCCTCACAGTGTCAAGGCCCCCAAAGCTATTTTCACAGAATCACATTAGCTGTTCAATAGGAAAGCATTCAGATGCAATATTTAATCTAATATGGTATCTTAGTATAGGAAACAACTACAAAGTCAATTCTTGAACTTTTTAAAATATTTCTTACAAGCCAAATTCAGGTACTTTTAAAAAGTCACATTCCCCCCACAGTCTCTAGACGACCATTTGCAGGAGCCTCTAATTGGCACCTAAGGAGCTGAATAGCTCCTTTGATGAGGTGTGAACTTGCTCTCAGAGTTGAGACTACGACCTTGGATGTGGGGAGGTCTTCTGTTCCCCTGACCATCTGGGCAGTGTCCAGGAGCTTAACTAACCCAAACGATACCTACCCTGTCACAGGCAGATTTAACTGACACCTAAACCTGCCTCCTCTTTTGTCCCTATAGTAATCCAGGCACCAATCCCAGTGGGAAGAAAGCTTCCCACAGAACTGCTTTTGAGAGCCCACAGAGAAGGGGTTGCTCATTTTTCTAACCACCCCTTTGGGGTGGGCACAGGAGTTCTGCAAAGAACAAGAACGGTTCTGCCAACTTGGTTTTAGGTAGAGAGCGGCACTGTGAGATTCATTACATCAGGGCACCCAAAGTGCTGCTAAAGTGGGTAGGATTACCCATGCAACCTTTTTTGTTTAAGTTAGAGAGAGACCTGGAGTCACCTCCTCCCACAGGCTAGTGTCATGCATAAATGTGCCATCCTTGGCACCCTCCTGTGAACTTTACTGGACATGAGGAAGACAGAAAGACTGCACTTCTGTGGAGACCTATGAGGAGACCTGAAAGGCTGGCTTTGCTCCCACTGGTACCCAGGTGAAAGAAGTGTACTCAGAGGGTCAATTGGAAGACCTCATATTAAGCTACAAGGACACTACCAGGTGGTAGAAGGCCTTTTCCTGAAGAGTTCAGCTGACCAGTTCCAAACTGCACCTCCCCTAAACCAGACTGGTGGTTTATGCTGGAAAGAGTTTTGGACCCCAAAAGCTGTTTCTTTGGGCATGGGACCCTTGACTGTGTCTAACTGTACTCTTCTTAACATCCTGAGAAAACTGGGACTTAAAAACATTTTGGCTTTAAAGACCTTCGGAGCACTGGAACAAACCTGCCAAATCTGTCTGATAAAGGTGCATTGCAGTTAGGCCAAGTATTGAGGTTGCTTGTGCTCAAAGCTTTTCCACAGCAGCAAATCCAGTTCAGCTGGACATTTTGGAGAAGGTATCTGGCCTTGTGGAGTCCTGTTTGGCTGCCATACATGCCAATAGACATGGTTCAGGTGACAAAGTCCAAAGATTTGAAGTAAAAAGCTTTATTTTAGCTGTCTCCCACTTGAAGTTGACTGTGCTTTAATAGAAGTCAGTAGGAAAAATACATTTCCCTGATTTTGGTTTTCAGAGTCTCCCACTTTCCTGTTCCAAAATGTCAGCAGGCATGGGCTTCAGCCTGCAGCTTTGCCCCTCTGGAGAAATCTGAGCTCCAAAAAGTGACTAAGTCCAAATGTAGAAATCTTTACCGGGTGAAGGAGCCAAAAGTATTCGGCCAGTGAGGGAACTTCCTTGGGTGTGAATTTTGAACAGCTTCACTGTGACTTTGTCTGATAGCTTTCTGACTTAGTTGTGTCCTTCTCAAAGCCTGCTGCCTTCCACGCTAAGGATGTTTGACTTCCATTTCAGAGACAAAGTCAGAAAATAACATTTCTGACTGGGTGGAACCTGGTTTCTATATATCCGATTGCACTTGCTGCTGACCTCAAATCGCACATAGGTACTGGGCAAGTGCAAAGAGATGACTGCAGTCAGGCACTTAATGCTTTTTGTGACTAGTTTTAACTTTAAACTTTAAAATATCATATCTCTGTTTCCTCTTTTTGGATTTTTGACATTATGGTGTTCATTTGTTCATTAACATATTCTCTATTTTTATAAACAGGAGAGGGAATTTTAATGGGTGGTGTTTTAGGCCTTTTTGATGTTTTATTACTTCCAAACACTTAAGCATGTTCTTAAGTTAAGTCTGTATTCTGTGTGCCATAATTACTAGGAGTTGACCTCAGTTTTGAATTACTGAAACCTTTCTGGATCTAACAAGAATAGTGATATAATTACTTGTGGAGGACTACCATCCACCCCAACTAATAATCCAATTTCTCACATCCATCATCTGCTTAAAGCACCATTGTCATTCATACTAGCATCAACACCACCATGAAAACCGTATAAAGCACCTTTACAAATAGCCATGATATAGACTATTGGCAGAATCTAGTTTTTATAGGACAAGAGAGTTTGCCATTTCAATCTTGTTGGGAATCCTAAGTGTTGGAAGATGTATCACAGGGGTTTCATGGTTATAAAGCTTTATCTTGATAGCTTATCCACTTGGACATTCATGCATATCTTGGACTTCATGGTAATTCCAAGTTTTAGTACTTTCATGGATATTTCAGTTGGTCCTAGACCATCAGGCCAGGCGCCAAGAGGATCATACGTTTTCCAGTCGTCACAGATAAGTATTTCAGTTTTGGAGGCATTCATTTTGAGGTCATCCACTGGACAATGCCTCTTAATAAACTGAAGATTTTGGAGTTTCCAATGCAGTTGGGACTTTCACATTTAAGACATATCTCTGTATTGGCTGCATGGTTAAAGCATGTGAACTGAAAAACATTTATCAATTCTGCTATGGATGTTGTGTACATGTTGAAAAGGAGGGTTGACATGATAGAACCCTGAGGGACTCCTCCTGTTATTCTGTTGGGTTCAATGAGAAGGGAGAAATATAGATGACATTTGTTCTTTTGTGTAGGTAAAATGAGACCCAAGGGAGAGTGGTACTCTCTGTGTCTGCCTCCTCAATTCGCATGATTAGTGTGTCATGCCCAAATGTGTCAAAGACAGCTGAAAAGTCCAAGAGAAGACGGTCAGCTACCCCCCATTATGGTCTACTATGCTTTAAGGTCCTCCAAGTTGCAATTAGGGGTGATTCATTGGCTCTACCTGGAAAGAATCCTGTTTGGAAGCCAGAAATTAGGGAGTTATCTTCAATGAATTTTAACATGTGGGTGGAGGCTGCTCTTTCTATAAATTGGCCCAGGAATGGATGGACCATTTTCTATTGCTGTGAAATTCAGGATTCATTTATTTTTCTTTAATAGTGGATGTAAGTAAGCCTTTTTAGGTCTTCTGGAAAAGCTCCAGCTGTTACAGAGTTCTTTGATCAATGTCATAATTGGGATGGCTATTGCAGTTCTTAGGCAAATGATTTTGAAGAATTGGGTGGGCAAGTGCCAGAGGTGAAAGTTAGAGACCTACTCATGTTGACAAGATCCAGGAATCCAGTTAGTGATAGTTCTTGAAAGAGTACAAAGGCTGTGCTGACCCTCCACTGATGTGGAATTCCTGTCGCCCGAGACATATTGTTTGGGTCAAGGGCAATATGTTTTCATGTTTATTTTGTCTTTGGTACAAGTAGGCCCAGCCCCCTGTAGCACAAACCCTTTGGCTGCCAGTTTACAGAAAAGGGAACTGTCTGCAGTGGAGGTAATATGTGCATCAATCTGTTAATACTGTTCAAACTTGTATTTATGGTTCATTGATGAAAAGCCACTCATTATTAGAGTGAGCGATGAGAGGTTCCAGTAAAAAAATAAAGTGTGCACACATGTTTGAAAAGTTTAATATGAGGCTAAATATAATACTCCCAGAATACTCTCTCATTAAATGCAAATGTTTGCAGAAGCTCGTAAGCGAGAGTGATGATTCTTTGCTTTCAAAATAAAATGTTCAGAAAAAATGCAAGTAGGAAAAAAAAGTTCCACTACTATGAAATTGTAGGTGCTATTTCTTTGAAGCTTCATTCAGTAAAATGTGTTGATGCATGCTAGTATTTCCAAAAAATATTCCTAAAAGAAAACCAGTGCAACCATTTTCAACATGATTATGGGAAGCATGAAAATAAGCAAGCACTGGCAAAGCCAACTGATCTGACATTTTTTGTGAGTCTTTTGGTTTAGTCAGTGCGCGTCTTGTTTTGACATGGGCTTTCTAACACTTTATTGCTGCCAGACCCTCACCATTTTAACAAACACTAGCAAAAAGAGAGAAAGGTTTTTGGTCTCAAAAAGCACACATTACCACAAGTGGTGTAACAAAGACCCCAGAGCACCCTCCAAGGGGCCACCTTAGCACAGCACCAGCCCTGAGTGAGGCTGAGGGGGGCCCTTCATGTTCTTTGCAGGGCAGCCCCCTCACGTTTCGTTACTCCAATGATTGCCACAGTAGTTCCTGGCACTGAAGAAAACTACTTTGTGTGCCAATATGCTCCTTCAGGAATAGCAGAATGTGATAACTCGCATTACAGATAGCCAATAGATAGCGAGAGAAATAGAAGTGTAATAAAAACAAAAGCCCAGGTTTATGCGGGCCTAGCCCCATTCCAATGGCACATTAGTGTCAATTTTTTATGCTAATGTGGTGTTGGAAGGCCAAAAACGATGCACCATATTTATAATGCTTGCATTGCACCATTTTGTAATCCCTTGCACCACATTATGCCCGCGCCAGGCACAATGTATGCAAGGGGGGTGTTCTGGCACTGGGGGGGTCGAAAAAATGGTGCAAAGAAATCTAAGCGATTTATTTGCGTAATTTTTATTGCCATTTGTTAACGCCTGCTAAGAGCAGGCATTAAAAAAAGGCTCACATTGTGTTCAATGGGCCTCTGGGTGCTTTGTATGATTAGCGTAATAATGTTTTATGCTAATGCAGCAAAGAGCTGGACTAGCGTATAAAATTATGACGTTAGTCCCTCTGACTACTGCCATTGTGCACCACATTTTAAATACCGTGCACACATGGTGGTTTTAGGGGGGCGCTAAGAGGTGCTAGAAAAGTGGCACTGCACTTAGTGCAGTGCCACTGTTAGAAAATGGGTCTTTTGTTGGCAGTCAGGTTACCCCCTGTACAAGCAAGGACTCTCACTCTAGTCAGGGTAAATCACACACAATCCAAATTATCCTGTGCCCACCCTCTGGTAGCTTGGCACTGAGCAGTCAGGCTTAACTTATAAGGCAATGTGTAAAGTATTTGTGCAATAAATAATACAATAACACCACAAAAATACACCACACAGTGTTTAGAAAAATATAGAATATTTATCTGGATAAATGCAGGTCGAAATGATCAAGATTCAATAAGTACACGTTGAAATATCACTTAGAAAATTATAAAAAGAGTCTTTAGTTCTTAAAAAGTAACAAATGTCTCTTGCAAGCACAAAGTACCTGGCTTGTGTTCAAATTCTCCACAAGGGACCGCAGAGGAGGAGATGCGTGAAAAACAGGGAGGTGTGCGTCGGTTTATCCTGGCGCACACAGACGATGCATCGATAATTTTCCACGCAGGGGAGTCCTTGCGTTGATCTCCGGTGTGCTGACCTGGCTCCTCTTCGGGTGCGGGTTTTTTGGACGCCCCAGGGACGATGAAGAGGAATCCTGGGCGTGCAGGATGAAGTCACAGGAGCTGCGTCGATCCGGTGGGCGATGCAGGAAAATTTCTGTTGCACGGTAAATATGCCTTTGAAGTGGGGGAGACTTCAAAGAGTGGCTTAGAGGCGCACAAGGTCCCCTTTCAGTTTAATCCTGTCTGCCAGAGTCACAGTAAGGGGTTTTCTCAGTCCATTGTGTGAGGGCAGGCCACTGTCCTTTTGACATGTAATTGTCAGGCCCTCCACCCTCCCAGCCCAGGAAGACCCATTCAGTATGCAGATGTGTGCAGGTGTGACTGAGCATCCTGTGTTTGGGGTTGTCTGAGTGAAATGAACAAGGGAGCTGTCAAGTAACCCAGCCAGACGTGGATTGTAAGGCACAGAAGGACTTAAGTGGAGAGAAATGCTCACTTTCTAAAAGTGGCATTCTTAAACAGTAATATTAAATCCAACTTCACCAGTCTGCAGGATTTTCATCTACAGGCCCTGGGCACATGCAGTGCACTTTATTGGGGACTTACAAGTAGATTAAATAAGCCAATTGGGTATTAACCAATGTCACCATGTCTGCACTGGTTAGCAGTGGTAAAGTGCCCAGAGTCCTAAAACCAGCAAACACAGTGTCCAAAAAGTGGAGGGAGGCAGCCAAAACGTTAGGGGTGATCACCCTAAGGCTGTCAGGACTAACAGCCACTTTTCATAAATCTGCCCCAAAATGTCTTTTTTAAAACTAGACCTAATTAGGGACCCAATTCTTAAAGAAAGGCACAAAAGTTCACCCATGAAATATGTCTTTGAATTAGTGGCTTTCATGAATTCAGAAGAACTTGCAGAGATAGACCGGGAAATCATACTCCTAGAAAATATTGTGAACTGTAATTTAGCACAAGCAAATATGCGGGTGTAGGTTTGCTCATGTGAAAATCTATTGACTGTTTACAAGTTCATTTTCCCTCCAACCACTTTTTTCCCCAACCCTGGAAGAACTTCTACTTCTGCCACTGTCACAAGTAAATTTCCAACCTTTCTCATTATGGGAAAAGATTAGAAAAGAGCTGGTGAAAATCCTTAAAACATGCAATTGGTAGTTTTGCAGACCCAAAGGCATTCCAGCCCTGGAACTATTGCTTCTACTTCCTCCAGCCCCAGTATGTAGATCTGCGAAAAGGTGGCATAATAAGGAAATTGCTATAGTAGGCAGCCGCAGCCCGTCCTTTAGAGCAGAGGGGCCACACCCCCCACCTTTTGAGCCTCATGAAGAGTGCCTGTCAGGCTGAGCAAAGGTCAGCCTGTCAGACACTCTTCCTGCTCAGCTCAGGCAGCCAGGAGCGAGACGTGTGATTTATGCAGACTCCTGGCTGCCTGAGCTGAACTTTGCTGGGCTGAAGAGGTCACAGCTCCTATGGGCGTAACCTCCTCAGCTCAGCAAAGGTGCCTTGAGGCCCTCTCCCTCGGTGACAAGGGTAAGCGTCATCGATTGACTTGGACCTGGACGCTTCAGGTTTAAGCCCTGAAGCACCCAGGGTGAGTGTCAATCAGTCACACCTCGTCACAGAGTGGGGAGGGTTCAGCAGTCTCACTGACCCCATCCCACTCTGTGACGAAGTTGGGACTGCTGCCTTCCCTCTCTGCCCGACCTAAGGTCAGCCAAAGAGGGAAGGCAGCAGTCCCAAACCTCCTGAGATCTCCGAGCTGAAGTTAAGTGTGTGTGTTTTTTTTAATGAATATTTGGTGCGTGCGTGTATGTTTGAATGTTGATGAGTGTTGTGAATGGATGTGCGTGCGTGCATGTGTGACGGAATAAGTGTGAGTATGAGTGTACTTCCTGCCCACCCCACTCCCTCCTAAAATTACTGGCCGGCACGGGTAGTAGGGATTGAAATTGCAAGTATTCGAGCCCTACTATAGTAGCAGTCCTGGCATAATCAGAGAGACTATTATCAGAGCTCTTACCTAATGAGGTTGCTGCCATAACTTGTCACCACACTACATGGCACCAAAGGTGCAAGTAGATTTTTTTACAGGACAGGTAGACTTAAGAAGCAACCTGTCCCATGGACAGTAAGGACAGTAAGATGTTTTATTACATTCCACAACCCTGCCTTCCCCTGGAGGGGTTTGTTGGAAAACGTTAAGTAATGTTTTTGTTTGTGTGTTTACTAAGAACCCAAAATGTCTGCTTTGGTTGTGTAATGATTTGGCAGTTTGCAACAAAAATCTTGAGGTATCACAAGTTCCTTTGGTGCATTTTGGATTGTGAAATTATTTGATTATTTTGAAATTCTTTTATTATTTTATGCAGTTTTCTGATAAACTATGTCGTTTTATGGATTGTGCTTGAGAAATAGTTTTTTTTTTCTTTTTTGATAGGTGACTTGTGCATTCTGTTATATCTGTGTGAGTGTACTTTGTCTTGAGAGATGGTTGATTTCAAGCAGGTGCACCAAAGCTTAGCAGTTTGTTGTTTTATCTTTTTTTAAAGTTTGTATTAATTCAATAAGCTTGTTTTTTTCTGTTATTTTTTCTGTACTTTCTTTGGAGTTAAGCTATAGAAAGCTTCATGGAACCATCCACAGAGTTTATTGTGTCCAGATCTGTGTGGCAAGTAAGCTGGGGATCCAGGCCCTCCAAATTAAGCTAGTTCCAAGTTTGGTATGTAATTGTGCATAAGCTGAGTTTACCTGATGTGAGTTGTCATTCTGGTGTTCAAAGGCAATCAGGTGGTGCTCTGACCACCTGACTGGAGTAATCCTTTGTAATGTGAGTAAGCTGAGGAGTCTGAAAATGACATCTAAGTTGTGCCCTGAAATGTGTGTGGGTTTGGTAATGAGCTATTGTAGAATGAATGTGTCTGTGTCTGTTGCGATCATGCCAGAGAGGGATGTATTGGGCTTGTCAAACCATATGTTCAGGTCACAAAGGGTACATTGCTTTGAATATTGTGTCAGAAACTTTGAGAATATGCCTAGAATGGTGTCTTTGAATGTTCCATTGCTATGCTGTGGCCTGTAAAAAAGGATAACCTTATATGAAAAGGCTGGAGTTGGGTTGCATCTCTCAAGGGGGGACTCACAACCTTATAAGGGAACATTCTAAACTTTGCTGACAGTTTGTGTTTACGTAACTATGACGGCGAAGCTGCCTCCTCTTGTGCCTATGAATTTTGTGTAACAGTGTAATAGTTTGATAGCCTGGTGGAACAGCTTCATGCAATACTTGCGCCATATCTTCCCCCAGCCATGATTCAGTTATGATGAGTCGAAGATGTGGTTACTTATTATTGGACATAGAACAAGCATTTATTAGCAGGCAGATTAAAGGAGTTGTTTTGGAGGTGATATGATTTTGGACTGTAGTAGTGAAGTAATATTGTCTTTGAAAGTTGTAAGTGGTGTAGAATTGATGATGGTGTTAACTCTAGCAGGAAAGAAAGTGTGTTGTTTGCGGTCATTGTGATGTTTGTCTAACATGCGTAAAAGAAATTTTCTAGGGTCTGTATGTGGGTGATGGGGCAACTAGTTGAAATTGAGGGATTAAGCTGTGGAGTCGTCTTTGAATATTAGCATTATTATGTGATAGTTAAAGAGACACAAGATTATGAAGAGTGATGTGGAGTGGCTTTCTTTTGCGCATGTTAAGGGTGGATGCATCCGGAAAACCTGACCTGTACCGCGCGTCTTCAGGCGACTGTACTGACCAACTGATTTAGACATATTCTCGTTTTTTAATCTTGGCCTGGACCTATTTTCTAACACATTAAAATAATGGCTCAGGTTCAGAGCTAATTTTAAGAGTTTTGTCTCTTCTTCACACTCTCCGTTTCTTAGTCAGTCTCTTTCCCAGACTTTTGTTGTTAGCAATTTAACAATGGTTGAGTGCCACCCAGAATGCTGGGTGGCCCGTCAGGCATTGCAGCACCAGTCTGGCGAGGAGTAAGCCCGATGATGATACCTGTCACCCAAGTGGGTGATAGAGGGCTCTCCTAAAACACTCAGTATAGACTCGCCTTCTCAGAACTTAATTGGTTCTCTTGTTTTCTCTCTCTCTTGTGGAACAGTGCACTTATATTGATATTACAGGTTCATTTTGGGAGACTGTGCACTGGACCATCAATCTCCCAGTCCCCATTTTTGTTTATAGAGGACTGTGGGGACAATCATATGCTGTGAGCTCTCCCTCCTTTTTCTTTTTAATCTTGCAATGGATTCAACCAAATGAGAATAAAATAGTAAATAAGTTATATACAAATGTTTGAACTATATTATCCAATCTGGTAAACCATATTTCTACCACCTTACAAGCGGGTTCGTTTGATTGGACTTTCTAATCACTGAACATATAAAAAAGATCTTCAAAAAAGAGCTCCAGATGTAGCCCACCGAATATTTCACGGTCCATCAAATGTGCAGCATGACTCGATGATGAACTATGCCACCTTGGTGGGTGAAGGTCACTGCATCCAGATAGGAAAGATCCTAGGACCTAATGAGGCAAATCACCAGGGGGTTCACTTTAACCCTAAGAGTTAGTATGTGCATTGGATGTCACACCTTGTTATTTAAGAAATACAGGTTGGAAGGAAGTGTGACGAATTCAGTGAATAATCCTCACGTTCTTTTATTATTTACAGCCCGCAAGTGGTTGGTCAGCAACCACCAAATGAGTGCCCCAGAAGGAGGAATGTGTCCAGATTTTTAATCTGCAGCATGTATCTGAGAGACCACTTAGGGAGAGGGCAGTGGAGGAAGGGAGGAGGAAGGCAGGAAAACTGGGCTTTGAAGCAGTAAAGATTAGTTAATGGTGGGCAAGCTTTCACACTTTACAGAACCATAGTTTGTTACAAAAAGTGGATTTAACACTGATACACCTTCCTTTTGCTGTCACTCAGCAGATACCTCAGTGGCCTGTTACTTGTAGTTAGAGAAGTTCACAACTAGTGGGCTGATGAACAGCTCAGACAGGCAGCAGGGCCTGTGAGGAGACAGGCAAGGAGGTACAAAGAACAGGGGAGAAGACAGAATAAGCAGGGTCAGTAAATGGTTAGGCGGTCAAGGGGGTGTGGGATGACACAGGCGTGAGTGACGATGGAGAGGAGAAAGAGAATAAACAGCATAGAGTGAAAGACAGAAAAAACAGAGGCTGCAAGGAGGGAAAGCAGAGCAAAGAAAGGGGAGCAGAGTCAGTAAGTGGTAGGAGGTTAAGAGGGGGTCTGTGCGATCACAAAGGGTATGAACGGACGGGGAGAGAAAAGAGAGTGCACATTGCAAAGCAGAAGACAGAAAGAACAGAGGCTTCAAAGATGGAATGGAAGAGGCTCTTAGAGACATCAGCAGTAAAAAACTGTCCTTCTTTGAAAAACCAGAGAGGGCAGAGCTAACAGGGTCAGAATCCAAATGGATGAATGAGGTGTAAAAGAAATCACAGAGTGACAGCTATAACACTGCGTTATATTTGCAAACATTCACACCTGGGTAAAATCCAGATTAAAAGAAGAAGTAAAAGCTGCTCCTCTCACTTGCAGGTGTGTCTCAAGGGGGTTCAGGCTGAGCTTGTGAGAGTAAGCTGTCGGAAGTAATCAATAGGGTGGGGTGGGAGAATTATATATTTTTATCTTTCCACACCTCAAAATGGCGCTTTCTTTTTGTTTTTATTTACTGATCGGAGTTGGGTTGGTAAAAAAACAAGAGAATGGGGGAAGCAACATGGGAGAGTGCAGGTGGGGCTGGAGAAAGGAGACGGGGGAAAAGCACATGAGGGCTAGAGCATCACAGAAGGACCTTGGAAGAAGTACACGAGTGAGAGGGGGAAAGACAGAGCAGGAGAGGGGGGGAGCCCATAATGGTAACAACTGGAAAACACATGCACTATTATAGAGTGCTTAAGAAAAAAGAAGTTCCTAATAAGTGAGCAGTGGAAGTACATAAGTAAATTGGAAATACAGACAGGCACAAGATGGGCAAGGCAAGCCATTGAATAAGAAGCAGGTAATTGACAGTGACAGTAAAGCCAATAAATGGTAAGCAATGGGTGCCGCAAGCACCTTTATGTTCAAGGTAAGCCCACAAGATAGCTCTTGCAACCAGACAGCTTCGCCATCTGGTTGCTTTGACCTAAAATAGGGACCAAACTCCTGCTGTATAACAGACAATAATTATATTTAATCAGTTTTTTGTCAGTGATATATAAACAGTAGAAGAGTGAACACGGTGCAGTGCTCTGTGATATTGTGACAATATATATATATATATGTACATCATACAGATTCTGTGAAAGATTGCCTGAGGTGCAGCTTGATAGCACGAGAGAGCAGTCAACGTATCTCACTTGCAGGCGCGGCTCCTCCATATGGGCGGGGGAGCATCACATCCCCCCCGCCAGCTGCAGAAGCTGAAAACCTTTCACCATGAAGAGATAATAAACTATGTTTATTATCCCTTTGCGGTGGAAGGGGCGGGGCCACGGGGTGACGAGCACTGAAGGGAGTTCACTGTGCACTCCCCTCAGAGCGCATCTGTATTTGTTTGGCCGTCTAGGGCTGGCCAAACACACATGCGCTGTAGGCTCTCTCTAGCCCAGAAAAACGGTTGCTGGGCTGGGGCGAGCCTGCACAGGCTCCCAGTCTGCCTGGGAGCGCCCATCCAGGGCTCTCCCAGCCAATCCTGACACTGCTCTGAGCAGCGTCAGGATTGGCCGCAGGGTAGGCTGGGAGCCTGTGACTAAGGGAGGAGCTGGAGGAGAGAAGCGGTGCGCGAGGAGCAGGTACGTTTTTATTTAATTTAAAAAATAATAATTTTAAGACCCGCTCCAGCGCGCCACCTCCCCCCCACTCCCTGCACGCTGCTCCCGCCCCCCCCCTCATTAGGGAGCGAGCCGCGGCTGCCCACTTGGTTATGTGAATTATTACAATATGCAGTCTCACTCCGAAAATTTCAACATTTGGATCTGTTAAGGCATGTGTCTATGGCTCTCATAAGCAGAATGTAAATCATCTTGTCTGAATCAGTGCATTTTAGTTAATACAAATGAGCAAAGTCAAGTGGTCTACAGAGTAGCAAAGAGGCGACTACCTCTATGAATGTGATACCACTACCTTACTGAGGAACTGGGGGGATATTTATAGTCTCCTAGCGCCACCTTGCACCACATTAAAGTCATTATTTACGACGTTAATTTGGCTCCACAAGGCCGAAATCTCTGCACCATATTTACAGGGTGGCGCAATGCATGTATAATGTATGCAGAGGGGGCGTCCCCAGTTAGGGGGACCAGTAAAAAGGCGTAAGGAAATCTATGATATTTGAAAAAATATTTCCTTGCGCCATTTTTGACAGCACTTATGACGTCTGCTCAGGAGCAGACGTTAAAAGGGGGCTTCCATTCTTTAGAATGGAGTCCTATGTACTCTGCAGCAGTAGTGACAATATTTTGGCGCTAATCCTGCAGAGTACATCAATAGGGTCATGTGAAATGATGCTACTGCCCCTTACCTTGCGCCATGGTGCACTGTATTTTAAATACGGAGCACACATGGTGGTGCTACGGGGGTGTTAAGGGGTGCAGGGAAAGTGGCGCTGCACTCAGTGCAGCGTCACTTTCCCTAAATCTGCCCCTGGGTGCGGAAGGAATACTGCATGAAGGAATAGTCTATGAGGAGTGATTGAACACTGAGCATGTGAACTCATCAAAAGATTAAAATGCTTGACAAAAGATTATGAGAATACAATTGTTGGATGTTATACAGGTAAAATGTTGTCCCTGTGTTTTTTTTCTGTGACTCGGAAATTAAATTTTGCCTTTGATTAAATTTCCATAGACATCGAAAAGCTGGGAGTACATAGGCATATTTTTTATTTGTAAGAGAAGACCAGGAACCATTGTGCATGAGTTTGTTGTTGAATAAGAAACTCGATTCAGTAAGAGATAAGTAGTTTGTATAGGCACTGGGCAGTCGATGAGCAGGAAACAAGTAGACTGGGGCAGCCTCAAATGAGAAAGCGTATGTCTGAAGATACGAATTGAGCTTGTGGGTGGGAGCAGACTGAAGAGACGCTGAGTAGTATGGTGGATGAGGTGGGCTTTGGTAAAGTGGATGGGGTCAACCAGTGGGGAATCGAAACTGATCTTTTATTCCTGATTTTAATCTTTCCTAGTTATCAATTCACACCCCTTCTAGTCTACAATTTACATTTTTCATTGGTATGAATTTCGTGCTGAAACATGTTGTTACAGAGCAGGTAAGTCTAAGACACATCCACTTGTAAATTACTAGTTAATAAGCGATAGAAGCCTGAAAGAATTCAGCAGCACACACAGGGTGTGCTGTGAAGCACATACCAAACATCTATGCGTTGTAACACCTGTGAAGCGAAGCGAACCGTTTTTAGCCCATGCCCTAAAGAGCAATCTTGCGCAATGTCTCAAAGCACATTCTTGTGATTTAATTTCAACTGTAAACAATTCGTGCCTTTCTAGCCACTTTTTCAATAATTTTGTTAACATTTCAAACTGTTGCTGCAATGAAGCATTCCTAAAACGGTTGTCCCATTGGTCACTGCTTAGAATAACACATCACCCCTCCACCAGTCTATTGGTCACAGGTTCACATGATGCCTGTGACAAAGAACAGCACTATTTCTTCTGTTTTTTTAATTGAAACAAGTGAAAGTTCAAAAAATTGTTAGCATTTTTAGGAAAGGATAAGATCATTGATGAATCGAAAGCGCGAGCTTCCTGTGAAGTGCCCATTGCAATCAAGAACATTGACTTTTCCTCCCACTACGGACTTCAACTAGTTTTCTCAAATGGTAGTGAAGTCGGCCTAAGGTAAATGCAACCTGGAACACAGCTACAGTACAAATTAACAATGTGAAACGTAAAAATATTTAGAGGCTGACCCCCATATTTATGCTTGTTTTGCGCTGAATTTGCATCATTTTTTTAGTGCAAGTTTGGTGCCAACCTAACTCCAAATTTATACTTTGGCCCTACTCCCGTCTAGCGCTAAGGTTTTGGAGGTAAAGTCATGTTTTGCTAGCGGGAAACTACATTACATCAATGAGATGCACAGTAGGTGTTCCCGGGCAAAAATTATGATAAGGCCTTAGCGCCATATTTGTCCCCCCATGCTAAAATCAAGCACGGGGGCCTTAAATAATGACTTAACGTCTGGGTCAGGGCAGGCATTAGGGGACCTGTGGGCCATTTACATGGTAAGAGACCATGGAATGGGCCCACAGGTGCCCTTCCCTAGCCCCAGGGACACCCACACCAGAGGGATGCCAGAGGATGGGGGGACCCCATCCCAGTTAAGTAAGGTGAGTACAGGTAAATATTTTTAATTTTATTTCAAAGTGCCATAGGGAGCCTAACTTGGGTCCCCCTACATGGCACTGAGCCCACCGGCCATGCCCAGGGGACAAAGGTATGGTCCCGCAATCTTTTTCCCAAAGTATAGAAATATTGAGAGAGCTTAGAAGCATGCTCAATATAAGGGAGGGAGAGAGTATTCTAAAAAATCACTCAAGGTGGGAAAGTCACTGAGGTGGGCCAACACAAGAACTACACAGCTGTGTCTTCTGTGATATGGCGCAGGAGCGTCGCCCCCATGGTGAGAGCCAGAAGAGGGAAACATGAAAAATAAAGTGATAGTAAAACCATTTTATTATCATGTTATTGTTGTTACGGCGCAAGAGATAGCTGAGTCTAGGGCTGGACATTCTGTCATCAAGGGGAAGAGGAGTAGTGTAGGAAGTTGGCTCTGTATGCACTATTTCAAAGTAAGGAATAGTATGCACAGAGTCCAAGGGTTCCCCTTAGAGGTAAGATAGTGGCAAAAAGAGATAATACTAATGCTCTATTTTGTGGTAGTGTGGTCGAGCAGTAGGCTTATCAAAGGAGTAGTGTTAAGCATTTGTTGTACATACACACAGGCAATAAATGAGGAACACACACTCATAGACAATTCCAGGCCAATAGGTTTTTGTATAGAAAAATATATTTTCTTAGTTTATGTTAAGAACCGCAGGTTCAAATTCTAAATGTAATACTTTGCATGAAAGGTATTGCAGGTAAGTACTTTAGGAACTTTGAATAATCACAATAGCATATATACTTTTCAAATAAAACACATATAGCTATTTTAAAACTAGACAGTGCAATTGTCACAGTTCCTAGGGGAGGTAAGTTATTGTTAGTTCTTGCAGGTAAGTAAACCACCTACAGGGTTCAAATTATGGTCCAAGGTAGCCCACCGTTGGGGGTTCAGAGCAACCCCAAAGTTACCACACCAGCAGCTCAGGGCCGGTCAGGTGCAGAGTTCAAAGTGGTGCCCAAAACACATAGGCTTCAATGGAGAAGGGGGTGCCCCGGTTCCAGTCTGCCAGCAGGTAAGTACCCGCGTCTTCGGAGGGCAGACCAGGGGGGTTTTGTAGGGCACCGGCGGGGACACAAGTCCACACAAAAAGTACACCCTCAGCAGCGCGGGGGCGGCCGGGTGCAGTGTGCAAACAAGCGTCGGGTTTGTAATAGGAATCAATGGGAGACCAAGGGGTCTCTTCAGCGATGCAGGCAAGGGGGGGGCTCCTCGGGGTAGCCACCACCTGGGCAAGGGAGAGGGCCTCCTGGGGGTCACTCCTGCACTGGAGTTCCGATCCTTCAAGTCCTGGGGGCTGCGGGTGCAGGGTCTTTTCCAGGCGTCGGGATCTGGGAATCAGACAGTCGCGGTCAGGGGGAGCCTCGGGATTCCCTCTGCAGGCGTCGCTGTAGGGGCTCAGGGGGGACAACTTTGGTTACTCACAGTCTTGGAGTCGCCGGGGAGTCCTCCCTGAAGCGTTGTTTCTCCACCAGTCGAGTCGGGGTCACCGGGTGCAGTGTTGCAAGTCTCACGCTTCTGGCGGGAAACGCTGTTGTCTTTAAGTTGCTGCTTTGGAAACAAAGTTGCAGTCTTGGGTGAACAGGGCCGCTGTTCTCAGGAGTTTCTTGGTCCTTTTAGAGCAGGGCAGTCCTCTGAGGATTCAGAGGTCGCTGGTCCTGGGGAAAGCGTCGCTGGAGCAGTTTTCTTCCGAAGGGGGGAGACAGGCCGGTAGGGCTGGGGCCAAAGCACTTGGTGTCTCCGTCTTCTCTGCAGGGTTTTTCAGCTCAGCAGTCCTCTTCTTCTTAGGTTGCAGGAATCTGAGTTTCTAGGTTCAGGGGAGCCACTAAATACAGAATTTAGGGGTGTGTTTAGGTCAGGGAGGGCAGTAGCCAATGGCTACTGTCCTTGAGGGTGGCTACACCCTCTTTGTGCCTCCTCCCAAGGGGAGGGGGTCACATTCCTATCCCTATTGGGGGGATCCCCCATCTGCAAGATGGAGGATTCCTAAAAGTCAGAGTCACTTCAGCTCAGGTTGCCTTAGGGGCTGTCCTGACTGGTCAGTGACTCCTCCTTGTTTTTCTCATTATCTCCTCCGGCCTTGCCGCCAAAAGTGGGGCCGTGGCCGGAGGGGGCGGGCAACTCCACTAGCTGGAATGCCCTGTGGCGCTGGAACAAAGGGGGTGAGCCTTTGAGGCTCACCGCCAGGTGTTACAGCTCCTGCAAGGGGGAGGTGATAGCATCTCCACCCAGTGCAGGCTTTGTTACTAGCCACAGAGTGACAAAGGCACTCTCCCCATGTGGCCAGCAACATGTCTCGAGTGTGGCAGGCTGCTAGAACCAGTCAGCCTACCCAGGTAGTTGGTTAAGGTTTCAGGGGCACCTCTAAGGTGCCATCTGGGGTGTATTTTACAATAAAATGTACACTGGCATCAGTGTGCATTTATTGTGCTGAGAAGTTTGATACCAAACTTCCCAGTTTTCAGTGTAGCCATTATGGTGCTGTGGAGTTCGTGTTTGACAGACTCCCAGACCATATACTCTTATGGCTACCCTGCACTTACAATGTCTAAGGTTTGGCTTAGACACTGTAGGGGCACAGTGCTCATGCACTGGTGCCCTCACCTATGGTATAGTGCACCCTGCCTTCGGGCTGTAAGGCCTGCTAGAGGGGTGACTTATCTATACTGCATAGGCAGTGTGAGGTTGGCATGGCACCCTGAGGGGAGTGCCATGTCGACTTACTCGTTTTGTCCTCACCAGCACACACAAGCTGGCAAGCAGTGTGTCTGTGCTGAGTGAGGGGCCCCGCAAGGTGGCATAAGATATGCTGCAGCCCTTAGAGACCTTTCCTGGCATCAGGGCCCTTGGTACCAGGTGTACCAGTTACAAGGGACTTACCTGGATGCCAGGGTGTGCCAATTGTGAAAACAAAAGTACAGGTTAGGGAAAGAACACTGGTGCTGGGGCCTGGTTAGCAGGCCTCAGTACACTTTCAATTCAAAACATAGCATCAGCAAAGGCAAAATGTTAGGGGGTAACCATGCCAAGGAGGCATTTCCTTACACAACCCCCCCCCCCAAACGAAAGAGGATGAGACTAACCTTTCCCAAGAGAGTCTTCATTTTCTAAGTGGAAGAACCTGGAAAGGCCATCTGCATTGGCATGGGCAGTCCCAGGTCTGTGTTCAACTATAAAGCCCATTCCCTGTAGGGAGATAGACCACCTCAACAGTTTTGAATTTTCACCTTTCATTTGCATCAGCCATCTGAGAGGTATGTGGTCAGTTTGAACTACAAAGTGAGTACCAAAGAGGTATGGTCTCAGCTTCTTCAGGGACCAAACCACAGCAAAGGCCTCCCTCTCAATGGCACTCCAACGCTGCTCCCTGGGGAGTAACCTCCTGCTAATGAAAGCAACAGGCTGGTCAAGGCCATCATCATTTGTTTGGGACAAAACTGCCCCTATCCCATGTTCAGAGGCATCTGTCTGCACAATGAACTGCTTGGAGTAATCTGGAGCTTTTAGAACTGGTGCTGTGCACATTGCTTGTTTCAGGGTGTCAAAGGCCTGTTGGCATTCTACAGACCAGTTTACCTTCTTGGGCATTTTCTTGGAGGTGAGTTCTGTGAGGGATCCATATCCCTTCACAAACCTCCCATAGTACCCAGTCAAACCAAGGAATGCCCTGACTTGAGTCTGGGTTTTTGGAGCTGCCCAGTCCAGAATAGTCTGGATCTTAGGCTGGAGTGGCTGAACTTGGCCTCCACCTACAAGGTGTCCTAAGTAAACCACAGTTCCCTGCCCTACCTGGCATTTGGATGCCTTGATAGAGAGGCCTGCTGATTGCAGAGCCTTCAAAACCTTCTTCAGGTGGACCAGGTGATCCTGCCAGTTGGAGCTAAAGACAGCAATATCATCAAGATAAGCTGCACTAAAGGACTCCAAGCCAGCAAGGACTTGATTCACCAACCTTTGAAAGGTGGCAGGGGCATTCTTTAAACCAAAGGGCATAACAGTAAACTGATAATGCCCATCAGGTGTGGAGAATGCTGTCTTTTCTTTTGCTCCAGGTGCCATTTTGATTTGCCAGTACCCTGCTGTTAAGTCAAAGGTACTTAAGAATTTGGCAGCACCTAATTTGTCGATCAGTTCATCAGCTCTAGGAATGGGATGGGCATCTGTCTTGGTGACAGAATTAAGTACTCTGTAGTCCACACAAAACCTCATCTCTCTCTTTCCATCTTTGGTGTGAGGTTTGGGGACTAAGACCACTGGGCTAGCCCAGGGGCTGTCAGAGTGCTCAATTACTCCCAATTCCAGCATCTTGTGGACTTCCACCTTGATGCTTTCCTTAACTTGGTCAGACTGTCTGAATATTTTGTTTTTGACAGGCATGCTGTCTCCTGTGTCCACATCATGGGTACACAGGTGTGTCTGACCAGGGGTTAGGGAAAAGAACTCAGCAAACTGTTGCAGGACCTTCCTACAATCAGATTGCTGTTGGCCAGAGAGGGTGTCTGAATAGATCACTCCATCCACTGAACCATCCTTAGGGTTTGATGAGAGGAGATCAGGGAGAGGTTCACTCTCAGCTTCCTGATCCTCATCTGTTACCATCAACAGATTCACATCAGCCCTATCATGGAAGACCTTTAGGCGGTTCACGTGGATCACCCTCTTGGGGCTCCTGCTAGTGCCTAGGTCCACCAGGTAGGTGACCTGACTCTTCTTCTCTAACACTGGGTAAGGGCCACTCCATCTGTCCTGAAGTGCCCTGGGAGCCACAAGCTCCAAAACCCAGACTTTCTGCCCTGGTTGAAATTCAACCATTGCAGCCTTTTGGTCATACCAAAACTTCTGGAGCTGTTGGCTGGCCTCAAGGTTTTTACTTGCCTTTTCCATGTACTCTGCCATCCTTGAACAAAGGGCAAGTACATAGTCCACTATGTCTTGTTTAGGCTCATGAAGAGGTCTCTCCCAGCCTTCTTTCACAAGAGCTAGTGGTCCCCTTACAGGGTGGCCAAACAGAAGTTCAAAGGGTGAGAATCCTACTCCCTTCTGAGGCACCTCTCTGTAAGCGAAAAGCAGACATGGCAAGAGGACATACCATCTCCTTTTGAGTTTTTGTGGGAGCCCCATGATCATGCCCTTTAATGTCTTGTTGAATCTCTCAACAAGGCCATTAGTTTGTGGATGATAGGGTGTAGTGAATTTATAAGTCACTCCACACTCATTCCACATGTGTTTCAGGTATGCTGACATGAAGTTGGTACCTCTGTCAGACACCACCTCCTTAGGGAAGCCCACTCTGGTAAAGATACCAATGAGTGCCTTTGCTACTGCAGGGGCAGTAGTCGACCTAAGGGGAATAGCTTCAGGATACCTAGTAGCATGATCCACTACTACTAGGATGTACATATTTCCTGAGGCTGTGGGAGGTTCAAGTGGACCCACTATGTCCACACCCACTCTTTCAAAGGGGACCCCCACTACTGGAAGTGGAATGAGGGGGGCCTTTGGATGTCCACCTGTCTTACCACTGGCTTGACAGGTGGTACAGGAGACACAAAACTCCTTAACTTTCTGGGACATGTTGGGCCAGTAGAAGTGGTTGACTAGTCTCTCCCACGTCTTGGTTTGTCCCAAATGCCCAGCAAGGGAAATATCATGGGCTAAGGTCAGTATGAACTCTCTGAACTCCTGAGGCACTACCACTCTCCTAGTGGCACCAGGTTTGGGATCTCTTGACTCAGTGTACAGGAGTCCATCTTCCCAATAGACCCTATGAGTTCCAGTTTTCTTGCCATTGGACTCTTCAGCAGCTTGCTGCCTAAGGCCTTCAAGAGAGGGACAGGTTTCTTGCCCCTTACACAACTGCTCCCTTGAGGGTCCCCCTGGGCCTAAGAGCTCAACCTGATACGGTTCCAACTCCATAGGCTCAGTTCCCTCAGAGGGCAGAACTTCTTCCTGAGAAGAGAGTTTCTCTTTTTGTTGTTGTGTTGCAGCTGGTTTCCCAGCTGGCTTTCCTTTTCTCTTGGTAGGCTGGGCCCTTTTTCCAGACTCCAGCTCTACTTTTTCACCCTGAGCCTTGCACTGTGCCCTTGTCTTGACACACACCAGTTCAGGGATACCCAGCATGGCTGCATGGGTTTTCAGTTCTACCTCAGCCCATGCTGAGGACTCCAGGTCATTTCCAAGCAAACAGTCTACTGGGATATTTGAGGAGACCACCACCTGTTTCAGGCCATTGACCCCTTCCCACTCTAAAGTTACCATAGCCATGGGATGTACTTTAGTTTGATTGTCAGCATTGGTGACTGGATAAGTTTGTCCAGCCAGGTATTGACCAGGGGAAACCAGTTTCTCTGTCACCATGATGACACTGGCACCTGTATCCCCCAGGCCTTCTACACTTGTCCCATTAATTAAGAGCTGCTGCCTGTATTTTTGCATGTTAGGAGGCCAGGCAGCCAGTGTGGCTAAATCCACCCCACCCTCAGAGACTAATGTAGCTTCAGTGTGACACCTGATTTGCTCTGGGCACACAGTTGATCCCACTTGGAGACTAGCCATTCCAGTGTTAGCTGGAGTGGAGTTGGAAGTGGTACTTTTCTTGGGACAGGCCTTGTCTCCAGTTTGGTGTCCAGGCTGATTACAGCTACGACACCAGGCCTTTTTGGGATCAAAGTTTTTACCCTTGTACCCAAAATTGTTTTGTGAAGAGGCTCTGGGCCCACCCTCCTTTGCAGGTTTTTGGGGGCCTGTAGAAGACTCTTTACTATTTTTGTTTTTGGATGTCTCAACCCCTTTCCCCTGGGGAGGCTTTGTGACCCCTTTCTTTTGGTCACCCCCTGTGGAAGTCTTGGTCACCCTAGTCTTGACCCAAAGGTCCGCCTTCTTTCCTGGGGAGAAATTGGTCCTGGGTCTACCAGATGCTGACGCAGTTTATCATTGAAACAATTACTTAATAGGTGTTCTTTCACAAATAAATTGTACAGCCCATCATAATTACTTACACCACTGCCTTGAATCCAACCATCCAGTGTTTTCACTGAGTAGTATACAAAATCAACCCAGGTCTGGCTCGAGGATTTTTGAACCACCCTGAATCTAATCCTATACTCCTCAGTGGAGAATCCAAAGCCCTCAATCAGAGTTCCCTTCATGAGGTCATAAGATTCTGCATCTTTTCCAGAGAGTGTGAGGAGTCTATCCCTACACTTTCCAGTGGACATTTCCCAAAGGAGAGCACCCCAGTGAGATCTGCTTACTTTTCTGGTTACACAAGCCCTCTCAAAAGCTGTGAACCATTTGGTGATGTCATCACCATCTTCATATTTAGTCACAATCCCTTTAGGGATTTTTAACATGTCAGGAGAATCTCTGACCCTAGTTATGTTGCTGCCACCATTGATGGGACCTAGGCCCATCTCTTGTCTTTCCCTTTCAAGGGCTAGGATCTGTCTTTCCAAAGCCAATCTTTTGGCCATCCTGGCTAACTGGATGTCCTCTTCACTGGAGTTATCCTCAGTGATTTCAGAGGTGCTGGTCCCTCCTGTGAGGGAAACAGCATCTCTGACTAGTATAGTTGGAGACAAGGCTTGAGTAGCCCTGTTCTCCCTAAGTAGGGCTGGAGGGGGGGAAGTCTCCTCCAAGTCACTATCTTCATCCTCTGTGTTGCCATCCTCAGAGGGGTTGGCTTTCTCAAACTCTGCCAAAAGTTCCTGGAGCTGTTGTTTGGAAGGTCTTGAGCCCATTTTGATTTTCTTTATTTTGCAGAGTGACCTTAGCTCCCTCATCTTAAGATGGAGGTAAGGTGTGAGGTCGAGTTCCTCCACATTCATCTCTGCACTAGACATTATGGGGGTCATTCTGACCTCGGCGGTAAAAGGCGCTTACCGCCGGTCAGAAGACCGCCATAACACCGCCGCGGTCGCGGTAAACAGCCACGGTAATTCTGACCCGCAACTGGCAAACCGCCAAAAACCCGACATCCACAAAAGTCCGCCACAGCAACGGCCAGCGCAAAACTGGCAATGACCAAACCTCCACCGTCACGCCAACAGAAATACGCCCATGCCATTCCGACCCACAAATCCCTGCATAGGTCTTTCAACCGCGGTATTCCATTGGCGGTACACACCGCCGCGGTCAAAATACACACACCTTTACAAAACACTACCACATTGGACAATTCAAAATACACACACCTGAGACACATACACACACCACTCCCACACACCCAATTAAATATAAAACACACACCCACATCACCAACAAACCCTTACGACCACAATTGCGATTGAAGGACAGAGCGAGACAGCACAGCATAGAGTAGACCATCACACAGAGGCAAATCACAACATCACCCACACAATTTCCACGCACAAAACACCATACACCACCACACTCACCACACTCTACAACACAAACACCACCCCTCACCTCATCCACACCACCCCATGGCACCCCAAGACACCCCAGGTTCTCTGACGCCAAACTCAGGGTCATGGTGGAAGAAATAGTTCGTGTAGAGCCCCAGCTCTTCGGGGCACAGGTGCAGCACACCACCATTGCCAGGAAGATGGAGCTATGGAGCAGAATAGTGGACAGGGTCAACGCTGTGGGACAGCATCCACGCAATCGGGACGACATCAGGAAGCGGTGGAACGACCTACGGGGGAAGGTGCGTTCCATGGTATCAAGGCACAACATCGCGGTACAGCGGACTGGCGGCGGACCCCCACCTACTCCCCCAGAATTCACAGCATGGGAGGAGGAAGTCTTGCACATCCTGCATCCTGAGGGCCTCGCAGGAGTAGGCGGAGGAATGGACTCTGGTAAGTCAAATCTCCACTACTTCATTCCCCCCACCCCACCTGCATGCCAAATCATACCCCCACCCTCACCCCCTCCCCCATCACACCAACTCCTTGTAAATGGCTCACCATCACAACCCACCCATCCCAAAACCTAGCCCTGCATGCGTCCCCAAAGCATGGACACCCATCACCAAAGCATGCCCACTGCACACACCCATCACCCCCACAAGCCACCGTCACAAAAGCCCCCACAAGGGAATGCCAGCACTGGGGTACACGACCACCCACCCATTACACGAAATGGCACACACAGAAGCAATAACCATACTCTTATATCCCTGCAGGACCCGAACGCCACCACACTGCCACGGAGGGTCCAGAGATGTCCATCCCACCCCCAGAAGAGGCCCCCAGTGATGACAGCAGCTCTGTCTCCCTGGACCCAGATGACCAGCCCAGCCCATCGGGGACCTCGGGACAGTCGGTTCCCCACAGACAGCCACAGGCTACACCA